>NW_027210632.1:2440000-3040000 GCF_029030835.1 Brachyistius frenatus
GGCTCTGTTTTGGAGGCCCAACAAAGAAGACAATGTGAATTGGTTTCAACTTTTGTAAATCATCTTATTTCACTCTTTTAGAACACATTTTTGACCTCGTATTTGTCTGAGTTGCGAGTGCAGCAGTTACTGGGGGCTGGAGGCCCGACGTATACCGATAGCCTGTATGAGGCATTTAGGAGACATCTGTAAAATTGTTGCCACAGAAAACACTCTCCCGCTCTAAACTGCATGAAAACAAAAGACTTGCAGCCTAATGTGTCATGCAATTTTATTTTTGTTCAAAGAAACTGGGGGTAAAAAGTAGTGCTGTTGGAGCTGGTATTGAAGTGAAGGTACTTGTACCTGGATAAAAAAAAAATTAATGAATGGCTTCTAATGTAAAGTAAAATAGTCTAATTACCTCTGTTGTACCATCTCCCATCCCTTCACTATTATCTAAATGTGCAGATCAACCAGTCCCACCTCAGGACTGTGTAAGAGTTGAGTTATGACATGTCAAGACTGACAGCTGGCTAAACTCTATTAAAGTGGTCACCACATTCCTGGTGTCGACCATTAAAGACGACCCAGTGCCCCTCGACGTACACAAAACACATACAAGGACACACACACACACACACACTCACACACCAACTTAGAGGAGGCTTGTAAAACACAACAGATTTATCCCCTGTCCTCTCCACTCTGTTTTGAGAAGGTGTTTGTTCTACAAGCTATTTTGGTTGGGTTTAAGTGTAAGTGTAAAAAACCTTGAATACAGAACTATGCAGGGAACCCATGTTTCAACAGACTGACCTTGGCTGTGTTTTGTATTTTCATCATTTAGTATTTTGCCTATTTGATTATTCATAATGTATTGTTTGGATGAATAAGGTAGTATACAGGATGTATTTGTTGTTAAAATCACACCAGGGAGCGTTTTTACACTCAGTTTTTTTTTTTTTTTTTATTCTGTGAAACAAAAATGCAGATAAAGGAAACAAGCAGTAAAAGACGTGAGCGGCAAGGGTCGGTAACGTGTCAAATCTTGAATATTATTCGCACCAACATGTAGAAGAGGTCGTTTATGGGCTGACTCCTGTCTTCAAGTTTGTTTAGCTGAGACGGATTTTGGCGGAATTTTACAGAACGGACTCAAAAAATACTGACCCGGGTGATTTCAGACTTAACACCATTTTACTGCACTGCTGATACTGTTAGCCTGAGGTGGAGGCTTGACAGTGAGTGTTTACACCACCCTTCACATGTGCTCTGTATAACAGTAACAATGCTTTTCTGACAGGGTCAAAACTCATCAGTAAACCACGGCCTGTCTCTCGCTGTGTTTCTCTGTCTTTATTGAATTCTGTCTCTCTCTCTCTCTCTCTCTCTCTCTCTCTCTCTCTCTCTCTCTCTCTCTCTCTCTCTGAGCCAACAGGTTGCAGCAGCTTCACCCCCACCCATCTTCCCAAACTTCCCTGCGCTTCAGCGGAGCCCAGGAAAGGAAGTCTGTGTCATTCATCCACTCTTACACACCTACCTCCTCTATCATTCAGATACAGACACATAGATACACACACACACAGCGATTCTCATTTAGTCGATTATCTCCAGTAACCGCCTCTCCAAGGATATAATATAAATTCCAGACTTGGTTTTGCCCTGACTTGGATGAAACTTTTTGTTATGTGTTTTTAGGGGGTATTTTTTTTCCCCATCACAACCCTCAAGAGCTCACCTGGATTGGGAAGATAATGACTTGTCCGCAGTGGTAAGTGAGAATGCATGGGCCCATTTTAGAGCCATAGTCTAAATCCATTAGTTTAACTGCACTTTAATATGGTGCTTTACAGAGTAGTTTTGAATTCTTAACTGCCCAGATACCCTTGTTGCACCCTAAGTGTCTGGACTAAGGCCAACACTTTTATACTGAGTCATTACGGCTGCTCTTTACAGCAAAATTTCTCCTCTAATAGCACAACCTGTCCGAAGTTAGTGCTCATTGTCTCAACCGTTCTTCAGTGATAAGGCACAATGATTGCTGCATATTATTATATTAAAGAACACACACTTGTACATTCACACATTGCCTGTGCAGTGCCAAAGTCCTGCATGCTTTTATGTGTGTGTGTGTGTGTGTGTGTGTGTGTGTGTGTGTGTGTGTGTGTGTGTGTGTGTGTGTGTGTGTGTGTGTGTGTGTGTGTGTGTGTGTGTGTGTGTGTGTGTGTGTGTGTTTGTTTTTGTTTTTGTTTTTGCATGAGCACACACATTCAAATTCAACAGGATAAATAACAAGAGGATGCCATGCGCTTTACAGTCATGTCATCTCCAGTGGATCATGAATAATAAGAGCATACCAGGTTATTTGTGAGAACATTGTCAGGAGGTGAAACTATGTAGAATGAATTGTGGATGTTTTCCTCCATGCATGGACTTGTCTGTGTTGGTTGACTGCAAATGCAAAGTGATATTAAAACAGTAGGATGCAGCCTGTGCAGCCGTGTATGAGAGTGCATGCTTTTATTTGTTAGTCTGTCAATTAGCTTTAGATGTGACGTGTTGCATCAAAAACATCTGCTATCATACATTGTAGTTCTGAGCAGTGTGTGTGTGTGTGTGTGTGTGTGTGTGTGTGTGTGTGTGTGTGTGTGTGTGTGTGTGTGTGTGTGTGTGTGTGTGTGTGTGTGTGTGTGTGTGTGTGTGTGACTTTACACTGTTACCAGTTTCCCACCTACAGGGATAATCCATCCTGTGAAGTGGTGAGGTGGAAAATGCCATTATGTAGAAATAGCTGACGTGCAGTTAGACTTGCAGGCATGCGACGTGTGAGCGAGTGTGTGAGTGTGTGTGAGAAATGGAGATAGGGAACAAAGAAGGAGTGTAAGGGCGAGGGACAGTAAACTTCATTTTGTAACATTATCTAATCCTCTCGGGGCGGCGATAAACTAAAGGGCTCGGACATAATAAACACACGGTTTCCTGTGCAGGGCGGCAAAGTGCTTGTGATCCCGGTGTGGTAAATGTGATGGATGCAGTCTTGTGCAAAGGCTTTTGATGTGGGATCATTGTGGGCATGTGTTGAGTGTCTGTCTTGAGCATATGATTGCAGACATTGCAGGAATGTCTCGGGATTGTTGTTATGAGCCGTGATCTTTGTCATGACCGTGTCTAACATACATCATTAGTCGGTTGTTTGCTCCAGTCAGAAATACCTCGACAACTACTTAAATGATCACCATGATATTTTGTGCAGATGTTAATGGACCCAGTGGAGGAATTACAGTAACTTTGGTGATCCCACATAACTATTCCTCCAGCACCACATCACACTTTTTCTACGACCTGCAAAACGAATTCTATCCATCCGCGTTTGTTCTTTCCTTTTAATGCGTTCTCTGTAGGGGTGGGGCATTCTCAATATCCTTTGCAGAGAGCCGAAACACATTTATTTTGGCACATTGCTGAATATTAAGATTCTCTGCTTGCATCAAGAAACGTCTGTCACCTTTGCCTCTGATAACATGAAAAGAAAACAGCTCAGGAAATGTTTTTGTCGTGTTGAAGCCGTAATAAGACTCTCTGCTTCTGCCTGCCTGCTGCTTCTCTGAACTCCTGTGCAAACATATTTTACATTTCCCACCGTAGGATAGATATAACGTATTGATTGTGTACTGCACTGGCTGTCATTCATCGCAACACACGTTCGAATTTCTTCGCTGTGTACTTCAGTAATAAGGAGATACATGCAGAGACAGATCTTAGATCTTCGCTGGTATGTGAGGGGGAGAGAGTCGTTTCTTTGGCTGTGTTACATTAGAGTTCAAGCCCTGCCAGCTCTTACTTCCATCTGCAGAGGTTGTAAACTATTCAGCCTTCAGCCATTCTGGTTTCATCAGACCAGATGGTCAAATCATACTGAGGAATATTCTGCAATTCAGATTGTTTCATATTGATCTGAAACATTTTTATGATATTATCATATTGATTTATAGTTGAAATAAGCTCTCGTGGAGCAACGTGAAGGTGGATGGATTAGCTTGATGGATGGAAAAAGACAAAATAAATTTGTTATGTTTTCATGTTAGTGTAGTAGTTGAGTGGAGACAGATCTCTCTTTGATGTTTTTCTTATGAATTTGCACATGCTGCGACAGTACTCTCTCTCACACGCACACACACACACACACACACACACACACACACACACACACACACACACACACACACACACACACACAGAACTCTTAACTAAAGCATGTGGGGATTAGCACGAACCATTTGTCTCGATCACTGTTAATGTGTTGAATGTGTTGCTCTCTGATGGTTTGCTCATTCATTTTAAATAGGATAATCCATTACTGTTGCACGATGCCTTTGCTGGTGCGTCATGTGCTGATTTCAGTGTCAGATTTAGTCCACTTAGGCGCTGATTATGTTCACTGAATTGGATGTTGTGGCCCTTTCTGTTGATACACATTTATAGGAAGGTTTTAACACTGAACAGATTTTGAGTGCAGGGTACTTGAGCTGAATAAAGTAGCTCAAACGCAGTAAACATAATACAATTGGTTTCTGCCTTTGCAGGATACTTCCATTCTCACTTTACAAGGTACACATCTCTGTGGGAGATAATATTCAGCATATTCAACATCTGATGTCCCAATGGGATTGAAGTGCCTCCACTGCCATGTCAAAAGCTGTAGCCTTAGGGCTCATCTCTTTCATACTAACATGCAGTTTCCTCTGTCGAGGAAATAAAAAAGGAACACTTTCTGTGTCCCATGACATTAATGTACCTCCATTGGCTCTCATGGACGATTACTGCTCTCCATCCTTCTAGATTGCTGTGAAGAATGCTTGTATTTTCACCAGTGACGCTCATAGTGATGCTCATCTGTATGTCAAAACAATGTGCCTGTCCTGTTGTCATTTCTAAGAAACACTGCCAAAAAACCGTGCCCATTCACGTCTTCCTCACATCCACAGCTAAACTTTGATCATGTCGATATCTGCATACACTGTCTGCCTCGTAGCAACGGTGCAAGTTTGTTTACTTTGTCTCTCATTCCCTGCACATGACACCAGCACTCCAGCAGCCTGCCAGCTGCTGTCAGTCAAACATCAGACACACCCTTCCAATGAACTGGGAAAAAAGACAGCATTTCTGATATTTTCCCGATGACTTTTTTTCTAGCTTTTAATAATACAAGACTGTTAACTGTTAATGCATTTAAAAACAACTAAAATTACCACTAAAATGTCCATTAAAGTTGCTTCTGATAGAACACTAAGTTTTAGCCCTGATAGCGGACGATGTTTCAAATATGGATGTTGCTGCAAAGAAGCTACAAACTCGAAAACGTGGATGCTTGATACTCATCTTCAACCCAACAGCACAGAAGATCTATACAGTCAGGAAAGCTTCAAGATGGAGACTCAAGATTAGTGTCAACAACTCAGTGCCTGACCAAAGGGGAACTGTGGTCACAATCTCCCCTTCTGTTCCTCAGTTATGGTCTTGAATAGAACTTTTTTTTTTTTTTTTTTGCAAAACATTTTGCCAAACAGTTGTTTGAAATTTTGTGTATGAATTCATGAGTATGGGCCATAAACATGTTTTGTGAGGTGACAGGGACCTATGACCTTTGCCCCTTGACCACCAAATCCTAATCAGACATTCTCTCAAGGCATTCCTGAGATAAAGCATTCATGGGAATGCAACAGACACACAACGCGAAAACAGAATGCCTCCGGCCACGACTGTGTCGCTAGCGTGGAGTTATTTTTTTGTTTTAGTTTAATTTGTTCAGAATTCATAGCATATCCCAGAAAGCAAATGCCAGTGAAGACCGACTAGCTAATCCGGTGTCTGTCTAGAAAAAAATCAAATGTTTTAAACCCTGAAGTAAAAATAAAGCAAACCACTTAAGATACCAGAAACCGTGTGACCAATGTCAACAAAATCGATAATTAACGTTATACCATTCAATGCTCACCTTTTTTTTTTTTGACCTCCCAGTATTTGCTTTAAATCACCGCGTCCTTATTGGACAGTTTAAAACCCCTTTTGATGCTTTTATTTCCTTGGCATCAGTGGACTCTGTTGTAAAACTGTTTTCAGGGAGAGCTCCTGTCTGCATCTCTACACATAACAATGATGGGACGCAACAGGCCAACAACACCCAGGCTCTAAAACACGAGATTCATCTGAAGACTCGTCTCGAGTCAGTCAACACTTAAAAAAACTCTTGGCGACCTGCAAAAGCTTGACTTCTCTGTGAGAGTTACAAGTCCTTCACAAATTAAAAATGTTTGATTTGTGTTTTATCTTTGAGAGCCTTTAATTGCTTTTTTCCTCTCTGTGTTCGTCTTTCAGATAATAGAAAACAAGAGTCTGAATTGATGATCGTGGAGTGGAATTTAGGAAGTCGATTTGCGAAGAGAAGAACTGGGGAGGTGGAGAAGGCGATCGAAGGAGGAAGAAGAGGAGAGGAGGAGTATGGACTGCTCTTCTGTGTGGATCTTTCTGCTGTCCCTTTCTCTCTCTCATCGAAGTGTTACAGCACAAGCTGAAGGTGAGTGATGACGTTCATACACCTGTATGGCGCACTCACACACAATTCATGAATTTGCTTCTCATGATTCTACCCTTTTAATCACTCATGTAGCTCGATTAAACTGTTCCCTTTAGTTTTTCGCTCGGTTAGTAAGGGATTTGATTCATTCAAAATTTCAGTCAGTGACTTGCGCTTGAACTCACATGTGAGTCAACCATTCACTCTCTAAAATAAGTGTTAGGTAGCTTTCGGTACCATTAAAACTGAGTCAAAACCAGATTGTCAGCTCGGTGCACAGATCAATGTGTTGGACGCAGACAGCGCGAGGTGCTCAATGAACACAGTCTGTGCGCGTGCTCCATCATTAAATCTCCACACCTGGATTGGCACATGAGGCAGACGCTAACCCAGCAACAGTTCCCCTGCAGACTGTGTCTAGTCAGGGAATTTAAACATCTGCTAGCCTCCTGTACAGTACAGCACTCTGTCTGCCAGCCAGTCAATCTAATTCCCTAAATATAGAGCCTGAGCCTCAGGTGCTATTGGATGTCACCGGCAGGTCAATCAGCCAATGAAAAGTTTAGAGTTCCTCCCCTTGGAATGTGGACTGTGATAGGCTGAAAGTGATTGGTAAAGTTGTTGGGCAGAATTATGGGAGGATATACAGTTTAAGAATATATTCGAAGCTGCTCCTTTGCAACTGTGTCCATTGTTTATTATTGACAGTGTTAACTGCCATCACATTGTATGGTTGTCCATGGCGACGCTTTGAGCATTGTGTTATGTAATACACACAAGAACAGGAAACAGGACAGGAAAGGTTAGACTTTATGTGGTGAGGTCACGTGGCAGTAGCACAGTCCCAAACACACTGTTAGCACAATTAGACTTCAGAGACAACAACTAGTTGAGAATGAGTCCCTCTGGTGTCAATTTAGTGTCAGCCAGCTTATGGCTCGTAATAGGCTCCACTCTTTTTCCATGCCTTTGATTTTAACATCATAGGTTGAAATTCAGAATAAAACCTTATGAGTCGAGTATTAGACCCAAAAGGGGCGGGAGCACGACACTGGAAACTGATCCTGGAGGAATGACATCGAAATTGTCATATTGCTCCCTCTATTGTTTAACATTTCTGTTCCGGGTTTGTGCGTCTCTGTGAATTCATAGAGGAACTTTTACACTCATTTTTCTGGATAAAATCTGAACCTGGTGGCCCTTTGAGTAGACATGCTCTCTGATGATTTACATCTTCTCTCTTGATCTTGTTGGAGCTGATTGCAGCAGTGCATCATTATTTCTCACACTATTTCTTTCTTGGCAGAATTTTCTGCAGCATATGCTGAAGCCACTGAGCTACATCTAATGCGTAAATCAATGGTGGTCCGACTTAGAAGTGTACACAACCTTTGAGATATCAGCATAGATAACCTTCAAGGAAACCCATTCCTAATCCCTCAGCATGTGTTGTGTCCTTATCCCAGGCATGTCGATCTCGTCCGCCATCCCAGACAGACAAACTTCTTGATAATGGATCCCAGTCTGTGACTGACAGACACCAGCCTCCAGCTCCTTCCTTGCTCAGATTCTCCTCCATGTTTTATGTGCAACCACATGTGTAGGTTCAGGTGTGTGGCTGCCGACGTGAGGCTCAACTCAGGATGGAAAGAATGAATTGTGTTTTATCTTTTGAAATTTCATCAGTGGTTTTAAGTCATCACTGATGATCTTCTGTTGCTGAATAGGTGATCCTACACAGCTTCCATGTAGGGCAAAGATAGTAGCTCAGCTCCAGAGAAGCCTCCAGAATGTTCTTCCCAGTGATGTTTTGTTTCCTTGGTGCACAGCCAGAGAGGTATAGGTGTTTGAGGGAAACATAATGTTAGGTCGCCATGGGCTGGAGACATATGTCACCCCCAGTGAATCCTGGGATTGCAGCCAAAAGTAAGAGGGGCGAGATAACAGAGGGGAGGAAGCTCGGTAATGAAATAGAGGACAGCAGAGAATCACTTATCACTTACGGAACAATCAAAGGTGCCTATCTCTTATTCACTAGCCTGATCAATGCTGTTGTCACTTTGGTTTATTGCATATGTAATGCTGGAATATTGACTTGGAGCATGTTTGCAAACGCAGCAGATTGTGTGTGTGTGTGTGTGTGTGTGTGTGTGTGTGTGTGTGTGTGTGTGTGTGTGTGTGTGTGTGTGTGTGTGTGTGTGTGTGTGTGTGTGTGTGTGTGTGTGTGTGTGTGTGTGTGTGCTAGAGAGTGCACGCGCATGTACCCACTGCACCAGTGTTGTGAGTGTGTAGCTATTTCACTTCACATTAAAAGAGCATCTAAATCCCTTCAAACCCAGCAGATCCTGGTGTTAAATGCATTTGTTTGCTCGGGCAAGGGAAGTGACCCTGATTTTGGATGTGTTTACTTTATTATTCTAAGCGTTCCTCATCGCTGTACTAAAGTTTTATTGCTGGAGTGCTCAGAATATTGATAGTCTCTTTGGCTCACTTGTGTCTCATTAAAAATTCATAGGGATTTGTGTAGTGTTCTGGCTGCATGACAGAAGCAAATGAAAGGAAAACCCTCCACATGATGGAACAAGGCTGCTATCTGGTGGTCAGTGTAGAAATATAATGTCTCTAAAGTTGCAGTACAAGGCTGAATTAACAGGCTTACCCCTTAAACTATATATATATAAAAAAAGAATCTACCTAATATCTCATTCAATTCAATTTGAATACGAAGAGTTGTGACAGAAAACTTTTATTTAGAATTTTGACTTAATATCTTTGCCTTTAAAAGAAAATTAACTGATTTTCAAACATGCATTCGATGCTCGTCACTCCTTGGTTCATATATTTGTGCACACACTAATCCCCCCATTTGTCTTCTTCCTCCCAGCATGCAGGACCGTGGTGCAGGCCGACATCGTGATTCTGGTGGATGAGTCATGGAGTGCGGGTCAGAGCAGTTTTTCCAGGGTCAAAGACTTCATCTCGGCCATCATCTCCTCCTTTCAGAACAGTGTGGTGGGAACTGATGGGGTCCGCTTCGGAGTCACCGTCTTTGGGGACGTTCCAAGGTAGAGGTCAGGCACGAGCTGGGCACAGCTTATCAAATGTAAACACAGGGCGCCAGCTAGTGTAACAGACCGTCATCGAGTTATTAATGAAGAAGTTCACTTTTCATGAAATAATCAATAACCAAATATGTAAACGATATCTTTGTTTAATTAGAGTGTATATGTAAAGAGTAATGGGGCAGTTTTAACAAAGCATGGGAATCAACTTTGGTGTGCATTTCTTGGTCCTCTTATGTTCAAAGAACGTTAATCAGGAAAACAAATAAAAAAGTGTACCTCTTTTCTACATGATCCAATTTAGCTTTCTCTGTAATCTTTTTTTTTGACAGGATGCGGATTGCTTTGACAGACTACAGTTCACTTGAGGAGGTGCTCCGAGCCATCCGAGACCTGCCCTACGTGGGTGGATCCAGGAGGACTGGCAGTGCCCTCCAGTTTCTGGTCGACTCTGTTTTCAGCCCGGTCATCAGTCGAGATTTCACCCCAAAGGTACAATGCTGCAACCAGTGAGATGTGATCATGTGACAACTGTCTCTATCTGCTATATTGTTTAGCACTTCTTACATACATTGAAAACTGATGAGCTTAAACCTTGTTAAATGTTTGACAATATGCTGACACACAAGCAACTGGGAAATGATTGATTTGAGGTTACAACCTATGCTGCAAAGACATGCATACAGTGTTTGTTCTGGCCCTGCGTGAAAGGAAATGACTAGTTAGGAGTCTGTATTCCTTCTCCGCAGGATATTGTGGAGCACAAACAAAAAACATATTCGCACGACTGCGAATCTGATTAAACCGTCTTGTTATATGCTTGGAATAAAAATGTATTGTGTGTCTGACACAAAATTGCAACTGGCAACAGATTTTGCTTTGTTGTTTACTTTGTCTTTTGCTTTGGGGAAAAAGGAGGCGGTGGAGGCAATACATTTTCCAGCACAGATTCAGCATGCTCAGTCGGCTGAATGGCTGTCGATAACTTGTCTAAACAGTGCCGGACACACTGCAAAAAGCCCGTTGGTCACCCACAGACAATGTATGACAGATAATGACAGAAATTTACCCGGTTTGTGACTGTATCGAGAAAAATGATGGATTAAGTAAGATTTCGTCTATTTACAGGATCTTAACCCAAATACCAAAGTCAGCAACTTAACTAAACTTGTCTCAGTAGTGCATTATCAAATATCCAAATCCACTTTCCCCCAAACAACTCTACTTTTGTATCAGCTCCATCCCTCTGACAGTGTAATACTGTAGTGTAGTCTCAGTATAACACAGCTGGTTAGCATTCCAATCATCTCTATCTCTGAGTGCGCGTGTGAATCATCTTGCAGCAGCACACTTGATGTGGGAAGGCAGAGAATTGAGGATTAGACTGATATATTGAATTGTACAGCCCAAGCACATGCAAAGGAGCAGCTTCATTCTCACACAGATGATGTCTAGCACCCTTCTTCGTTGACTGAGGGATGAACTTTGAATGAACTGAGTTCAATTTCCTTAATTGGCAAATTATTAGTCTCAGTTGCAAGTTTATGTACTTGAATTCCACTTTGTCTTTGGGTTTGATTTATTTAATTATGTATTCAATTATGAGCTAAACCATGTTAAAAGTCTATGGAGGTTTTCAGGAAAATAATACTGTTTGCATGAATGCTCTTTAACCCAAACAAATGTTGTCTGGAGGGTGGATTTAATCCTCCGGTGATGCCAAACACTAGGCAACACATTATTGTGTACAAGGCAGAAAAACAGTGACTAAAACACACACACACACACACACACACGTGTGTAAACTATTACACTTATTATTATCCACAGATTGTACATTAGCTGCTACTAAATACTTTTGCCACGTGGTCATTGTAAGTTTCTCATTGAGCTTGAAGAATCTTGATTTTGAATAAATGATGCCCACTGACATAAAGATAACATGTATTTACTCAATGAAAAAAAAAATCTTGATATATTATGTAATCTTCTGTGTCATTGGTGTACAGATTGCTGTGCTGATCACAAACGGACCTTCAGACGACCAGGTAGATGCCGCAGTCAGAGCAGTTGCTGACAATGGAATTTCTCTCTTTGCAGTAGGTGAGTGTGGAAGTTGGTATTGTGAATTCCTTCAACATCCCCACTGCAGCGGCCCCTCCGATTTTATCCGAGCTCAACTGCCTTATCTGCAGTGTTTGCTGTTAGAAATTCATGTCCTGTACATTTCAATTCATTGGATTCAGTGTGGGCATTTTTGTATGTATATGTGAGATTCTTGTTTCTGAGTAGCTGAGTGCACTCATGCAGGTGTGTATCATATGTGAAAACACAACAGCCTCTACTCAATATGTGTGAAGGAATGATTCATGATTAATCCAGCTTCTACACTATATCTGTAAAGGCGCATCCTCTCCAATACTGTTGCATCAGCTTTCTTACTGCTCGTGAATACACACAAATTTACTTGCACATATCTTACTATTTAACTCCTACACACAGGCATACGCACAGAAGCCCACAACTTATTCCTTTCAGCCAGCAGCAGTGCAATAATTACTGCTCATTAGCCAACGGTGTGCTAATCGCAGTCATTTTTCATAAGGCGATTCAGTGTCCCCCATGTGCACCTCTGACACTGAGGGCTGCTCCTCTCGTTCATCACTACTACAGAGAAGCTCCACACGCTTCTTGTCCTCTAGTGCAAAACCAATATCCCTGTGGAGAATGTGGAAGCGGGTATAACACAAGTGTACGGATATATGCGCCTCCATTTGCTGAGCAAGCACAAAACTATTAAAAATACACATGCATATTTATTTTATCCAAGTGCAAATTTGAAACGACCAATTTTGTATTGACTCAAAAAAGACTCCCAACATCGTTGTCCTCCTCTATTAAAATGTATATTTTTTTATAACCTCCACAAATGTTTTCAATGCGTTTGTTTGTCTGTGTGCATCTGTTTGTTTGTCAGCAGGATCATGGAAAAACGACCTGGTTCATTCTCAAAAGCTCACTGCACAGTCAAATTTTCTAAGTCCAGCGAAGTAGAGTTGGACAAGAGGTCACCTGATGCTAGTCTTTGGGTTAGAGCGAGAATTAGGAGGCACTGGGAGTCAAGTTTAAGGACTATTTGATTGACAGCGATACAACCAATCACAGCAGTGTACACTAAATTGGGGGGGGGGGGGGGGACCAAATCCAGGTTCTGCAGGGTGCAGCTTCTTCATTTTCATGAAACTTTGTGAAACGATGCATCATGAACATAAGAAGTACCCATTCATTTTTTTTTTTTTTTAAAGCAGATCCGAATCACGGGGCGGATCAACTAATTACTTTAAACTTTCATTAACATTACAAAGTTTATCATTTCAAGTTCATTTAGCCTACTATGGATGACGTGCGACGTCGCAGTAAGGGTGTTGTGGTACTTCCTGTCGCTATGCTGCTGTTGCTGCAGTACAGGCGCAGTTCATAAACCTTACATAAAATATCCATTGACAGTGTCTTACATCTATTTGTGACATACATTTGCTCTACTCAAGTACTTTTGTTAGTAATTTCTTATGTGCAATTACAGGTCCGCTAGCTCAGCAGTTAGCAGACAGTTTCAGAGGGAAGAACCCAACCAGAACCAGCTGACCTGTGAAGCTTTCCCGCGGCACCATTATATTTAGAGATCATTCTGGTACTTTTGCAAATATATCCAGGAATAAGTGGTTGCGTCGGGTGCAAATTGGTATCGTGTAGAGGAGTGAATTACTGGACTTAGATGGAGGTCTGCGCTCTCAAGAGTCCACTTGAAGTTATATTAAGAGAATTACAACATTTCAAGTCCAAATTGGGTCTTCATGTGGCGTTTTCAGCGCTCACTTCCACAAACTAGGATCTTGGAAGCATGCACACTGTCATAATTTGAAATAGATGACAGAATGTGTTTGTTTCAGCTTGTGTGTGTTTACCCTCGACTAGACGTCTGCAGTATGCATGCCTAGTCTTTTATGATTTAAATTA
The DNA here is from genome assembly GCF_029030835.1 of Brachyistius frenatus. NCBI lineage: Eukaryota > Metazoa > Chordata > Actinopteri > Embiotocidae > Brachyistius > Brachyistius frenatus. The sequence goes on from NW_027210632.1 coordinate 2,453,636, forward strand.
AGTCACTCAAAACGCCACAGCTCCCCCTGGTGGTGTGTAGGAAAACATACGGATAAAAATGGCGAACCAGACATGGAATTATTGTGCATTTAATCACGTAAAATCCCTCAGATATCAAAATCCCTGTCTTTTATGTGAATTTTGTTGTTTAAATCAACAGTTTATTTGAAATGTTTTTATCTGCCCTGGCAAATATCAGTGGACTGAGCATGTAGAGAGTGCTGTTGCTGTGTGTACAGTGTCCAACACTTGTTTCCACTCTCTCCTTGTTTATCCAGGTGTGAGGGGGGCTGATGAGTTAGAGTTGAGGAGTATTGTATCAGAGCCATATGAGGAGCATCTATTGCTGGTCCCCGACTTCTTGCTCCTGGACGCCATCCTTCCCAAACTGTCCCGCAGAGTCTGTTTCACTGCCTCTGAACCACCACGCCCTGTGAGAATGTCCCAGCCTCGTGAGTTGTTTTTAGGAGTTCTTCATAATAAGATGAAATTTCTTCTTGAAGTTGCCCTCACACCGACAGCTGTTTGTATTTTTATATTGCTGAATTATATTACATCATAGTGCTTGAAAGATACAATAAACACGAATGATAAACTTTCTTCTGTTTGACTCTGCCCTGCAGCAACATCATTTATCTTTCAGATACATTTTTCATGAAGATCCTTCCTCTTCCTCTCTTCATGCTTCCTGTCTCATCCCTGCCTCTGTACTTACTCCCCATCGTAGGTGAAGAGCGTGTGGTGGGTCCCAGAGACCTGCAGGTCAGTGAACTGGCCCACAGTTCCCTCAGACTTACGTGGAGCCAGGCCACAGGTGACGTCACTGGATATCGCCTGGTGGTCACCCCTCTCAACTCCCAGGGACAGCACGTCCACCTGAAGCAGAGACAGGTGAGGGACTGTCCATATACATACAGTATATGCTAGATGTGTTGCTATTGAGCTGGACTATAATAGAGGATGGATGATGATGTTATCAGGTTGGAGGTCAGACCTTAGATGACTTCAGAATTTTGTGTAGACAGTGAATGAAGGATTAATTGGACAACGCAATCTTTTTCCAGCTGATGAATCATCTCACAGCTCAAAGACTTTCGTATAAACTAAAAAGAAACTTTCGCCACACAACTCACTTTGAGTCAGCGCCCACAGATTTCCTCTCCAAAAAATATTTTGTCTGCATATTGACGACATAAGCTTCTAGTACTGTCATTTCAGCTTCGATCTCAAAACAGCGGGTCACTACTGTGACGAGTGCATGCACTGAACTGAAAATGTCGTGATTCATCTCCCCTTCAGTCGAAGATATTTGTGCAATTCCATCTGGGTAACACTTGAAGCTTACCGCAACATTTTAATAATGGATTCAACAGAGGCCGTGTATCTTTGTGCTTATGCGTTTTAATGATAGTACTGCGGGAGTATTCTTTACAGAGACAGAGACTTATGGCAAGAGATGAATATTTTAGCATCTGCATCATTTTATAATGCACAACATGCCACATAATTTGAATATAATGGAGGACAAAGTATTGGACAGAATTGTAAATCAACTGTAAAGATGCTGGTGGATTTATAGAGTTAGACACTTATATGAAAAGTAGCATATAAATATATTTAGTTTCAAACAGGATGTCTATTTCAGTACACTTTCCAGCAGTGTATCTCTGTGTCATTGCACTGCCTGCGGGTGTTTCTCTCCTCAGTTCTGACTTCATCATTCTGTTGATCAATCATCTTACTCTCCACATCATTCTCTGTTGCTCTTTCTGTCTCACACACACAACACACACACACACACTAACCTCCATTTTTTTTTCCTCCTCGCTGTCTCCCGTGTACATAACAGATGGATCTGAAGGCAGATGTGAGCACAGCCATGGTGACAGAGCTGAGTCCTAAAACAGACTATTCCCTCACTGTGTACGCCATCTACCCGAGCCTCATAGGAGACTCTGCGACAATCACTGTGAAGACAAGTGGGTGCCACACTTCACTGCATGTCTGCGCACGTCTGTTTTGGATTTTATTCTGCCTCCCGTCCCTGAGCAACAAGTATTTGTCTTTCAGCCACTTTGCCACAGGTGTCAAACTTCCGGGTTATTGAGGAGGGTCTGTTCTCTCTGCGCCTCGGCTGGACACCTCCTCTTGGGAAGCTCAGTGGATTCAAGATCTTCATCCCAAGATGTATGCTGATAAACGTCAATGCAATACTTTATTAATCTTGGATGTTATTCCTAAAAATAGCATTATACAGATAACATACTTGTTGGATTAAAGCCATGACGAGTTCAGAGTTGATTTTCTCAGTTTGAGTCAGAGCAGATTCCATCACAGGAACAAGCTTTATGGAAGGTATATTATTGATTCTTCTGGATTTATGATTTGTCTGCAGCCAACAGACCAGGATTAACTTACGAGAAGCTGCTTCCTGGAGACAAATCTTCTCATGTGATTGACAGCCTGGAGGAGGATAAGAAGTACACCATCAGTATTTATGCCGTTTTCCCTGAGGGAACCAGTGAACCGGTTTCAACAGCGGGCAAGACATGTAAGTTTCTCAGCTCCATAATTATATAAATTTGCATAAACAGGAAAACCAGAGATTAAGCCCCAGTATTCTTGTACTCAAGATATTTACATTTCTGTCCTGCACGTTTACATATGCATCTGCTCAAACACTTCCACAGAGGAATAGTCTATATAGCTGTAGCTGATCAACAACTGCAGGACAAAGTCATTTAATAGAGTATGAAGCACAATTTAACAGAAGAAATCAAAAATCAACCTGCAGTACCATAATATTTCCACAATAGAGTGCTGTTGTTCCAGAAAATGAAATACCAGCAACTGTCATTTATCTCTTGTTCATAATGTACTAGAGGAATCTCTTCTCAGACTGTCTTGATTTTGATTAAATTAGATTAATATGTTTCCTATATTTTATTATATTATACTCAAAAGAATGTCATGGCTGTGATTTGTTGTATCACTAAATAAATCCAAATAAAATATTGAGTTTATGTGTGTGAATTGTGTGTGTTTAACAGTAAAGTTGGTACCAGTTCAGCAGTTCCTGGTCCAGAACGCCACCACAGACACTGTCCAAGCAAGGTGGGCATCAGTCAGGGGTGCTTCAGGATACCGTCTGACATGGGCAGCTCCAGGTACAGTACTGTGGTTAACTGTGAACTTTTTGGGGGAAATAGAGCTAAATGTCCAACATAGTTTGTCTTGGACAAAAGGTTGTTCTGGATTTTCTTTTTAACCAGATATGATTGTGTTTTTCTCTGTCTTGCAGATGGCCACATAGAGAACATAAACCTCGGGGACACCTTTAACTTCTACATGATCCAGGGCCTCCACACCGGGTCTGAGTACACCATCACCATCAACCCCATCTTTGGAGACATCGAGGGGCCCGTCACCACCACCACACTGAAGACATGTAACTAAAACTGTAACTCAATACTGACAGCATTACAGGCATGAGTAAGATCAAATGCATAACAGCTCTGTTTGTATTCCCTCTTTCTGTCAGTGGAAAGTAGTGCCGTACAAACCCTGAAGGTATCTGCTGTGAGTACCAGTACGGCTGTCATCTTGTGGAACAGTGTCCCAGGGGCCACAGGATACAGACTGGCATGGGGACCGACCCCAGGTGATTTACTCTGCCACTTTCTCTTTCTTTCAGCCTTGCTGTTTTATTTGATAAGAGCCACTGGTTCTATACTCATGCATACTCTTATATACTCCTGAGTTCCATCATACATCCCCATAATTTCCTTGCTTTACAGCAGATGTTCCCAAACTTTTAATACCATTATGCAAACCACATTTCTTAAGAACCACTTCTCACTGCAGATACCAACAATTATTTTTATAAAATAAAATGTACTCATTTAACCATGGAGCCTCAGAAAGGCTACAAAAAAAACAACAACACCATAAGGCTTCTGTTTCCAAATCAAATTCTACATTTACATCTCTTGATAGAAAAGATGCTACTCAACTCTGAATCCTCGTTTGCATTAAAAGCTTAATCTGACCTGTCAGGTGCACGTACCACAGTTTGAGAATCACCCCAATATAAAGTAAAACACACTTGTTTTTGTATTGATTCAAGCATCCTTTTCCTTTCCACCACTTTTTCAATGGGTGCTTCGGGCCTGGGTATCTGCCAGAGGCTTGTGATGAAATACAAATATTGGGAGAAGAAAGATGTTGTTTACAGAGAGGTAGCGTCTGATGTCAAGCTGGAATTGACCAAAACAAGAGGTCACTGGGGAATTATAAATGAAAGGGGGAAAAAAAAAAAGAAGGATTTGACTGCAATGCGGATGTTATTTTCAGAGTTTGTTGGTCGGGATCGTCCCCGTCAGTTGGCTCTGAACGGCAGCACCACAGAGTACCAGCTGAAGAATGTCGCCCATGATACAGAGTATGTCCTAACGCTGTATGTGCTGTTTGGATCTTTGGTGGGGCCTGGTATCAGCGCTACCTTCAGAACTTGTGAGTACTTTTGTTTGGTGTGTCTCTTACGCTCCTGTGCTGATCCTGCTGTTACAAGTCAAAATATCTTCTGTGAAAAAGGTGTCTGTCTGTGTCATCTCATTCATCCTGAAGTATCATGCAGAGTCAAAATATAATAAGTCACTGTTCACATTGGTTGGTGTCACACTATTGCACTGATCAACAGGTTGCACTGATGTGTCAAGACATGCAGCAAAGAGGGAGGAAGAACCGAAGCATGAATACGTATAATTTTGAGAGGAGGGAAATGTGTTCAACACGTTATACACAAAAGTAAACATATGTTTTGCTTGTTAACAAGAAATTCCCACACCACTCTGAAATGCAACATTTCACTGCGCCTCCTGGTTGAAAGTGTCAAACAATGTTTAAACAAGTATGTTTTAGCTCTGACTACACCCAGTGACACTGATGGATATGGTCAGATATTTCTACATCACGGCAGCAAGTTTGGGATTTAAATCATACGAGGTCAGCAGATTTTCACCTGCTTTTAAGTTGTTCTTGAAGAAAAAAAATTCCAAAAGGCTTTGTTTTAGAGAAAAGTTTGAAAGAAAAAGGTTAATTTTGAATTGATCTTTCTGTTCCACATTTTAAAGTAAATAATGTAATTCACAATGTATTAACAAGAACAAAAACAGGCTCTTGATGTTTTCTCTTCCCCTCCCTCAGCTCCGTTGGGTTATGTGTCCAACTTCAAGGTGACATCCTACACGAGTACCTCTGTAGATTTGGAGTGGAGTCCCATCGTTGGAGCCACCGAGTACCAACTCTCTTGGAACACAGGTGTTGTATTTAAACATAATCTTTTCTACCTCAGCACAACCTTAGGCCTATTTTTATGTTTTAACAGGTGTATCTAGCAAGATGTACTGCTTTTTCATATTCTTTAGTGTGTGTGTGTGTGTGTGTGTGTGTGTGTGTGTGTGTGTGTGTGTGTGTGTGTGTGTGTGTGTGTGTGTGTGTGTGTGTGTGTGTGTGTGTGTGTGTGTGTGTGTGTGTGTGTGTGTGTGTGCATGCTTGCAGGTGACAACAGACCCCAATCCCACTACCTGGACCGCAGTGTCCTCTTCCACCGTATTGAAGACCTGAGCCCTCAGTCAACCTACATCATCACCATCCGTGCAGTGTACGGCAACTCAGAGGGACCAGAAATCTCCTTATCGCAGCCAACAGGTACGGAGCAGAAGTAGGACTCAGTTTTTAATTCATCACGATTCATCTTTAGATCTAAATAGCTCTGTGCAGCTGTGTACCCATTGTAATTAAACAGGAAGGGGCTGCGACTTTCTTCCTGCTGTGCCACGGCGCCCTCGTGGTGTCTCTGTTTGACTGACAAGTCATGTACTTTGGTCTTCCCATTTTAACTCTAGTTCCTGTGTGTCACTGAGTCCTAGTCAGCAGGGCTGCTATCATTTTATCACTGTCAAAGTTAGAATGTTACACCAAGTATCAAGTTTATTACACTTTAGAATAAATAAACTCGTACATTCAGCAAAGAGATTTTTATAATGCGTTTTAATACATCATGAGTTAAATTGATTTGAATACACATTATATCTGATGTTATTTCTCAGCTGCAGTCTCAGACTCTGAGACAATCCCGGCAGTGAGGGACGTGAAGGTCATGGACATTGGCGTAAATTCCTTCACTCTGTCTTGGAGGAAAACACCAAGGGCTTCTGGGTACAAAATCTCTTGGATCCCCTTCCAGGGTAAGAGACCATATAAACACCCCTACACCTCAATGCATACACATGTAGATATATGGGTTCACAGATGAATATGAGCTTTACTCCTTCCATGCTCTGGGAAAAAATAACGATATTAATAATTTTATTGACAAAGAATATTAAACATTTCTTCAATAGTTGCTTCATTTTTCAATTACAACACCTTGTTACTGCTATTTTGCATAATGGGTAATCAAGCCACTCGTGGCTCATTATATCAAAGTCTTATCCATAAAAGAGCACACAACAGTGTTGTTTCAAGTCATTCTCATCATCTTTATTCACTGGATTTAAAAATTCCCCGCACTAGGAGGTGTTGAGAGGTCCCACATGGTATCTGCTGCTTCCACCACCTTCACCATCCACAACCTGCGAGAGAGCTCTGCGTATAAGATCCAGGTGTCCTCCATGGTGGGAAGCAGGGAGGGAAGCACAGTCCTGGTCACAGCACGCACCTGTAAGTCCTGCCTGGCCCTGGTAGTGAAGAACAGCATGAGACATGTTCTCAATCAGAGGTTACAGGGAGATATGTATCACAAATTCATTTAAACACATTTGAAATCTTATTGATAACTCTTGTCAACATCTTGTAAACTAGCGTTTGTGCATGTGGTGAATGTTGACACCAATCTCAGCTGAGCTCTCTGCAGTTTTCAATCTGCTAGACCTTCAGCAGACAAATCCAGACTGCCTGGCAAACAAAAGAAAACTTTACATTTTAGTTTTAAAATATGGAAGCATTTTTCTTGAATAATATCTTCGCTGATATCTTTCTTCGTTGTCAGAAGTGACCCTGACGTTAAGAAATGGATCGAGTATCAACAAGATGCAACAGAATCACATTCAAAACATCAATTTTAAATTTGGAATTAAAAAGAGCGTACGTGTCAGATGGGAAGTCGTGATTAGCAGAATCAGTATCCAAACGTAACAAGTAAGAAAGGTGTATCATTAAAATGTTGCAGCATATTCAGCTACGTTGTTTGTGCTTTTTTTTCTCAATTATACAGATTGTTGAAGTTTCTGTTCTTTACTGTATGATTAGTAATTCCATAAAAAATATCCCTTAACTTGTTTTGTTCTTCTGTTTCATTCTTTGTGGCGTTTTTTTGTGTGTGGTTTTCAGTGGATCTTCCAAAAGTGGAGGGATTTGCTGCTCTAAATACAACAGACAGCAGCACTCTTCTAAACTGGACCCGTGTGGCAGGAGTTTCGGGATACCTTCTCTCCTGGAGGCACATCTCAGGTTCATAAAATGTCCCCCTTAAGGGTCCCTCCTCGGCATAAATTAATCAGCAACATACAATTTTCAATTAACCCCAAGAGTTAAACTCCCATCCTCTCTGTAAATGATATTGCATTGCATGATGAGCCTTGTCATAAGCACTGTTAAATTTCAAAGTGATATTGGTTTTGAAAAAAGAATATTGATTAGAATAAAATATAAGCAGAGTATGACTGCAGTAATCATTTGTTTCAAGGTCCCCCAGGTTCTGAACTGGATATGTAACATGAGACACATTATTGGAACGTGTGCTGAGTGTTAACATAAGCACTCTTGCTCATAAGGGAAATATCTTTTTACATCTCAGTTATTTGTAGATCTATTCCCATTGAGCCACAACTCAAAACTCTATGGTCTTTTATTTGATATCACGCATCTCTTAAAATGATTTTTTTTTTTTTTCATTACTGTGGACTAAAATGTATTTTAATAAGGAGACATACTTTCTTGTTTTAAATTCCTGGAAACTAAATGGATACAAATGATTACTCTGCTATAACAGCTTCTTGTCTGTGTGTCATTTTCAGTGTTGGACACTAAATCAGAGACGCTGGGCCCGGGCTTCTCCTCCTTCAAGATCACTGATCTCCTCTATGGAAGAACTTATATTTTCACCATCAGACCTTTGTATGGAGAAGTGGAAGGGCCGATAAGCACCGTGTATCAGAGAATATGTAAGACTTTACTCAAATGGTTTGATCAAACTTTCACAAATCTTTATCTGTACAACGGACATTCACTTAAGTGACATTCAAATTGTTCTACTCAGATCCCCACGACGAACGTTTTACTTTAACATACATTGATTATATTGTGCTAAATACTCGCCTTTGCGCTGTTCCATGAGACTTAACCGTACAGTGACTTCACACTGCTTTAACGCTTTACTTTACAGTTGTTAATAGCTTGTGTGACTCGACAGAGACTTCCTCTTTATTTACATCTTGTATTTTGATTGGATGGTGCAACTGATATTTTTTTCTACGAGATCAAGAGGAGGATTTAGATGGCAATAAAGTTTTTACTAAGACATTCTTTAAGGTTTAATGGTGTAACTTGATTTAGTAAATCACCAGTTTGAAACTAGTTAATAAATATCAAGATGTTAGGAAAGATCTTGCACACAAGCAAAGTAATGTATTTATGAAAAGCTGGTGCAACCCATAAAAGGGCAATGAAACCCAAAAAGAGGAATGCAGCAGCGGTGTTTTTGTTTTCCATTTGGTGCTGCAGCAGCGACTTTGTTTCACCTCAGAGGCCTATAGCGATTGATGTTTCACATAATCACTTACTGTATGTTGTGGTTCTGTACATCACAGTGGGACAGGATCCTCCTGTGATAACAGTGCAGTCTGTGTCAGCCACAGCGGCCCCCCGTTCCCCACGTATCACCACAGTCTCCCAGACTGCCTCCGTCATCAACACGATCGTCAATGAGTCAGCCACCAGAACCACTCGGCACCCCATCGTTGTGCCTCCTCCAACTAAACCCTTAACAACTAAGAAGCCTCCTGGTCAGCTGAGTATCACTGAAACCAAAGCAGCAGCAGTCACCTCCCCACGATTAACCACAGTAAACACAGAGACAACAGCTCCACCACAGCCAGGTATTTTGCAGACACCGGCTTATTTACATTTTGCTCAAATTGAATAATTTACAGTAGATTTATAGTTTATATTTCATGTGTTTCTGTTTTTTTGTTTGTCAGTGTGTGGTAGGAGTAAAGCAGACATCGTATTCTTAGTGGATGAATCCTCGAGCATCGGCCCGAACAACTTTATCAAGATGAAGGACTTCATATTCCGAGTGGCCACTTACTTCCCTGTTGTTGGTTCACAGGGCACCCAGGTTAGTGGCTCAGTGAACACTTTCTTTGTGTTAGCTTCATATTGTGCTGAAGATATGGCTTCAGGTGTATCCTGTCATCACTTTGGCAGTGAGTTTGGATAATTACAAATTGGACTCGATTACAGTGTTTTTAAATCAGCTTCTCCAGGCTTGTCACACAAGTCAAAATATTGATACTATGATGATGTGCGTCTTCTCCATCAATCCTCCCTCAGTTAGCCGTGGTTCATTACAGCGACGAGCCTCGAATTGAATTTCGTCTGAATGACTTCAAAGACAGAAACTCTGTGCTCAGGGCTCTCAGAGCGCTTCGCTATGGAGGAGGCAACACCAAAACAGGTCAGTGACACTCACTCAGGTGTGCACAGTGCTTTGTCTCTGTTTGTCACCTGTCATCCGAGGTCAGGTAATTCCTTTAACACTGTTTAGGTCAGGGGTCTCCAACCTTTTTTCCCCTCTGTTCTCCTTGATCTACCAGGTAAATCTGGTTGGAGACCCCTGGTTTAGATCCAGCTGTGGATGCCGTAAAAATACACTCTTTTTGGTCCTGCTACCATAGACTACACTGCATGGACTGTAGATGCACATGACTGCTGACTTAAAGCTATGAGCGCAGAGAGATGATAATGATAAAAAAATAAAAATAACATTTAAAAAAATACTACCCATTTAGACCAATTTATGAAAAAAATAATGAAAAAGCAATTATTGTTTATCGAAGGTCTGTATTGCTTACACCCTTTTATATGTTGTTTCTATATGTAACTTCTAAATTATATAAGAATTTATCAGAGTAACCATCCCAAAGGTTTGATTTTGTTTTACTCCTCAAACTTTTGCATGTCTCCAGGAAAAGGCATCAGCTATGTTCTGCAGGAGCTCTTCCAGGAGTCTCTGGGGATGAGGCAGGATGTGGCCCATGTTCTCGTTCTGATTACTGATGGCAGGGCCCAGGATAATGTGGTGCCACCCTCCAGAATTGCACGCGCTCTGGGTCAGTTCTAACAAAAGCCTGCAAAAAGGGATGTTGTCAATTAAAAGGTTTCAGCTAAAATGCTCAAAAAAATGAATGTTCAGTTTGCGCTCTCATGATTTGAATCTGTGTCTGTACAGGGGTCAGCGTCCTGGCAGTGGGAGTTTCTAATGCAGACATGGAGGAGCTAAATAAAATTGCAGCTCCCGCCAGCTACAAGAATATCTTCTACTCACCAACCTTTGATGACTTCCCCTCCATAGAGAGAGAGTTTATCTACAGCATCTGCAGTGAGGAGCTCCTCTCCGAGTTCAAACTACAAGATGAGGTGAGACAAAAGCCTGATTTCCTTCATTTGTTATTACATTGAGATATATTAGAGTTCATAAAGACTTGTAAAAAAAGACAGCCTATATCTATACATGCAATTCAGGAAAACCTTTTGGCACAAATGTGTTTTAGATTTTGATCGTATAGGGACAGCTGCTTTACTGCACACGTAAAGTAAATGCAGTTTGAACACATGCAGGTGGAGCTGACTGCATATCCAGCGTGAACATGTATTACATAAAGGAAGATGCAGTCGCCTTTTTAATCCACACACGAAGACTCTGCAGGAGAAAACACGTCGCCATTGTTGACTTCATTTTTACGTCACAGCAGTGGAGGATGTGACCACAGTGAAATCAAAGCAGCTTCACCAGACAGCCGTTTATGACACTGTAACTCCACAACAAGTCAGTTGACCAGTCTATAATTCATTCTCTCTTTTTTTTTTCTTTTTTTGTTGTAATTTTCATTTTCAGTTTGCTCAGTTAGACACCCCGACTGATGACCCAGCGGAGCTGCTTAAGCCTCAGGGTCCCTGTGAGTCTCAGTGTGGGAAGGTTGGTACCAAAACAAAGACCCTCCTCCTTCGCCTGAGTCAGAACTAGGAATGGTTCAATATTGCTTTAATCAGCAACTATTAATCATGTTAATCCTGTTAATCATCTGTTTTCCCAGGGCCAGAAAGGGGAAAAGGTGAGTTATTTGACGCAGACTAATCTGATAATGATAACGTTGTGAAACAGTCATGTTTATTTATCTTTCATTCTTTCAGGGAGATGGTTTTGGTCTTGGAGGTCTGGTATGTTTTACCTATTTTTTTTAAATGTACGCTAATACTGCTTTACGGACATTTCCATACATTTTTATCACTCCTTCTCTGCCCTTAATTGTGAAATACATTTGATTTACCTCTAATTACCTAAACCCTTCAAATATAACTATTATTGTTATTGTTATTATGTAGCGATTCAGGCAAAGCCCAGGACAGTATGATCCTTTCACATCCTCCAAAGGAGAGATAGGAGAGAAGGTAAGAATCAGCACACACACAGACACATATTACACACTACCACCGTTCATCATCATTAATTATTAATAATAATGAATTACTTATTATCTAGCTGCTTTATTTTTTGCAGCAATTCTTCTGTTTTTATTACTTACGATGACATGGAGCTAAAGATGAACACATCCTCGTACAGTTGTCATAGTAACAAAGGTTTCATGAAAAAAAACAACTTAAAAATGTCTTAATCCACATTAAGAAACATACTTTAATTAACCCTGAAAACAATTTACAAACTACGCTCGATGTGCAAACGTGGAACGTCAGCTTTTTTGCGTATCTGATTCAGAGAGCGGACAAATTGTAGCTGTAATCATTTCTTTTATACTTTATCTAATATCATAACAGTGCAGTAATACTGTGAGTGTGTACGTCTGTGATTACATTTTTTTTTTCAACAGGGACCTCCTGGAACAGATGGTGTCCCTGGGTTGCCAGGACGACCAGGAAGAACTGGACCCCCAGGTTCTGCTGGCCTGCGGGTAACCAAATTCAGAAAGAATGAAATTTCACACTGACCCGATCAGAACCTGAAAATAATATTCCGTGTTTTTCTTTCAGGGCCTTCCAGGTGTTCCAGGTGACATGGTGAGATCAAACTGCACTTATTAAAGACAACACAGTTTAAAAGTGTATTTAGTTAATGACATCATAATGACTTGTGGAGAAAATGTATTGACTTACTATGTTACATTGTCATTTAAAATGCGGATGCTTTTGGAACATTGACTTGAGAAATTGTTTTGATTTCTATCCATGGTCTCTGTACAGTGCGACAATGAATTGTCCAATATTGGCTGTATGTATTTACCGTATAGTCAGTCATATCTCTTTCCATGGCAGGGTCTTCAAGGACACACTGGTCCGAAGGGACAGAGAGGAGAACGAGTAAGTCTGGCCTGTTCATTTAATTTGGACAGATTGTTTTCTGCTCAGATCTGAAGTCATGGCACAGCTGTCGACTGGATTTATCTACTTGTACGATTTAGGTGCTAAAACACCAGCGAAATGGAATGTAATATTGTGTTGTGTATCTGGGGACATGATTTCCTTTTTTTGTTTCCACTCAGGGAGAGCCTGGATATGTCATGGCTGGCACCGATGCAAATTTTGTTCCTGGACGAAAAGGGGAGCCAGGGTCTTCAGTAAGTCTCCAAAAACTGTGTTGGAGTTTTTTTAAACATGAACTTCAGACAAACTGAAATATTCCTCACTTCATGTTACAGGGACCTCAGGGACCTCCTGGTGTACCAGGAGTCAACGGAGCTCCAGGTCTGCCTGGTCAGCTAGGACCACCAGGGTTGCCAGGAACATCTGTCAAGGTAACATCAGTCTGACTTACAAGTTACCAGAAAAGCAGATCAGTGCGCAAACTTTAACAGCAACTAACACCCCAATGTTTATTAGGGGTCCAAGCAGCGTAGCTGCAAGGAACCCTCTTTTCTTTGTTCTGATTATTCTTCTGCTTCTTCCGTATTATTTTTCTCTGCTAAAAGTGATTGCACAGCATAAACTGTAAGTCCAAACCTTACCAAAACTAGCCACCAGGTTGAAAATTCCCACCACAACTCAGGCACACAAAATTACACACATTAACCTCAAGGTGGCGTCAATAGCCTCCTTAATAGCACCCTTAATAACTACTAAGTAAGGCATAAATTGATACCTTAGTTAACATGAACCATAATTAACCATTAACTAACTGTTAATTAACTGGTATTTAATGTTAATATATCTTGTTTTTCTCCCCTAAAAGTGATTGGGCAGCAAAACTGTAAGTCCAAACTTGCCCAAAATTAGCAGCTAAGTTGCAAATCCCCAACAACTGGACAAAAATGTTGCAATGTGTGACGACTTGCCTGGACCCCGATCATTGCTGCTTGAGGCCATGTTTATTATTATTTTTGTGTATTCGGCTGCCGCACCTTCATATCACACAATGATGTATGATTTTATAATGTTTCATAATACCTGGCAGGGCATTGTACTACATCATATAATGTTGAGACCAGTATTCAGTACGACGGGTCGCTTGATGTTTGTACTACTGTTTGTATTTTGTAGGGAGATCCTGGAGAGCCTGGTGCAAAAGTAAGTATGAAGTCGGTCTTCTTGTCTTTTTATAAGTCTGCTTTAAGGAATGAATTGCTCCTACTTTTACTTAAATTTTCCCAGAAATAATTATTTTGTTATATAATTGTTTCTATTTATATCTAATAATACCTTCCTACACTTTGGAAAGGGTTTACGTGGGAAGCCAGGCGTTCAAGCAGACAAAGGAGAGCCGGGAATCGATGTAAGTACATAGTTGATATGATTATTAGAAGTGATAAAAACATTGTGTTACACAAATGAAATATTACTCAGAGTTGTCTTTTAAAAAAAAAAAAAAAAAAAAAAAAAAAAATGTGCATACGTCCAAGTGTTTTGTGTTTTTTCTTTTCTTTTCTTACTGTCTTTCTTACACAAACTTACACACACAAACACAAACCACTATAGGGTATCGCAGGTTTGCCTGGTCCCATCGGCATTGATGGAATTCCAGGATTACCAGGTCATAAAGGAGAGAAGGTAAAAGTGTTATTAATTTCAGCTTTTTGCATTTGACCAGTCGACTAAAAAGACACGAATATCAAACTGAGAATATGGCTTGAAATAAATTTACCCAGGGTGAAGAAGGAATTGGCACACAAGGCATTCGAGGTCCTGGTGGAGAGCTGGGAGAGAAGGTACATAACAGCACACAAGAAGAACATACAATTTATCCATGACCTTGATTCAAGAGAAGCAGAATTGCACTGTACTTTAGCAGTAAAGACAGATTCAAGACAGACTTTTCCGGGTTTTCTTTTCACGTTTCTCTGTTTGAACTTTTGTTTTGTAGGGTAATACTGGCTTAACAGGACCATTCGGCCCAAAGGTACCAAAAACGTTCAAATAAAATATTGTGTTTAATGAATGATTTTATTTAAATCGTAAAAACATTTTGCAGAATAGGATTTTTATGTAATTTGTCTTTTAAGGGTGAGCGAGGAGAACTGGGCATCCAGGGGATCGTCGGACCTCGGGTGTGCACTTCATCATTATCTCTAGTTCAAATAGCTTGCAAAAAGTTCTTATATGTTTTACCCTGAAATGCAAATTAAGTAATTCCAGTTCGTTCTAACGATATAAAAAGCAGACCTGTTCAACTAAGGAGGAATCAGTGATGAAAGGAATTTAAAGTGATTTATTTTTACTTGCAGGGGAAAAAAGGATTAAAAGGGGAGCAAGGAGACAAGGTGAGTTCATCCCACACATTCATTCAGTCTCTTTTCATTTGGTTGAAAGTATTCGCTTCACAATTAATGTGATAATTCAGCGAGGAGTCAGGCTAATCACACCGAAATAAAAAAAAAAGTACATATGTAAGTGTGTGCATGCAATTTTCAGGATTAAAAAAAACGTTGTTTTTCTTTCTAGGGAGAAAAAGGAGAGATGGGACCAATAGGACCGCAAGGACACACGGTGATTGAGGATCGCATCTTATAAAATGTGGCTTTAATTGACATTACAATGTAAAACACATCAGCAAATTTAGGTTGGCATTTTCAAGAGCCGAAACAAAATACTCCTTTGAGAAACTGAAGTCTATTTCTGTATACAGTATTAATTTTGCACAGTGGAACATTTTCTAATTTACCACCAAAGCAACATAAACATAACTGCTTCTACTGAGTGACCATAATCTACTTCTTTCTAATTCAGATTTAATTAAAAAAAAAAAAAAAAAAGCCTGAGGTAAATGCAGTATGTTTATTGGGACCTGCTCTGAAAACTGTTGGAAAAAGACAGCAACACTCCAAACAGACATTTAAATGAATAAATGAACAAACGAGAAAGTCATTTTGTTTCGATTAGGCTCTATCGGAGATGGTTATGATTACATACGATCATGAGCCAAATTGCCAAACCTCAGTGGGCATCTTTTGCAAGTGGGTCATTTTTTTTCCTGCTTCAGTGATTTTTAATTTGAGGCAGCGTGGTCCCTTGATAGAGATGAACACACAGAGTGTTGTCATGAGGAACATCTTCCCGTCTTTTGTAATAAAGTGTTTTATTTTCAAAAGATTAGCTCCCAGGATTAAAAAAGAAAAAAAAGGAAAAAAAAAGACATTGGTTTTGATTTGTTGGGCACGTAGCTTTCGGCGAGAAAGCTTGGTGTTATCAGTCGGAGCAGTAATGGCATAGAGAGTTAAAAAAAATACTTATTATTTACTGTGACTTTTCCAGGGACTAACTGGGCCAATGGGGTTAAAAGGAGATGAAGGTCTTAGAGGAGTTCCTGGAGATCCTGCCAAGGGTGTAAGAAAACTGTTAAACTCATTCAAACTCCAGAAATGGAAGCACTTGTTACACAACCTCTTATTCTTCTTTATTCCATAACAACAGATAATTGGTCCAACTGGAAAAAAGGGCACCAGGGTAAGTCACCTGAAGTCAGTGTTTTTCACACCTTTGTTTTTTTTTTTTTTTTTTTTTTAATCCATTTCTGTTTTCACCTCTGATTTTCTTTCCGTGCAGTGTGACACACCAAACTTTTTGCATTCACAAAATATTGCTAAAATGTTCATTTATAACAGTCGGCAGAGTCGAAAGAGTGAAAAGTGTTACCCCGGTTATACGTTTAACCAATTACTTTAAGGATTTAAACCACTGAGACGATCTAACTGAAGCTGCCGCATCACCTTGTTAAATTTCGTCGGGGCCTCATATGTAACCTCTAAATTGTTTGCATGTATTTATCTTAACTGGCTTAAAATAATCTGTCAGCCAAAGGAAAGTGATTCTCTTGATGTTTAATTCCATTTAATTAATTGTTCGGGGTATTCTTGCACACTCAGACTCAATCCTCTGGGTGCGCTTATCAAACACAATTAAGATTTTCTCTCATTAGCCTTTTCAGTTGGACTGAATGCTCCAGTGAATGGGCCCTCTTTAATCTCAGTCCACAGGGCTCCATTTAGCGTTAAGAGAAATTTAGCCTGCTTGCCAGTCTCATGTTGTTTGATGTGTATGTGTTTATGTCTGTGCATATTTTCTGCCTGTCAGGGAGACATCGGTCTAGTTGGTCCCACGGGCCCCCAGGGAATAAAAGGAGAGCGAGGAGACAAAGGAGAAAAGGTTGATAGTGAGAAATACTGTCCTTCTGCCTTGTATTCGGTCCTATCCAGTTCACTAACATGAGAGTAGAATAAATCAACAATATATTTAGATATAATTTTACTGTGTGACTACGGTTTGTTTCGATATGTGCAGGGTAGTCCTGGTTTCGGGATTCCAGGGCAGCAGGGACCAAAGGGAGAAAATGGCGAAAGGGTGAGCCATTTAACAATCTGTTGTTGATGTAATAATGAAGCCGGAAACAGCTTTTGATTTCTTATTTGACCATTTTTATCATTCATAGGGAAATGTTGGTTTATCTGGAAAACCAGGACCAAAGGCAAGTGAAAACAGGTTTCTTTGTAAACTCCTCCAATCATAAATTTTGTATTACTAACAGGTCAAATGAAAATGGTCACTGTGAAAGCCGTCACTTGTAGTGAAGGCAAGCGTCACCTGACTCAACCCCCCCCGTTGTCCTAAGATCAAAATTAACCACAGCTGTGTTCAACCAAGTTCTATTTTATTTATTATTTTGTATTTTGTATTTATTTTCTATTTTGATCTTGTCACCAATGATCCCCAAAAAAATATAGAAATAAAAATAGAACTTGGTTGAACACAGCTGCGGGTCATTTTGACCGTAGGACAACGGGAGGGTTAACAGTTCCCACTCTGTAACTTTTCGGTCATTCTTCTGATTTTATCACCTTTTTCGATTTTGTTTACTCTCACCTCTTTTTACAACCTCATTTCCTGTCACAGCAGGCAGCTGTTTGCAGCACAAAGGCCCTAGAAAGTCACTGTACGCTAAATGTTCAGCGCCAAACAGCAGGCAGGCAAAGTTAGCCACAAGTTGGTGTGTGGAATGAAGCATCTAGCTGCTACAGAGGCAGATATATTGAAGAACCAGACCAGTACTAAAACAAGAAGGAACATTGGACCAGGAACACAACAGTGAATGCGACTGTTTCTCTGCGTATGTTTGATACTAATAGAGCAACATTTTGCTGACACCAATTTATTACTTTGGCCATTAGATGTGAGATTTATGTTAACATCTTGTTCTGCTTGCCCCATGTTGTAAATTTCTATATATTATTGAGTATCATAAATATGTAAAGCAATTGTTATATTATGTTCCATTAATTCCTCTTCAGGATTTTATTACAACTATTAAAAACTCTTAATAGCCCTTTTTCAAAAATACAGATGTTTACTCAGGTCCTAAATCAAATATTTTTTTCCAGGGGCAAGATGGCTCTAAAGGTGACAAAGGGAATATTGGTTTACCTGGCAATCCTGGAGGAGCCGGATTAAGAGGTAAAGATGTAAGTAAATCTTGAGTGGTTGTTACAGCAATGACGTTCGTATAATACAGCACGATTCTAATTTATTTCCTGACAAGGGTTTGTTTAGAAAACATGACATCAGGAGAATGCTCATTAAAACACAAGTATGATGACAAATGGACCAATCAGAAAGTGATATGTTCAGATAAAAGGATTTATTCCAGCTGGAGTTTAGGAAAATTGTTCCCTTATTTTTGCATACTGTATACTGTGTATGTTAGCACAGATGGCTGAATATTTACACTGCAATATTGGTGACAGTTATTATTGATTATGTGTGCAGGGTACACTTGGAGCTAAAGGAGAACAAGGAATTAAGGTACAGTTGATTTCTTTACTTAATGATTTTGATCTGCATTCAAACTTGTAAACATGTTTCTCAGAGGGATTGCTGTTTTGGTAAAGATTTCAAAAGATTTCAAATCCATATCCAAATCCATGGCATCAAATAATTTGCTTCAAATGAGCATTTAATTTGGTCTTTCACAGGGTGAACTTGGCCCAGCTGGAGAACCTGGTGACAGAGGAATCAGGGTTTGTTTTCAGGGCCAGACATAGTTTGGTCACCGCAGTGTGCATGCAAGAATTTTGACTCAAATGATGCTTTTAGTCTCATGCAATCTTAAAGCTCTTTCCAGTTTTAGACTCCACCAAGTTGCAGCAATTATAAGCACATTGGCTCGCAGCTGCATTAAATTGTACGTGTTCATTTGTGTATTTACTATAAAACACTGATCCAAGTCCTTTTAATTCCATTCTTATTGTTGATCAGGGTCCACTGGGGTTACCAGGACGACCAGGAGACCCTGGAGATAAAGGGGACTCTGGGAAGTCTGGTCTGCCTGTAAGTTCTTCACATGATAATTTCAAGTACCTACACCCTGAGAGATATGGATTTTAGAGATAGTATCTTTACCTTGCTGCTAAGTATGTGTGTAGGAAATCAGTATTATTTGTAGAGTAAATGTGACTCTTAAGTAACTGGAATAATTCAGGTCAATTCAGGTTAAATTGCAAATCTTCATCACAACCTGTGACTCTTTTCTGTTTTGAAGGGAACCGATGGAAACAAAGGCGACAAAGGAGAGCCGGTGTGTTTTTATCTGCCATCTGTCCCTCTCACTGATGATCATGTTCATTGTTTCTCCTTCTTGACTGCCATCTGATCTTTCTTCTGTGTCAGTCACCATTTCATCTTCACAACCTGCTATCCTCCTTTGACTTTATGATTTCGATTTTGATATGTTGAGTAATTAACTTTGTTTTTCTGTGTGTGCCACACTTCAGTGCACAGACCATTTTCCTTTGTGTTGCAAATATAGATTGTGTTTGGCAGTGTGACATTTTAGATTTTAACTGTGTTTTGTCCATTTTCTTTTGATCACGCTGGCATCGTCACAAAGGGAAAACCTGGACCTCCGGGAACACAAGTAAACAAATCTCTCTTGTCATTTTTGACTTCTCATCAGTTCAACCATGTTTGACAGAGGCGTTTCTTGTAACAAAGCTAATAAAGAAAAATAAATAACGTCCCATAAGACTTTATGTCTGTTTCCAATCAGCTGAAACTGCGTGTTGGTTGGAAAGTTAACTTTTGATATGTCATTTTGTCCTACTAGATTACTGCAGACAACAACATACTGACCAGAGTGATTAAGGTAACTGAAAAATAACATGGAACATTCTTTATGTTATTGATCTTCCTGAAGGAATTGGAACCTTTCCTTTCCTTTCCTTTCCTTTCCTTTCCTTTCCTTTCCTTTCCTTTCCTTTCCTTTCCTTTCCTTTCCTTTCCTTTCCTTTCCTTTCCTTTCCTTTCCTTTCCTTTCCTTTCCTTTTACTTGATTTTACTTGATTTTACTGAAACACCGAACACTTCTGAAATTTCAGTTGCCGAACGGGAACATAACCGACACTTTGGGTGTTAAATGGGAATCTTTCTTGTGCTTTTGCTGTTGACAATCTGGAATAAAACTGCCATGGCAAAGACATTTCCAAATATTGCCTCAAGTGGCAGAAAAGTCAAGAATATGTCAAGAATTCATCTTTATTTGGGATTTTGACAATTGGGAAATCAGATCCTCCCATGTAAGGGTTTCCATATGACAATTTTTTTTTCCTACAGGGGGAGCCAGGTGAGCCTGGTCAGCTGGGTTTGAGGGGAGAAGCAGGTTTACCTGGGCCACGAGTAAGTATCCTATTGCTTACTTCAAATGTCATCAACAAATATAAACCGCAAGCTGATCATGAGTGCAGTGCCTGTCAGGACATTAAAATCTTTACCAATTTAACCATTTGGATTAAACAGTGTAAGAGTGTGTTACATTCTATGAAGATGAATGTATACCTGATTAAATGTGTTAATATGTTTGCTCCTTAGGCCTCAGTTGTAGTCCCTAAAATCATTTTTAAAGCAAAAAAAAGTCTGATTTTCTTTGGTTCTCAAATGTGACAATCTGCTGGTTTTGTCTATTTCATATAATTGTTGACTACCTTTCGGGCTTGGACCTATAAAACAATGTATTTGAAGACTTTGACTATTATTTTTTCTTATTACATTTTATAGGCTAAATGTTTGAAAGTATTCATTAGTTAACAAGTTCATTTGCACAAAGTAGAATCAGTTTCTAACTGCTTTCTATTTTGATAATAATAGTTCAGTTTTTTTTTTTTTAAATTATTATCCTAATATTTGAATGTTTTTTTCTCCATCCAGGGTTCAGAGGGGAAACCTGGATTACCGGCACCGTCCCTGGTATGTGACTTTAAATTGCATCTGCTGTGGTACTGTTCGTATCAGCGGAACTTAACATTTGTTTAAAAATGTGTTCACATATGAAGCCGTGTGATTTGCAGGGTGGTTCTGGACTCGATGGCCTACCAGGAAAACCAGGAATGAAGGTTATAAGCTCACTGTTTATTAAAATAATATTACAATGCCCAGGGAAATTGTATTGTGTATTTATGAGTATGAGCTTACTCGTAAGATGTTTTATTATAATTGCAGGGTGACCAGGGGCAAAATGGAGAGCCTGGTCCGGTGAGTGCACACTGCATGAAACCTTTTTGTTGTGGTCAAATAAACCACAGGCCGTTAGTGTTTCAATTCTGTTATGTCTGTGTTTATTTGTGCAGTTTGTCACTCTGTTTGTACTTTTTACTGTGGTGAAGAGTTGGAAATGAAGATGTGTTTTTGTATGCGTGTGCGCATGTGAACAGAGAGGAGAAAAAGGAGAGCAAGGTCGGTTTGGGATCGCTGGAATGCCTGGCTTACCAGGAACTCCGGTGAGTATCACCCCGAGTCCTGGTGACTCTGACTACAGCATTACCATCCAACCTTTATAGGTTTTATTGGTGACATTCAAGTCAGAATATCAAAATATATTGTTGTTGGAGGCGTGCAATTTGCATAAACCACGTGTTTTTCCAATAGATTAAGACTGTTGTATTTGCTCTTCTCTGCAGGGGAGACCTGGGATTGACGGGAAGAGGGGCCTGGCAGGAAAAGATGTGAGGATTCCTGTTATGCTTCTCTACATTAAACTAGCTAGAAAATGTCAAAATAATGTAAAGATTGTTGACATTTAAAATTGGTTTTCTTCTCTCAGGGAGAAAGAGGACCCAATGGAGATGACGGAAAAAAGGTTCTTAAGATTTATTGCATCCACCTT
Source organism: Brachyistius frenatus (assembly GCF_029030835.1). Lineage (NCBI taxonomy): Eukaryota > Metazoa > Chordata > Actinopteri > Embiotocidae > Brachyistius > Brachyistius frenatus. The sequence goes on from NW_027210632.1 coordinate 2,475,570, forward strand.
AAGAATTTATGAAGCTATTTCGCGAATTCACGGGTTAATTCTTCTCTTAATTTCAGGGGGACAAGGGAGGTGTAGGTGCAAATGTAGGTGGTTTTTAAATTATATTAAAAAAAAATTAAAAAACACCTTTGTGAGAAAATTGAAGATGCAACTGAGAGATGCTGTTGTTTTCTTTCCAGGGTAAAGGTGGTAGTAAGGGGGAACCAGGACCTCCAGGTTTGCCTGGCATGCAAGTGCTTGTCACTCCTGAGGTAAAAGCTGCATTTTTGGTGATTTGTTAATTAGGGAAGCATATTTATTGTTTCAGATCTGTTTCGGAAGGATAACGGTAGATTAGGGAGTGTGTTTAGGAATCATAGTCTCGTTTCTGTTTGGTGATGATTCAGATACACATCAAATGGGTCCACTTGGATCAGAATGGCAGTCTAACTTGACTCATTTTTGCATGGATCCGTCCACAGGGCGCCACCATTGATGAAGTCCGACAAGCATTTCCAGTCCCAATGGGACCTCCGGGAGCTACCGTGAGTTTAATACTTACAACATGCTTTTGCTATTTTTAGGTCGTAAATAATGGCACATTATTTCAGCTGTTGCATGACATAATTCATATGTCGCCCGCATGGACCCTGAATCATCACTCAGCGATGATTATAGAGCTTTTATTGTGGGCTGCAATGAATTATGAAATTACCTGCATGAGCTTGATGTCATGCATTGTAGATGCATGTTCAAATGTCTTGCTCCTCTGTTTCTGTGTGTTTAGGGTTCTCCAGGAATGAAGGTAAGATGTTGATGGTGTTTATAATGAAGCCGAGTTAAAAATATATATATATAGATATGGGCTTGCGTAGCTTTTTTTTTTTTTTTTTTTTTTGCAGGGTAATACAGGAGAAAGAGGCCTGACAGGAGATAAGGTAGTGCTGATAAGAGTTATATGTCAGAAACCTAGAACTGGAAATGACAATATTTTCACAGCATTTACTTTCATGTTTCTGCAGGGCGATGCTGGAGCTCCTGGAAAGTCTCTCACGATGAAGGTTGAATACACGATTTAATAATTCCTTCTCTGGGATACATGTTCACGTTTTACATTGTTAACTCTCTGAACAACATATTTTGCCTCCGCTTTAGGACATTGAAGTGATGTTTGAAGCGTACGGCATAAGGGTGAGCTCTGAGCATGAGGGCATATACATTTTGAGGTTGACAGAATATGTAAAAGCAGAGTTTGACCTACATGAAACCTTTCCTCTCAGCTGCCTTTGCTGAAGACTCTGATTGACAGGTTGCTGCAGGATGGAATAGAGGAGCTGCTTCATGTGCTCAGCACCTCCAAGAAAGCAAAAGAAAATGCAGGCACACACACCTCCAACGTCATCACTGAGTACACAGTACGTAAACTCAAGAAAAGAAGTGCGAGAATATTGGTATATTGTGTCTTATCCTTCATGGGATTATAAAAAACTTTTAAAATACATTGATATGTACATAAAAAACAGTGAACAGACTCTCACTGTAATGTTTACAAACCAGTTCATACATTTACCAAATCATTTATCAATTTGACGGCCATTTTAATCACTTGTATTCTCTGTCTTTAAACAAAAATGTAAAAAGTTTCCAACCGTGGACAATAAAAAACGAAATAATATTTGATGTATGTTTGTGTTGTCTCAACAGAGTTCGGTGAAATTTGATCTCAGCAGCCAGCCGCTGTCAGAGCTGGACACCATTGAGGACCCTGGTTTTGCTGAGTCTTTGTCTGTTGTAAGTGACCTCATCTCAAAGGCTTATTTTCCTAAAACAAAGGCAAAAAAAAAATCTACCCATATTTTACTGGCCTCTATACACCATTGATTGCTTCTGTAAAAAAAATTCTAATTTTCATCTTCTGTATACTGAATATTGCCATTGATGAGCTTTTACCTCAATAGACGCTTCTGGTCCTAAACTACTCTCACCACCCTTACTTCTATCTTTTGATGTGAAGGACCCTTTAAATGAAACTGCAGAGGGCCCAACCTTATGGACCGTCACCACACTGAATGGAGAGCAGGAGCTCGACAGGATTGAGACCACGTTAAAGGGATCCAGGTGGAAGGAGACGGTGGACAGAGACAAAGTGTCTTCATTCAAAATTAATCTGACTGTAGTCAATTCTACTTTCAATTCTACTCCGACCAAGGAGGTAACTATGTAAAGAAACATGCAGCTTTTCCTCATACAGAGGCAATTTAAGAACATCACTTTCATTTAATGCTGCGTTTCAAATATTTTTCAGTTGATCTCTTCCATTATTTCTCTGACTCCTTATTATCAATTATACAGAAAGGCAATTTAATCAATTCATTATCATTTAAACACAAAATAATTATGATTCTAACCTGTGGCTAACTCACATAATTTATGGGGAGTCATATATTTGTCAAGTATATAAAAACAACAACTGAAAAATCAATTCAATGTCAAACATAGTTTGTGTTTTCAAGCATTTCTGTTTCACAATGTTAAAATTCTAAATCTGTGTGTCAGACGGTTTCAGGGTTACCTGAAATTGTGACTGAGACCGTTCTCCTCGCTCAGGAAGATGCACTGAAGAAGAATTCAGGACCAAAGAGGAACAGGGAACGTGGGAAAGTAAAGCCTCTTTTTTTTGATGACAGAGTTTTAGATAGAACATAAAACATATAACACTCTTTGATCAGTTTACAGTAAATGTATATTATTACAGGACCATATTAGGGTTTCATGTCTCGGCTCAACCTTCCTACCTAGAAACGGCTGATATCAGTTCATACCACTACACTATAAAAATCAACCTACGGAGACATGCTTTTTTTTTTTTAGATAGCAGGAGAATAGCGCCAATCTAACCAGGGACTCAGTGCTGATGACATTTGTGTCCTTGTGGTATGCGCCCTAACCAGTTGGGTTCGTACCCTCAACCGTATGCTTCATTTATGTATTCAGCGTGATGTTAATCTTAATGTTTCTTGCAATATAAAGTCTGCTGCCGCAAATACATTTTAAAATCTTGGATTTTAACCCCTTCCGGGAGCAGTCCACTTCATCGGGACAGTCACAATTTTTCAAAGGTTGTCTGGCACTTTCACTGGTATAACTATGACTAAAATGGATGCAGCATCTGTTGCGTTGAATTTCTGTTCCATCAAATTTTGTCGAGCTGCAGTTGAGAATTTTTGGAACAATAACATGAATGTCACTGACTCAGCGTTATTAACTCTCTAAATTACAGTATTTCATATCAGACGGACTTAAAAATGCCAGGTTTTTCTGGACTTTTTCAAATCTTACTCTGGCCTGCCTGGTGATAAGGACAACGAAACTTAATTGCATTGAAAAATTCTTTGACGTGTCTCTTATCCATAGAGTCCAAGGTTTCTCATCTTGGCCTCACAGTTTTGCAGCAGTAACTGATTAAATTTGAGGATGCTTTCTCAGGTGAAACTTTAAAAATTAGCTGACAGCTTAAGGAGTTAAGGACTTCGGGACTGCTTTGAGTTTACTGGAAAAGAGGACTTACCTTAAATGAGCCGTAAAGATATCTGCAACTTGATTTTCATGTCTCCTTTAGAAATGCAATAATTTGCTCCATATGCTTTGATTATAACGTGAATAATTCCATCTGCAAAGCTTTTAAAAACGGTCATCAGTAATGCGCATTATATGAGTAATTTGAAACAAATGGGCTGAAACATGCAAAACCTCCAGTGTGGTCCTATTAATACAAATAGCTCCAAACTACTCGTTAACCCTGAGGAATCCTAATCATCTTAACTTAATGGTCTATTTTTTAATTTTTTTTTTATACTCATTAACTACTTAACTCCGTCCTAATTATCACCCTAAACTTGTCAATCATCGTTTGGTCATCAATAACTTCTGAAGCATGAGAAATCTTTTCTCTTTTTTCTCTCTGACTGTGAACTTCTTAACCAGGGCAAAGGAAATAAAGGACGACATAAGAGACAGAGACAACGCCTGGTAAATGTCCTGGACGGGGTCCGACTAAACCTGGAAACTTAACTTCACATTTGCCGCGACTAAACAAAAAGCGCACGTACTAACTCACCCTGCAGAGAACAACGCAGACGCTAACATGACATTAACTTATTTGTGCTAGAATAACAGCTTAGTCACTAAAATATAATAAAAGATCATTATAAATTTAAAAAAAATGTAATATAACACTGACATAACTAGATATTGTATACATGACGTGGCTCATTTAACTAAATGCATGAATTTGTATTAACATCCATGTGCTACCTAATAATATAATGATAACAATTTGATGAATGGGTTGCTTTAAAATGGCTTGGCATTGTTGTCTTTCACACAGATGATGAATGATGCTCTGTAATAGTATCCTCCTGTAATAACTGTCATTATTTCTTCATTTTAAGACAAGTGAGAAGGATAAGCAACAAGAAGAGGAGTTTAATAACGGAGAAGAATACAGTTACGAATATGAGGTAGGCAGCTGCTGCTATAAATGACTAATCCATGCACTGCTGGAAACTTCATTTTAAAGTGACGATGATGATGTCGGCTTGTCACAGATTTGATTCGTTGTCGTTGTGAGTGCCCTCTCGTTAACAACCCTGTCAAACTCATGATCCATTCTCCTGTTTTTCTTTTGTTTTTTAATAGCAGCATCTCTCGGGACTGAAATATATCTGTGCCCACATGAATACTGGCGAGAGTTGATTAATGACACGCCCACTACCTGAATTTAATTATTAAGAAGAAATTAGTTTGTCGTGACAGCCCACTGCATCTGCCCTGCACATCATCCACTGAGCGTTTGAGTGTTTAAAAGTTATGATGAAGTTATTTTTTTTTTTCAAAAATCTTTCCAAACAGGAAGAACTTTCCACAGATGACCCCCGAGTCTCTCAGGAGAGGAGAGACAACAGAGAGGTGAATTTGCTTCAAACAGGGTGCTCGCATCTGTTTCAGCTGGATTGGTTGTAAATGTTATGATTTATATTTTTAATGTAATGTTTCTTTTATACGCAGCTTGAAGTCCACACAGATGAGCTCCCGTATCCTGTGGATAAAAAGGTAACTTTATTATTCTGATAACCACACGTGATTCGCTGCTGCAGGACTGTACACTGATGGAAGCTGAACAACGACAGCTGATGTCAGCTTTGTGCTGTTCTGTTAGTAATGAATTTAATGCTGTTTTTTGTTTTTTTTATCTGTGCAGGAGGAACAGTCACCCACACACAATCCTGCCGTGTTAGAAAACTCCAGTCACCCTCTAACAGACCCCTCAGACACACAAACAGATGCACAGGTGAAACCTCGCATCATATTTGATGTATTTTTAGGGCCCGAGTACCTATGGTGCAAAAGCCCTATTGTTATTCAAGCGATTATTATTATTCTCTGTAAACAACTGCATTTTTGACGGCTTTACTGTACTCAAAAACTCCTGAAAGTTGGTACACGCGTCTCTCCCGGCGAAACATTTCGTATTTTAGTGGAGTCGCGAGTGGGCGTGGCCCAATGGCTCGCTTGCGCCCCCGAAACAGATGCCCCGGTGGCTACATTTACCTACATGCATGAAATTCAGTGGACATGTGTATCATACCTAGACGCACAAAAAAGTTACATTGCACCATTATGTCAAGTCAAGAGAAAGTCCGCCATCTTGAATTTAGTCACCATTTTTGGCGATTCACACATGTACTTTAACGAACTCCTCCTACAAATTTTGTCGGACCTATCTGAAATTTAAGCTGTGCACTCTTAACATGTTTGGAATTTTTTTTTTAAAAAGTCATACTATAGCAAAAAGTGACCCAAAAGTCATACTATAGCATGTCGTCCAAAAGGTGACCCAAAAATCTTTTTTGTATATAGTATATAGTATAAACAGGGCGATGCGGCTAAGTTTGATGTTTCGCCGTGACACAGGAAGTTGATGTTTAAGGTCAAATGATGCTCCAAACCTCACGAAACTTTGCACATGTGTCAGGCACCAACTTTCATGAGTTTTTGAAGATGTTAAAGTCACCAAAAAAAGGCAATTTTTTAAAAAGAAGAATAAGGAACGAGATAAAAAAAAAAATTAAAACTGCAAGCGGGAATATGCAGACCTTCGCGTGCTGCACGTCGGGGAGCCAGCGGCTGGATCCCTGAGGGCCCGCATATCACTGCTTTTATTTAGTTTTTATTATTTATGCATTGATTGGTGGGTAAAATGTCTTCTTTTATTTATTTTTCCCCCTACTCCAGGATATCCTGACTACCACAGAGGTACTGTTTCAACCCTTGAATGATACAAATAAGGTAGAGTATCGGGGGAGTCAGCTGGCTGTGTTGGTGCTGACTAGAATGCTGTTTAGATCTTTACTCAATATGGTGCTTCACTTTTGAAGTGATGTTTTCACTGTTTGATTCTGATCTGTCCTTTATTATTCTGACCAGCAGGAAGGGTCACTGCCTACACCTCTCATCGCAACAGAAGAACCAGATAAGGTAGAGTGCAGTTTTTATATCATGTAGGCTTGAATCCTAACTGAATGTTTCTGTAGACCTTTGCATGCCTTGGAATGCAAACCTCTTTCATTCACACTTAACACAAAGGGACTGAAAGTGATGGACAAGTGCTTGAATAAAATGAAAAATGGGCTTCACTCTAGCTTTCATTAAATAAACCATACTTTGAGGGATGCAGAATAAGCACTTGACATCATATTTTGAAACCTTTTCTTCTGTCTACTTTCTATGAAGATTTCACCAGTGCAAAATTGTGCACATGTTTGTGTAAGGCTAATATGAATACAAGGGGAATGGACATAAAGAGAGTTTGTAATTTGCAAACATTACCAAAGCATGAGACATGCAGGAAACCATTTTTGCGCAGCACGCTTTTAGCATGATTTCTCAGAAGCTTTTGTTTGAATGGGAATGAGCAGAAATCGTAGCCTAGTCCGACTCTTCGGGAAAAAAAAATTCTAGAGAGTTACTTTTAATAATTTCTCTCTCTCATTTTTCTTAAACAGGAAGTCTCTTAATTCCCAAGAGACTGAGACTATAGAGTCTTAAACATTCATAAGAACGCACTACACGGAGTGAATAAACTGTGAACCGTTTTCTCTGGTGAGGAACCCTGAACCTGACCAACGTTTCATGAGGCGGAACTTCTTTCCACACAGAGACAATGTCATCCAAACCAAAGTTCATTTCTTGTATTGGGGCTTCTTTTAGTGGAAAACAGGCAACTCTATTAGCATCTGAAACGTGTGTCCCCATGTCCAGATCTTCAGTTTGTTCAGTGTAAACACCAGTGTAACCTTTAATTGCCTTGTCTAGAACTCCTAATTTATTAATTACAAGTATTTCCCTGTAAGTAATCCAGCAACAAGCTTTCAGAAAAACTACAATTTCAATACATTTTTACTTGTCAGGCTGTACGGCAATTTTATTTATTGAAACGTGTTTTTTATACTTCATCCAAATCTTTGGATAACAATGATATTATTACAACTGTAGTGGTACTATAAGCAACTATGTAGCCAGATCAAACACTTTTTTTCACTGGTGAAATTTATCACATTGTCTGTGTTTAACCTCTCTGTGCATGTATGCTTAAGTAAACATGTTAAAATTACTTTCTGTCTGTGTCTTTCTTTTGAATTTTTTTTTTTATTACATACACATCAGTTACACACACCACCATAGCTATTCAAAGAAAAAGTTCATTATTTTTCAACCTGGACCTCATCTTACTATAATTTTGGGTTTAAGTGGTGAATGGGAACGTCAACTTTTTTTTTAGTTATTATTGAGTGAGAGTGCTACAGCTGGCAGTTGTGAAAAAGGCTGCAAAGTTGTACTTTAGGGCAACTGCACCAGCTAGATATGGGTCCAGGTAGAAAAACACAGAAGTTTCCTTTTAATGGAAAAAAAATTATGAAAGCTATGCTAAATTTGCTCATGAAAGTTTCCGGGGACTTGACAGGTGCTTCGACCTCAACTCAGGGTGAAAAGAAGCACCCACTGGCCTGACTCCACTGTAAGTGTCACCTGATTTTGTAGAAGATGATTATTAATGATAAAAAATTGCATTAGTAATAATATTTAATAAGTATATATATATATATATATATATTTTAGGTGTTCATGCCAGGTGCCCCGGGTGGAAGAAGTCGGTATAAGGCAGCACAAAAAGTAATTATTTTCACTAGATATTTCCAGTCTTTTAAAAATTCAAACTTCATACGCGTGACTCAAATTGCATCAAATAAAATATGAAAATGCAATTTCATGGTCACTGTGGAGAACATACGAGATTTACTGTTTATTTTAATTCCAGCATCTGTCCTCTGGAGCTCAGGCTTACAACAGCTGGACTGTAAGTGTGTAACCAACAATACAAAGTATTCATCTAAATTTAGACGTTATTATGATAATGCGACTTATGTGTCACAACATTTGTTTTTCTAGAAGACAAAGCAAGAAAATCGTGACCTTCAAACACATACGAGAAGGGAAAGGCAAGAAAGAAGAGAGAGACAGAGATACAGTGACACAGAGAGAGAGACTCGTACAGAAATACAAGGAGGAGGAGACAGGCAGACTGTTGAAGAAGTGGAAGAGTGGGAATTGGAAAAAGAGAAGGCGGCAGTGCCAGGTGGACATACAGAAACGGGCCCTGATCCAGTCTATGAGGAGGAGGAGAGGAGTGGAGACTATGACTGGGAGACAGAGGAAGATGCAGATCGAGAGAGGGAAGGGGAGGAGGAGGAGGAGGACCTGGAGAGGGAGAGAGAGAGGGAGAGGTTGGAGATGGAGAGAGAGAGAGAGGAGCTGACGAAAGAGATGGAGGCCGAGCTGGAGAGAGAGAAAGAGCAGGAGAGAGAGAGGATGGAGCAGGAAGGGGAGAAGACTGAACTGGAGAGAGAGAGAAACTTGCAGAAGGAGAGGGAGGAGTGGGAGAGGAGGAGGGTGGCGATGGAGAGGGGGAGAGAGGGAGGTTATGATGAAGAAACTGGAGATCCATACCCATATCCTCCAGAGTATCTTTTTCTGAAGGTAAGCGCACAAAGTCCACAACCTATGATCTTCATACACTTCTTTATATACACACCTTTATATAGTCAGTTCAAAATTATATTTTACAAATGTCCATAATGAAATGATGTGAACTGAGTACGCCGTTCCTGCGCAACAGGGCCATCCAGGAGAAAATGGACAACCAGGACAGAAGGTGACTACAGATCTTTTAACCATCAAATATAACTGTTAAACACAACTGTCCTTGGAAGGACAAAGACACTATCAACAACATGACATTATGGAGATGATGTTTGGAGTCCATTCGTGATGCAATTTAAATTGTTTAGATTTGGAAACACTTAATTAAACTAAGGTTTAGGCACAAAAACTACTTGGGTAAGTTTAGAAAAGATCATGATTTGGGTTAAATGTAACACAGTGGCACTTTGGTTACGTTCCCTTACAGAAAAAGCATGACTTTCTCATGTTTTCGACATCAGACACGTGTGATCATGTATGACACATGTTTCAACATATGATAACGTGGGGGAAATATGTGGAGAAGATTTCATACGGGAAGCTACTACGTGGAAAGGCTTCACACATTGCACCATGAAAATATTCCAAAACCACGCTTCCCATGGGCACATGCAAAATACATGTTTCACATGTGCACAATCACGTGTGTCATGTGGTCATGAAGGAACGAGAATAATTCCTTGAATAACAATAGGGCTTTCGCACCATCGGTGCTCGGGCCCGTATGACAGTCACCAGATGAAATGTGACACCAGTTCATAAAAATATCATGGCTGCTCACATTGCATCAGTAAATGACATCAGAGCTCGGGGAGAACTTCTCTCCTGTCTCGCCTGTCAGTGGAGGCAGTTGAGTCCAGCCCTTTGATGTCCTCTCTGCTCTACTTCTGTGTGAGTGAGACAGTAGATTAAAGCAGACATTAATAATTCCCCTTGTTAAACATGCTGACGAGTCTTGTTTTTTTTTTTTTCATTCCCAATCCCTAGGAGTTTGTTTATTTGGGCACATGAAAAAGATGTGTCACGGTGCACTCCGTCTTTCTAACTGTTTTAATGCACTTTTCAGGGAGAAATTGGTGAAAAGGGACATAAGGTAAATACATGACGACATATTGGAGTTGACATTTTAATTTGAATGGCAGTGACTCTGTGCATACGTGTTCATCCTGGCTGTTTTGTGTGTTTAGGGAGAGCCTGGCATCGGACACAGAGGACCGGAGGGCCAGGCTGGTCCTCCAGGACAGAAGGTGAAGTGTCCCTTCTTTATCACTCTGAATGTTAAAATAAAAAAATGTATAAAAATTACAAAGCAACAGCTGACTTTGAACATCCCGACTGAATCAATTATTCCACACAGTGTTCCATAACATTCACTTTGATTGACTTTGTTTCTCATCGCAGTTTTAATTTAGCGAATTTAATTGCCTCAGTGACTCACTCACTCATTTCAAATTGTGTTTGAGCTTTTAATTCATTAAAGGCGAGAAGGACTTCATTTGAAAGGAATTATTCAAAAGTAATAGAAGAGCTGAATAATGACATTACATGAAACACGTGACCTATAACTGTTTTTGTCTTTCAAACATTTAATTTGGCTTTATCTTTCGCTCCCTTCTCCGCTCTCTTTCATTCTCTATCAATGTGTTACTTCAGGGTGAGCCAGGTGAGCCAGGGCCTCCAGGAGCTCAAGGCATCCAGGGTATCCGTGGTAACGCTGGCATCCAGGGCTCTTCAGGCCAGAGAGGTGCCCCTGGGGACCCAGGAGAGCCGGGTAGAGAGGTACATCGTCAAAATCATTGTTTTAATCAATGTTACATAAGTGTGATTAACATTTAGAAACATGGACAGGGACAATTGGTCTATTGGGTTCAAATGAAATGCTCAAATGGTGGTATTAGGTAAGCTGTTGGGTGTGTTTGACGCAGGGTGACCGTGGGAAAAGAGGGAAGAATGGATCACCAGGAGCTCCTGGATCTCGAGGAGCACCAGGACCTCATGTAGGGCAACACTCTACATATCATACATTTACATGGAGTCTCCATTCTAAAAGAAATTGGACTCTGTTTTAGATATCTTTTAAGTTTTTATATCTGGTTGATAGCTGACTGACAATGATAGTGAACCATGATTTCTTCTAATACGACTGCTTCTTTCTAATGAAGGGTCTTCCTGGTGTGCCTGGAGTAAAAGGAGAAAAGGTACATACAAATATGGCACGCGGTTTTCACACAACAGTCGTTTGTTGTTTTTGAAAGCTTGGGTGAGATCATAACCCCTGTCACTGTTCGTCCTTGTATTTCAGTCACACTTGTTATTACTTTATTTAATCTTTCTTATTTTTTACCAGGGTGACAGTATTCCAGGTGAGCCTGGTGCCAGAGGGTTAGCCGGCCTCTCAGGGAGAAGGGTGAGCTCGGTTTATATTTCTCTTACCTGTGGTGGACATCTTGTTGGCCAGGTTAAGTCTGTTTCCACTTGGCAGGAAATTCTTATTGTGACTTTTGAGACAACACAAAATATCACACTCAGTGTATCTACTGGGATAAATGTGATGTCTCCATCAGTTCACCATTCATGTTTTTTTTTTTTTCCTTGTGCTAACCTAATCTTACCTAGTGCTATGCGTTACCAAAATAACATGCAGAAAAATATTTCTTTTCAGGGTGAAAAAGGCTCTCTAGGTGTTAAAGGGACTCCAGGGCATATAGTAAGCAACTTTCGTTTACAGTTATACAACTAAGTATGACATTTCATTTCAGCCCATCAGAGTTATATTTATGTACACAAGACAAAATGCACCTCTTTTCCCTTTTTTATTTTTATTTTTTATTTTTTTTCTACCAGGGTCCAAAAGGGTTTCATGGCAGCAAAGGTGAAAAGGTGAGTTTTTCAGAATTAACCTTCAATTTTACAATACAAGGCTATTTTCTCCAAAAGCTAAAGGGTTCATTCGTATGTCACTCATGGACTGACTTATATAACATTTTATAAATGCTAACGCTTTCTTTTTCTAGTCTGAAAAAAAGACACGTTATACAAGCAAAACAGCCCCGAATCAAAAAATTGACCAGTACATGAAAAAAAAAAGTTTTCTTCGTAATGATGCTTTTGATCAACAGCGATGTTTTTTTTTTTTTTTTTTGTTAAATGATGCTTGTATGCTGTTTCAAGAGAATGTTCCCATGACTATCACTAAGGACGGTTGACAGCAGGGAGGATAGATGGTAGATTTGGACTCATTTCATCTGTGTCAACTTCAGACTCAAGTTGTCAGCGTGTTGTAATGGAACTTATCTGATGAGGCGGCCAACATACATGCTTTTCACCTGCTGTTTTCTGACCTCGCTCATCACAAGCAGGTTCACCCAAAGGACTGAGACGAGCGACTGGATGTTTTTTTTTATATATATATATATATTAACGCTGAAGACTTCTCTCATCTTCACACCACGGTCCATGAAAAGCATGAAACTGCTGGGATTCTTTACAACCTTATCTGCCTGCATGTACTTAACCTTTATTTATTGACTGGCTGTCATGATTGTGCGCTCCAACAGTAAGGTATGAGGTTGGACTGAAGAGGCCAACAGCGACATTTGAATGTCTAGATATGAGTTTTGACTACTTTCATTTCTCAGATAGCAATTTCCCATTCATGTTGAAGTGTCAGTAGGTTCAGGTAGTGTTGATGAGACGTGATGTCAGTTGTCAGTCAGACTGCCCTTTGTTTGTCTCTTCTCTATTGAAGTGTCACAACTGAGGTGTTGCTGTGTGATTTATTTATTGCACTTATTCCTGTCAAATTCCACTAAACCTGGTCATCTTGTGCAACATGACCTTTCATGACTTTTTATAGAAGGTGGATTACATTGGTCTGGATCATACAGTAATGTGCTCTTGAAGCAGCATGGAAGCACAACATATAAAGCAATCTATTTATTTATTTTTGACATCTGGAATTGAAATAATCCTGTTTGAAAAGTGATTTAAAAATCATGTTTGTTTTTCAGGGAGACCGTGGGTTGCCTGGAGTCAGAGGTGAAAGGGTATGACAACTTTTATGTTGTGTCATTGGTAAACCATAAAGTATTTAGCCTTTGCACTGATTCATTACAGCTGACGGAAAATACAGCAGGGCCTTGTATGCAATATGTCTGCTGACAACACGTCTTGTGTTGCATACAAGACCAGCCAAAATGTGCATGATTCACAGCTCCATATATCTACACTATATATATATATATATATACTGTATGTATATATATATCTACATTAATTTGTGTCTTGTATTCCCTATTTAATTCCTTCCTGTAGGGGAGTGTCCTTCAAATCCAAGGACCTCGAGGGTTTAAGGGCTCCAAAGGGGTGGCGGTGAGACTCTCATGAATCTGTTGTCATTTTTCCTGTTGCTCCAATTAAACACACACATTTGTGGCAGTTTTTGTTTTCTGGTTTCAAATGAAAACATATTAATATTTTATGCCTTTGTGCTCAATATCTCTACACCGCACGTCAACAAAAACAAACACAAGAAATACGACAGGAGGAAATGTATGTGGAATTAGGAATAAATGCTTTAATACTATAAATATCTAAAAACACACACGAAGTTATACAAGGACTTTTGTTTACAGGGTGAGCGAGGTTCACCAGGTTTTGATGGCGATAAAGGAGAAAAGGGCGAAGATGGTCCTCCTGGGTTCAAGGTAATGAAACATTTCAAAAACACAAAGATTAAATTCACAAGTCATTTAGAGATGGGAAAAGAGAGCAGTACAGTAATAAACTCACAAACACCGCAACAGATGTGTCATACTAAATCTAGCTCGCTCAATAAATTGCACTGTATTTGTCCTGTAAGTATTTTAAATTGTTTTTAAAGGGTCTCAAGGGTGACGCAGGCACTAAGGGTGCATTAGGACGGTTTGGAGCACGTGGACCGGTTGGCCAGAAGGTCGGTAATGAATTCAACAACATGAGAGCAACCATGCAATATATTTCAGCAGTACTGTGTGAGAAACTTTCATTTTGTTTTACAGGGCGATCCAGGAGAACCAGGACTTGATGGAGTGATGGTAAAGCCACAAACTAACATTCAGGAAAAATTCAGGAAAAAATATTTTGGAGCCAAAATTCTGTATTCTTTCAATCTGATGTGATTTAAGGGTGGCAATGGGGGCCATGGAGCGGACGGGACCAAAGGAGACAAAGGAGACTTTGGACTGCAGGGGCTGAAGGGCAATCAGGTACACTGAAAACAACATGCGGAATAACCAGTCACAATGCTTTCAGTTTTTTAAGGGTTCAACTCCAGTTTATTTATTTATATTTTACTTATTTATTTATGACATAAATTTATTTTTGTTTGTCCCATTTTTCCACAGGGGGATCCAGGAGAACCGGGCTCACCAGGAGACGAAGGAGAGAAGGGAGAGAAGGTAAAAGCAGATATTATTTCTCACTACAAATGTTCCTCTTTTGGTCCCTTGTGGTTGTTTTAGTGATTTATTTATGTGTTGTCGGCATTCACAGGGTTTCAGAGGTTTTCCTGGACGCATTGGGAACCCCGGCCTAAATGGAGAAAAGGTGTTAACCCTTAATTAGATTCTGATAAGTCCAAAGAAGAGTTATGATAAATAACTGTACCATCTGAAGATATCTCTGTGTATACTTTATGTATGTGACATCATGGCATGATATCTTTGTAAAACAGGGAGATGTGGGGTTACATGGCACCCCGGGCATACCTGGACTGAATGGACTCACAGGGCGCAAGGTCAGCATCCAAAGTGTGCTCAGATTTGTCTTTCTGTCCTCCCCAAACACAAACAAGGTCACTTTGTATTTTTCATCATCTGAAACTGTAGGGTGATAAAGGTGTAGGGGGGATCAACGGTGTTGACGGCGAGCCAGGAGTGAAAGGGGGAAAGGTGTGTAAAATCAAAGCAGCATCACTGACTATTGTCCAAACTGACATATTTCTATTTAAATCCCATGAAGTACTCCTTTAAACTTTGTTTACATACTCTATATGTAATGTTATATACACTATTAGTTATGTAAAAGAGCAGCATATTGATTTTGCATCTTCAGTGTGTTAATTTACTTTCTTTTTTTTTGCTTCGTTTAGGGTGGAGCAGGTTTCCCAGGTTTCCCGGGTTTTAAGGGGTCAGCAGGAAGTCTAGGAAGGGATGGAGATGAGGGATCACCAGGACCACCGGGTACACGTGGGGACGCAGGGCCTAAGGTACAGCATACCTATTTTCCCTGACACGTACTTGCGCATGAGACCTCGGCTCATTATAAACACTGCATCTTAATTATCTCCTCATGTCAAGATATCAAGCTGTTCTCTTGGTCACGACTTCACTGCGTCATTACTTCATGATAACAAATGAATAGCAGTTGAACTGTAATCTTCTTACAAGGACTGATTCGCGTGTTATTCGCATCTCTGCCTGTGTCAAATCCTCATCATAATTTTCCTGACCTTTTCAAATCTGTCAGATTGTGCTCACACGGATGGACTTGTAAAGAACATCCGTGGAGCAATCAAATAGCAATTCAGACAGAAAACAAGATTTTCATCTCCCTATGATGACATACTTTGGTCACGATTAAATTCAAAGTTTTTGCGTTCTTGAGAAACACAATCTTCTCGAGATGCAGTGATCTGACAAGAGCAGTGCAATAAGTTGTTACCACACAATAATTGGCCCAAAAGTAAAAAGTTATTGGCAACCATCAACTTTGTAAACGCTGGTTCACACCAGAAGTGTAGCTGAAGGTAAGAATCTCTACTTGCGAAATATACACGCCCAATAAAAAGCCTGATTACCTGTGTCTTTAGCTTGATTTACTAAACTGAGTTACAGCAGCATTAACAAGCTGGAAACACAATGAAATAGTGAATATGTGACAGAACACAATGAGGAGGAGTTGCGCTTCATTACAGTCATCACTGTGTTTCTGTGAGAGAGTGGCAGCATGCGCTCTGTGGATAGAGCAGAGACATGTCCCCAATTAACACACACACACACACACACACACACACACACACACACACACACACACACACACACACACACACACACACACACACACACACACACACACACACACACACTGACAAAGGTTTATTTCCATCAGCAGCTTTCAAGTAATATCTGACTCAATTAGCTCCTTTCAGCTACAATTACCAGACTCTCAGTGGCTGGAAACCTCTGATGAGGATATTCCAAGGATGCATTTGATTGGTCCGTCTTTCATACTGTTTGACTTGAGTGATGAGATGAGCTGCGGGGGAGTTTCTCTTCTTGACACTGAGGTGTTGTATTAAAGAAATGTGTGTATTGAATTTTGGTCAAACAGGGAGAGAGGGGCAGAAGAGGCCGATCGAAGCCATGTGAGAGGGGAGCATCAGGAACACCGGGACTCAGAGGAAAGAGTGTGAGATTCATCTTTCAACGCACATCATTCACACCTCCACACACACACACTGCTTTTTCTTACCGTTTAGAAAGTGAACCTCATCTCCACGAGCGTCTGTCTTCGCACAGGGGGCTTCTTTAAGTTAAAGAATATATTAATTGTTTTCCTCTCATGTTTGAGAGAAATAATAGCAAAACGTAGTATGACAGTTTTCCGTACCTTTCCACAACTACTGCACAGCATGAGTGTGCTTGCACTCCTGAGATTTGTTGTTCCTGACCCGAATGTTCATTGCCGTTTGTCTTTTTGGCCTCATTGGAGAAGCAGAAGCAAAACACAGCACTGATATATAATCACATTTTACACTAACTTTTTAGCCCAAATTGTTTTAACACGGAGTATGTACAGCAGCAGGCAAATTCTTTTTCATTTAAAGTCATGGTTTTGGTCTCCTGGTAAATATAAGTCCAATATTTTCTCTCCTTTTGGCACTTTTTAGGTTTGGTCTCTGCACTGGTTGCATTTGAATGTATATGACAAACAATTCCCTGATTCTTTGAATCCAATATCAATGTGTAAATATTTATTTCCTACAGGGTACAGTGGGTACTGGAGGAGCAAAAGGGGAGAAAGGAGAGCCTGGACTCTTAGTACGTATATATCACACACACATATTTAA
Source organism: Brachyistius frenatus (assembly GCF_029030835.1). Taxonomy (NCBI): domain Eukaryota; kingdom Metazoa; phylum Chordata; class Actinopteri; family Embiotocidae; genus Brachyistius; species Brachyistius frenatus. The sequence continues at coordinate 2,492,758 of NW_027210632.1, forward strand.
AACATACTATACAGTTAGAAAATGGCTGGTCAGTTAAATTATTTCAAACCTTGTCCTTCTTTGTATCAAGGCTGAAGAAGTGAAGGAGCTAGTCACCCAGGAGGTGGCAGAGAAGTGTGGTAAGAGAGAGAGAGAGTGTGTGTGTGTGTGTGTGTGTGTGTGTGTGTGTGTGTGTGTGTGTGTGTGTGTGTGTGTGTGTGTGTGTGTGTGTGTGTGTGTGTGTGTGTGTGTGTGTGTGTGTGTGTGTGTGTGTGTGTGTGTGTGAGGTTATTTGTTGTGGAGCCCCTGTGGCAGCAGCATGGCACCCCGTGTGTGTTGAGCCATCTGTTATGTTCTCTCAGAGGAACACACACCATGGTGCCAGTGACAGAAGAGCCATTCACAAACACGAGACTGTTATTAACTGAGTGTCACTGAGTGACGCCTCACCGCAAACCCACGACACATTCAGGACACTTAAAGGATTATTCCGCTTATTGGCAAACTGTCTGCAACAGGCCTTTATCACGGAAAACATTTTGACATGTCGCAGGAAGAGAGCACGTGTCAATACAAAGTTGCATTATTGTGATTTAAAGCATAGTATTCTGAAACTAAGAACGATTAAACTTATTACATATTATTATAGATAGGAAATAGTAAAATTGTAATTTGCACCTTAGGCTTGAATTTCCTGCTGTTTCCACTAACGTTTGCACAGTTTGGTCTATCAAATATTTGTAATCACACACTAGAGGCTGATATAAAATAAATAATCTTATTTTTTTTTAAATTATATGATTTAAACACAGAATTTCAGGGCAAGAATGGTCTATTTACTGGCAAATTATTTCCTATTAAAACTACATTTCTCAAGCCAAAATACATTCAATGAAAATATGCTGTTTTGTTGGAAGAAGTCTGAAGGGCATAAACTCAAAATTTAAAGCAAAGGTTTAATTTACCTGTAATTGTGATTTAATAGTTTCAAACCAACAAACTATAATTTATTTTAAAAGTATTTTGATGTATGGTACAATATAATGAATAAGGAGAAATAGCATTCTTGTTTGGTGTTAACACGCGTTCATTCTACGTTTGTATCGTTGCAGGGTTGGAATACAAGTTCATGGTCAAGTCTGTGGATCCAGATGCAACAACGGCAGTGACAGAGAATAAAAACGAGCCAGAACATGTCGTGATATCCACCAGCAGTGACCTCCAAGAAGAAGGTGAAGAAGAAAAATACAGAGATACGGTGGGAGAAGTGACAAGGCCTGCCCCTGTGACTCTGGGAGAAGAAGAGATCCTACCAAACCGCACTGGTAAAAGTAACATAGCATATCAACACATGTAACAGTTCACAGAGTCAGAGCCCCTGGCCAAACACACAGATGCCCTAAATAGAGTGTGACCAAGTGTGTGGCTGAATGGTTACATGTATCAAACGTATCTGAAACAGCTGTGATGGAGGCAGTTAAGATGTTCAGTGTTGCTTTGCTGTGTCAGATTTTGATGATGGTTTTGTAACAGAATAATCAATAATGCACTTTTTTTTTCTTTTCTTTTTTTTTGGGGGGGGAGGGGGTGGTCTGATGAAAGAAAATAACAATACCAGTCTATAGTGATCCAGTTTAGGCCAGGTTGGATTCATTACTGAGCTGGAAATGATAATGCAGCCAGAATCATGTTGCTATGGTTACGATTCAGCATGTCGGATTTAGAGGGATCTAGTGTCAGAATTTGAATATAAATATCATAAGTATGTTCTCATCAGAGTTTAATCACCTGAAATTAAGAATCATGTCCTTACCATACCTACCTATAGACCAGGTCCTCTTCCATGGAGTGCACCATTTTGCGTCACTATGCTTGTACAGTAGCTCAGAACGGACAAAGCTTTTACGCGGTTATTTGCAAGTTTCTTACCCACTGTAGATTCTCCTTCAGGCTTCGAAGGGGAGGGTGAGGCGAAGGGTGTTCAGTTGGTTGCAATCTGCAACCTCACCACTCGATGCCACCAAATCCTACACACTGCACCTTAAAAAAAAAAGGCATAAATCTAAAAGCTTAGGGCAAAGGGCTGCCACTGAGGACACTATATCTGGGTGATGGTACCTTATTGCCAACATTTCTGCTATCTGGCCGATCAGTGTCACAGTCTGATAGTTTCTCTTCAACTATGTCATGGAGATTAGTTCAACACTGTGGGTAAAAAAAAAATGATTTAGCATGAAATGGTAAGGAACCTGTCGAGGTGAAACTCACTACTGAATGCCGTGGATGCATGTTATTAAATTGATTATCAGTTTAACAGTTCAAGTTCATCAAGTTATGATTTTTGCATTTCATACCTCCCTCCCATTTCTGCATGTTTCTTGTTTAGAGCTCCTTTGTCAGCTCTCCAAAAAGAGGCAAAAATTGGGGGGGAAATAGATCAGAGCATTGTGAATAGTTAATATGCTGTTGTTTCTGAGGTCATCGAGACAAAAAAAAGCAGCCAGAAAGTTAAACAAAAAGTCAACTGGTATCCACAAATCATGTCATGAAGCTCGTTAATGAATACAGCCGCAGGCAGAAATCACTTTCTGCATCCCAAATTATTGTAATTCTTGCTTCAGGGTAAAATATATATATATATAACTAATCAAAGCATGAGGCTGTCATTGCCCAGTGTCAATGTCAGCTTGTTTATTCATGAATCACAATCATTAGATCTATAACAGTGTACACAACATAATGAATGCGCACTGGCAGACTGGGACACAGTTCAATATTTACACTTTAATTTGGAGACTTCAGAAGAATTAGCACTTGTTTTCATGTTGTTACAATAAATCTATTGCTTTACAGCCCAGGAAGTAAGACGGCCAGTGTTCCTTCAGCACATACTTATATCAGCTAACTTCACTCCAATAGCTCTGTTAGGATCTTTGTCCTTTTCAACAGTGCATCATAAGGCTGTAGCACTGGCATGCTAGATTCACCTGTGAATGCAGAAGGTTTAGGGCTCAAAAATACACCATGAAGGGTGAAACATCACTTTGTGGCTGTGCTTTGTGTCTTTAAGGTGCATTTACATCAATGACCATCCCGTCTTATGGGCTGACTCTTCTCTGAGTTACACACCCGTAGCCAACCACAAGTCTTGTACCTCACTAGCACTGTGACGGAATAACTGTTCTGTGTTTTCTTACACATAAAAAGTTGGGCAGTGGTCAGTGCTGAGAATGGCATGAGCGTGAGTTTGTGACATCACAAACTGAGAGAACGGCTCAGTTCCTGAATATGGGCTTCGTGTATTTCTGTGCGGACCGAGCGTTTTGACACTTTCACAGTATTTATATAGCACCAAGACCTGCTTTATAATCACAAAAGAACATTGAATTTATACAATATGGGACCTTTAAGAAACAATGTTATAATTTAATTGGCGTCAGGTGTCAGCCAGTACTTTCCTGCTCAGTAACAACCAGCAGACAGAAGCAGTTAACAGCTACCTCGCTTCTGCAGCCTAGAATTACATGTTGAGATTGAAGAGAGTGACCAAAACCGGCCCTTTTACTCTCACGGTGTTGTTTTCATCCTGTCATCTAATCAGTTCTCGCAACGATATTGAAATGACTTTTATTAAAGAAATAAAGTAAAGTAAATAAAGTATTCGTTCAGTCAGAGCAGTGAAGTCATGCTTGCTTGCTTTAGCTTTAGTGGTCATCATTCAAGTTTCAGAATCATGGGTGTATTTACAAGCCATGTGGCTGTCAGCTTGACTTTAAACCTCCAATCACATGAAAGCAGGTGTACAGCTTTGACATAATATCTGCCACTGTCGCTCCAACAGTATACTTCTTTGCTGCCTGCTTCAGCTCCAGCTACAACCCCAACCTCCTCCTGATGTGTTTAGTTTTTGTTGTTGTCCCAACCGGGGATCAGATCAAACCTGCAGAATCGTCCATCTGCTTGGATTCTCTAAGAATCACATTCCAAAAGCCTCAGTGTTTCTTATGAAAGGTAAATCCCTCGATGTAATGTGTCTCTGTCTGAGCCAGGCTGTATTAGTGATGTTTTTTTTTTTTTTTATCAAATCAGATGAAAAGAAATCAGCACAGCAACCTTCATCGAACAAAGACTTAAAAAGTGATAATTTTTTTGTATTATATTTTGGGATTTCCCCTTTTATCCCTCGCTGTAATGAATTCTGGGATTCCTTCAAAAGTTTTTAGAATAGAGTTTACATAAAGAATGCAGAAAGTCTGAATGGATGCTCCGGCATTGCCCGTGTTCCTCACTGACACCTTCATTTGAATTTGTAGTCATAGAGCCGCTGGCGCTCATTAAGCGTTGGTCCAGTGAAAGTGGCTCTTTCTTACGGTTGAATTCAACGAAATGCTAAACTTCTAATTGGTTTTGCTTCCGGCTTCAGATTCTCATGAGGGAGGGACTGTGGAGTGGAGACAGAGGAAGAAAAGAAGGATATTTGGAACAAGCACTGCTGGTGAGTGGCCAAGAGAGCTGATTTTCTTCTTATCTTTTTCCCTTCCCCTTTTCTTTCCCTTGTTTACTCTTTGCACATCAAAACTGTTGTTTGTTTTTTCTTTATTTGTTTTTGTCTTTTTCTCCTCATATTTTCTCATCATCTGTGAGTTGAACTTATTAAGCGCACAAGGTGGAAGAGGAAGATAAGAGCAGAACTTAATCCACCAAATATGTGACATCAAAAGACAATATTATAAATATAAAGCACGCAGTGACAAATAAGATGTGAAGAGTGTGAAGAATGAAGTGTGTAAACACCATTCTGCAACTCAGTTGATGGTTACTTATTTCTATTAAAGGTGTACTGCAGTACTTTTGGGATGTTCCCTCCCTGAGATGATCAGTTGTAGTTCTGTGTTTTTCTACCTGACAGGTGTTGAGCCTAGCTTAGCACAAAGACTGGAAACAAGGGAAATATATATATATAAATGTTTTCTGCATCTTGTTGTGGAAAAACGGCTTAATTCCTAAAACTTCCAAAAGTCCTACACAACACCTGCCATCGTCGCAGTTTATTTATGCTGCCGCATACGAAACAGTCTCGAAAAATATGCATGCAGGTGCGGCTTTTTTATGGTGAACAGAGATTTCAGAAATGTGTTTCCATTGGTCAGTTATACCTCGATTGAAACCGAAATCTTGCAAGTAAGCAACTTAATTCTACAACAAGAGGCGTTTTCCTTGACTCTGAAACTTAAAATACGTGAAAATACAGTAAATCTCCATTATCTCCATTAAAAGTTGTACCTATTTCTCATATACCCTCTCACACGTAGTGTCAGTAACAGACCGCTGCCTGGAGCCGATGTCAGAAGGGGCCTGTTCAGACTATGTTCTGCTCTGGTACTTTCACACCCGGTCGGGGGAATGCAGACCGTTCGTGTACGGCGGCTGCGGTGGCAACCAAAACCGCTTCTCCTCCAGACACGAGTGCCAGAGTCGGTGTGGGAAGGAGAGTAGAGGTAGCAGGAACCAATCGGAGCACAGAGGAAATATACCTTCTCACAGGTAACCCGGTCACTGATGAGACTGATGAGACACGGGCGTTATACCCTGGACATGAAGCCGGAAACCCCCAAACAAGATGGAAATCTTTGTACATAAATGTGTAAAATGTTATTGTTTCACATTTTGTATTGCTTTTATTTATGAATTTCATTATAGCACCTGTTTTCTTTTGTTACATGAACAAAGTGATGAAAATCGAAACGTGAATGACCGAAACATTTAATTACGTCATTTTTTATTTTTTTTATTTTTTTACACATAAATGCTTGTATGTGTATGCATTTGGAAAATGGACTGACACTTCCGAATGTTAAAATTGCCACCGCTGAAAAATTAAATCCGTCTTCACCGTCGTGATTTGTCACGCCCGTCTCTTCCCGCTCCGTCTCACGACAGTGTATCTCTTCATCTCTTTATATAACAGACACCTTTCTTATGTTTTGTCAATCGCCCTACTTCCTGTGTGCCGCGAAGCTTATAGCTGATTGCCTGCTGTCTCCCCCGCTGCTACATATGCTCCTTTGGCAGGGGGTGTTATGGGTCAGGCTGGGAGCCAGATGAGGGGCCAACAGGGGCCCACTGTGGGAGGTCACGCAGCGACTGTTTTGGAGGACTCTCCATCAGACGAGCTCAGCAGTAGCTGGGGATTCCTGCGTGGGTGTTGATGTGGGGGCAGCACGCATTGACGTTTTTTGTTTTTTTTCCCGGCAGCGAGGCTCTTGAAAACACATGACACAAGTTAGACTCTGAAGTTAGCGCAGGTTGATGTTTCAAAGAGGATATGGTAGTATTAGTCTTTTAGTTTGGGGTTGAATGCTCATGGCAATGAATTTGACTCATCCTCAGGTTGATTACTGAAAATAGTCACTTTAAATTGACAGATGGATCTTTCACGAACGAGCCTCCAGAGGTTTCATTCATCCCAGTCACGATTATGCACTGTAATGTGCTGCCACGTACTATGTGTTCAAAAACACGTTTATCTGAGGTTTTATTTAATATTTGTAGAAAAATCTTTATTTTATTTTTTTTCAATTTAGGTCTGTTCATGCATGAGACAAGTTTACTTGTTTTCAAGGTAAATACTTTTTTTTTTTTTTTTTACTTGAAGCTGCTGGCTTGTTTTTATAACTATCTCACTATAATATTAAACATTCACAAAATAATTGCAACCAAAAATGCATTATTAGATATTTAATATTTACATTTATCAAAATGTAAAAATGAAATCAGCATATACAATATATTCTGGGTGGATTTTTTGTTTTTTTCCTTTTTAGTTCATTTTTTTGTACTTATTTGATCTACAGTGATAGTGTCCTCTACTTTAGTGTTCTTAAGGTTTTTTTAAAAAAAAAAAATTTTATTACTACATATACTTTTTGCTAACAGTTCCACAATGCAAAATGATGCTGTCATTTATGCAAAACGAGGATTAATAAGTGACCAACTATTTTGTTAGCAATTGTTTAACTGTACAATGGGACCTCGCAAATGTTGACCCTCAATGTCTTAAATTGCCAACAGTGCACTGTTAACATTATGTGTACTTTTTAAGCTAAAGTACGTGACGACAATGTGCTCAGTTCTGGTGCGACTCAAGACTCAAAAGCTGAACAAATTGGACTGACCAGTGAAATGTTGGTCTGTTCTGATTAGATTTGATTCATAGTGCCGCTAACAACACTGTTTTACGTCTGTTTCAACTGACTAAGTCACAAAAGAGAGGACAAACTCAGAACGCTGTCATATGTAATAACCAACCATTAAACCTTTGCAGAAATATTTGTCTTCCTGTTTTACCACGTGAGAAGTTACTTGGGTTTTTGTGGGTGTCAGGACATGTTAAATTCAGTCAGATCAACTTTATTTGAATCATCAAGGTGGTGAAAATCTCTCAGCCTTTTGGTAGATATTCTTTTACTTGTGTAAAATCAAACAGCGCAGAAATGTAATGTGAAAATGAGGTCAATACCAGACAAAAATGCGCAGTGTGGTCAATACACCATCACACCTGAGCTGAATAAAAGTTCTCAGATCAGTTATAGAAATATATCCATTGAAGTTGAAGAGGAGCATGTAATTCCATTTCAGAGATCAACTGCAGAGGAAGCAGGAGTGGGAGGACATCTCTTTGCAGTGTGTCACAGAGTGTGATTACTCCAGCTGTGACTTACATTCACATTAATGAAGTCGAATGAAGTTGCTCATTAGAGCTTGACCCAACACCCTTTGATGCTCCCTCCTTTCAGCGCTTTCTGCTCTATTTGACATTGAAATGTACATCGCTGCAGGTGTTTTTCTATGGCGTGTGTCACTTCTGTATTAATTAAAACACAATGTTCTCCCAACCTCTCTCCTCTTTTGAAATAATAATGCTGCATGCGAATTGTACACAGTGGGTCTTATGTGTGGTGCCGTTCACTTTTCCTGAACTTCAAAGGAAACAAATTCTCATCTCTGCATTAGTAGATGTGAAAATTATGTCAATGAAGAAATCTGATGGGAGAAACTCATCAAACTTTTCATCTTGATACTTCATACCGTACCTTCTATATGTAAAAAATTAATGAGTAATATTTTATTAAGGGGCAATATAGAGGCTTTACGTAGTATTAAAGTGACCTTCTCTTTGCTTTGCTACAAAGAAGTTTGATCCTTTGGATAGTTGTATATACTGTATAAATAAGAGTAGATATTATACCATTTATGTTTTGACTGCAGCTTAATTCTAAGAGAAATTTGATTAATTAAAACAACATATAACACTTAACTTGTAGACTTTCCACCCTTTATGCAGTATCATGGATTTTAAGGGTTTCTAAATTGTAACTAATAACTAAGATAACTGTTGTTTAAATATTAGCTAATGTTTTATAAATGAGTTACCATCCTTGATTGACAGGTTAATTCTTCTCCACCTTAAAGCTTACTTTGTGTTGTTGGCTCGCTCTGCAGTTGATCAAGACTCCTCCCTCGACTACTTTCCTGACTGACTGAATGACTGCAGAGCATCTCAGACCAAAATCCAACTTTTGCAATCGTCATTAACTTGATGGTTTAGTGGTTTGGCAGCCAGTGACTCTGCTTGTGCCCCTCCTGCTGGATTTCGTTTTCCTCCTCTGCAGATTGCCTGCATGTTGAGATATGTCTCATTTCCTACTTTTGTGTCTCTATCTTATCATCACCATCTACCCATTTGGTTTGTTATTTTCTCTTTGTTTTACCTTCACAATGCCAAACATTCTTCAACCATTGCAGCCACTGCTGACTTACATACCAAAGATGAATGTATTCAGTTGCTTTTAACATAATCTCAAATACGATGTTGTTTAAAATGACTTTATATCATATGTTGTCTCCCTCTCTGTTTTTGACAGTAGAAAGTGAGACACCCCTAAGCCTTTATTGGCTTATCAACGTTTATTATTGCAGATTTGATGGTTTATTAAAAAAGTGGCACATGTTTCATTTGACTATGAGTCCAAATATTTCCAGTCAGCTGTCACATATGACAAAGAAAAGCTTCAAATCCACACAGCTGAGAAGCCGGAAACAGTGACTGTGTGGATGGGAGCTATCCGTGGTGCTGAACGAGTAAACTGCTCTGAAACTTACTAATGTAACGACCATCATGTAAATAGTCAAAACATTTAAAACACACAAAAATGCCTGAAGTATTTCACAGTCGTGACGCCTCACGTCCATCAACAGGAGGTCACAACTTTATTTTGGTAATTTATTTTTTTGCACCACCGCGCCACAGCCAATTGGGTGGTTCACAGCAAACCAAAATCTCAACGGGATGACGTTGTTGCTGGCGTAGGGCTGCAGTTTGGTGGCTCCTACTTAATGAAAGCAGTGGGAATGGACGAGCAAGACACGCTGCTGGTCAGACAGTGCGCACTGCTGACCTCCGCACACTTTAATAGTTTATCAAGATTTCTGAGAAGAATTTCACCCGAGGATTTCTGCTTATTGGCTTTTCTTTGGCATCGCTACGTGTTGGTTGTCCTCTCTGACTGTATTCTTTATTATAGGACACGAGTGGTAAGTTGCACAACAATTATTGCTTCAATGTCTGTCACCCAATAGCACTTTAACCATTATTTACCCATTTATTTTTGCATTTATTTTTGCATTAAACTTTCTTGTGAAATCACTTTTCACCAAACTTAGATTTAAAAGTCTAAAAAAAAAATCATCTCAAACTTCTTACATATTTTCACAAGACATGTTAACCTGACTGTGGCAGTTTGAAGGCGACAACTTTGCTTGTTTTCAGTGTAAATTAACGTTTTTAATTGATCACTTTGAAAAGACAGAACAGTTTAAAGACCAACTCTTAATAGGCTATCCACTTAATTCTCTTCCGGCTCATGACACATGCTTTAAAGCTGTAAAAAAAAAAAAAAAAAAAAAAAAAAACTCTTGAGAATTAAGAGACAGAACAAAATCTCAATTCGATTTTTCGTCCCTGTTTTTGTCTTCACCTGTGTCTGTCCCATAAGACAGCATGCTGTCGTCCCTGAAGATCCTGCTGCTCCTCTCGGTCCTTTGCACGCCGAGCTCCAGCCTGTGTCTGCGCCTCTACCAGACCCGCTCCGACCTGCTCTGCGACGACCAGATGGCAATCCGACTCCGGAGTGAAGAGAGCGAGCCGGGTTACTCCCCCGAGGACGGATGGGGGTCCCTCCTGCAGACCGCGGAGTATCTCTCTTCCTCTTCCTCCTCTGCTGAGTCCAGTCGGGAAAAAAGGACTTCAAGTCCCGCAAACTACCGCTTCGTGAGCCGGACCAAGCTCAGAGGGCAGATGCTCCGTAACAGCAGCAAAGGGGACCGGAGGAGCAGACTGACCCTGTCCCTGGACGTCCCGACCAACATTATGAACGTCCTCTTTGATGTGGCCAAGGCCAAAAACCTGCGAGCCAAGGCGGCGGAGAACGCGCGTCTCCTGGCGCAGATTGGACGGAGAAAATGAAACAGGGACAACTTGAATTGAACAGACAGCCATGACCAGTGTTGGCCTCGCTCCTCACAATGTAATGAATAACTTCTTATTTTTCCAGTAAGAGTTTATTTGATTTCCCAGGGGACGATATTCTCTTTACAATATCCACTCAAAACAATTAAGAAAAAAAGGTTATAATACTGCGTCTATTCCGTTTCTCTCATGTTGACATCTTGTTTTTATTCTCCAACTCAAAGCTCTGGAATAATCTCTATTAGGGAAGACAACTTTCCTTTTACTCTCTAAAAGCAATTGGAATTAATGAAACCTCATTGGGAGATAATTGCTGAATTTCTATTATACAGCTCAGCAACATTTGGCTGACGGCAGATTTAGAAATATTCTTTATTTTCAGTATCAGAAATTCTCCAGCGACAGTGTCCCTGTCTTGAATCAAGACAGAATAAGGTCAAGAACAATAAGGACGAAGTTATTCAACTTCTATAAAGATGAGGTTGAATAAAGATTGCGTTGGAAACAGGTGAAATTGCCTCACCTTTTGGAATTTTTTCAATTTTATCTGATCTGTTATGAAGATGTACACGAGTTACTCTAAAGCCGGATCTGCTGTCAATAAGGCTTTAGATTTTCCTCTTCAGTTGAATTAGCGTGAAATGTGATTTATTTGCCCCAACCTCATCAAATTATAATAACTGGATTAAACAAGAAGAACAAAGCAGCCGTGGTTATCAGATGGTTTTGCTTACATCATCAGCAACAGCCCATTGAAATGTTTTTGCAGGTCTGTTGCATAATCATAATACGAGATTTGGTGTCATGTATTTTATTTCAGGATGGAGGAATTTTTTTTTCTTTGCTATTTATTTATTTACTATGATTTTGTTCTGCTTAAAAGTTCACACGGGAACCTGTAATGATTCCAGGCTCAAGTTTGACAGTGAAAACACGACACTGACTCAGAATGAAATACTGTACAAATCATCCGCAAGATCATGAAATACAGTAAAAATGCAAATGCATGGGAATGTATGTGTTTATCAGATGTCTCTTATTTTTATACTCAAAATAAAGGATTATTTTTCCTCAAATAAAGCAGATGTAACTCCATACATTTGCCTCTTTATATACAATATTTTGAACAATGACAAACATGAAACAATTGTCCCTTCACCTTCTTCACTATCCATAAAGCCTGACACACACAAAAAAATGATCATCCAAGTTTATCTTGTATCACATTTCATGTCTGCCAACAAGTAATAAATTGCAGTTCAAAAAGACAAAAGTTTGTTTCAGGTTTAGACTGCCGAGGTCATAACATACTTTACTCACCAGAGGGCAATACAAAGGTAATTCACATATATATATATATGATGTCCCATTTTACTAATCATGGTTACCAGTCTTTAGTAGATCAAAAAGGACAATGCAAATATATGTTGATACTGTAATTCATGTCAGCGTTACCCTTCAAAATTAAGTTTTAATTGGACTCTTAATTACTTGAAATCAAAACAAATTGAATTTAAACACCACCTTTTGCAACATTAGGTGCTTAAGCATCATATACTGTTAAGAATACAACGGAAATACAATAATACAAAGAAGATACAAAAAGGAAAGGATGATGTAAGAAATAAAAAGACATGATAGATTACCCTACTGCATGGTACTCAGTTTGAGATTAGGAGTCAATATGGTTAATATTTGGTCAGTGACTCATATATTTATTCCAACACAAAGACACAAATGAACAAAATCCTGAAACAAGGGTTTTGAAGCTCACCTGCGTCAGACAAGACACAAGAACAAGAACAATGTCGAAATCTTGTGGTCTTTGGGGGTCAACTGCACCTCAGGCTGTGAAGCACATTTGCAGGTGTCACCGCCCCTCAGGTCATTCTGGTGTGTAAGATTGTTTAAATATGTGGCTTTTTTTTTTTGTTCCCATGTTGAGCCATATCTTATGTTTTTTTTTTTCTTGTATGTATGTCTTCCTAACACCTGTCCATGCCCATAGTATATATTTTTTTTACATGCAAGGCTGAATTACCAACCAGAAACAGGGCTCTGGACTGGACCCCCGAACAAACTCCACTGTGGACATTAAATTTGTTGTAAAAAAAAATTAAAATTAAAATGAGGGCAGCGGATGAGCCCGGGCCTCTTAAATCCTTTACTCTCGATTAAACTTCGCCTGGTATTTAATTAATGTCATCCGGGTGTTTACCAGACATTTTAGCGCTTTGGAGAAAAAACCCTGCTCATTAAAAGAGACGCGCTATTGATAAACGGGTGTTTTCACGTAGCGTGTCGACAGCGCCGCCTGCTGTTCGTGACTTCTTATTGCCTCTGACGTACTTCCGTCGACGTGGTCGTTTCAACAGGAAGACGGGGTTTTTCCTTTTGGCTACGTGGAAGTAGCTCCTCTTATGTCCAAAGCTGTCTTCTGTCCTCGTCCGTCAGCTTCAGTCCCACAAAATGATTAAAAAATTTGACAAGAAAGACGAAGAGTCCGGTAAGACAATGAAGGGTTATCATAATCCTTCGGGGACACGTGGACACTTTGGAGGCTAACGGGATAGCTATCCGACCGGCTAAAGTGAATGCTAATTGTCAGGGTAACTGCGGTTTGCAGGCAAATTTATAGATACGTTGTTGTTTGTTTGTTGTTGTTTTTTTTTGGGGGGAAGGGGGGCATGAAGGAGCTGCATTATACTTTCATTTAAGTCTATAGTTATTGCTTTTTGTTGACACAGTAACGCCAACGCTAGTGTGCTGAGTTTTGTCGATAGCAAACTGTGTCAGCTGTTGTCACGTCTCTCTGAACACGAGAAGTTGCGGACACGTTCACATAAGATGTCGTGAACTCTTTCGTCCTTTATGGCTTTGAACGGGGTGTAAAAAAAATAAAATAATAATAATAAAAAAAAAAGAAAAAAAAAAAGATGAACTAACGTTTTCTAATGTTTTGACCTCCAGGAAGTGGATCAAACCCTTTCCAGCATCTTGAGAAGAGTGCCGTGTTGCAGGAGGTAAAGCCTTTGTTGTTGTTGTTGTTGTTGTTGTTGTTTTCCGCCTGTTCCTGTTACACGCGGACGGATCGCAGCACTGTGACGTGTACTGAGTCCCACAACACGTCCTCTCTGCTGATATGAAATGAGGCCCGTCCCCCCTTTTTTTGTTTTGTTTTACAGGCTCGCATCTTCAACGAGACCCCGATCAACCCGAGAAGATGCCTTCATATCCTCACCAAGATCATCTACCTCCTCAACCAGGTAAAAGACATTTCACTCGACAGAAGTATCTCTTTGCTTTCGCATTTTTAACTTCCGCTGTGTGTGTGTGTGTGTTTGTTTGTTTGTTTGTTTGTTTGTTCGTTCAGGGAGAGCATTTCGGGACCACGGAGGCCACCGAGGCTTTCTTTGCGATGACCAGGCTCTTTCAGTCCAACGACGTAAGATGTCGCGGTCTTTTTTTTTTTGTTCACGTTTATATTTCGCTTCAGGTCGAGCGACACACTTTCCCGGCCGGTAGAACATGTACGGTGTGTTCAAATATAAACGTAGCGAGCATATTTTTCTCTCTATCAGCAAACGTTGAGGAGGATGTGCTACCTAACCATCAAGGAGATGGCCAACATCTCCGAGGATGTCATCATCGTCACCAGCAGGTTTGTATCGGGACGTGAAGCGGCTTTTTTACAGAAATAATGACATCTCATGAAGCCAACGTGTTTATTTCTCCTGTCGTGTTTTATAGCTTGACCAAAGACATGACTGGGAAGGAAGATGTGTACAGAGGACCGGCCATCAGAGCCCTCTGCAGGATCACAGACGTGAGTGCTGTTTCGTTTAGTTTCTCGTCCCGTACGGGAAGGTAAATATTACACCGACATGAACCTGACGTGATTCTCCACAGACCACCATGCTGCAGGCCATTGAGCGGTACATGAAGCAGGCCATTGTTGACAAAGTGCCCAGTGTGTCCAGTTCAGCCCTGGTGTCCTCACTGGTATGAAATGGCCCACTTTAATCTTTCCCTTACAAGTCCAGACTCTTATTTTTTTTTGTTGTTCTGCTGCTTCCGTGTTCCCGCACGCTCAACGGAAAACGCGCTTGATCGTGTACCACTGTCTTATTGCTTCAGCACATGGTGAAGATGAGCTACGATGTGGTGAAGCGCTGGGTGAACGAAGCCCAGGAAGCCGCTTCCAGTGACAACATCATGGTCCAGGTGGGTGGAACGGACACGCACGGGGAAACGTCGTTTTATTTTCAGGCATTTTATCGCGCGCTCGGTGTGAAGTTGTTGCTCGTGCGCTGTCCCGTCCTTTAGTACCACGCCCTCGGCCTGTTGTACCACCTCAGGAAGAACGACCGTCTGGCCGTGACCAAGATGCTCAACAAGTTCACCAAGTCCGGCCTCAAGTCTCCCTTCGCGTACTGCATGCTCATCCGGATTGCCAGCAAGCTGCTGGATGAGACCGAGGGAGGGTGAGTCGACCTGCGGACATGTGATAGAGGGACGTACACAGAGGGACGCGCGGGTGCTCGCACCCCCCGGGCGACAATTAAACGTATCGCTTGTTTGGGTGTTATCGAGCACACGGCACAGACCGCCGGGTCGGACGTCACGTTGTCGTTTTGTCTTCGCAGCCACGACAGCCCCTTGTTTGACTTCATCGAGAGCTGCCTGAGGAACAAGAACGAGATGGTCGTGTACGAGGCGGCTTCTGCTATCGTCCACATGCCCAACTGCACTGCCAGGGAGCTGGCCCCTGCTGTGTCGGGTTAGTCCTTCACTCGCATCTCATTCATAAATCTTTGATTGGTTTCCGGCATCGGCAGGAGTGCTGAGCCGACGGAAGTCGACGATGGTGCGCGTTATGTTGTAAAACGAGCTGCTCCGCTTCTTCCCTAAATTATAAATGTGACTCCTTGCAGTGCTCCAGCTCTTCTGCAGCTCTCCTAAAGCAGCTCTGAGATACGCTGCAGTCAGGACCCTCAACAAGGTACAGCTGCGCTCTCCGTCCCTCCTCGACAGGGAATGTTTTATAATGTAGAGGCACTACACTTTAAATGAGTTAAAAAAAAAAAAAAAAGCATCATGCTGAATCAAACAGTCTGACTGAAAACGCGTAGCGGCGTGGCCTATTAATACTTCTAGTATTAAAGCACAAGATGTACTGTGTCTCGACGGAACAGAAACTACCCTGATATCCCACTTGTGTCCACCAGGTGGCAATGAAGCATCCATCAGCTGTGACTGCATGCAACCTGGACCTGGAGAACCTGATCACCGATTCCAACCGCAGCATCGCCACACTGGCCATCACCACTCTGCTGAAGACCGGCAGCGAGAGCAGCGTGGATCGACTCATGAAACAGATCTCCTCCTTTGTGTCCGAGATCTCGGACGAGTTCAAGGTCAGACGCCTGAATTTGATAAAGCAGCTCAACTCCATGATGATTTAGAAGTCTGCTGAAATATCCTCAAGTAGGACGTTGAAACCCGTATGTGTTGTAATCTAATCTGTAATTGATAAATCATTTCACTTGTTTTAAGTCGGAAACCTGCGGAAGTTGCATCATAACCAGAGGAGTCTTTGACCTTTGCCCAAATGTCGTATTGTCGCTTTGATATAATAATATTCATTGATGTTTTTTGGGTTTTTTTTTGTATATATATCCCTCAGGATTTCAGCTTCCGCCAAAACAAGATGAATTCCCGCAATGAATTTCGCTGCACTGTCCCTCTCCTTTTTCAAACCCTGCTCTCTGTGTTCTATTTTTCTCTGTCTGTCCTGAATGTGTCGGCGACACTCAGGTGGTGGTGGTGCAGGCCATCAGCGCCCTGTGTCAGAAGTATCCCAGGAAGCACAGCGTCATGATGAACTTCCTGTCCAACATGCTCCGAGATGACGTAAGCGGGTCGCTCCCGGATCGCCGATGACTCCTTCACGCTTTCAATCAAGTCGAGTAGTTTGCCGAGTAGTTGGCTGATTCGCGTCCCCTTAATACTGACGTGACGAACTTCAGCGTTCAAATCTCTGTGTCTCCCCCCCCTTTCCCCCACCGCAGGGCGGCTTTGAGTACAAGCGGGCCATCGTGGACTGCATCATCAGCATCATCGAGGAGAACCCGGAGAGCAAAGAGACGGGCTTGGCGCACCTGTGCGAGTTCATCGAGGACTGCGAGCACACCGTGCTGGCCACCAAGATCCTGCACCTGCTGGGCAAAGAGGGTCCGCGCACGCCGCAGCCCTCCAAGTACATCCGCTTCATTTTCAACCGGGTGGTGCTGGAGAGCGAGGCCGTCCGTGCAGGTTGAGACCGGAGCGCTTTGTGTTTTCGTGACCCTCCGGATTTATTTCAGGATGTTTTACAGCGGCCGAAACATTTGTTTTTGTTTTTGTTTGTTTTTTTTTTCTTCCACTTCCAGCTGCCGTCAGCGCTTTGGCTAAGTTTGGAGCTCAGAACGACGACCTGCTGCCGAGTGTCCTGGTTCTCATGCAGAGGTATTCTGTTCCTCTCAAAACGTTGCGACCGGCCATCTCCTGCACGTTTTTTTTTTTTTTTTGGGGGGGGGGGGCAGGCACACCGGGTGAACTGTACGTGTTAACAACAATCAAGAGACCTGATGAACTCTGAAAAGGCTGTTTTCACTTTTAGAAGCCAGTTAATTGCCCCAAAATGTGAACACTTTCACTATAAACCTGTTTCTGTTGTCGGTAAATACAGACGGAGACCACGTGGCCGAAGTGTAACACGAGCTGTCGTGTAGAGCGGTGAACATTTAGCCCAACATGACATTTTTAGTCGACCATTGATTGGCATACAGACGATCTACCTATAATTTTATTTTCATTTTATTCCACGATTACAGTTTAAGCCGAATCCTAATTTAATAATAAACAAACAACTGGTAAAAGAAGAGCCCATTCTTGGCTGTGATGCTTTGGCCTTGCGACTAAATCCAGAATGTTATTGCCAATAAATACCTGATCAAAATGTGGCCAGTCGAATATTTGAAGTTAAGTTCCTCGAGATAAACACCCCGGTGGCGCCGGTTCTCCACTAACGTGCCATCAAAAAAAAAAACTCCCCGAAGAAGACAATTTCGCAACGAGATAATGTCGTGAAAAGAGCACCGGTCAAACCTCAAATTGTGGAAATAATGTTGGAAATATTAGTTTCATCCAGCTGTGGTCACGCGGGTAAATGGAAACGACTCTAGCCAGACTGACCTGCGGTGTGACCTCCCGTTCAACATGTCTGTTCTCAGGTGTATGATGGACAGCGATGACGAGGTGCGTGACAGAGCTACTTTCTACATGAATGTGCTGCAGCAGAAGCAGAAGGCTCTGAATGCTGCCTACATCTTCAACGGTAAAGACAGAAAAAACACGCGCGCACACACACACACACACACACACACACACACACACACACACACACACTCTCGGAGCACAGTGTCTGTGGGTGAGGATGAATGAACGTGTTTGTGGTTTGGATTGGCTGATTTTCGAACGGTGACATCAAGGTGGCTCCTTGTGGCACAAACCTCAGCAGGTGATGTCTGATACGTGTGTGTGTGTGTGTGTGTGTGTGTGTGTGTGTGTGTGTTTTTTTTCTCCCTCTCAGGACTGTCTGTGTCCGTTCCCGGTTTGGAGAAGTCGCTCCATCAGTACACGTTGGAGCCCACAGAGAAACCGTTCGACATGAAGTCTGTGCCTCTGGCCACCACTCCCATCGCAGAGCAGAAAACAGGTACAACCTTCGAGCCGGTTTTTTTTTTCTCGACGTGACAGCTGAGGCGCCGTCGTGTTCAAGAGAGACGGTTAAAGGAGGGCTGTTTTTTCCCCTCCCCCCTTCAGAAATGGCCCCGGTCGCGACCAGCAAACTGCCGGAAAGGTTGGCCCCGTCCCGCCAGGACATCTACCAGGGTGAGACGCTGTCCTCCGCGGGCACGGTGCAATTAGACGCCGCTCTTCGCCTCCGTTGGCGTTGGGGTGTAATTCTTCAAACGCCGGCCTCGGCTCTGCCGTCTCTCTCGTCTCGCAGAACAACTGGCGTCCATCCCCGAGTTCAAGACCCTCGGCCCGCTCTTCAAGTCTTCAGAGCAGGTGCAGCTGACGGAGGCCGAGACGGAATACGTGGTGCGCTGCGTCAAACACACCTTCGCCCGACACATGGTGTTCCAGTTCGACTGCACCAACACGCTGAATGACCAGCTGCTGCAGAAGGTACCAGACTTTGTCATTTTGTTTCAACATTTTGTCGTTTTTTGTTGTTGTTGTTTTTCTCTGGTAATCTGACGAGCTATTCTCTTTTATTTCCTTATTTCGACTGGTTTTACACTGCGTCTGTTAAACCCAGCGGTATTTCAACTAAACCACGGATCGTTGCAGGTGGTTGTACAGATGGAGCCGTCGGAAGCCTACGAGGTGACCAACTACATTCCCGCCCTGAACCTCCCCTACAGTCAGCCCGGCTCCTGCTACACTTTGGTCCGCCTGCCCGAGGACGACCCCACCGCCGGTAGGACCGCCGGGGCGGTGACGTGGACTGTTTGGGGGGGGGTTTGGACGCGAGTTGCACTCCGTACGCGGGGCGATGTCGGTGAGCCGTGTGTTTTGTCTGTTCGCAGTGTCCTGCACGTTCAGCTGCACGATGAAGTACCTGGTGAAGGACTGCGACCCCAACACGGGAGAGCCCGACGACGACGGGTACGACGATGAGTACGTGGTACGTAAACGCGGCAACGCCTACGCGGGCAAGCCGA
Source organism: Brachyistius frenatus (assembly GCF_029030835.1). Lineage (NCBI taxonomy): Eukaryota > Metazoa > Chordata > Actinopteri > Embiotocidae > Brachyistius > Brachyistius frenatus. The sequence continues at coordinate 2,512,039 of NW_027210632.1, forward strand.
ATGGAACCGAACCGCGTTTTCAGTCGACTAAATGTCCCCTCTCTCCTCCCGTTGGACCGTCTCGTCCTCCTTTTAGTTGGAGGACCTGGAGGTGACGGTTGCCGACCACATCCAGAAGGTGTTGAAACCAAACTTTGGAGCAGCGTGGGAAGAAGTGGGAGACGAGTTTGAGAAGGAGGAGACGTTTGCCCTGGCGTCTGTACGAACGCTCGATGGTACGACAGTCGGGGACGTCCGTTTCTTTAGATGGATAGACAGTTACTTTATTAATCCCCAAGGGGACTTCTTTTTTTTTTTTTTTTTCCGCTACAGCAGCATTTATAGATACAGGAAATAAATAAAATAACATTAAAAAAATATTAAATATAAAAATGCACAGTATATACAATAAAATAGAATAATTAAATTAAAACTAACTAAACAATAGTGCAAAGTTTTTTTTAATTTTTTTTATATTTAAACAACCAAGAATCATCAACGAGATGGAAGTTTTTTGTTCCATCAGTTTTCGACAACTCACACCTGCTGTGATGTGATTTTCTTTCCGTGTGCAGAGGCGGTGGGTAACATCATCAGCTTCCTGGGGATGCAGCCGTGCGAGCGCTCCGACAAAGTTCCAGAGAACAAGAACTCCCACGTCCTCTTCCTCGCTGGTGGGTGTCGGATGCCGGGGAGGGGGAGGAGGGTCCCTGCTCTTGTCTTTTTGAAATGTTTTTTTTTTTTTATTAAATGGGATTTCATTTCATTTCAGGTGTGTTTCGTGGAGGTCATGACATGCTGGTTCGGGCTCGCCTGGCGCTGGCTGACGGCGTCACCATGCAGGTGACGGTTCGGAGCAGCGAAGAGACGGTCGTTGATGTCATCCTGGCCTCTGTGGGCTGAAGTGCTCGTCGTACAGCGCCGTGCCAACTCGACACCCCCCCCCCTCCTCCCACCCCGAGACCTTTCATCATCATCTCCGCATTATAAACTCACTTCACAGCTCTAAAATCCAACGTGTAGCGCCGACGCGATTATTATGTTCACACCAACATAAATGTTTTATTAATCGTAGTGTTCGATCTATTTCTCTTCGTATTGTCCTCATGTTTCTTTGAAAAATATTCCTCCCATCTGTCGAATCTACAATAAATCCACGTCAAGTGTGTCCCGCGCGTCTTGATTCGTTCCAGTCAGTTTGAGACACTTTGCTTTTGTACAAAACTAAGTTTTATTTGACGAAAAAGTTGACACTTCAGTTCAGTCAGCGACATCAAGAGAAATGTAGAAAATGATATCAAAAGTCATTCCGAGAGCAGCCGCGAGCGCGACTCGACAAACAAGAGGAAACGGAGGGAATCAAAACGTTGTCCCGCGGATCAGAAGACCAGTCATCACACAACCTAACGTTACCTACGGTGCCGTGCTTCTTCAGGGGGATTCATAAATTAACCACAATTATATTGTTCCTCGCTCGCGTTTGACATCTTCAGTTGGCAGTACTTGACATTTTCAGGGATCGGTGCTGAAAAAGCTTTCCCTTCAGAAAGAGTGAATGAAATTAAAATAGCCGTTGAGGAAGCCGGTGGGATCCTCCAGCTGAGGGTAGTGACTGATGTGTTCGTCCAGAACGGTGACTGTCGACCTCTGAACCAGCTTCCTGCAGGAACAAGACGCACGGTTATTAAACGAGAAGAAGAACTACAACAAAAGAAAACAAAATTACAGTCACTCCGTCTGCCGTCAATGTGGTATGACAGTATGTTATGTTAGTTATCTTATATTTTACTTTTATAGTATATTTTATAGGCAAATTGTAGAATCAGAAAAAGAAGAAAACCCAGAACCACCCGCCATAAAAAACAGTTTCTTTTATTTTTGTTGGCTTGTTACTTATTTGACCTTAAGCAAGTGAGAAATATTGCAAAAGATCCTTTTTAAGATGCATTGTCCTGGGGGTTTTATCAGCTGACTTCAAAACAGAACATCGGAGGTTCAAAAAATTAACCCCCCCCCCCCCCATTTTTCAAAAATTTCAGTCAGTCCTATGCCAGCGGTCAACCACACCCTGGCCAGGTCTCGAACCTGCAACCTCCAAGCTCAGAACCCCTGACGGCATAACATTTAATGGGTCTGAGCAGTATTGAACGAGGAGGTAAAACGGGCCACGAAAGTAAAAAAAAAAAAAATAAGGGGGTGGGGGGGCAACTCACTGGTAAAGGCGGATGAACTGGGGATGAGGGTTGACCGGGTCCAGGGGTCCGTAGATCATGTGCACTGAAACGCCAGCAGGGACGAAAGAGGGTCAGCGAGGACGCGGGACGGGAGGGAACATTAACACAAAAAAAAAAAAACAGTTACATGCGAGTAACACGCATATGCCGAGGACGTCTGACGTGTCAACTTACGTGGGACGAATGTGGAAGTGAGCGCGCCCACCCATCTCTCTCTGTGTTTTAACCTCTGGTTGATGTACTGGAGGACACTGAGACGGAGACAGAGGACCAGATCAGAGGGGAGCCGCGATAAAAAAAAAAAAAAAAGAAGAAGCTGTTTGAACATTAAAAGAGGGGATGGTGGGTGGGTGGGGGGGGGGGAAAGCAGAAACACGCTGTACCTGTCCAAAACTAAGTTTCCATCGTTGTAGCGTAGACCCGTCCACATGTCCCAGAACTCGGCGTCCGTGGGCTGCGTGTACGGACCGAACACTTCCCCGATCCTGCAAGTCAGAAATCGAGCAATCACAGAAAGTCGCTCTGCGGCTCGCGCAGGAAACTCTCGATCTCCGACTCTCTTACCCTCTTTGGAAGATCACGTAGTTGGTGAGACGGGTCAGAACCGGAGCGAGGAAACTCGAGTCCTTCAGGAGCTGTCGATGGCAAAACGAAGGAAGTTGAACAGCCAAAAAAAAAACAAATTCTTATCAGCTTCTTAAAATCTCACGCGGGAACAATTTCATCACTCCGCACCGGCTGAAAAAGCGGGACGACGACGAGAAGAAGAAGAAAAAGAAGAAAAACCCAACTCACGGTTTGCAGCAGCCGCGGGTGGTGCGTTTCTGGGAATAATCCTGTCGGAAATACACTTGGTCAATCAAGATTTAGTAAAGTTACACGTACTTTAATCAAAGAGAAAGGCTTTAAATTGTTGATTTTTTTTTTTTTAACAAATAATAGTAAAAAAAAAAAATGGCGTGCAACAATTTGAATGGAGTTTTCAATGCAAAAAAAAAAGTGATTGTTCTTATTCTAACTCTCCTGCTCGGAGATCACTTAGAAACCGGCCAAAGAAAACCGACTGGCACCCGTACCTCCATTGGAAAGACAGAGGCTGTTGAAATTCAGGTGACCTGTGCGATTTTGGTCGCTCCTTGTTTCGGGAGCGGGACGAGAGACAAGACAACACGGGGACAAAAGAGACGGTTCAGAAAACGGATGAGGCGAGAACTGTCTCGTGCCCAACGCGTGGCCGACGCGGCTGACCTGTAGAGCAGCTCCAGGGCCACGGTGTCGCCGTAGTCGTGGGACACCACGTTCACCCGCTGGTGGCCCAGACCCAGGTGGGCCACCAGCGCCTCCACCACGCTGGCCTGCTCGAAGACGGAGTACCTGTGGGGCCGCTGGGACCGAACAAGAGGGGAAATTTAACGTGAAATTCTCGGTTCTGGACCCCCACCCTCCCCTCCCCCCCCCTCCCCTCCCCTCCCCTCCCACAACGATGTAAACAAAGCGATTTCTCTCACGGGCTTGTCACTGAAGCCGAAGCCGAGGAAGTCCAGCGCCACGACCCGATGGAAGCGCTGCGTGAGCGGATCCCAGATCTGCAGAGGAAAAGGGGGGTGAAAGAGATCTGACGGGACGAGTGTGCGGGTCCCAAAACACGCACCCGATACAACGTCCTCGCGTGCAGCCTGGTACCTTGTTCCAGTCGTAGCTGGAGGTGGGGAAGCCGTGCAGCAGGATGACGACATCTGAGCTCCCCAAAGCGCCGTGAGAGTCTGGATTTGGCGGAGAGAAGAAGGAACACCGGAAGCACTTAAAAACAGACAGGGGCGGCGCGGATCAAAGATTTCTTTCTGCGTGCTCTTTTGCTGGAGACGGAGAGCCTGCTGTGTTCAAAGCGAGACCTGACCTCTGTAGAAGACGTTCCTGCCCCTGAAGCGGAAGACCTCCCCGGCGCCGTGCCACTTCTGCAGGGCGGGTGACAGCTGAGGGGGCGGGATGTGCAGATAGACGGCCACCAGCGGGATGCAGATCAGACCCACGTGGATCCACCACTCTCTCATCTTGAGGTCAGCGGCGGGGGGGTCGCATTCCTGCCTCTGAGAAGACGGGAGTCACACATTGCATTGTTAAAAGACGCGCAGGGATGGGAGGGGGGGGGGGAGAGAGACCTCGAGGACCGACGTGAAGAAAGCGTCTTGTTTTCTTACGCGCATCGGCCGCCACTCAATCCTCCACCGGGACTGCTTCTGGGTTCGGGTCGGCTTGAAAGTGGACTCGATGCCGCGGCGGCGGCGGCGGCGGCGGCAGCCCGCTGTACTTGCAGAAATGTTCACCTGTCACTGGAGGACCTTCGCCCCGTGTTCAGGATCCATTACTGCGGAGGAAATTCCTGTGGAGCGGAAAGGAACTACGGTTTGCAGAGGAAATACAAGTGTGAGGTCTCACTGCGTTTTAAAATTCCGTGCAGGGTCGTAGAACGTGATGGTGGTGATGGCCGAGCAGCGTGGCTTGGATGGTTGCTCAGTCCGGACTCGGGTAAGTCGTCTGTTCAATACACGATCTTCGATGAGCAGTGGAGAAGTACACCGCCACCTGCTGGCCTGGCTGTGCAGTAACGTTTTAACTTTGGAGAAATGCATATTCTTAATTCATTTTACATTATCTCAGAAACTGAAATATTTTAACATTTTGTCTTTATATATTTTACGTATCCTCTTTTTTTTTTTTAATATCAGGTATCTTTTATTTTGCAGGTTATTTCCCTTTTAGCTTCCTTTTACATGAGTTTTACAAAATTGTATTCCTTCAGGTGAATTCAGATTTTCTCATACCGTCGCCTTCCTAAAATAATAGTCGTGGAAGCTTCTCCCCCTTGATCGGCAGAGCGCGTGGAAACCTTCTCATCCACGCTACCGGCTCATTTGGCACCTGTAATCGCAGGATCCCCGTCACGGGATTTATTTCTCTTGCCTCGCTTCATCTTTCTGGGTGACGCGTGCATCGTATTCGGCCTTACCGGTTATTCCCATGTTTGAATGAAACAAAAAAACAACACCACGCTGATCTTCTGGCGGAATGAATACGGAATAGCTCTCTTCGTGGAACACATCTGTGAAACATCGTATTCCAACGTCCCTCGCTCCAGCAGTTGCGGCTGCCTGTCGGTGTTCCCGACGTAGCCGGGAGACGGTTGAGCTCTGGGTGGAGGAACTTCCCGCCTTTGTAGGCGAGTTGAGACTCGCCGACACGACTTTGACCCTTGGCCTTTGACCTTTATTTCTCTGCCGCCTTTGCTCTCGCGTGACATTCTCCGAGACGTTTCTCCTCGGGTCCATTTTTGCCCCCACGTCCCCGGACTGAGGCGTTTTATTTCTTTTCCTTTTGACCGTGCTGTTCAAATCAGCATCCTCGTCCTCGTCCCGCTGTCCCGGAGTTGCTGCCACCACGGTTAGGCTGTCTTCGTTTTCAGGGGGCAAGAGGACACATCGCAGGACGGGGCATGGTCTGGACCGCCGATGACACCGTCGTCAGATACGTCCTTCTTCTCGGTGCGGACGCGGACGACTGCCTGCTCCGTCTGGAGATCGCTCTTCAGCAGCGGTCTCGTTGTCAGCATCGTCCAAGTGCATCTCCCACCAACGTCGAACAACATTTCAACCCTTCGAGGTAGGAAACACGACAAGCAGACACAGCTTGTAAAACTGCCCGGGTCGCATTGTTGTTTTTTTTTTGACTTAGGCAAAGTAAAACGGCCCAAGTCACACTCTTGACACAGGCCATCGTGCCACAGGGGTAGAATCACATGATCTGTTCAACTGAGGATGTAGTTAGGCGGAGGTGGCCAGCATCACGAGACGATTTAGGCAACTAAATCATTTTTGTCCAAAAAAAAAAAAAAAAAATGGCCATTATTTTAGGAAGGCGACGATATATGTTGTTCCAGGACGTTTGAGCATTTTGTTTTTTAATGATGTTTGCGTAGACACTACCGACCGTCTGACGTCAAGCCCGTTCACATGTGAGCTTTGATTGTTCAAGCTTCAATGGGATTTACTCGCTTCCCCCCCCCCTCCACGACCGCAGGTTGGATATTGTTTCCCATTGTTCCAAAAATAAAATAAATCAATGAAGATAAATAAAATGCAAATGTTTCTCTTTGTGTTGGACAGAAAACAAAAACTGTTAAAAAAAAAAAAATGACGGATGATAAGTAAATGTGTTTATTTGTCGAAGCCTTACAAATTGCCTAATTGTTGTCCTGTCACTGCGGACTGTAAACAAGCTTGACGTGTTTCGTGAGCAACAGAAGAAGAAGAAAAAAGAAAAGGAGTTGGAGACACGGCCAGCTGGAGACATCCGTACCAAACATTCTCGACAAAGCGTCCACTGTTGCAATGCTCGCTGGCAGCCTGCAGAACCTGTAGTTATATCAGCCATTGTTTTCAAATTAAGAAGTTTTTTAAAAACATTAAAAAAAATTGTTTTTTTAAAAAAAAAATCACTTCAGAGCTCTCAAACTTAAACCCTTTTACATTTTTTTCAGCCACATGATCAAAATTAAGAAATATTTCAGAAGTGGGGACAACTTCGATCACTGGATAAAAATAAATAAATAAATAAATCAAGTGGGACATCACTGAATACATCTAATTCAATATCTAACACCTGTTCAACAGCTCTGTTCATTACGTTTGGCAACAGGCGTCCACGCGTGAGAAACACATGAAACACTGCGCGATGAATGAAAACCACGGCCCCTTGCAGTTAGGCTAAATACATTTTTTTTTTTTATTTTTAAAAACCATACACATTACTCGACAAGTTTCAAATGTAAATCCAATCACGATATCCATTTAAAATGCTCAAGATAAACAGACATGAAGTACTTTTATTTCCAAATGTTAAAAGATAAAAAAATAATAATCCATAAAACAGATGGAAAAAAAACAAAACAAAACAAAAAAAAAAACATTCATTCCCATTACAGGAAGAAGCTACACAACAAACTCCTCACATGGATTCCTCTCGTCTTTTTTTTCGATTCCTCACTTTGTACGCAATCCTAGCTGCTTATTTTTGTCGTCTGTAAAACAAGGAGAACAAACTAGTTCCTCAGAGAACGTTGTGATTTTCAACATTTCCGCCGCACCTCCCTGTCAAACCCCCCCACCCCTCCCACCCCCCACCCCCCCCATTTCAGGTTGAGCCTGTGCGCGGGTCGGCGAGCACCATCCCAAACATTTAATTAAGTGTCTTAATATGCAAACCAAAAAAAAAAAAAGAGGACTGTTCTCTTTCACATCATTTGCACCCTGAGATGAATATTCCAGAACAAAACACATTATTATTATTATTATTTTTTTTTTTTTAGTGGCCAAAACCCTCCCCATATAACGCGATTGGTGTCAAATCATCCAAAATTGGTTTAGTACGATGAAAGGTATCATCAGCGTTGTCATAAAAATACAAAGGTACATTTTCTATTACGATTTGTATCAAAATCCCTCCCGCCCCCCCAAAGGAACGCTATGAAATAAAGTACCCTGTGCAGATAGATACCAGTGTATGCCTAGTCTTTATTCTTGAAAAAAAAAAATGCACATGTCCAATTCTTTAGCGTTTCCAGTACATCAGGTGTCAAAAATATTTTACAAACAAACCAAATGCAGCAACATTTACTGTATTAATTGTGAAAGGAGTCTTATGGACAGGGGTTTTTTGATTTTTTTTTTTTTAAATGCCAACAAACCAGAACTCGGAGGAGTAAAATTAAATAATTTCCTAAAGCGTGAGCTTAAAGAGAATGAAATATGAAAATAATCCACTTGCTTTTTCACCAAGACAATGTTTTGCTATCTAAATACACAAAGTCTGAAGTTAAAAGGTTCTTTTCTTTATAGATTCCTTTTAAATTAAATACTTTTCTATGCCTGAGTAAACAAACGTCAGTATTGTACATTGGCAGGGGGGGGGGGGGGGGGGGGCTAATGTTTTGTTGAGAAAACAGAACTAAAACGCACCATTCATATATTTTTTGAAATTTTTTTTTTTGTTTTACTTTTTTTTGTTTTAAATGATGAGCAGGGTCCATATTTATCAAGCATCCAGAAAGAGGAAGTCAGTCCTAACCGGCCCCCCCCAAAAAAAAAAAAAAAAATGGTAAGAACAAGGCTTTTAGCTGCAGAAGTAATTTCTCTACGTGGAGTATCCTGAAGGCGGTGAATGAAAGGACCAGGATCGTCTGAATTATTAATATTGTGGCCAAGGCACATTCATGCTTAGTCTATAGAAACTGAAAAATAAATAGACGCGCCAGTTGAACAGCTCATGATACAGCGCAAGTTTGAACTGAAGTGGTTGTAAAGAAACAAAAAAACAACAAAAAACAACAAAAAAGTAATTTTAGTGCTTTTGAGTTTTGGCAAAAACACATTTTTTTGTTTTTAGCTTTAACGTGCAGAAGTTAGCTCATCATACAACCACAAATAAAGCTATTTTCAAATGATCTACATCAGCCATTTTTAATTTTTTTTAATTTTTTTATATGCAACTGATAACAACTACTCGAAGAAGACGTTTTCACTTCGTGGTTCCACAAATCTAAAGAGGAGAACTTCCACTTCCGGCTGAAAGTGACTGCGGGAGGGGCTTCGTGAGGACTTCGCGTCCCGACTCCGAAGTAAAACTTTGTTTCCCCCGTCCCACTTTTCAGCGCGATTCGAGGCGAGATGCTTGCTAAATACAGGCCTGGCTTTTTTTTTTTTTTTTTTTCTAAAACACCCTTTTAATGACCGAACCTTTCAACATGTGGAAATTCTTGAACACAACATAATGAATGAAAAGAAAATCCAGAACTCCAGAAGGTTTTGTGCACATGAAAACTATCGAAGAAATGGAAGAAGTAAATATTTATAGCAATGTTAGTGGACAGAGGCCCTAGTTGTCTTTCCCGTCCTGTCTCCAGTGAAAACACCTCGTCCGATGGACCTCTTTTTCTATACAAGCCTTAGTGTTTATCGGTTTGGCTAGAAGGTTTCTATTATTTATCTACAAATATATAACAAATAAAACTTGCAGGCAAAAATAGTTAAGTTTCAATAGAAACACCCTTTTTTTTCCTGAAAATACAGCAGTATCTGAAATAATCCTCTCATTCATTTTTTTTTTTTTTTATTCTGTCCTAGTATTCTGCATCATACATCAGGAAGCTCTTTTGCCTACAAACAGAAAAAAAGTATCTACAAACTTTGTAAACAGACCTGCTTTTTTCCAAAAAACATAAATAACTCAAAATATTAACAGCCGATGGAGCAGAAATAAGTTTCGAATGAGCGAGGGCCAAAGAGATAAATATACAACACCATTCAGATAAAAGAGAAGCTAAAAGGTTCTTTCGTATTTCTTACAGACGATCTTCAAGCCGGGAGGAAGACCTCCCCTTCTCAATTCAAATAATAGTAATAATAATAGAATAATAAAAACAGGTCACTTTCAATCTGAGTTTATAATCACCCCTTGTTACCGAGAAAAACAAAAGTTACCAAGGAGGGAGGGAGGGGGGGGGGGAGGGTGAAGACAAGAGTCCTTTGTGTTGCAGCGGGGGTATTAATAAGAACCAAAAAGTAAAAGAAGACCAAAGAATCCACACCAAGCCGTACATTCCTCTGAATGTTTCCTGTCCTTTAAGTCCGGCCCAAGCCGAGCTCACACAGGACCCCGCTCTCCATCTAGCCCTTCGTCTCTCCTCTCCCGAGTGTTCGTTCCTCTTTGTCTGAGTTGAGCTCCTTGGTGGCGGGTAGAAAAGAGGTGGTGAAGGTGTGGAGCGGGTGGGGTGGGGGGTGGGGGGGTAGAAGTGGGGGCGGGGGGGCGGGGAGGTCAGATCAAAGGGATGTCTCCAGGCTGTGTAGCGGGCTCGCCGGGGCCGAGGGGGTTCCTGATTTGGGCGCCTCCGGGAGGAGGTGGTTGCTGCTCTCCACAGCGTTATTGTTCTGGTTTGGGGAGGGAGAGACCGGCGGGGCGGGCGAGAGCGAGGGCGAGGGCGAGGGCGGCGTGGGCGTAGCGTTGCGCGGGCTGGCCGAGTTGCGCTTGGTGGGGGCGTCGTCCTCGGCGTCGGTGTCGTCTATGAGGGGAATATGGGGCTCGGAGTCCTCTATCCGAAACTCGGGGTGGGTCATGAAGTTGTGGATGGATGTTCGCGACTCGGGCTTCTCCAGCCCCTCATAGAGGGAGATGGAGCTGCGGAATGCATTCACCACCCGGATCTGGAGGGAGGGAGGGAGGGAGGGAGAAGGGACGGGGAGCGGGAGAGGCACACATTTTGGTCTCAGTCATGACACACGGGCAGCGTTTCATTTTAACACCTGGATAACATGACGGGTTAAAAAAAAAAAAAAAAAAAAAAAAAAAAAGACGAGGCGCAGGTTTTATTGGGTCAATAACAAGTCGAGTTTTAGGGGCTTTAAAACCAAAAATCTGCGAGGTGGGGGGGGGGAACTCTCAGAGACACGTGCAGGTGTGCAGTTATTCCTAGCAGTAAATGACAACTTGTAACACTGGTCACCCTGTTGTTCTCAACCGTCGTCTAAACTACGTCAGCCATAAAACTAGTTCCATCTGAACGTAAAAGCAACCGGTATTCTTCAGTTGAACCGATTTCAGTTTCTCTCTGTACAGAAATGACAGAAAATGATAAAGTCTACGTGGATTTAAAGTCTAATCAGTAGGAAAAACAAAAAACACGCTAATACACGCATGTAAATTACAGGTAGAGCTGAGGGACAAAAAAAAAAAAAAAGGTTTGATGTTACGGTGACGTGTGATGGAGCCGGTTTAAATCGAGGGTTCGTTAAAATAAAACAATAAAAAAAAAGTGTTTCTGAGAGACAGAAAACTGCAGTTGCATCCGGTGGAGACAAACCCGACGCTCGACTCTGTGCTTGGAGAAAAACTAGTTTTAAAAAGTAATGTCGTGATTTCAGTCTCGAGGGTACGAACCAGAGTCAAATCCAATGTTTTGGTAAGTACGGTGGTAGTATTTCACAAAACACTTGGTAGATGTCCGTTTCGGATTAATCAAGAGTTCACTGTTGTTGGACATGCTCAGGAGAGAGGGAAGAGAGACAGAAACTAGAGAGAGAGAGAGAGAGAGAGAAGGACAGTGATAGAAACCAGAGGAGAGACAGACAGAATGACAGAGAGAGGCAAAAAAGACAGAGACAGAAAGACAAAGAGTGAGAGAGAGAGAGAGAAACTAGAGAAAGAGACAGAGACGCAAACCAAATGAGAGACAGAAGAGAAAGAAAGGGGTGGTCAGTTGTTGCTTATGTTTGTGGAGTCAAAACAACAACAAAAACAAAAAAAAAAGGAAGCTGCGGCAGCCAAGCGTGTCTACAAGCTGGTTTAACATGTCCAAAACAGCACAAAGAGGAAAAACTCACAAACGAGACCGGAGACTTTTGAACCCATGCAGAGCGCGGCGCTACCTTTTGTGTTCAATGGTAGTAAACCTTTGAGTATAGCCCATGACACATTTCACAGAATCTAAAGGAGAATACGTGGGGAGTCAGTGGGATTCATTGTTTGTTTTTTGTTTTTTTTGCTGCGTGGACACATTCTGCCGACAAACAGGTATTCACATGGAGAGAGACGTGAAGAAAACTCTTGTTAAAGAGCACCTGAAAGGAAAAGTTAAACAGGGAAATGCCCGTTGTCCCGCCTCCTCCTCCTCCTCCTCCCCCCCACACCCCCTCCCGTCCCCTCCCCTCCGAGAGGTTCCACCTAAAACAAGACACCTGGATGTTAATGCGGCGTTGCATACGTTTTCAACAACATCGGATGTGCTGTTAAAATGTGTCTGGGGAAAAGCCCCAACGTGTTTGCATTCAAGCACCACAGCCACTTATTCCATTTGACATCTGCAAGACATTTAAAAATCCACGGCCGGTACATCGATCTGTCTGGCGAGATCTGAAAGAGAAAAGGGAGTCATCGTCAGCAGGCACGCGGTCCTTGTGAGGTCAAAAGAGGAAAGCCTTTTGGTGATACCGGCGCCAAACGATCCGCGTGGCGGCACGGCGATCTTCCACGCGACAAACTGCAGCTTATTGGTTGTTGTTGTTGTTGTTGTTGTTTTTTTTTACCTGCGGGTGCTACTGGAGCCTTTTCCGAGCGAACCCTCGCTTCGCACGCGCGGCAAAAAAAAACCCAACACATATCCACGGCTAAGAAAAAGGTCACCGTTTCACCGCCGACTGACAAAGACATCCGCCGACACACGTTCTCACAGGGGTCCGTGTCGTGGTTTGTCTCTAGTGCTTTTAGACCGTGATCATGGGCGTATACTCAAAACATTTACCCGGTTAGGGACTACAGAGCTGCGACAAAGACCCATGAGTGCTACAGAGGCACAGCACAGACTGAGGCAGCTGCAGACAAACCTGGTGACTGTCAATCAATCCAGAACATTTTTTTTTATTTTTAATTTTTAAATCAAATAGTAAAATACACATCCCCCCCCTCCTTCCCCTTCCCCTCCCACTCTCGAGATAACCGTAAAGGAACTCCATTTGTGAGACCAGAAGCAGAAGCGGAACAGAAAACAGGATGACACAGAGAAAAACACCTTGACACTAGAAGCGACCTGGTTACAGGGTACATATATATATATATATATACACAGCAGTGTTATCGAAGCAATATGGAAGATGTGGTTTTGGTGTCTTTTTTGTTGTTGTTGTTGAAGAGAACAGGAGGGAACATTAGGAGAAGCATGAGAGAGTAAACGTGTCAACGTTAGGTGAGAAGGAGAGCGGAGGAGGAAGATGTTAGAAGAAAAGAAGAAAATATATATATATATATATTAAAAAAAAAAAAAAAAAAAAAGTCTCATGCACTAAAGGAGAACACGCACTCACACCCCACAGTGGCAGAAGCGGTGTTGGCGGCAGTGGCAGAAGTGGTAGTAGTAGAAAAGGCTACATGTGTAGGGCTAGAAACATTGGTTACATCGTGCTGTTGTTGGCTGGAGTTGGAGGCCTGCCGCCTTAGAGCCCCCTGAAAGGAAGTTCCACTCTGGAAAGCACTCACTACATCCATCTGCAAAGAATCAGACAGCGTGACAGGAGAAAAGCCCAGAGGAAATAAAAACACAACACAGCCAGAGGAGGAGAAGAAAAAAAAAAAAAAAAAAAATGAAGAAAAAGCACCAGTAACCACAGAGAGAGAGAGAAAAAAAAAATGTCACTTAGAAATTGGATTTAAGTGTTATAGTTAAGTGAAGGAAAAAGGTGGACAGGTTTAAAGGCACTGATCGGAGGGAGAACTGACTCCAAAATCTGACCTCACGCTTTCACGCTTTTTCTCTGCAGAATCCTTCCATACTTCCAGCTCTAGCCGTGCCAGCACTCTGAACGTTCAGCTGCTCTATCGTGCTTTCCATCCGGTCCAATTCGCTTCTCATCAGTACCTTCAAACTAGTTGGGTTTTTGCAGATAGATTCAGACTGAAAATAGGCGTACGAAACCTGCTTTAGCTCAGAAGCAGAACAGAAAAAAAATTAAGAGGAAGAGCTTTTTGTTTTTGGGGCACGAGCCATTCTTTAAGAGTGCCGAGAGAGACCAACAAAAGATTTTTAAGCTGGAAGAGCAATAGAGAGTTAAAGGGTTTATGGCTTTTGATTCCCTTGGTGTTCGGGTGCGGCGCCGAGCGGTAAATAGGAACTCCGAAGATTGTTACCTGAGTTTGGATGCGATTGAGGCCTCGGAACCAAAGGATTTGGCCTCGGCGGAGCTCCCGTTCAGCGTGGTCGATCTCCTCCATGTCATCCAGCTCATCCAGCTCCTCATCTGGGATCTCCTCTTTCTGCGTGCCGTGGCCTGCCGTTTTTAAGAATTTTAAGCGGCTGGTGGGTATTGAGGAGATTACCTGGAAAACATCAGGACGCAGATGAGCGACACCGACTTGCGATGAAATTACACTCTTCGGTGTGCATTTCATTAAGGCAGAACGAGCCCCGTCTGGGTACATCACAGACATTAAGCAGCCAGCGACCCTGAAAATTAGCTGTCCGGCCAAGTGGAAGATGTGAGACGCGTAGTTTGATGAGATGTGGTTTAATGACAGACTCAGAAGAGGAGTGCTGCTGATGAACAGAAAGGTTCTTACGCAGTCGTAATCACTGTGAACACAGTTACAAGTGGAAAAAAAAAAAAAAAAATTGAAGACAAGGTAGAAACACATTTCAGGTGGTGGCTACGTGTGAATAAAGTAAGTAAAACTAAAAAATAGCCTCTGTTAAATGAAAACAGAGTCATGTTTGTTCCATCAGACACATGTTGGGAGTGGAACATTGAAAATGCTTCAGATGCCTGAGAAATCAAATTGATTGTTTTGTTTCTTTAAAAAGCCCTCCTTTACCTCATTTATTTTCCATCACAATAATTCACCACACATCATATTAAATGACATCCACCGAGTAGACCGAGGACACGACGAGCTAGAATAAGAAGAGATCACATTCGAGCTCGCAGCAGAAGACTTTCTAACTTCTATTTAGCCGACCGCAGGTTAAGATGCACTTGAACTGAAACTCTTTGGAAAACACGCCGTCTGCTTTTGACCCATCCTAACTACGGAAAAGCAGAACTCGGGTCAGTGATTCTGCTGAAGGCCAAATGATGCATTGGGATGGTTCAAGTGTGTCCCAACCGGCCCTTTGGACCGCCTCAGAACGGAAGACTCGGACAACGTGAGTGCCGCTGCTGTCACTATCCACGTTGGCGAAGATCCGTCCCTTAAGGGGACAGAGCACCGCGAGCACCGCGAGCTCTGCAAGCTCTGCAAGCTCTGCTTCGGAACCACTAATCTTGGTCTTTCTACATGGTGGTTGTTGTTTTTTTTTTTTAGGTCTGTGAGTCCTCGCACTCAGTGCAGCCCCGTTTATTTGTTTGTTGTCAAGGAGCCCTGGAGTACAGTACTGCTCTGCTCTGCTCTGCAGGCAAGAAGAGAAATCTAGAATTGCATCAAATATTCATTTGCTATTGTCAGCAACAGAACATCTCAACCTTCAGTCTAAGAAATATTCAAGAGGCAATTCATTTTTTTGCTAAAATATAACAATCAAAAATATATTTCACGCATATTCCACTTGAGTTAATTATGAAATAATTATGGCTATATGATAAAATAGAAAATACAAATATGAAATATCTTTGATACCAACACTGAACGTACGTGTGCTGCCTACATTAAGATCTATTACTGATCTCTTCACAGAAGTAGAACATACTGTACTGTTCCACCTCTTCAACACCGTCAGGCATCCACTAGACTAACTCCAACACTAGGGGGCAGTGTCACACCGTATTTTTGTATGACGCCAACTGAAGGTGAAGCTGGGCTGCATTGTCTTACCTGTCCCCACAGAAGGGAGCCGAAGCCTAAGAAAGTGCACCACAGCCACTGGTCGATGGTCAGAGCCACGCAGCTGAACGGCTTCCCTCCAAACTGCACTATGACAAACTAGAAGAGCAGGAAGAGAGGTTCATCAGAGAGCAGCATTTTGGATTTAACATTTGGGTTAGATGGTTAAAATGAAACACCAGCATAATCAGGAAAAGCTCGACAAGTCAGCCACGGAAATCTTCAGTCTACTTTACCTGAATAATGAAGGTACCAAAGACAATACTACAGAAGATAAGGTTGTTGAAGATGCCATCAAAGACATTCCTTTCACCATGGATCTTGCGGGCATTGATCTCGTTGAAAAGCTGCATCAGTACAAAGGTATTGAAGACGATGGTGTAGTGTTCAGAAGGTGGAGCATGGAGGGGTGCGTTCCTCCCGCTGTCAATGTCAAACAATTTCTCTCCTGCAGAAAAACCAGACATTGTTTTTCTTAAGTCTACGGATGGACTCTCTCCGGAAAATCACAGCACACCGGTGCAGCGCACAAAGAGATCTAACTTTTCAGATATAGAGGAGCTTCTTACCAGCAAACAGCAGCGTAAAGATGAGGATCAGCTGGAAAACTCCCTGACCCAGGATGTTCTTCATCATGGTGCGGGAGATAAGAGGCTTGTTACGACCGTACGGCTTCCTTAGCAGCAGGGCTTCTGTGGGGGGCTCTGTGGCCAGAGCAAGGGAGGCAAAGGTGTCCATGATCAGGTTGACCCACAACATCTGCACCGCTTTCAGTGGAGAGTCCTAGAGGCAGAGAGGGAGGTAACAAATAAGGTAACATTTGAACGTAATCTTGAATTTGAGAACATCAGAAGATGTTTCACCTGACGTGATCCAAAGTGCACATCGAAAACAAATTATTTAGTTGTCTGCTGCATAACTGACGGCGTGTTCACACGTTTTGGGAGCGCGAGCGCCGAGGAGTGTGCATTTTAATACGAGATCTGAGGCTGATGGCAGGTGGAAAACAAAATTCTCAGTGAGAAATGACAGCCATTTGGTTTCAGTACACGTACAAATGCTGCCAAAAAAAATGAAGAGTTATATTCACAGGACAACATTTTGATGGAAATCAAGACAATAACGGCGGCGCAATATACGGAATATTTTGCTTATCAAAAAAAAAAATAGGCGATTGTACAAACAAAATATTGTACATGAGCCTGTTTAAAAAGGTGCAGGACATTCATTTCCAGATTTTGAAAATTATACATCAGATCCCGTGTTTGTCCTCAGACTTTACTGCTGGATCTTTGCGAGGCTGCGATGAGCTGAGAACTCGACCAATCTCTGATACTGATTCAGCTCTTTCCATCTGTTGTTGCCTGCTGTACCGAGTAACTGTTCACAGTGTGACAGTGAACAAAACTGTTTCGGGACAGTTTAAGACGTTTTCTGCCTTCTTGCTGGAGAACAATGTAATCGATTTTTTTTTTAAACAAGACTATGTTGAGACTTACCTGCGTGATGCAGGCTCCTGTAAATGCTACAATGACGGCCACCACATTGACAGTTAGCTGAAACTGGAGGAACTTGGAGATGCTGTCGTAGACGTTTCGTCCCCACATGACAGCTTTCACAATGCTGGAGAAGTTGTCATCAGTCAGAATGATGTCAGACGCCTCCTTGGCGACATCTGTCCCAGCGATACCCTGGAGGCAAAAAGATGATGATCAAAGATCTCCCTGCATCTGGGGACAAAATATTGAACATTCTGGCGCTTCTCGACTGAACATTTGTGGCCCACTTAGAAAATAGTTTGAGATGTCAAGTTACCGTGGAATACAACTGGAGCCGGATGTTGAAAGTAAAAACTGAGCTGGGTTATCTTATCATCTCGTCTCATTAAAAGAAAGTAAATATAGAAAACTCACCATGGCGAAGCCAACATCCGCTTTCTTCAAGGCGGGACCATCATTTGTACCGTCTCCTGTCACTGCTACTACTTGTCTCTGTTCTATCACTGTGCTGTCAATAATACCTAGAATAGAAAAAAAAAAAAAAAACATGAATATTTGAAATGAAACTTCTAAAACAACAAAACATGTACTTTTTCACTTTTTCACTTTTTACCCATAACAGCAAAACATAACTACCTTTCACTAAGGTGTGTTTGTCTGTGGGGGAAGAGCGAGCCAGTACTCGTAGTTTGGGCCAGATCTTGTCAATGCGTTCTTGTTCAATCTAGAAACATGAGACAAAACCCTAATAGAATCCCAACAGCACATTTTTCAACAGTCTCTGAGCAAGAGTATTTTGCTGTGGCCCACCTCTCCTTTTTCATTCCGTATCCTGCGATTGAACTCTTTTCCCTCCATGCACAGGAAGTCATCCCCAGGCAGTAGGATGCCACACTTGGTTGCAATAGCTCGTGCCGTGTTGATGTTGTCTCCAGTCACCATCCGCACCGTGATGCCAGCGCGCTGGCATTTCCTGATAGCATCTGGGACCTGAAGGGAAGCGGAAACCAAAAAGAGGAGCAAATCACATCACTGGGGATTTCACAATTAGAGCTCAGTTAAAGTATAAATATGCATTTAAAAACTGAATCAAATGATTCACTGTTTTGTGAAGTGGTCATCTGGAATGGCAAACTCCGCAGCTCGCATTGCTTTGACCAAGTTACATTGCATTTCATTTCATTTAGCTGACGCTTTTATCCAAAGCAACTTACAACACACCGATGGTACCCCATTGGGAGCAATTTTTTTTTAGGGTTCAGTGTCTTGCTCAAGGACGCTTAGGCATGTGGACAGGAGGAGCTGGGATTGAGCCACCAACCTTCCGATTAGTGTGCAACCCACTCTACCAACTGAGCTACAGCCTCCCCTTTAAACACTCCAGCATCATTTCGTGGGAACAAGCTCAGTGTCTGGTACACAATGGCAGACAGCCAAACGATATAAGTGACAGTTGAGCATCTAGCAAGCTAATGACTGAGTCCTCTTTCACACAACAACCATCTGGTCTTATAATGGAACCACTCCCTCTAAAACCTCCGTATTATCACTCCAGTAATGGCATGCAATAATGAAAGGGATTTAAAAATGGCTGACATAGCATCACTCAATGCTTTTGCTTGACTTAGAGAGTCTGAGTGGCCAACAGTCCAGTAAGAGGCAGCCCCTTCAAGCTGCCAGCAAGCTCCTTCAGTAGTGCTTGTCAGATGGTCCAATAACTTAAGAAGTCCCCTTATCTCACCTTTTCCAACACTGGCATGGGTCTCCATCTGACCATTTCTGAAACTTTCTGAAACTGACAACTTGACATTCACACCTAACTCGAGGAGTGACTGCCCTGTTGTACAATCGGGGGAAGGAAGACAGGGTTCCCTCTGGATTGTCATTGTAGGCACAATTATTTCTGTCCCTTTCCTTGAGAACACCTGAGTGCAACACTGCGAATGCCTTCCAGGACAGACTGAGGATGTTCTCCCCGTATTTTATAAATATCCCGTCTCTCTCTCCTCTGTGACAGCTGGCTTTTCACTCAACCTTTCAAAGTGGCTGCTTCTCCTTCAGACATGGTTGGACATCATATAAACTACATGTTTTTAAGCATAACCTGAGATTGAGCAGGAGATGTTTTATGACACATGGAACTGATTAAGACAACAGTACAGACCTACATCCAGAGGGACAGAGCTGCTTGACCTTGCGACTTGTGCAGCTGAAGAAGCTGTCAAATGCTCCACATTGAAAGATTTCGTCCCGCTATGGGATTTATCTTTAGAGGTTGATGTCGACTCAAAGCCAACACCTCAACTTCTGGATATAGATTCTCCTTTTGAGGACAATTTGGTTATTTGCGTTCACACTGATGAAACTGCGAGTGACATTCATGTTTTTAGCGAATGCAAATCAAGCGTTATATTTCCACTGTGACACCAGTAAGTGTATGACATCACTCTTCCTACCCGTTTCAATTAAAACAAAAATTATGACACAACTTCAAGGGATTACACTGTTTGTACTCCACGTGTAGCCACTAACCTCGGGTCTCACGGGGTCTTCGATGCCCACCACGCAGAGGCAGGTCAGTCCGCTGAGGATATCATTCTCGTTGTCCCAGTCGGGCTCGCCCTCAGAGGCAGGGAAATCTCTGTATCCAAGGCAGATGGTCCTCAGGCCCTCTGAGGCCATGGGCTCAATCACTTTCTTAACCATGTCATCTCTGTCCCGTGGGCGGAACAGCTTCGGCTCACCATTTGCCGTCACGATTTTATAGCACCTGGGAGGTGGAAAAGGGATATTTTAAAATATGAAAAGAAAGACCGGACAAGTGTAGGAGGGAAAAATATCCGAGGAGGAGTAGGAGTGATGGAGTAGAGAAACATGGATGAAGAAGGAGATAAGTACAGACTTGCGAGTGTAAAAAAAGTAATTTAGATTAGATAAAGGGGTAAAGGAAGAGAAGACAAAGCATGTGAATGGTGAGCTGCAGTCGTAAGAAGTCACACTAAGCTCTCTGTGGGTTAAAAAGAAGCCTGCTTGGTTAAGAGGCTTACGGAGCTGTTACCAGCTCATTTTCTCAGCGCCTGTTTTTAAGTCACAATCTAAGGGGCTTGGGTGGGATACACTTGAACTTCTTAGCTGCTTATGCCATTACTCACATCATTTACTGCAAAGTCTGGCCAGCTGGATCAAAAACTACTGAATCACCTTTCATTGAGTAAAATAATTTATGTGGACAGACCTAATCACGAGTGCATGTATCTTCAGTATAAAATCCAAAGAGAACCACTGATATAATACAGTCCAAGATATAAAACACAGAACATGTACTGAACACGAAAGATGAGAACAGTTTTCTTACTTTTTTAAGAGAATTTCTGAGGCTCCTTTGCTGAACATACGGTAGCTGCCATCAGCCATCTTCAACACAGTGCTCATTGATTTGCGAACTGAGTTGAAGGTGTAGACCTTGTACAGTTTCTCTTCAGGGATCTCATTGCGGATAGCCTGGTAGTCGCGTTTTAAGTCAGTAGAAAAGCCAAGCAAGGCACATTCGGTCTTGTTACCCACCTGTCGTGGCAGACCCCCTTCTTTCTCTGGAGGCTGTTGAAAAAACAAAACAAAACAAAAAAACAGTAAAGTAAGTTCCAAAAGCCAAACAAGGCAATATTCCTGCTGCTATACAGTGAGTTTTAGAGCCATGCTGCCTACCATGATCTTAGTAGTGTAGGCGCAGTTGACTGCAATGCCCAGAATCAGGATGTCTAAAGTGGAGGAGGGGATGTTCTCTGGATCAGGGACTTTTCTGTAGTGTTTTTCAGCCAGGAAGGCCTGCACCACGGTCATGCGGTTCATGGTGAGAGTACCGGTCTTGTCAGAGCAGATGGCAGTAGCATTGCCCATAGTCTCACAGGCATCCAAATGACGCACCAGGTTGTTATCTTTCATCATTTTCTGTTGAAAAATATATATTTTTTTAAAAACATGAATGATTGAGTTTTAACTTGAAGGACAAAGACGTGTTCAGGGGCTACTATACAAGCAAAATGAATAGCTCTTTAATTGGGTAAAGCCCTCTGTTGGTTAACAACATCAGCAGAGGGGATCATAGCTTGGCTTCAGGGTATCAGTTAGCAAAGTCTTAACAGCATGGCCTGCTAGTTTTAATAGGCTGAAAAGTGTAAGCTGGTCAGCCTTGGCACGGGTCACACTTGGCTAAAAGACTTTACCTTAACGGAGTATGCCAGGGAGATTGTTACAGCGAGTGGCAGGCCTTCAGGAACAGCCACCACAAGAACAGTGACGCCGATAATGAAGAACTTCACAAAGAACTGAACGTAAATGGGCGTGCAGTCCTTGACCCAGGGCAGATTCTGGATCCAAAAGGTGTCCACTACAAACAGCACCACCAGGATAATAACAGTGATGGCTGACATGACTAGTCCTGAGGGGAAAGGAAAGAAAGATGATGTTCACTCATGAGGATAGCATGTACTAATATAATACTTATTATGAAAGTATTTGTGAATAGAAAACATTATTAAAAGTTAGATTTGTCTGACTCACCTGCTTTTCCAATCTGTACTGCTAGTTTGGTCAGTTTGCCCTGGAGAACAGACTTCTCTTTCTTTGGCAGGTTGGTTTTCTTCTTCTCCTCTGCATCAACTCCCTCATCACTGTTCAGGGGCTGCATTTCCATTGCAGCACCGTCCTGTGCTTTAGCTGCGGCAAAGAGAATAATGACAACAAAATTGACAAACGAAATGGCCTGACAATCACCAAAAAGCACTGGCCATTACATTTTACTGGTGTCAAGTGATGTAGGCAAAAAATAATGTGCACAATGTGATATTTATACAAAGCAACGCTGTGTTCAAGGGCTTTCAAACAGATTTCAGGATTTATCATGAAGAGCACTTGACTGAAATGAAAATTATTTTTTTGATCAAACCAGTGGAGCAGTTAACAAATCAGCATAGCGGAAAGAACAGAACAGAACCGTCATTTATAGTCAGGAACAACATGAAGCCTATTTAATTTGTGCATTTGCTAACATTTACAAGACCTGGAAAAAAACCCACTGTATTCTCAAACTTACACCCATAAAAAAAATAAACGTTCTTTCATTTATACATTTCACCTTTAACATTCAGAAAATAAGAAACAATTTCTAGATTTCCTGTTGTGATTGGGTTCAGAAGATCAATTAGATCAAATATAGGTTTTGACTAGATTTATAGTCTTTTCTAACTTATTCGATTATCTGATATAACAGGTAAAAATTCTGGCAAATTGAGGAAAAACTGACAAAATGACTATGATGGGCATGTTTCAAAAATAATCCCATGAAATTCTTTATTTCAAGATAAACGATAACATGAAAAGTGATTTCCTCGAAGACACGAGATGATAAATGACTGCTAATTCTAACATGCCTTGTTGCTCCCCATTTTTTTTTACATGGAACTTGGGAAATGTCACTGTAATTATGTCTGCAGTGATCTGATTAGGAAATGTAATTACCATACTCCCACCTAGAGATTTAAAGAACAGGTTAACTTGCTGGTAACACAGGCCTGAGGAATCACTTCCTCCTTCGACAGCCACCACAGCAGTTGTTGTCAGTCCTGAATGTCCTGAACATCCCTCAGGACCCCCCTCCCTCGCTGGCAGAACTGACGGGAATCCCAAACCCACATCTAAGCAGGTAACCTTGGAGACGCAAAGCCTCTAATGGCAAAAGGAGGAGGAGAGGCGGCCGGCAGGCCAGCAGGGGCTGGCCTCTGCCGTGTCACTCACCATGATAAAATCATTAGCTGTGCTGGGCACTGATGCTATTGCTGCGCTGACACATTTTATCATGGAATATTTTGGAGTCCTGTGCAATGTATGCAGTGTTTTTACAAGCACAGAATGCCCTTGTCCAATTTGGAAATGCTAAACGTTCTATCAAGAGTACGATGGTATGGACAGTATCATGGTGTTGTCTGTTAATGTACAGTGGTGTGAAAAAGTGTTTTCCCCCTTCCTGATTTCCAATTTTTTTTGCATGTCTGTCACACTTAAATGTTTCAGATCATCAAACAAATTTAAATATTAGTCGAAGATAACACAAGTAAACACAAAATGCAGTTATTAAATGAAGGTTTTTATTATTAAGGGAGAAAAAAAAAATCCAAACCCACATGGCCCTGTGTGAAAAAGTGTTTGCCCCCTCCTGTTAAAACATAACTTAACTGTGGTTTATCACACCCGAGTTCAATTTCTCTAGCCACACCCAGGCCTGGTTACTGCCACACCTGTTCTCAATCAAGAAATCACTGAAATAGGACCTGCCTGACAAAGTGAAGTAGACCAAAAGATTCTCAAAAGCTAGACATCATGCCGAGATCCAAAGAAATTCAGGAACAAATGAGAAAGAAAGTAATTGAGATCTATCAGTCCGGAAAAGGTTATAAAGCCATTTCTAAAGCTTTGGGACTCCAGCGAACCACAGTGAGAGCCATTATCCACAAATGGAGAAAACATGGAACAGCGGTGAACTTCCCAGGAGCGGCCGGCCGACCAAAATTCCCCTAGAGCGCAGCGACGACTCATCCGAGAGGTCACAAAAGACCCCACGACAACATCCAAAGAACTGCAGGCCTCACTTGCCTCAGTTAAGGTCAGTGTTCATGACTCCACCATAAGAAAGAGACTGGGCAAAAATGTCTGCATGGCAGAGTTCCAAGACCAAAACCACCGCTGAGCAAAAACAACATTAAGGCTCGTCTCATTTTTGCCAGAAAACATCTTTGATGATCCCCAAGACTTTTGGGAAAATCTTCTGTGGACTGACGAGACAAAAGTTGAACTTTTTGGAAGGTGTGTGTCCCATTACATCTGGCGTAAAAGTAACACTGCATTTCAGAAAAAGAACATCATACCAACAGTAAAATATGGTGGTGGTAGTGTGATGGTCTGGGGCTGTTTTGCTGCTTTAGGACCTGGAAGACTTGCTGTGATAAATGGAACCATGAATTCTACCATCTAACAAAACATCCTGAAGGAGAATGTCCGGCCATCTGTTCGTGACCTCAAGCTGAAGTGAACTTGGGTTCTGCAGCAGGACAATGATCCAAAACACAGCAGCAAGTCCACCTCTGAATGGATGAAGAAAAACAAAATGAAGACTTTGGAGTGGCCTCGTCAAAGTCCTGACCTGAATCCTACTGAGATGCTGTGGCATGACCTTAAAAAGGTGGTTGGTGCTGAAAAACCCTCCAATGTGGCTGAATTACAACAACTCTGCAAAGATGAGTCAGCCAACATTCCTCCACAGCGCTGTAAAAGACTCATTGCAAGTTATCGCAAACGCTTGATTGCGGTTGTTGCTGCTAAGGGTGGCTGAAACCAGTTATTAGGTTTAGGGGGCAAACACTTTTCCACATAGGGCCATGTGGGTTTGAATTTGTTTTTCTCCCTTAATAATAAAAACCTTCATTTAAAAACTGCATTTTGTGTGTACTTATGTTATCTTTGACTAATATATTTAAATTTGTTTGATGATCTGAAACATTTAAGTGTGACAGACTTGCAAAAAAAATAAGAAATCAGGACGGGGGCAAACACTTTTTCACACCACTGTATGTAGCAGGGAGCAGGAACACTGGGCACTGCAGCTGCTGTGGCTTGCTCTGCACTTCCATGGTCAGTGTAATCTCAGTCTAAAGGATTACTGTTGATTCCTGGCAGGCAGCGGGAATCTGTGCACCAGGGACCAGCGCCAGGGTTGTGGTCACAGACCCAAGCACTACTGATCATACTGTCCCAGAAGGGCTACAAGCCTGGCTAGCTGGCTGAGTTGCCACTAAACAGCCTCATTATCATTGTTGTCATTCTGAAATTGCACCAGTGCGAGACTCACAGTTTGACTCCAAATAGTTCAGTTTGGGACATCAATAGAAATCAAATTGTGGGGCCTGAGGGAGAGTCAGAGAGAGAGAGAGATGGGTGGGAAAGCAGATGTTCTGGCCACAGAATTGTTGCATGGCATTAATCTCCTCATCACTAATCGCTATAACTGGATTCAGTAGCACCTGCTGCTCAAAGCACAATGTGCCATGGAAAGAGGAGAAAAGAGGAGAGAGAGGGACAGAAGGGAGGGCCAGACAGTACAATGGATAGCCAAGAACAGCCCGTACTAACTATACACTGACATGGGGTCATGCAAAATATGCTCCTCATTCCTTGCAACAAAAAAAAAAACACTGAAGCCAATTATTAACAGACTGGAAGCTTTAAACTACACACAGCGGTGTTAAATGGGGAGGGAGACTGATAAAGCTAAAGGCTAATACCTAAAAGGTAGGCGCCAAGCTGCAAGGCAATTATGGTTGTGTGTCAGTATGTGTGTGGGCATGTAACACACCTTTCTTACGATTTTCTACAGATGCTTCCTGCTTCTTGTCTGTGGAAAAATAGATCATGGAGTCAGTAGTAGTCAGTATATAATTGGTAATCAGAGTGAAAATCCTGAGATTCCTGCAAAGTAATAACCCAATTATGATATATAAATGATTTTTTTTATAGAGTAGTTAGTCCAACCATTCTTACTAGCACTGGGACGAAACGCACATCCCCAGATTTGATCCGTATATATATATATATATATATATATATATATATCACAGTACCCTCGTTACCAGTTCAATATGTAATGTGATTTGCAAGCACTGGTAATTCTACAAATGTAAAGATTCAATATTATGATTCATTGTGCTTTTTGTCTACTTTTTTTTTTTTTTAACACAAAAATATCAGAAAAAGTTCAATCGTACAGAGTATGTATATAATAAGTCACATTTCCTGAAACAATGCACATCACATGTCAGTCAGTCTCTGAGGTTTTTTTTTCCCAGCAGCATCATTGCTATAAACCCCTTGGCTCTGTCTTGAATCAATGCAAAACACAATTTGTCATTAGCAAAACCACTTAAAAGGTCAGTAGGGCACAGGTCAATATAGTCTTCTGTTGTAGCGGCGTAATGACATTCGGGTATATTGTAGTGAAATAAAGCTCTGTGTTAATGAAACTGATCAAAGTAGAACCACTGGTGATTATATTGTGAAGCTCGGGGCTAGTCTCAGGTCGGAGGTGCTGATGTACAGTAGTTTCGGTGAACTTGAAGCTTGTGGTCAACAGACAGTCGGACAACAACAGTTAGCAACTGGCTGTCAGCAGAAAGTTAAACCGTTGGCGGTGCGTTAAGTAAACATGAGGTTTTAGTCACGGTACGGCGGATACCGGCGAAGTTCAGCTGTATTTTGAACAAACCAACAGCTCTCCGGTTCACTCTGTTCACGCACTGATGCTAACAAGGTAACTGGCTAGCTCCCAGGCTGACTGTTAGCTGCTTGCATTCATGACACTGGCTCAGTGACAATAAGAAATGTCATATCAATTCATAAATCAGTGTATTAAAAAGGAGAATTTCAATACTTAAGTGAATCGATTTGTTTTTTTTTTCCCCTCTACCAATTCTTATTGATTCAATTTTCAGATTTAAATGAGCACAACTTAGTCACCACTTCCATAAGAAGAGTTAAAACAATTATTGGAGTGACCGATTAATTGACCAAAAAAAAGTATAACCTATTATTACCATGAAACCACTATTTTAACAAGTGATCTCTTAAAAAAATGATTTTTTTTAAATAACGTCGAACCAGAGTCCTTAGTGTGCCTTGTATACAACTGCTCTATGAACTAGACTGCTCTGCACAAGTCTCTCTGCTTTCAAAAGTCTCAACAGGAGATGATGGAATCTTCTGAAATACAGAAATGGTGGTTAAAAAAAGGAAAGTGCCTGTGCAAACATGTGAGCAAACGTGTGTGTGTGTGTGTTTGTATTCTAGGTTTACTGCTCAATACCAATACAAAAAAAAAAAGGTGAAACAAGAAGTGAAGCATACTTACTTTTTCTCTGTTTCTTCTTCTCCTCCTTTTCCTTTTTCTTCTCTTCTTCTTCCTCTTCATCATCTTCGGCGCTCCCGAGTAAAGTGAAGATAATTCCAGTTTGAGAGTTGACACCCACGGCAGTGACCAGCATTTTCCCTGAGCCTTCCATTACATGGGTGCCTTTGAACAGAAGAGGAAAACAAAATGTCAGCTGAGGAAGTAGGGAAATATAAGAACAGTACATGAAATGGCCGATGTTTCACTATGTTACCAACTTACTTATATACCATATGTCTTTTTAGAGACTGGTAGTAGCTTCATCACCGACTAAACAGACATTTCTGTTCTTATTTTTTGCTTTGACTTGTGCTGAGAAGATGTTTGGTTTAGCCAGGGTTTCAAATAGTATCTTCAGATAAACACAAGGCAAAAAAAAAAAAAATGAAATACAGGCAATAAATAGGGAAACAAAAGAAAGGTGGAGTAGAGAGTAAAGAAGAAGAAGCACGGTCTCTCTTGCAAATACCCTCCAAACCTTCAATCAACAGGCTTGAATCAATTGTCAATCTGGGTGACGTAATGAAATTCAGAGAGCCTGCATCAAGGTTGCATATCCCTGGCTCTCTATTCTTGTCAAAACACTGAAAGATTTTATCAATTTATGCAGAAAAAGTAAATAACAGAAGAGAACACAAACTAAAGTCAGAGAAAAAGAGAATGAAACCCCTGAGACATTGACAAGAGAGAAGTCGGAGGAATTTAAGACGTTTTTTCATGCCTGTGTTAATTAGAAGATGCTTTTCTTTCATTCTTGAGAGGGGATATAGCCTGTGCTAAGGGAAATCAAAAAGCAGCGTAAACACACAAACACACCTACACATAAGACTCCTCTGTCTTGGAGTTTTGCCAATAGAGAGCCAGATGGACTGAACAAAAAGTGTTTCCCCCTGCACACCATTTTTCTGGGGAACTGAGTTCAGCAGGAAAGACAATGCTGTCTGACAGTACAAACACTGTTGAAAAGGCTTTATGCACATTGAATGGACTCTCTCTACACAGAGGAAAACCACCAGAACTACAACAGCTTTACATCTCGGGAATGTTGGACGGCTGATGACTGATTGCACTGAGCAGCAGACCAGGGACACCAGTTCACTTTCAATCTCAGGCAGACTTTTCTGAAAAAGCACTGGCGTATTATGACACTGATGAATTCTTGGGGTTCAATATTTGTTGTTATAACGTAACATAACCACAAATCAGCTGCTCCGAGCTGATTTTTAGTGAATACTTTGAGTAAATAAATGATTGAAAACAGTTTAAGTTATAATGGAAGATGCTGGTCTGCAATAAATTCCTCCAAGAATTCTGAGCTGAAGACGGAAGATTATAAATAGATTATATACAAATAGCGATTTAGAAATCAAAGCACTTTATGGAT
The DNA here is from genome assembly GCF_029030835.1 of Brachyistius frenatus. Lineage (NCBI taxonomy): Eukaryota > Metazoa > Chordata > Actinopteri > Embiotocidae > Brachyistius > Brachyistius frenatus. Next base: position 2,540,536 of record NW_027210632.1, read on the forward strand.
GATTCAGTTTTAATTGCTTAAATCAGTTTTGAGGAGGGTCACACTGACCTTTGTGTGCATGTGACCAATTTAAAAGCATGTAAAAAAATGATTGCATTTGGAGATGATGAATCTGAACAAAGGTTACCCATCATTTAATTTGAATAAAGATTGAATAGACACAAAGCCAGTCTTTAAAGAGGATGTGTATTGCATTATTTAGGTCACTCGGCTCAGTCCGTTTTGCAGATGTCAGATCATTTCTTTAAAAAACATGTTAAAAATGTCTGGCAAAATACCACTTACAGTTTTGTTTTCAATAACTTTAAATGATCACACACTTCACTGTATTGTAACAACCAGTAAAGACAGAACTTTTGAAAACTAAAGGAAAATTGAAGCTTCGTGTTACCTGATAACAGCATTGGATCTTTTTCTAGCGTTTTCTTGACATGGTCCGACTCCCCTGTGAGCGAGCTCTCATCAATCTTCAGATCGTTGCCTTGGATGAGGACTCCGTCAGCAGGCAAGAGGTCACCTGACACACACACACACACACACACACACACACACACACACACACACACACACACACACACACACACACACACACACACACACACACATATATATAATCAGGTCTTTAATTTTGAAGAAAAGTGTAATAACAATTTAAACTGTGATATTGTTTTTCTAATTAATCTTGGATTGCGCAATATCTAAACATTCTTAAGCGGCAGATTTCTATTTTTATCCACCGAACATGTTTAATCAAATGATCTCAATAACACAGACGATAATCTCTTCTTACCATATTTTATTTGTGCAATATCGCCGACCACAATCTCAGCCACGGGAATTTGGATAACTTGCCCTCCACGGACAACAGTAAATTTCTGTTCCTGCTCAATGCGGTTCTGGAGGCCCCTAAACTGCTTCTCTTTACTCCAGTCATTGAATGCCGTCACCAGCACCACGCAGATAACGGACAGGAGAATGGCGGCACCCTCGATCCAGCCCGCCTCCGACTCACTTTCATCCTCCACACCACCAGCAGCTCGTCCACAGTCTGCAGAGCGACAGGGGGAGATTTCAATACACAAAAAGGTCACTTAAAAAACATCACACACATCAGACTGAATTATCACATCATTCCACGTCTCAGGCATCTGAAAATTGACAAACTGTTGATCATGTCAATATATTTATCGCGGAATAAACTGACAAGATAAATGAAGGCATTGACAAGCAACAGACAAACATTACATCAAATATATTAACCACGTCCAAACTATTCAAGAAAGATAATAAATACGCTAATATACACTAATAGTTACATTAATCAATAAAAAGAAGATCAAATATAATTATAATGAAATGTTGTTGCTTACGTTCTCTTTCGGCATCTGGAGGTCTATAAAAAGAAAGGCCTAGTGAAACTATGGCTGCCACTTCTAGGATAATCAGTGTAACATCCTGTAGTGCCTCCCACACTAACTGTAGGAAAGTTTTGGGCTTTTTGGGCGGTATAAGATTCTGCCCAAACACTCTTTCCCGCTTCTCAATGTCTGTAGGATGTCCACTTAGACCTGGGTGGGAAAAGACACAAAACAGAAGCATTTCAGTTATCAAGTTCTCATTTTTTATCAATCTTGGAATTTGATACTGGTTTACTAATATCAAATATTCGCATCACAAAAAGAGAGCCTTAATTATGTGCCGCATAATTTGAGCACAGATGGATAAATTACTGCAGACATTTAGTTCACAGGAGGAGAGCTCAGCACGCTGAAGTAAGAGTTAGTGAGCTGTACTCTTGTCACTGAGCGTCTGAAACATAATTTCCAAAAGGAATCCGCATTTCTGATAGGGCACAGTTGGTGGAGACAATGCTGGACAACAATGACACATTCTGTGGGCAATGTCGAACATTTTCACCTCTTTCAGGCATGCCAAAGAACGTGAGAACAGAGGTCAGATCTAATCCCACAGACTGCCTTTTCCAACACAATGACCAACTGACTGGAGGTTGAATCAGCTTTTAGAGTCACAGGTGCCTCTGCACACTACTGTCCTGTTGGAGAGTCATCTCTCTGACACATTACACGTCTGGCTTGGCCGGAGAGCCATTCATCCATGTGCACAGAGCGTTCTGCAGCAACCCATTCAAATGCCTCCACATTCACAGTCATATATTCAAAAGGGCCTTCGCACATTTGATGATGCATGACAGTTTTTTTTAGTTCTATTCATGCTGACTGTGTGTGGGTGACTGTGCAGACTGGTCGTGTGTGTGTGTGTGTGTGTGTGTGTGTGTGTGTGTGTGTGTGTGTGTGTGTGTGTGTGTGTGTGTGTGTGTGTGTGTGTGTGTGTGTGTGTGTGTGTGTGTGTGTGTGTGTGTGTGTGGTAAAGAGGAGGTGGACTGAATCTGGGGGGCCAGAGAGGAGTGACTGTGTGAAACTGCTACTGACAGGCAGATGGGGATGGGTGGGGGTCGGGGTGAGGGTGCAAAGTAGGACTGAGACTAATAAAAAGATTGGAGATACCGACGGCTGAGCGGAAGCTGCACTGGGAATAGCAGTGTCTTATTAGGGAAAAATATCACTGGGGTCAGTGTGTAGAAAGAAAGGACAGTCAGACAGACAGGCTCACACAGAAACTCTCACACACAGACTCTCTCTCTCACACACACTCACTCTGTCACACACTCACTCTGTCACACACACACACACACACACACACACACACACACACACACACACACACACACACACACACACACACACACACACACACACACACACACACACACACACACACTCTCTCTCTCTCTCACACACACACACACACACACACACACACACACACACACACACACACACACACACACACACACACACACACACACACACAGGTGTGTACAATGAAAATCATGACACCACATTGGGCTAATGAGTTTGTGCAGTGACAATAGCACAGACAGTAAGATACATTGTTCTTCTGCGAATGAGAGAAATCTCCATCTCCTGTGTAGAAAATTGCTGTCAAATAAGACCATTAATTGTGGCGAATGCACGCATATTATAGTCAAATCAGGCAAATTGAACAGATTTTGTCACGTCAAGGCAAAGTGAGAAAAATGAGACTGCAACTGCTTCATGAAGTACTGCCAATTAACAATTCAATAATTCGTGGAATATGGACATTAATCAGAAAAAAAACGTATCCTCATTATGCTTTCTTCCTTTTCACAAGAATGTACAATGTAATCAAAAGTTAAAAGCAACATATGACATGCGTCAAGGCACCAATAGGAAGCATAGAAGTGTTTTCAACAACGTGAAGACATCAGCTTCAAAACCCCGTGTCGACACCCACGACCTCAATTCGATTTTCTTTTTACCTTAATCTCCGTGGCTATAGCTGGCCAGGTAATCTCTTTTTTGCCATTATATGTATATCGTGGGGTCGTATAGCCCTGATATTCCTCAACCTAAACAATTACTCTCTTCTCATCTATTGTGCAGGGTTGCGAAACACACTGTTGGCGTCACCCACGCGCTTCCAGTCTGTCTCTCGCTGCCCAAACTAATCTCACACCCTATAAGAGGAAGTGTCAAAGCCCCTCGTTGATGACAAAGCCCTTATATATTTTAAACAGCTTTTTTTCTGCATACAGGACGAAGTTAGAATATCCGAATATTACAGAGAGCACAAAAACGGCAACGTGCCTAAAGCTGCATATGCATGTATGTTGAGTTTGCCTCATTCACGTTGCCATAACAATTTCATAATGACTACGCATTAAAATGTCCATTAAAAATACAGCTTTATCACAAAGTCCATAACGGGTTGTATTAATGAGAACCACCAGTAATGAATGTAATCCAGGTTTTGACAAAGCATTAACAGCAGCTTAGATTTTTTTTTTTTGAAGCCTTTCCTCTGAGCTCATTAAATACCTGCAGCTTCATACAGCAGCAGGATCCATATGAACATCTTTGTGCACACGGCACAACAGCGGTAGCTTCATTAATAACCTTCATAAATGATCCCCGGCATGTAGACGGGATGAATCAGGATCTAACAGCACATGACAGCTCAGTGTGTGCTTTCCCTCACTCCAGACAGGTGCGCTGTCACACACAGTCACAGTTTATGAGCTGCTTTCTAACATATTCAACAATGCATTAAATCCCTCCATTTCTCTCCTTGAAAATGGTTCTGTCGGTAACCACTCTTCCGCTCCAAAAAAAAAAAAAAAAAAATCAGACAGCATCAGAATATGATAATACAGGAATAGTAGGGTTGTTTCTACTGATACTACAATCATTTAATCTCCTGAATAGTTTTTTCTGCTAATCAGTTATTCTAGAAAGTGTCAGGTTATAAAGGAAAAAATTAATACCAGACCTCAAAGCCCAAAGCTATTGCTTTATTTCTGCATCCAACGTGCTAAACGGTCATCAAAGTTACTGTTTTAACATTTTCTGACAATTGGTTCATTGCTTGGTTATCATTTATGTTCCAAATGCTACAAAATACTCAATATATTCCTCAAATAAGCAGTGATTATTCCAGCAGCCTGGTGCATGTTCTGGGTGTAGATCCAACTTAATTAAACCATGGCCTTTGCGTTCCATTTTTCTCATTCCTGCCTGTTGCTGCTCACTCGAAGCAGGCTGATAAAAACTAAAGAAGCAACTAATCCCGCTTCACTAGTTACATGGGTGATTAACATTACAACCGAGCACGAACACATACTTTTCTAAAAGGGAGGTGAGAAGCGTGATGACTCATCAGCGCAGCACACTGAAAACACAATGCTATTGGGTCTATCCAGCATATAGCTGCCTGTTGCTGCTTCCTGGCTGTCTCTCACCATCTCCTTTAATTCTCTATGGCTTTAATGAAAACATGCTGACAGCCAATACCTCGCTCAATTTTACACCACATTTTCCCTATTTATTAGAGCAATAAATACAAATGACGGAGGACGATGGAGAAGTCGGTCCCTCCGTTGGATACACAAACAGAAAATAGGTTGGCCTCGGTCCCTCACATAATTTTAGCACCCACAGTGTGTCTCAAGTCAAGCAGCTAATCATTAACCGTTTAATTTGGACGCTTGTCCCTGGTTGACCCATCTGAGTATTGTCATTTTAGTCAGCAGTGAGGGGTCATGGCAAACCTTCACTCCAGGCTTTTCACAATTACATGAAATACGACCACAATTTCTCCTTTACAGCCTTCACAAAACTATGTGTTGACATAGGCGCGCCAGCACACTGGACAGTACAATCTTCACTTCCTAAAGAAAATGTGCATTTCAACGCACACAATCACCCAGAGTGTGTAAACAAAATGCTAAAAGGGCCTAAAACTGGGTCGTATGTAAGACGAGTGTCACTGCAATGACAACACGATGTGGAAGTCCACTCTATTTATATATCTACGTACACTCCCTGTCTCAATGACAGAAGTGTGTCAGAACATGTATAGTCAGTATGTAACGGTAATATACAAACAGAAGACAGAGCATTCACATTGTGCGTTTCATTTCCCACGACAATGTTCTTTCGGATAATTTTGCTAAGCAGATAAGTTGAATCTGATAAATTTTTGATTTGCTTCTTACATTTGCTTCTTACATTGCTTACATTTGCTTCTTATTTTGTGACCTTTGTAACATGCAACAATACAAAAAAAAAAGGTAGTAAAATGAGAGAAGGTGTTCACTTTGCTCAAAGGTTAACCATCAATCTAGGTATGTTAAAGCAAATATTATGCCCTCTCTGAGCCTAATTAGGATAACTGGATTAAGGGATTTCCATCATCTCTGCTCAAGTCATAGTATTACTTTCAACATGTGGAAGCCAGATTATTAAGGAGGTAGCTCGTGGGTAGTAACAGATACATGGGCAGAATATTTTTGGAAACTCTTTCCTTTTTCAAATGTATCAAAAGAGACAATAAAGGAATCTTAAATTCACTCAAATGCTCTAAATTGCATGTTGCGTCATTTCAGGAAGCAAAAAATATGTCACTTTTCCTGTAATCTTATTAAATTAGTCCCTATGAAATAAAATAAGCTCCCATTTGGTGTCATTTTAACCATTTCTTCCAAATGCACATCAGTTTTTTTGATGATGCTGCCCTTCCAAAAATAGTATCAAATGGGTTTTATCATGCAATTTCAACACAAAATACGGTATTACATTTTTGTGAAAGCAGTATTTTAAGGCTACCAAATGAGTTAATACTTCACCTGCCTATACCAGAGAAGCAGCATAGACAACAAATTACTGAAGGGCACAGCATTTAGACAGACACTAAATATCTGCATTAAACTAGAGTTTCTTATCAACCATTGATTATTCAAAGTGGTATAACTAACAAAAATCAGGTTTTTAACTGTTATCTAATTCACAGATGTGCCCCCCTTTAAGAACTAAATACAAAGAAACAAAAGAATCCAATTGTGCTCACGCCAGTATTCAAGCCAGAGATTACTGCAAGCAGATCAGCATACCTCCCTATTTCCCTTTTGCACAGCTCCACCAACAGAAGCAGGGTTTGGCCATGTGCTACGTGCACTCGCAGGCAAAAGTACGAAGCAATTCATTTTGAATTTATAAATGAAGACAAGCGGCTTTGCACCAGTCCCCTGAACTACAAAGAGAAAACTATCCTATCTTTGCATTGAATGAGAGTGTCTGAAATGAGAAATACAAAGAACCTGTCAGCTTTTATGAGTTTCAGTCCAACTGTGAAAGCCTCTCAGCCCACAGTCAATTGGATCAATAGGTTGGAACCCAAATATTTAACAACACTTAAATAGTAATGAACAGGGAATAACGGTGAGGAGGAAGAATACAAGGGATCCTACCAATAATATTGATCTGAAGAGGCCTTGTCTATTTGATAAGTCTCATTATGCCAAGGGAATAAAGGATTCCATTTAGAGAAATGAAACACTGCTGTGTTAGTAAATGTAGTGGAGAGAATTGATACTATGGTGGGATTTCTCCCCCACCCCAATATTACAAATGGGAATGACAAACACTTCCCTGCCTGGTAAATTCTCAGGACTTCCAGATCCTATGCCCCAAGTACGTAATGTCCGCTTCCAGTTAGACATGCGTCATATTTAAGCCATGGTAACCGTGGAGACATCACTCATGTTATTTTTTCAGGCTTTACAAACCTCCTACAAATGCCACAGAAAGCAATATGCAGCTTGTTTCACAAGCCGAGGTAAAATTGAAACAGGACTGGAACTTACTTCATGGCAGTTATTTACTGAAGTAAAGAAAGTACCAGAAAAAATTGTATGCGTGCAGAGAGGAAGTAAACTTTTATAGGTGAGCTGAGGTCAACAGATCAAGCTACTCATATTAGTGAGCTCTCTCTTTCTACAACAAACAGGGAGGCTCACCTCTATAGAAACAGAGTCTAGACATGTTAAAATGACTAGTTGTTTAAAATAGCATCATGATGGCTCTTTTCTATCTGCCCTTCACCTTTAAATTCAGCATTATGCAGTGGTCACTGTCTCGATGTAGAAAGCAGTGAGCTTAATCAACCCTTTTAAACTTGAAGTATATAACCAAACTCAATTTTAATGACAATAAATTAAAATCTAACAGAACAGGGAGCAGGGAGATGTCCAGCCTCATGATATAACATTAAAAATGTCAGTAGTACTGACACTGTAAATTAAATGTAGCCTCATCCACACAGGGCACTTAGATTGTGTAAACTAGTAGAAATAGAGTGATACATGAATGCCAAGTCAAACTTCTTTGGATGCGGAAAAAAAAAGAAAAAGAGCTTGGAAATGTGGAGGATTAGGAAAGGATTGGCTTAAGAGGTTCGAGAAAAGACCAACCAGCTAATTAGAAATCCCTTTTCAATTGTCAGGCTCCTGTAATCTTAAATGATGGCTTAATTTGCCAAGCCTATGACAAATGAGCTGATTGAAACTCTAAAATATCTGAACTCGATGGCTACATACAAAGTGGAATATCACCTGCTGTGAAAGGAAATACAACAGGAACCTAGTCAACCTTACCACGGTAGGGCAGTGGAAATATAACCGCATAAGTAAAGCATAAAATGTCTATAAATTGGTATAAAGCTACCTTAGGCTTCATCAAAATATTCATTTCCATTTGAAATCTAAAACTAATCTATTTTCAGTCTCAGCTCTCAATCTTAAACTCATTTCTGATCATCTGAAGATGTTAAAAACGAGACAGTTGATATGCTAAATATTGATACAGACAAAACAGACTATTCCAAACATGTTTACAGTCCTATATACGATTAACTGATCTATTCACACACTTGCAGAGCAACCAACAATGTGCCAAGACTTGTTATGCTAACAAAAAGTGCTGAAGAGTTAATAGTCCTCGACTAACCGCATTTTATTTTTAGCCACGTACACTAGGAAGGACGGAGACATTAACAAATCAACCAATGTCACTCATGCTACAAGTATGACAGGACTCTGGATTCACCAACTTGACGCAGCCACATGGGTGTTTAGACAACCGACGATCTCTCAACAGCTAAATTCCTATTCTGTAATTTCATCTCACAGTTCAGACAATGGCCTATTTTGGCTTTCATAATACCGAAAGTAGAGTGAGACTGCACAGTGTAGCGCTTACCATGGCATCAATAAATGCAAGGACAACAATTAAATAGTGAGGCAAGATTCTCACCTAAAACAAGAGATGTTTTGTATTGTTGTAAAGAATGGTATTTATCACATTCCTTTCGGTTTGATGAAGCCCAGGAAAATGTTTCCTTGCTTGCAGACACAGCATACAGAGGACTGTTGCTGTTACAGTGAATGTGTGGTGCCGTTTTAATCTGGGATCAAACTGAAAATCCCCTCCCATAAGAGTTCAGTCAAGGTCATACTGGCGATTAGGCAGACTGTCTATAGAGAGACAAACTGACACAGAGGAAGAGTATTAGAAAAAAAAAAAACTAAAAAAAAATAAGAGGTGCTTTCAAAAAGTAACCCAGTGGGGTTCAGCTGTCCCCTGGCTGGACATTTTCCAAAGTCTTTAGAAATGCCAGGTTGAGCATTTGGGGACGAATGAGTTTAACATAGAGACCTACGCAAAAGATGAACTCACTCCTTTGCTAACATGCTCAAGTCATTACTACCCAGCCTTACAGCCTCCTGTTTTATCCGCCACATGTGGGACATTGACCTGCCTGCAGACTGGTGCTGTGCCCGGGAAAACAGCTGGTCTGTCTGAAACCTACACACACAGACACGCATGCACACACACACACACACACAGACGCAGAGGTGAAAAGGGAGCGAGGGGAGGGTGTGAGGGACATGTCCACAAGCCTTGAAATGGAGCAGGATTGGCCCAGGTCAGAGCCCGCCTGCCTGCCTGCCTGCCTGGCCACCTGTCTGGCATATGAGTATTTTCCAAGGAAGTGATGTCAAGGTATCCATAATGTGGATGACATGACCAATGACACGCCTCCTAAACTATGTGCGCACCACGTTAGCATACCAACAGCACTCACTACTGGCACCGCTGTGAAAACATCCTGTATTTGATCCAATTAAACAACAGTCATGTTGAGAAAAATAAAAGCGTTACTGTACCATCGACAGGTGTTGTTTTTAATCGGCTGCAGAGTCCTTGAACATCCCCGTAAGATTCCCCAATTTTGCTTATTGCCTCCGTCCCTCTCAGTTCCATTAAAGAGCGCAGGTCTTTGAGCGTGCAGCCAAAATCGGCATCATGGTTGGCCTCCACCATGGAGTTCTTCACCCCGCTGTACGAGTTGTTCGCCATTGTCTTGCTGCCTCCCAAGTCTATTGTAAAGCGTTGCTGCTTTGGCTTGACAGCGGGGGGGTTGGGGAGGGCGGGCGGGAGAGGGGGTTTAAAAAAAAAAAAAAAAAAGAAGAAGAAAAAAAAAAAGTGGTGTCCTGGAAAAGCTTAAATCCTCAAGGGTGCGCACACAGTGATAGTTCCCATAAACAGCTGAAAGGCCCTTCACAGGCAGCTGGAGTCATATACCAGGTAGCAGGGTCGGGATATTACAAAACAAGCCATTTCCCTTGGAGAGCCGAGTTCCTAGTCTTTCATGGTGACTGAGGATCACCCACAGAGCCGGAGATCACCATGCATGCAGATCTGAAAGAGAAGAGCAAACATAGACAACATTGTCAATAGTGACACCCTCCCCAAGTGCCATTTCATGTCCAACAGGGTTCCGATACATTTTTTTGATATTATGAATTACTCACATTTGGGCAAACTATCCAGGAAAACTTAGTCTGAGGTGTATTTTCACATGCTACGGCTATTTTTTATTTAAATATGACAGACAAACATTCACTTTGTGAGTGTAGGTTGTTAAGAGACGAGCAAGGAATCAGTAATGTTATGATTTTCAATTTTTCGCTCAGACTTAAGCGACACAATTATCCCTGTGGTTTCCTTATCTGTGCGGACCGATTACTGTATAGAAACCATAACGTGAGAAGCATACTCAATGTAGCATGTTTCATTCTTTTTCTGTTACCATACAGCTCGACTAAACGACCATATACACTTACAGTATATCTACACAGGGAAACTGGAAGACCTCAGACAAAACCACATGGCTGCTGAGAGAAGTAGAAAAGAAGTCCCTACTGTCACTGCAAGGAGATTTTGATTAGCTGTACTCGAGTTGTAATAAAAAATAAAAATGTTGTTATTTGGGTAAAACTCTCAAGTAATGTGCAGTCGACATCTCAAAGTGTGAACATTTCGTCATCACTGTGTTCTGAGCTGCTTCGAGGGCTTTAGATGTGTTACTTTTCTCTCTGCAGTGTTTATCTACTGTTAATACAAACTCAAGGTTTCTTGCAGCTGGTTTTACAGTAAAGAACCTCCAGCTGTACTTTTCGTTTCTTGTCTGCATTGAGTTGCCGTGTTGACTGCCTTTAAAGGAAATGAGGCATTCGGTGACTAAAACTATATCAGTAAGAATACTGATAATATTAATAATAAGCAACAGTGATCGCGACAAGATATTTTTAACTACATTCTAAGCAAACTCTTGATGCAGGTTTGTTAACGGATCAATATTCATTAGCTGGCCTGTAGTTGGTACCGTCTTTATAAACTTTATGGACAAGTCCAGTCAACCGCAAGACAAAATTCTACCTGCTCAATCAAAACAAGCATATTCTCTTTTAAAATGATGTGTTTAAACACAGTGTACCATCTAACATGGCTGCAAAATATTGCACAGTGCTAGATTCAAAAGATTTATTAATAACATCACGGAGCTATTCTGTGATCTACTTCAAAAGGCATACCGCTTGTTTAAAATGGCACCTAAGGATTTGTAGACTAACAACGCAGACATTTGGAGGAGCACTTAATAATGTGGTGGGAGGGGAAAGATGCAACAGTAGGTTTGACTAATGTAAAAGCTATTTTTTTTAACAACTCGTGCAAAATCAGTGTGACTAGTTTTGATGCAAAATATTTGCGAGAGAGCATTTAGCATTTTCTTATCGTTTGTTTCTCACACCCCAGGTGTGTAAAGGCCAGTCCGCTTAGTACAAAATGATTCCCTTCACTAATATGACCAAGTCTTAAGTAACGCAACTCTAGAAATCCAGATGCATGCCTGTATCACAGACTACATCAGTGCGCTCTTATGTGCAACAACATGCAGCAGGTCTACCACTGAAAATACAAATCACAATCAGAGAGCCACCAGCTTCCCTGCAGTGCAACTTGTGGGGTAACGTAGTGAGCAAGCACCAACTGACTGATTACCTCAGGAAAAGCCTCCTGTTTAATCTAATTAAGACTATCTGTGGCATGAGGGAGCTCCATAGTGATCGACATGGGAGAGTCCATTCTAATGAAAGGCTGTTGTCCATTCAGCTTTAATCAGCCTAACACAAAAGGGCTGATTCATTCATGTTGACCAGGTTGATAGGAATTTGTCTTGGAGCAGCTCAGATAAGCGAGCAACATCACAATACATGTGTAATGACAGAGGTTTCAGCAAAGCGGCTGTCCAGCTCAATTTTACGTGTTTCTGGACCAAACTGGATTCACTGCAAAGATTCAACAAGATGGGATTGATTTCTACTCCGAGGCCATTTTAAGAAATACTAAACACATATCCAAGTGAAAAGGCCATGCTGGACTATAATCCGCATCGCACAGGAAACCTGGACTCAGCTGGAGCCATCTGATCCACAAAGAACGGCACCAGCGCAGGCTGACAGGGACATTTATCCTTATCTGAAAATAATGCCGCAAGTATCTCTCAGCTGGGCAGGTTTCACTCACTTTCCTGCACTTCTGGCTGTGACATGACAATCAAATCATGTTTGAGAGGAAAACCTTTCATCTGTCTTTACACCAAATAGGAATAAAAAAAAAAAAAAACCTCCAAACTAAAATCTCAAACTCAAAAATACGTCTGAATTTTTTTAACTGGGACGCAAATGCAGAAGGAGAGAAAATGTAGCCTTCATCATTGCTCAGAGCTCAAATGAATGCTTGCAGCTTATTCCATTGAGATTCTTGGAAACTATTCTGTCACATGTTGAGATTCTATTTGGAGCCATCTGCCATGGAAAGCGGGACAGAATTTATTATTTATTACACGGTATAATTGCAGGGCCGGGTGTACAACTGAGGTGGGAGAGATCGCACAAATCCTTATTTTGAGAAGGAAATGCACATTTGCATGTCTTGTACCGATGATAGATTAAAGGTCTTCAAGGACTACACCGGTAAAGAATTGTAAGTTTGACCTCTAATGTGCAAGTAACGAAAGTTAGATATGTGAGAAATATTAGCAGAGCTGCTTTTCAGGTGCGATAAAGGAGACACTTGACTGTAGTTCAAATCCCAAACCACGTGTCTTCAGTCCAGCATCATCTTAGGAACACCTGCGACTGGTAGGAAACAAGTGTGCTGCTTCCTTGAATAAGGAGCCATGAATACAAGATCATTTTGACAATGTGAATTAGGTATGAGGAATATCTTGATTTAAACATGATTAATGATTATGTTAGTGACATTAATTGAAATAACTCAAAGCTTCAGTTTTCTTTTAAATCCAGTGATTGTTTATTGCTGTTTTTTTGTTTTTTTTTACTGGATTAAAAGATGTTCATTTTTACTCTACATTTAGGTTTTTGACATTTAGTGAACAACACAAAGTAAAAATGGTTTTATTAAAAATGATGCTCACTCTGTTCAACCCGAGTGTAAATTATCATTTCTATTTCATTAAAAACACTACTCACTAAAGCCAAGTGTTTGTAGTCGGTAGGGGTAGGGGTGTGCCATGTCGTATTACTCACAATATCTGGCACATTTTTAACTGTAAAAAAAAAAAAAATCATGTGACAATGCCGTGCATAGCTTTACACACCGGGAGAGGGGGCGTGATGACCAAACAACACAAAAATGCTAAACATTTCTTGCCGTTTCATGCCGGCAACGGTGTGAATTTGTCACAAGGTTTGACTTGATTTGTGGCAGCTCATTCTTCAGAAGAAATGCTGGACACAAAATGGCAAAAAAGTTCTGTTTAAAATAGGTGCGGGAAATATTGGGGTATGGCGCCTTAACTCTACAATATTGTCGTAAACACAGGCTTCTTTTCCTTTTTAAAATGACATATTGTTGAACGTGATGTATCGCGGTGCACATCGTTCAGTCGTGATTATGGCAGCTAGACAGACAGACAGACAGACAGACAGCTGATCTGTTTGGGAATATTTTGGGGTTCAGACCTGATGATGCATGTGAGCTGACCAACACGGACGAAGTTGTGTGCTCTGTGTACTTCATGACAGTCGAAGGGGTGGGCTGCAAATCCCTCTGCACGTGTGCTTCAAGAGCAGCATCTTTGAATATTCCCCTCAGCGGTAATTAGGGCTGACCTGATACCAGAAATGCAGCAATTTTATGTTCTTGGGAGTTAAATAATAAACTATATATTTTTTTATTATTTTGTCATAGTCAAAATCACTGGAATATTTGGGTACCAAATGGACAAAGCACTTGAGCAGAAGTCGACAGTAATGAATGCAATTCTCTGCCTTCTCCATTTCCCGATCTTCACGTCTTGCTCTAATAGCCCTCCCCAACATTCACACCCCACGACGCCAAGATGAAGGAAGTGCCAACATTTGCTGCGCTGCGTCAGTTTCGAGTTGCGGAGCAGGTCACATGTCACAACAGTGGAAAATCATTGTGATTGGATCTCCAATCCAACAGCTGGCATGGTATGGTTGAATGACAGAGGCTAAGGTTAACCCTTTCCACACTGCAGTTGCAAAACTGCAGACCACATAGAATACGTGTTGGTTTCACCCAAGGACCAAAGCAAGTGTCTCCTCTACCCAAGCTATTTAAGGATGCTATCACACATTAGATGCACACTGAATCCTCCGCCTTGAAGGCTGTGGCAAGTGGAGACGAGTAGATAGGACAACAGCGGTGGGCATTTCGTAAATACACTCAAGTCTTTGTTTCCACGCGAAGGAAACCCTCTGGCAGTTCGAACACCTCTAGGTGCCAACAACTCAATGCAAGTCAAGGACAGCAATTCTAGGGATCCCTCTGCAATGGAGCTGCCTAATGCGAGAGGTGGTATTTTTAGCTTCCCCCAGACTGCCCCCTCCCCCCACTGCTCGCCGCTGCTGAACTGGGTCAGGCCATGTAAATGTGGAGGGTACAAAGCAGAGACACCCAGCCATCCTTGTGCCGCATGGCCCGCAGCCGAGAGTGCTACTTCACCGAATACACTGAAAGCGCCACACAGCTCTCAAACGCAGTCAGAGGTGTCACCGGCGACTCTTTTTCCTCTCCAGCTCCTCTTACTTCATGTATGGAGGAAACATGTAATGGTCTCTAAAATGAAAGTAAGCTATAATCTTTTTCACCTCGATTTAAGGCTCCAAGTTAACTAGGAATGAGACAGCTGTTTGGTGTAGTCGCCGGTATATAGTAATTTGTTTACACCTTAATTTTAAGACAAGAGCTTTATTTGATTTGGTTAGGAATTACTGTCTTTAATCGCTTTGTACATTAAAATGGATATTTACATATTATATGTAACACTGTAGATGTTTTATGATACTAAATCATTTTTGATACTTCTGCCGTTCAACCTTCGCGTCAAGAAATGAAGTGCTCTATGTTAGAACAAGCAGAAAGAATATGAGGAGAGAATACCCATAGTATTTCAGTATTTTTAAATTGACCTACTAAAAACGGGATGATACGTCACAAAATCCATCCAGGTGAAGTCCCTATCAAAACATGAGTTGCTGCTTGTATGCACAAGTGAAGGTATACAAGATGTTCCTAATAAATATGCTCTTTGTTAAATTTGAAATTCACTTCCAGTCAACAAAATAGCCCTGAGGTGAGTGCTGGGCTTTAAAAGCAGGTAAAACTCCATGTAGGAGGAGAGTCCATCATCCTTCAACTCCTTTGTGTTTGAAAAACCTTAACGCACCAGGAAAGATGTCAAACCATGCTAAAAGTATTCCAGTGTTTCTTCAGATCACTGCAACCTGCAATCATAGTGTCATTGGAAATGGTGAGAGGTCATATCATTTACCCTTAGATTGTTTAAAAAAAAGTATTCCTGAGACATAATCCTGCTGTCGAGGTGGATTTCTCTTTATTCTCTTTTCCCTGTTAGTATTAGCCACAGAAATAACTGCAGTTATTTTCAAACTGTGAAAAGATGTTTTTTTTTCCTTCAGACTCTAATTACATGTAACAGTCAGCATCTCACTCCGTTGCACCCAATTTCTTTGCTATCAGTGATGTAACTGCAGGTCTGACTGTTGACTGTGAAGTGGTTAATACAGTTTCCCTTTATAGATGAAGGAACCAGAGGGGACGGTTTTATTGAGCCGTTACAGGCTCTCATGTCCATAGGATTGAATATATTCCAAAATGACGCATCTTCCATTGAACCACTTTGAAGATGAGAAGCTCTCCCTGTTCTTTGTTATGTGTGATTCTACCGAGCAGCTCAGCGGCCCGAGGTCCTGCCGCCGTGCCATTTCCTGCCACGGCCTGACCTCGCTGTCCCAATCATTTCAAATGTTAGGATGCACTACTTTTGACGTGAGCATTAGCCTCCTTCCACCAAAACCTCTGGCAGAGAATGCAGATTGCACTTGCTCTTCTATTGACCACGTCATAACAAATTTCATACTAGTTTTTCCGTGAATGAATTATAAATGCACGTTCACAAAGGCTGCGTTTGCTCCTCAACCACCTGTGCTGTCACTATCGATACAACTGCATTCAGCGTGACTAAGCCTCTGCTCCAATAGCACCAGATAGACCAAGGTGGAAATGGTTTTCTAGAAAGTTTCAAAGCTCACAGAGATTTGAATGTCACAAATGTAACAAAATAACTCATAAGATGACATTTCAGGCACATGGAAATACATTTTAAGAGGCCTGCATGGGCAGTAGTTGTCATCGCCTTGGCTCCACTGGCCTGATATACAATTTAAAATTGCCACAATGATTACACCAGAGAGCGACTGCAGAGCATACGCCACGAGTGATACTGTCCAGTACGACCAGCGATGCTTTACAATGACAAGATTTGAGTCTAGAACGATGGTAATATTTCATGCGCCACATGATGCTATGTCAAAGCTACACCTTCTACCCTACTTTATAGATTCAATTTTGATCGTTGCCACTTGAAGCCCACCAGATTTGCAGAGATGCCAAAACTAGCATAAATGTCTAGCAGACCTTCTGGCGGTCTTGAGATCTGATTCATATTTTGCAGCACATGCCTCAGAACTGTTTTAGTAGGAAGAATCAGAATTTAAAATTAGTTTTGAATTTTTGTTATTTTTCCCCCCATCAATTATAGCCCCTTCAGTCCCCTGCAACTAGAACGTTAAAGCTGATTAATTGTAGTCACACCTGTGTGTGTTTTGTTTTTTTCCGACTGCTTAGTGAGGCCAGATTTGAATGAATGACTCGAACACCATATAACCTAAAACCTCTGCTTGGAATAACGCTGGCCTTACAATCCACACAGAAAAAGAAAGACTCGAAAAACTCCCATCTTAAGTAAATAGTACCCTAAATTGTAATTAATGGTACAACATCAGACTACATTAAGTTTACCATGTTGGGATACGTATGGCTCCATGTCACCTTTGGTTAATGACCTCCAGCGGCCTGCTCACTGAAATAACGGTTTGTACGTGGCAATTACAGACATTTGACAGAGGAAATAAAGACTGAGCTGAGGACTAATGTCAGAAATTGTTGTTATTAACAATGTTAATGACTTTCTGAAATGCCGCACCTGTCGTCGTCTTCTGTACAGAGCATGGCAATGAAATAAGTGAACATGTCAAGCTGCTGTAAGGGGAATTCATCCGTGATGAGTTGCTGACCTGACAAGTGATAACTGCCCTGAAGAAAGTATACTCCATATACTGCATTACTTCACAGTGACTATCACCCTGTGACTTCTCAAAACCTCTGTGGCATGAGAAGCAAACAGCCCGTATTTTCAGCAGCAATCTATGATGTTAGATTAGCAGAATAAAATAAACAAAAATAAAATAAGCAAATAAACCTGATATGTATTGCATTAAGAGTGAAAAGCTTGGGCTGTGGTCTTGAAAGGCTGCTGGTCTATAAATGTAAGTGGGAAAAACACTACACAGCCGAGCCACACAGCCAAGGAAGTCAGGTGATCTTACCTCTGCGATAAAACTATTTTACAAAACAAGTGTAACAACTACCGTATTATTTAGTCAGAGCGAGCCGTACTGTCAAAAGTCAGCCATTTTATAAAAAAGAAAAGATGGCATAGCAAAGAACAAGAACGGATATTTTTGGCATTCTTGAGTGACAGCAACAGTCTCAGTTCAAAGGGCTCACACACAGCAACAGATTGTGCTACTGATGATTCAGGTGAATCATTAAACGAACCGATTTTCTATATGCTGAGCTAGACAGCCATAATGAAATCCCCCAAACCTGGAAATCCTTCTAACGTCGTAGAAAATCCAAGACGTATTACGATTCCAAACTGGGACTGAATCCCAGTAATTGTCATTTACACCTGGGCATTTATTCTAAAGCGAGGTATTCTGTCTATAATATTGGCCCACGCAAATGTTTAGCTGTCACTACATTATGCAATAAATCTACAGATAACTTCAGTGCAAACAGATGACTGAATAACAGTCTGCACACTTCAAGCTAAATGATATGCACAAATGCATTTCGATAGAACTACAACACTTGCAATCCGCTGTGGGATCGCAAATCATTACACACACACACACACACACACACACGGTAAGACACCGCTGGCGCTGCAGCAAGACGGGCGCTATTTAATTGGATAAGGAGTGATCCCTTCAACTAGACACCAAAAGGTGCTCGGCGGCTGCACTGCGCATCAACCTGAATACTTGCAGGTAACGTTTGAGAGAGAGAGAGAGAGAGAGAGAGAGAGAGAGAGAGAGATTATATTAAAATCGTAACACACGTAATCATGTTGCAGCACCTGCAAAGTTCACGAAATACATCACCGCTGCGAGGTAACGGGACCGGTAACGTTGAGCGACGAGCCACATTCAAGGCTGGATTTCAAGTAACGATGTGACCGAAGCGGCCAGGTTATACTGTATATCCCGTTTACCGGGGAGAGAGAGAAAAAAAATTAAAAATAAAAAAATTAATCCGGTACAGAATAGCGTCTTCTCTTCCACGGTGGTTTGGAGGTGCGAGTTTGGAGACGAGTCGCCGTTACGGCCGAAGTGACGCGTCGAGATTACGGTAAGCGGCGATACACATCAAAGGGGAAACACAGCGGCGCAACACACGTCCCGTTTTAACTTTGACAGCACGGGGCATAAATGTTGGGGGGGGGGGGGGTCAATAAACGACGTGACAAAAAAAAAAGCGCGTTTTCCCAGCCGTCCACCGTGTAGTGATTAAAAAAAACAAAAAACAACAACCCGAAAAGGGGGACTTTTAACGCGCTTTCCGCGGGTGCCGTCTCTCGGAGCCCCGGGAACACCGCACCAGCCCATTCAAGTTAATATCACCCCCCCCAACCCAACGTGACATTATCTATCTCCACGCTTCAGGTTGAATGGGTCCACTTTTTTTTTTTTTTTTTTAGGTGACTGGGTTTATTAAACGAGGTGTCTCGGATCTACTTGTCCACCCGGAGACGTTACCGCAAAAAAAAAAAAAAAAAAAAAACAAGGCTAGCGTACACCGTTAGCCAACTAGCTCCCATGCGTTAGCCTATGCTGATTGTAAAGAGGGTAAATACGCGAAAGCCGCTTCTGAACACACTTGACAAGTCGGGAAAACTTATCCCGGAGCGACACACGCGTCTGAGCGAACGAAACGCGGGCGAAGGGAATCTGACAGCATCCCCGGCCGATCCGGCCACACGTCTCGGAAAACGAGACGCCCAATGTCAGTATCTGTGCAAAGACGGCTAACAACGTTAGCTCGGCGTAGCGCTAACGTACCGGAGACAGCTACCCGCTCTCGTCTCGGCTGGTCCTCGTTGATCATTTTGCACATTAAAAAAAAAAAAAAAAAAAAAAAAATGAAGACTTAACCAGTCAAAAAAGGGGGGGGGGGGGGGGTGGTGTCTTCTAACGCAACGTCGGAAGCAGCCCCCTTTTTTTTTTTTTTTTTTTTTTTTTTTTTTTATATTGCGGCATTTTAGCGCAGGAAAAAAAAAAAAAAAAAAAAAAACCCAAATATAATAAGCAGATGTACTCACTCCGTTCTCTGAAGAGCACCCCGGGTCCCTTTCTCTCCGTAACTCCCCCTCAGTCTCACCGAAGACGAGACTCTCTCCCCCTGACCGGAGGTAAAGCCCCGCCCACCTGGCGCTGTCACAACCACAACCAAAGATCCAACACCGCCTTTATAAAAAAAAAAAAAAAAGCTGTCAAGATAGTTCCCGTCCCCGCTCGAAGCTCTCGGGGAAGCCGCGCGACGCATGCGCGCAGAAGAGAGGGAGGGAGGGAGGGGGTATTTAAGACTTGACAGTAACGGCTAGCTGAAACTGATGTAACGCGTAATCTAACTGGCGAATGCGGTGTTTATTCGTTACTTTAGCGCTCTGTCACAGAACAATGTCACTATTTTTAAGTAATGCAATTAACTGTGTACAACCGGTCTCGCTGTTATAGCTTATCTAAGATTTTTTTTTTTTTTTTTTTTTTTTAAACGTTGAAATACAGTTGAAATGATATTCAAAACAATGTCGGACGTAACCAGCCCACAGAGATGAATAGGTCTTATTTATTCTAACGTTGAATTTGACAAAGGCGGAAGTAGACGGTGGAGAATCATTTTACCTCGCCTAGTTCCCTTCTGTCACAACACCGCCGGGGACATGTGATGCACGTCAAAAGGAGGATGGGTATGGACCGCTGGTGTGGATTCCCATTGGTTTAGCCAGCATATCAGTCGCCTATGGAAACGGTTACGTCATGATCCCTTCGTACTCCCTCTTTGCTGCCGTGTCGCTTTATAATAACAGGATTATTCAACAGTTCCCCCCCATCATCTGATGCAGCCTGCAAAAAGTACGCACCGAAACCTCACTGCATCCTCTCTGCTGTCTGGCTGCCTGCACTCCACCTAGGCTACACAAGGCTCTTCCCTCGGCGCCTAATCATACCTGACGTCATTCTTTCCATGACGTAGGCGGTTTTTTTTTTTTCTTCTTCTTCTTCTTCTTCTCCGGATTCAATGCCTGTATTATTTGCGATTCTTTAGTCCTGTGGAGGAGTCACACACTCACACACTCGATTATCAGCTGTCCTATTACCAGAGGCAACTGTCAGTGAAATGCAATGAGCAGCACAGCTTTCCAATGTAAGCAGAGGTCCATCTCTGCACTTACCAATCCCTCAGACTTCGATGATGTAATAGAAATTGAAAAGCACATTAATATGGATCAAATAAGCACAAACAGGCTTCATGTGCAGCAAAAGTACCCTGTCATCACCTAGTATGTTGCAAGAGACTAAAAGTTGTGTAGTATGGGTTCCAAATCCCCCCCCCCCCGCTGCTAAACAAATCAATAAATTAGAAACACAAAGGGTATGATGCAGAATGTTCATCATGTGCAAAAAAAAAAAAAAAAAAAAAATCCGTCAAGGTGAATATTACACCGACTCAACTTTGCACTAATCGAGTCAGTTATGGAAGCCGTCTTCTCACAAATGACTTTATCTGAAGTTTTATGACTTCATGGTGGACCCCGGGTTTAAAGAGAAGACCAGCATTGGTAAATGATAAACAGAAAACAACCCTGGCTGGGGTCAAACCTCGGTGTAATATACTTGCTGTCTTGACATAATGGGATTTATCATTAACACAACAACCCTGAGTACGCAAGAGCATCTACCTCTTCCGATTTGTAATCGGGGGTAGTTCAACAAGTTCATGCTTGTGTACAACCTAAAAGTTGGAAAATGTCATTTCAGAATTTCTGAGTCAGATCGACGTCAAGGGGAGTGAGAGAGATTTGGAAAAAAGAGGAAGAAAGGGAAAAAAAGTGATTTATGTAAGTTGACTTGTGCAATCACTTGGTCTTTTGTCTGCAATTTGACTGTTGATTCAGTCAAAAGCAAAATGAGGAACCATCAGCCAAGATGAAGGTGGATAGATAGATAGATAGGTAGGTAGGTAGGTAGGTAGGTAGGTAGGTAGGTAGGTAGGTAGATAGATAGATAGATAGATAGATAGATAGATAGATAGATAGATAGATAGATAGATAGATAGATAGATAGATAGATAGATAGATAGATAGATAGATAGATAGATAGATAGATAGATAGATAGATAGATAGATAGATTTGTTTGCAAAAGGTCTGAAGTGTTACAGTCAGTCATGCCTGAGTGTCGCACATGTTTCCCCGGCACCCTTCACACTTTTTCAGCTGTCGATTTTCTGCTCTAAAACTTCAAACTGGAGCTGTAGCACGGCGACGCTTGGAATCTCGTGATTTTCCTTGTTCAACCAACAGTTCTGTAGGCTTCAGCTGAGCTCTGGCACTGGCAAACAGGCTTTGCTCCGGGGCCTTTCAAAACCCCACAGTGCCAAAGCAGTGACGAGATCTATTTTTAAGTCTGCCATTTTTCCAGTTCGCTGTCAGTGGTTTTGGTGGCCTGGTGTGCTTTGTGTTGGTCAAACCCTGAGCAGATGTCCCTCTAACATGACACTAATGCACCCCATTTCACTCTCTCTCTCTCTCTCTCTCTCTCTCTATCCGTACAGCAGTCAATGCATCATCCCTCCCTCTTAATTGTACAGATACTGCACTTTAGAAACTAATGGCAGTAATGCAAATATAGGCTCCAAATGGCCGTGGATGTACTACAGGTCCAAATCAGTAATATCCAATGAGGACAGTAAATTAGCTTGAATGTTCAACAGGAAAGTTGCTGATTTACAAGTGTTTACAAGTAGTTTTCTCCCTGTATTTATACTGTTGAACTTGGCTCAATCCAGCTATAAAATTATCAGTCCAACAAAAATGACAATTAAACAAATATGATTTAATGTGTCAAGAGGTGATATTTAGAGACGCTTGGGAGATTTTGTGACAACTTCACTGAGCCAGGGTAGCTGTTTCCTCTTGTTTCCAGTATTTGTGCTACTTAAGCTAATCAGCTGCTGACAAATACAAGACTGATCCTCTCATTTCACTCTTGACCACAATGTGAATAAGCACGTCAGTCTTAAGTATGTAAAACAAATAAAAAACACACACACACACACATGAAATACAAATGCTTTAACTGTAAGCTATTAGAAGAGTTTTTGAAAATGTGAGTAAAAACATAATTCTTCGTTCAGAACTTGACTTTCCGTGACATTTTCCCTCCAGTCTGTGGCTGATGTTTGTAGTGCTTATTCTAAAATTGACAGAAAATAAATTGGAATCCTGCCTTTTGTCATCACTGCCTGTTTGTTCAGTTGAAACCACTTAATCTCTGTTTCAACGCATTTAAACACGAAGGGACCACAGAAGTGAGCAAGACAGTGAAGCAGCACTCAAAGGGCTTTTTGGTTACACAACAATCTGCGAGCTGTTTGGTCTTTTGAGTCCCTAATGGAGACAGTGAATTATTTACTTGTGAAAATTAAAAAACAGAGATCATGTGTATATGCACCGAGAGCAGGGCGGTAATGCCAGAAAACAAACCACTGCAGAAAAACTTCAAATTACTCTGTCTCTTAATTCATGAGGAAATTACATCTTGGCAAATACTTGAACACTCAGAGAGCCATGTTGAGTTTTTAAATTGGGGAGACCGTGCATTTTCCCCACAGCTGTTGTCTGAGTCTTGTTGACTCAGTTTCTCGGTGGAAATTTGCCATATGCTCTGGAGCATCTTGTGAACTACAGTAAATGTCAAGTGTCATTAGCCTTTGTGCATGGTAATGTGTTGTTCACGCTGTCTGAGTAAGCATTAATGATGAGGCGCGCCAAAACTCTCCCAAAAGTGGATGTTGCCCTCAGGATAACGGTTGCATTTATCACAAACACACACAAAACAGAACCATGTTATTAATTTAGGTTGAAAGAGAGCACGTGGTTTGACAGGGGAAGCTCTTCTGGAGAACAAAAAAGTTAGGCAAAAGAGTTGACACATTTGAAAATAAACCAGATAACTGTGGTTCTGTGTGTATTTATTCATCCCAACATAGAACTTTAATTGCTGGGGTAGAGCTCTACACACCCTGAGACAAGATAGCTTGACAAATAATTGCAGGTTCAGCCACAGAGTGTCTCGCTGGTTCCGCATGATTATGTCTGCTATTAACTAAGACTAACTTAGGTGCAAACTCTGCATGTTATCACATTTTCAGATGCAATGCTGTGAGCTGATTAAGACATTTGCACAAGTAACAATGCGCAATGGGAAAAAAAAAATTAAAAAAAGGGGAAATGGAAAACATAAGCTACAAAGAGCTTATCAGTTGTACCCATAAGATTATTTTACAGTAAAGATATGACTGTGTTGGAAATGCCTGTGGTGCACTTGGAGATCATGTGGTTCTTGAGCCAAGGCAAGTGGAAAATGTGAACATGAAGATGTCTCATTAGTCAACTTGCACAACCAGGTCCCTATCAGTCAGGACATGCTGTATGAATATTGCTTCCTTTGGTCAACCGATCTTTCTACACCACTTTGTTTCTTGAACGGACATCGGATTTTCCACTGGCTCAGCACATTGGCAAAGAGTTAGACGGGTGTGTGTGTGTGTGTGTGTGTGTGTGTGTGTGGGAGGGGTGGGGGTGGGGGGGAAGGGGGCTTCCTCCTTTTGAAGAGGAAGAGGAAAAATAGTGTTGCATACTTTAGAGAAAGACTGCTGATCGGGAGTTGATGATGTGAGAACTTTCCAATTGCAAATAAATCAAAAGTCCGGTTGTTAACCAATGCTTTGCTTGTAGTTCTCAGTTCATATATGATGATAATATGTCATTTGCTGGGCTTAGTGTTAAAAGGCTGCATTATAACTATGGAATCTTAAGACCCACTATTCAAACAGGACAGTAGCTGCATCAAATCAGACTAAGTTTATATTAAGGATGGTTCCTGGACATTGTAATAACTAACCTTCCTCATCTAACACATCATTAGTCTGCCACAATAACTGTAATCAGATTTTTACTGAAATCCTGGGTCCAAACATTAGTTTATGTCTGCTGAAGGAGCCCCCCAATTATATGATTAACATCCACACTCTGCTGACTGGCAAAACAACCACAGACACATGATCTACACCTATGATGCAGGTAAACATCTAAGAGAAGATCTAAAGAGAGGCCTTGTGAAGCAGCCTCACAGACAAAGACCCCTTGTATGAAGGAAAGCTGAGAGAGGTAGTGGTGGTGGTAATAGGTGAGGTGGTAGTAAGGAGGGGTGATTGAGCTCTGCTTGCCCTGGGTTTGTGCATGTTTGTGTTTCCAGCTACTACTGGAATTTACAGCACAGCACTGGCGAGGGCAAGCCACAGAGAGGTGAATGGCCCGCAGGATAAAGGCCAGAGTTGTTGGGAAAAGAGTAGCGGAGGGAAATTGGGAGAGGGGGGAGAAGCAGGGGTTGCAGAAAAGGAAGAGAAAGATGGAGCAGAAGCACACAGACAAGGAGTTATTGTAAAAGGTAAAGAGTCAGCAAATGAGTGTGAACTGGAAATAGAGATGGTAAAACAAAAGCTGTGGGCCCACACAGTGTGTGTGCAGGGAAGGAGACAGTGGTCTTACTCAGCCCTGAGCCAGCAGTCCCGGGATTATCTGGCCAAGTTTCCACTCACAAACAATAATTCACCTCAAGTGCCCATTGAGGCCAGATTTGGTAAGGACAGCGACCCACCCAGTGCAATATGAGGTTGTGTAGAGAAGTCTGCGTGTGGTTATAGTATGCCATGACCACATAAACTTGTGTGTGTGAAGACGAGCCATAGAAGGGTGTTGGCAGGGTTTGGGTTTGTGTGTGTGTGTGTGTGTGTGTGTGTGTGTGTGTGTGTGTGTGTGTGTGTGTGTGTGTGTGTGTGTGTGTGTGTGTGTGTGTGTGTGTGTGTGTGGAGAGGGGGTGGGGGTCTGTGTGTGTGCAGGAGGGTGGGGGGGGGTCTGTTTTCCGTCGATATCTTCTGTATTTACATTTGGCTTGGTGAGCGGTGAAGCTGGAAAGTGTATTTCATTCAGACCAGTGAACATTTTACATGTCATAAAAATGTAGGGCATATAAATAGTCTTGATTCAATTACCGCCAAGGCAGAGAAACCACCTGAGATTCCACATTTAGACTCTGCCATCAGAATCCAACGGGAACGAAAGTGGAAAACAAAACATACAAGGCGAAAATATTGCTGGGTGAAACACTTGCTGTGTGTTTCTGTCTCAAAAACAAGTTGCTTAAAATTATGTGGTTGGAAATGTTAAGAGTTTAAAGTGTTGATACAGGATTTATTGAAAGGAGGGAGCCATTATAAAAGTGAAGAAGCTTGAGTGTTTAAGTGTAGCTAGGGCTAGTTAGCTTGCTGGAAGAGATGACTTTGGGTAAATTAGTGAAAACAGACAGTAATTAGGAATCGTTTTCACTGTGCTTAGTTTTTCAGTTAGGCGTGGAGCCCAACAGCCCTATAAATCTGCTTTTCTCTTCCCCCCAAAGTCTGAACAGTGCCACTAGGGACCAGGCAAAACAATTAATGGCAACTTAATTACAGTGCCACATCAGATTTTTGTTTAACCCAGAGAATGTGCAGAGAGCAGAAGAGGGGCACATTAAAAGTGCCTTTCCTCAAGCCAAAGCAAAGCAGAGCAGAAGCAGAGCAATGTCCAAAGTGGAGTGGCAGACTGGGCACAGATGGGGCATAGAGGAGAAGATCCAATGGGAACTTGGTGCCCTTTACACCCCATTTCTTCCCTTTCGCATGGGGGCTTTTCCCCTGGGAAAGCAGGAAGGCACGAGGAGAAGGAGAGGCAGGGTTATAGACTTCTTGGTGCAAAGGGACCCTAGAGCTTGTGTGTGTGTGCACACTCAAGATGCACATACCCACACAAATACACACCTTACCCTGTAGTTGGTAACAGCCTTGACCTTCATATGAAAGAGAACAAGTGGCCATATGTGAGTCTGAGGGAGAGGGAGGTGAATGGTTTCCAAGGAGAGCAATATGTGATGTTTGACAGGCTAAAATAAATCAACTTCATCTTTAATTTTTCAGGTATTTCTGGTAAGCATTTTATATAATATATATATATATATATATGTACATACATAATTGCAATCATAAAGCAACAGTTTGAAACTTTTCTAAAAATGGTTATTTTGTTTCTTGGTAAGAGTTAGATAAGAATAATGATATTCTGATTTCTGTAAATGTTAAGCGACAGCCCACAGCTAATGAGAAAAAGCAAGATGTTTTTCGTTCATAAAAAAAATAGGAGAGTTGTTTTTCCCTCAATTTCCAGGGATTGTGCTAAAAATGTTCTGCAACACTTACCACAATGATTACTTTGTGTGCACAGATGTTCTCCAAAAACATACAGCATTTGGTCCCGTCTGCCCTACAGACATGTCTGACCCAGTCATGATCCTCTCTCATGGACTCATTTGCTGTCAAAGCAGGAGCCATTAGACTGTGAACACTTATGGCTTAAGGAATATGGTCTTCATGCAAAAACTGCTAAGAAGATAAACATTAAATAAAAAATAATATTACATTGTTTGTTATTATCCTTCTGTAAACAAATGAAGCAAGTCAAACAACATACTGTTGATAAAGGCTCTGTTGAAAAGCTGGATTTGGATTAATTAGTGTCGGTATCCACGTCGACGCGATTTTATATAAGTTTCTTATTTCTTGGTCAGAACACAGAAATTCGGGCTTTACTTCACCTTTCTTTTGACACTAAATCTCTTTTAATATCATCCAAAAATGTTTCTGTAGCACCAAGTATTAACAAATGTCAAGTATTGGCGATTGGCAGTCAACCAGTTCTTGAAATTAATCAAAATTTTGCCCATTTCAGATTGGAAAATTGTCAAAGATGCCTACCAAAGCAATGTGAAAAAAATATTTTGATGCTTCCTTTAAGTCAAATAGAACTGATACACACAAAGACAGAGAGGCAGAAAAATAACAAACACAACCCATAAGGAACCAGTCATCCTTATAGGATTAAAGGATTTTAAGAATTTCAACTCTTTTTCATTTTGTTGCACAAAGACCAGGCCAATATGACATGTTTCTTCAGAGGAAATGTAAATGAGGGTAAAATCATAGCCTTGCTTAGTTACCAAGCTGTGATCGACCCCCTGATTACATGTCATGTCCCCATCATCGTTACCACTGGCACACCCCTTACCCCGATTTAGAGAGAGAGGCAGATCCAGCATGATCCTACCATAGCAGATGAATATGTCAGATATGCCTGCCTGGGCTTATGGAGATGCTTAGTGGTAAATGTAATGACCTGTGTGGATTCGTGTGCGTGCGTGCGTGCGTGCGTGTGTGTGTGTGTGTGTGTGTGTGTGTGTGTGTGTGTGTGTGTGTGTGTGTGTGTGTGTGTGTGTGTGTGTGTGTGTGTGTGTGTGTGTGTGTTTGCCTTCCCCTGAATCCACTGTTCCAATTACCCAGGATATGCCTGGGGAAAACTCAAAGCCAGAGCCAGAGCCAGTTATAACTTAAATTCTCCATTCCTGATTGAGTGACCAGAGAGAGGAAACTTCAGGAAGCCTGAGATATAAATAAATAAATAGATCTCTTTTCTGAGTTGGTTGAAATGACAAATTATCAACTATTATAGCTGCCAAAATGAGAGGGAGGAGAAATTGCTTTAAACTGTCCTCTTAAAAACTGTGTCCATCTCCGGGAGCACGATCATCTGCATGACTAATAACATCCAGTATGTGTGAAATTTGATGGTTTCAACTTTGTGGTTTGGGCAAGGATTACGCCTCTTTAAAAGACCCACACAAAGGGAGCAAAACAAACCTCAGCCCTTGATGGTGGTAGTGACCTGGTTCACTACAATTCAGGAAGTCCATTTGGTCAAAAAAAGTTTGGTTTAAAAAAGAACACAATGTGCCTTGCAATTTCATTACCGAATACACTGACAGGTTCAACAAGTCTGTGGCGCAATTTCTCTGAGACATAACACACTGTTATCTATTTGCTGTTCAAAATTTTGAAACTTCTTTTATGATTTATTTAGATGCAGATGACAGTGACCTTTTTGATGGACTGTGCGGTTATCTGGTTGACATCAAGGTTTTCTTTCATGCAGGAATATTGACAAAGATTGCATAATTTACTTGATGCATTTTACTCAGAAATATGGCCACAAATCTCCTCTCTCTTGTCCTTAAGCTTTCCAAAGTCACAACCTTGAGCTGCTGTCCAACAGTTAATGGAAACTGTACTGCATTAGTGTGTCATGTGAAGGGCACAGCAGGAGTTTTCCAGTGCTCTGTCTGTAGATAAACATCCATCCCCAATGAGATGCAACAGAAGCCTGGAGAAAGGAGGGTCTGTTTGTCCAAAACTCTTTGGGTGGACTACCTGTTTTGACCTACAGGAGGGCAAAGCTGTGTGTGTGTGTGTGTGTGTGTGTGTGTGTGTGTGTGTGTGTGTGTGTGTGTGTGTGTGTGTGTGCGTGCGTGCGTGCGTGCGTGCGTGCGTGCGTGTGTGTGTGTGTGTGTGTGTGTGTGTGTGCGTGTGGGCATGTGGGTGGTTGTACGTGTGTGTTTGTGTTTGTGTGTGGATTCAGGTGATGTTTCAGCATTGGAGCGTGTTCTCTAAAGCCTTTCTTCCCCCCATGCTACCAGTGATGTAATGATTACACCTCATTTCACTAATGAGCGACACATCAACACAAGTCATAACTAAAAATGTTATCCGTGGAATGGTTCGCATTCAGTCACGGAGCATTGAAGTTGAACTCTCCATCATCGTAGCTCTCCTTGGTATTTGTTAAATGTCGGTGGGTGCAGTCTATCCATTAGCCTTGTCTATGTAAAATTCCACTCAGATCTCCAGCATGTGAGAAACCATAGAAACAGACTGGCCTTTGTTTCTTGTACTCGGGAAAGTGTCCTGTGAGCTGAACTGAGTAATACTGCTGTGGCAGATGACTGGCCCACTCACACACATTCAGTGTGGAAGAAAAAATGGGTGAAGAATTACATTAATAAAAGGTGTGACATTTTGAAGGGCTGAAGATTATTTCCCATCAACTCTTCCTTTTGATAAACTCTCTCTTCAAGCAGAGACTCTTTGTACCAGTCAAAGTAATGCTAGAAACAAGAGTCTGTGATGTTTGGGCAGAAATGCAAGTTTGTAAAAAAAACAAACACTGTGTTGTTTTAACATCTTTCCTGCACTCTATTATCACCCTTCACCAAAATGCATAACCAGATCTTAAGCATAGAGAGCTAGGATGATATTTTTAGAAATTTGATTATTTGCTCCCTTGCTACAAGTTAGATAAGAATATCATGACCATTCTCATGCTTGTCTTACACTTTGTAGCTGGAGACTGCAGCCAGTTAGGGGAAACAGCTACCCTAACCCACTACAATGGTAACTAAATACACCTACTAATCATCTAAGAGCAACTATTAAACATTATGTTGTTTGGTTTTTGTATGGCTAAAACAACTGGCCCAGACCAGTTGTCTACCCACCAGTGGAAACCTATTTAGTTGGTTAAACCACAAAATATTTGTGCACATAATCCCCAGCAAGCACTGGATTGTCGTTGTCACATTTGGTAGGTGGATGGTGTAACATCTGGACAGAATCAAGCCAGCTGTTACTCTGTTTCCAATCTTTATGCTAAGTGAATCGGCTACTGACTCCAGCTATCTAAAAGTGTCTCGTAAACTGTTATTTTTATGCTTTGAGTCTGGGATGTTGGATGTTGACATCTTCGTTTTTTGCTATATTTGGACGAGCTGGAGAGGAGTGAGGGATGGAACGGACTGAAAATCCGAGAAGACAACACCCATCTCTACTGGAAACCTGACTCCAACCAGGCGTGTCAATAAAAGCACCCTTTCTTTGAGGCCCAGTATCTAATTAATTATGGAATTATTTTTAGAAGGGCCTTCATAACATGGATCAAGAGTGAATTTAGCAAATGGCACCATAATTACTTTCATGAGACCCATTGAGGCTTTTTGAATAGGTCTCTATGGAGGCAGAGGTTCTTTGGAGTAAGCCCCTAGTTGCCCTCAGAGGTGTTTTATTTTACAGTACTTCCACATTAGCTTCAAAAACCTTACCTGACACCACATTAGTTACATCATGCTGATGTTATTATCTGTACAGTTCATGAAGGGACCTAATACAACTCATAATAATGATAGCGGCATCATACTTTAAGAAAATATTTTAACAAATCAAAATTCTGTAAATAACGGGTTTTGCTTTTATGAGGAGAGATTTACAAAAATGGTTTTAAAGTAAAATGCTCATCAAGATAATAATTGGGAGACAAAGTATTAAGAAAACAAACCAAAATGTCTTCTGTTTGACAACCAAAACAAAACAACCATATTTCCCAAAATGTCAAACTATTCTTTTAAGTGTCTTTATGTCACATAGTTTCAAAAGCTGGCATTTAGATGAACTTTTTAAGAAACAGACTTTAGCCTCATTAGAGTGACCAGACAACATGAAGCCTAGCTGGAGTAGTCTGCTACTATAACCTAGTTAAGGGCTACCCTACTTACAGCTCCAATAGCCCAGTTACAGAAACACCCAGAGGAGTCAGACTCTCCATGAGAACAGAATCCAAATAAGTAATGGCAACTCTGAGCTAACGCTGGAGCTACCCTCGGCCTAAAATAAAGAGGGAAGATTGGGCAGAGTTGTCACGGCGAGCCAAAACTGGGATGGGATATATTGCATTAATATTTTAGGCATCTCTCTGACAAGCATGTCCTCAGTGACTTACAGGATCGTGCTCAAGGACACCTTGGCAGGACACAGAGCTGCTAATGAGCACTGACTGCACTTGTAGGGAAAAAAACTTCTGAAAGAGAAGTTATGGGATGTACTGCGTGATAAGATTTAGTGTCAGCCTGTCCTACACAAACTAAAAACCACATCATAGCTCAGTTAACCTCAAGCTGAAATAATTACTCGAACAATCTTTAGAAATACTCTCTCAAAGTCCTCTGTGTCTGAGACTCACTGTTTAACGATATGATTAAAGTATCAGATTTTCACCAGTTTGTGAGATTTCTTCTGCTAATTCTATTACAGGATTTTATCCTCTTCTTTCATAACAACACATCTACCTGTTTTCAAGGTCGAGTTGGCAAACATTAGCCGAGACCGTTGATGTTCTTCAGGCTGGAACAAAACATCAGTTCTTTCCAGTTTACTTCCCAATGTCAAACAAGTGCCTCCCGACTGTCAAACGCAAGGGAGCGGTGACTAAATACACTCCCCAGAGCAGTAGCATTGAGGAACTCCTTGCTATAAAAGGGAAAACAGGACAGATAGGAGTCGTGGTGGAGAATCTGGTCAGAGGCTGCAAGTCATCATTAATGTTATTGTCTGGAACTCAACGTTGGACGCCCTGCAAGCAGGCACCGGGCCAGTTTTAGTAGATGCTAATTGCTATCATTATGGATAGACTGTTTGCTTTAACTGGGATCGTCCTTGTGAATTGGAAACAATCAACTGACAGGAACACCAAGCAAGTGTGAGGTCTTGTTTTGGGAATTTTAAATCATCATCTTCATTACCAAATATTTTCCCTCCTTTCTTATGTCTTGTCAACCTCCTGGTGAATCACTGCTCTGCATCATTTCAATCCTGCACTTCCTCTTCTTTTCTTTCTCACCATCGCATCTTTCCTCTTTCTCCCCGAGACATTGTTCCTGCTCCCTGTTTATGTAGGTCACAGCCCAGAGAGATGATAGAAAAGCTCCAGGGTGGTGGAGGTTTCTGACAGGACAGCAGCGGCAGTGGCAGTGGTGTTCGCGGTGGAAGGGGAGAGCATTGGGGGCATCGGTTCCGGAGCCATGTGGCATTGTACCTGTTCATCCATAATGGATGAGGGCCAGCAATAATGGATGAGACTGGTGAGTAACCTGAGGATGCAGTGGGACATGGAGACTTGCTTCAGCCTTAACCTCCTTTTCCTTCTCCTCCTCCTCCTCCTCCTCCTTCTGTTGTCAGCCAACGAGCCTTTTTCAGAAAACATGGAACATGATGCTCACTCAGACACGGACTCATCAAAAACAAACACGGGGCACTCAAATAAATCCATATTAGCAGTCCAGGGATACATTTATGAGGGAATGCTTTGAAAAAGTAAGGTGAGGCCCACGTGCTGTGCTGCTTAAATTGGACTACATTTTTAAACCAAAGTGTAAAAGGTACCGCCACAGTTTCATTAAATCATGATCTGACATTCATATATTTATTCCTTGTGCACTGAAATAAAAATTAGGCAACAATTACTTTAAATTGTCCTGCTATATATGATAAACATCTGCTGATGCTCAGTCTATGGGGGAGTTCAATTTTAAAGACAATTCCACCAAGTTTACAGTCAGATTACCTGATACAAAGAGTGTCACACAGTCTGTGACAAAGTTGTACAATTTTGAGAGTTTAAACTTTTAACAGACCGTATTGTCAGGTGTGGGCTTTGACAGAAGTGGGCATTTTCAGCATTTTCTAAATTATAATATACAGTATTTCTGAAGCTTCACCCATGCGACCTAACGTCAGAATATTCCACTAATGTCTCTTAAGAGTCTCCACACCTAGAAGAACAGTGCTAAAATCACTGGACTATCCCTGCAAGAGAAGCAATCAATTTAGCCAAATTAGTCTTCTACACTTTTAAACTGGGTGGGAGGAATCAGCCTGCGATCCGGCAGCTAACTATTTACTGTTCATGGTGAGATCTTTAAGACAGCTGGCCCCTACAAAGGGAGCACTGTGTCCAAACCAGCTGCCACTGCCTGCACCAGCCTCATAGTTTGCTGCAGTCATTCGAAATTCAATACCGCAGGGCCCATCCCACCTTATAGTAGCAATCAATGACCAGCACTTTTGACAGGCGACACTGCTGTCTGCTGAGTAGAGGGTGACAGATGGGAAACAGGGATGGTTCTGTGTGTGTGTGTGTGTGTGTGTGTGTGTGTGTGTGTGTGTGTGTGTGTGTGTGTGTGTGTGTGTGTGTGTGTGTGTGTGTGTGTGTGTGTGTGTGTGTGTGTGTGTAGGGGGTGGGGGGCAACTAATGAGCTAGTGAGGCTCATCCTCAATCACACTGACAATGACATGCTTATACACACACCTGATGGACTGAGAAAGATAGTGTGTGTAGGCAGTAGTTGGGGTGTTTCTGAGGGTGACTGATTCATGTCTTCACAGGAGGTGGGCTACCAGAAACGACAGATTGTAGTTCCTTTCGCACTCTTCCCCTTTCACCATTTTCCTCGTCAGCCTCGTCCCCTTCCCCAACTCCGGCGCTCCATTTATTTAATTAAAGCCTCCTCACTTCTAAGTGGCTGCCGATTGATTTCTGCAGGAACACAAAAGCGAAGGTAATGTCATTGGCGAGCGGGCCACGAGCTGATGAACCTTTAGGTGTGCAAGCAAAAAGGATTTCCAACATACTTTGAGTGATTACATAGCAAAGCTTTCTGCTGTGGCTGTGTGGGCACAAATCTGCCAGAAAAATCGATCATGCACTGGCAGCGTAATACCGTGTGAGCACATGAATCACCAGTCAGTTTGGGAGAAATAGGTGTTGGTACAGAGTGAGTGTGACTATCAGGAAAAATGAGAGTGAGATGGGGAGAACAAGCAGACACATTCATGGCTCAGTAGATAAAAAGCAAACTGTAACAATGAGACAGTCATTCACAAAAGCCTGTGATGTTCAGCAGAGGAAGTAGTGGAGGAGGACTGTGACATCTCAGATGTGTAACAGACACTTATCTAAACTAAAAGATTCCCAACCTCAATGTTTTGTTCAGTAAAACAAAACCGCAAATAAGAAAATGTATGATGTCCCGTATGTGCCGTCCCCGTATCAGAGAATTTTGCAAATGTGGACATTCAGAGTGCACCTGTTGTATCAGCGAGACCACATCCCAGGATCTGCATGTAACCTTGGCCCCAACATGTTTCCCAGTCATATTTCCAAATGCCTTAAAGTGAAATACCACTGAGGGCCATTAGTGGCTGTCTCTGAAAAACATCTGGCTCCAATAGACTCCCATGTAAAAAAATGTAACTTCTCTCATAAAATACAAAGTAAAGGAATTCATTTTTCCACAAGTAATTTTTTGCCATAATTAAATAGATATAAGGCCTCAAAGAGAGGTATGTTTGGGTGGACAAGAATTATCTCCTCAGGATCCCCAACTTGTCCAAACAATTCTGGCTCCAAAAAAACAAGATAGTGAGAGCTAAAATACCAGACTTGACTTGAGGCTTCAAAATAGCAGTTCACATACCAATAAGTGGGAAGGCACCTGTTCCCAATACATACATTTAGTTTATTTACCCAGACTTGACAACAGATTGCACATTAGTTCATCAACTAAAATGCATCTTTGTCAGCCATGAGTTCAACTCATTTGTCAGCATGCATTATAAAGAGCACTTGCGAACAGTTACTGTTGATTCCAATCCATGGGTTGATATCGTGACAATAATAGATGGTAGTGGGTCAAGTTGGCAGCCAAATTATTAATATGTAACAAATCTATAAAGGTTATTGACCATGATTTCCATCTCAGACAGCTCTACTTTTCAACATCACTACAATCAGAATAGAAATCAATTTGAGTAACCAGTTTGTAGCAGTCCTGACATTGTGTTACCATACCTAATAAACACGTATGCTATGGGATGACTAGAAGGACTCATTGCTTTCCACTCGCAAACTTGCATGAATACTTAATGCCCATAAGTGGTACTAGTGCACATGGGTTGCTCTTGCAGTCAAGAAAAGGTCACCAAACAATACAAATATGAAACAGGAGTAGCAGCAACACTGAACTTTGATTCCAACAGCACGTATAGCCTTCTCCATGGTTGTGTTGTGTGTTGTCTGTGTATATCAACTATTACATCTTCTCTAACAAAAGATATACAAAAAAAAAAAAAAAAAAAACTTGTTCAATTTCTGATGTGGCTCTGATAATGCAAGGCCATGAAATCACACTTCCATTTGTCACTCTGAGATTGCACATTCAGTGTCATGTCAGGGAAATTATTTCTGGTCGGAAGTCTGGAATGACATATTGTTTGGCTGCACCCCAATGAATACATCTTGTGAAGCACTTCATTTTTACTCTTTAAGTGAATCACAATTACAACCTCAAAGTATACAATTACTCAAATTCATCCAATGCACTATCTATTGAAAAGATTTGTCATTTCGAAACCTTTGTTGAATTTTTGTTACTGGAGCACCTTTGTTTTAGTCATTGCTCGACTTGGCTCAAGTATCTTTTACTTCTGTGGATTAGTCATTTCTTATAATTCATTATCATTTTATATATAAAAAGTGAACTGTAAATCCCAGATTAATACACAGACTATGACATTCACATCCAGATTTTGAATAACATTCCATCCATGTAATAATTTTGCAGTTTTTTGCAGCCCTATATATTTACATGGATTTGGCTTCAAGTCATCTTTTCAAATTGATAAAATGATTTCAATATTTGAACACCCCCCCCCCCCCCCCCCCCCCCCCCCCCCCCCCCCCCCCCCCCCCCCCCCCCCCCCCCCCCCCCCCCCCCAATTTTATGTTGTGTGGTGAAATCAATAATCAGTTAAAATATCCTTCAGATGTTTTAAAGGAACTTATTTAACATAAACTATTCCATAAGAGGTAAACCTTCTTTTTTGGCCCTGAAAAAAATGAAATATTTTGATTGCAGAGATATTTGACATCTTCACTCTGATTACACAGCAAGATGAAAAATTATACCATTAATCGGACTGAGCGTGTCACATGCAAGGTCCCTCTGATTGGATGTTAAACTACTCACAGTGATGGATGAGTCATCATAGGCAAAGTCTCCCACCGGCGGTGGCGCGCTCTGATCCGTTCCTCCTCAGATAAAACACAGCTGAATTGTGGGTAGACATGGATGGAACATCATGGTTGAGAATACATTGGCATAGACCTATGTATTCATTGAAGAAGACAGCAGCTCTCGTGCTGTGAATGAGCATACTTATGCAGCTCCACACGGTTGAACACGTGCACTAAAATACACAGACACACTGCTTACCCCTACAGGTCATTTCATTTCAGTAGTAAGAGACAGCTTAACATCCCTGAGCTTAACTGCTCCCTGCACAGCCACCCCAGCACAGCCAGATGAAAGACTCATCCTCCCCCATATACATGGATTTGACACAGTAGCAGTAGAGTACAATAGAAATACTTCAAATATAAAGGAACATGAGTGTAGGCTCATGTTTGCTAAATTGTTCGATTGGGCACTGATGAGCACTGCTGGAGCAAATGTTTGATTTTCAAAAAATGTCGGGGGTTGGAAGTGGTTGTCTGTGTGTTACCATGTTAGGATGAGTGTTAATTTGCAGAAGAACCAATTTATTTTTTCAGTGTGAAATTTTGATCTGGTTTACGCAATCTTTCACGTTCACCACAAGACTGAAAGTTTCGACAAAACGAGCGAAACAGATTGCCTGTGAAATCCCGCTCTCCAAAGTCGCACGTTTTCCATCTTCAAAAAGACAGAAAACCACGGCATCAGTTCGGTGCTGAACACAATTATACCATCGTGCATGGAGTCTGCATTGTCTGACCTGGTAACAGTAGACACAACAGGAGAAATGTTTTTATTGTTAGAAAATCCTCTGGTTAATTTTCAATATCTAATGTCCTGATGGGCTGTGGCTGCATCTGGTAATCCACAGTGATGTGATTGGCAAATATCTCAATATAGTGACCTATTTTCTAGTAAGTTAACTGGCATGCCAGCATGGCTTAACTGATCATATAAACCCATAACTGGATGGTCTCTTCTGTTGTAATAATGTAATTTGCGCCACTGTTTTGGTGCACATGAGCATTTGAGACTGAGCAGAAGCAGAGCAAATGTGTGTATGATGTTCACTCTTTCTAAATGCGAGTGGAAACTTGTGTGTATCTGTTTGTCTCTGTGTGTTTGTTTCCATTTGGTGTGGTGGTGGAAGACAAACACAGCTTATGGCTGAAAGGAGGAGAGCAGCTTGTCCTTTTATTGTATGCATAGTTGCCACGGCAACACAACAGGAAGATGTGTGCCTGTAGAGAGGATGTGACGCCTGTGATAGAATCAAAAGTAGCATCACTCACTCGCAGCTCCACAAGTCTATCTCAGTCTACCTCAGTCTACCTCTAACACACACACACACACACACACACACACACACACACACACACACACACACACACACACACACACACACACACACACACACACACACACACACACACACACACACACACACACACACTAAATACATACATATCTGTATTCATCAATATCTGTATTCATACATATACTATAAACACAGGTCGTCTGATGGACTCAGGGCAACCCTGGAAAGCAACAGGAGTATTTGCTGCGTCCTCACTGGGACATGAACGTAACGGGATATTGAGGGAGCTGTGCTTACCCTTGAGCACAAAACATTTTATAAATAACTAAGAGACACATGCTTGCGGCTCATTAACATTATCATTCCAACACAGAAGTATGCGAACACACTCCCATGCACACGCACACACACACACACACACACACACACACACACACACACACACACACACACACACACACACACACACACACACACACACACACACACACACACATAGAGGACATTCAATTTATTAATAACTGTCAGCATGCATATTAAGCAGAAGCAGTTACTGTGAGCAAAACTTGATGGACTCAGAATACTTCACACATATATTTGACCTACAGTAGCTCAATGTGTATGTTTGTATATATACCATAAAACATTTGTACATGCCACATACAGTCCACTCTCTAAACTCACTCTCCAGACATTAATATTTAAATACTAATATTGTGGGGGGAATTTTTAATGAATTAAATGTCGGCCTACTTTAAGGTAAATGTGCAATTTGCAGCCTTATAATGTTAGCTCAAGACTTAAATGGCTGATACACAATATCTTGTGAGAATTGTGGTGTGACTCAAATCACATACTTCACTTTGTACAATAATATTTAGTACACTTGCATTCATTTTGACAGGGTAGTGTTTTCTCATATTGCACACTGCTGTTCTGCACTCAGCAGAAATAACCGTAACATTTGAATGCATCGGCTGTCAAAATATCTACTGGCTTTAGTTTGTTATTTTTGCCTGCTTCATGCATCTAACGGCAGAAGCTATAGTGGTACTCGGTGAAAAATAAACACCTTTGTCTTGACGTGTAGAACTTGCATTGCAACGTTCTGAAACAGCTGCAGCTTCCTCAGACGCCACAGGTTAAAAATAGGTCAGGATTTTGTCCCTTTCTGCTATGGAGCCATTAGTCACTGTTGTCCAGTGTCCAAGTGTCCAAGTGTCCAGTTTTCTAGACTCAATTTCTGGACTGTTTTGAGTAAACAAACCAGGTACTTGTACACTTGTGCACTAAAAATACTATGTGTAATTACGCAATTTAACACATGCTTAAATGTGGATTGGGCGAATAAAAAAAACAGGCGTGCGTGTGTGGCGAATTAAAAAAAAGGAAAGTATTTTGTGCTTCCTAAAAGTTGCCATAGTACCAAATGGAGAGCATGTTATTGATTCATGTCATTATGAAAGCACAGCAAAGTAAAAAGAAGTACTTGTGTACACAATACACAAGTGTGTCCTTCAATAAAGCAAGAATAACTGCGTGTTCAAAAAATAAATGGATGCAAGTGGACATCAATTTGAACAGGTGGAGCGAAATAAAAATTAGCCCATGGAAGTTCAAAATGTTTCAGCTTGAATATCTTTGAGTTGACAGGGACAGAAGGAGAAACACAAAAGGTCGTTCTGGGATCAGCCATTGAATGACTTGAACACAAACATAGGTTCATTCACACACACGGTCACTGTGTCCACAGATAGCGAGTTGACAGTTAGTGTCCAACGCTGTCTGAACACGTCTTAGTATAACTACGGCAACTGTACCTGCTCCACGCACTTTGAACGAGCCTACAGCTTAGGGTCAGCATGCAAACATGTTCACCATGACAATGTTAACAGGGTTATAGGGATAATATTTACCATATTTATAATTTTAGCATGTTAGCATGCTCACATTTTCTAATTACTAACTGAATAAACAGAAACAGCCGCGGATAATTTTGCATAAACCAAAGTGTTGGACAAATCCAAATTTTGACCATGTAACGGTGCCAGATATCACAGGAATATACCCATTTTTACAATTCATAACAATCAATCCAGTGGCAGAAAGTGTGGAGGCCATTTTCTGAAAATGAATGTTACACTTAGCTGCTGTCTTCCATGCGTTATACAACAATGAGGCCAAGGCCACAACTAGTATGGGGGAGGGAGGGACAGAAAAAGGAAGAGAAGGAGAGTCAACAATAAAGGTAGTTGAAAAAAATGCTGGTGGAAGCAGAGCTCGGTTTGTGTAACTCAACCACTGTGAGTCAAGGAATGTCAAAAACAAAAGGGGGATGTAGGAATGTGAAAAAGGAAGGTGAAGGTTGGATTGGGGATCATTTTTGCTGCAGTGTAATCCAAAATAAATGCTTCTGTGAGCAACAAATAAACACCAATTTCGGTTTACGTTCTAGATTGAGTGAATCGAATGTGAATTGACCACAACCACAACAAGCACCAATGTGAGTGTCTCCCCTGTGGTGAAATGAGATATGAGAAGTGGCAAGAACAAGGCTGCAGCTGTGGGATGGGGGTTAGGGAGGGTGAGAGAGAGAGAGAGACCCACGTCAGACAGACTGAGATGGAGGTGCACCATGGGTATTAATGTGGGTGACAGAAATTTAACAGGTTTCCTCCACTTCAGTTTACACAAGTTGTCAGAGTGAGAAAAGATTTGCAAATATGCAAAAGAAACAGATGTGGAAAGGATAATCTCTGTGTGTTTTACTCATTAATTGAACATATTTTAAAGACCTTGTTTTACAGCAGGTGTCACAACCTGGCTCGGGTTCAAAGAGGAACTAATGCGGCAACATAACCCAAACAGACACTCAGTGGGTACCAGCTTGCCAGAGGGGAGAGAACATGGGAGAGCACTGGAGCCAGAGCATTAGAGAGCAGGAAGAGAAAGGTTTGGAGCCAAACAGGCTTATGTAACCTCCCATATAGGTGAGGCCAATTCCTGTGATTAGATGGGAAGACGCAAGCGATCAGGACGCACTTGAAAAGGGAGGCACACAACCAGTGAGAGAAAAAGACGCAAACGATCCCATCTCACGAGTAGACAGGTGACTGACAGGCAGGGAAGGGCTGAAGTCGTCACAGAAATCTAAAATATTACAAATGCTGTAGATATTATAAGCCTCAAAAGAATTGAATGATTGTAAAATGGAGTGAAACAGATGTGTCAAATAATCTCAAACTAGGGTGACACTAATAGTGATTTTCCTTATTGGTTTATCTGTAAACAGTTAGTTTGTGGCGCTTATAAAAAAAAATGCCTTTTACAATTAATCAGTTATAACAAATTAATAGACTATTTTATTTCAATGGCCTGATTAATTGTTTCACCACCACCTTAAACACAAAACATCAACACATCTTCTCACCACAATTCATCGACATAACTCAGAACAGAAGCGGGTATAAACATGTTGGTGACACTAACCTTGAATGTTCACCTTGAAACTGTTTACTGTCTGCTGTCAATCAGCTTTATTGGCCAAGCATGTGAAGACATACAAAGATTCCTTCAAACTCTTAACCTCATACAGGCTTATCAGATGAGTCTGGACAGATGTGGATGTAAACTGCAACTTGACTGGTTGGAGGAGGCAGACCACTGCGAGGTGGTAATTCCAGTTTGAATATGTGCTATGCACCTTCCAAATACACCATTTAAACTACTTGGAGATCTACCCTTTGCACAGGATATTTTTAGGGATGGTTGCCAGCAGGTCAAGGAGGATCAGAGAAAGCATGGGGTGAAAGCAGTGGAGAGGGCCTACAGGGGCAAGGGTCTCAGCGGTGAGTGGAGGGTTGAGGACAAAGGTTGAAATGCCTAAAGGGTGCTTTGCTCTCGTTGAAGAAAATGTAACTGTCCATGCACAAAGCTCAAGTCCACAAAAGTCAGCTATACTGTCAATTTGTTGGCCATTCATAATTTGCTTGAAAGAATAAAGACATCCTAATTTTGTATGTGTGCATAAATACTTTTCAGGGGAGCTGCTACTGTAGCTGATATGAAAAAGCACCACAAAAAATGACTTTAAATTGCAGTAGTGAGACAGTGAAATAGTGAGATTCACTGACCTGATTTATCTACATCTTGTCAGTTACAACCTGCCGCTTATGTTGTGGGAAGAATCCAGCTCTCTATTACAGATTTTTTTTTGAAGGTATTACTTTACATTTTATACTTAAATCGGTTTATCATCCAAAGGAAAATGCACTAAGATAGATCAACATGACTGTGTGTTGCAGTGTGCATGTACAGTAGGTCTGTGGGGGTCTGTCCTGAACTGAACCCATTCTAGTGATAACATCATTACTCTGCAGAGCTGCTACCTCCACTGGCCAGCCTGCCGTTTCCAAGGCAATGAACAGGGCCACTCACATTCCACCTCAAATGTATTACAAGATGTGTGTGTGTGTTTACTCTGTGCTGCTATTGGACATACATGTGAGTGGTAGTGTCTTATGGCAGTAAGTGCCTTTGTATGTACGAACACGTGTCTGCAGCGGGTGTGTTCATGTTTAACAAACCTTAACGGTCAAAAAGTCAATCTTTCTTTAACTTGTATTTCCTTTATAATGTAGTGAAGGTAAAATACATATTTGTGTGCATTTGCGTGAATATTACGGTCTAATGGAGGCACAAAACAGAAGCCGACAGATTCATAGAGGCTCGGGGGCCGCAGGAAAAAAACACAAACACGCGCACACACACACACACATGCATGCACGCATGCACACACACACACACACACAAATGCACGTTGTGGCTGCTTAAATACACAGTACAGATAGTATGTAATACATTTCTATGACTGCCCTCGTCCTCCCTCTGCGCACGCCTGCAAGCTGCTGATACAGGAATTCAGAGGACATTTTACAAGCTGCTGTGCTGACACTGAGCATTTTCCACTCAAAAACATTTTAACCAGGTCTCAAATTAGTGAGAAGCCAGGCATAAATATATTTGTGTGTGTGTGTGTGTGTGTGTGTGTGTGTGTGTGTGTGTGTGTGTGTGTGTGTGTGTGTGTGTGTGTGTGTGTGTGTGTGTGTGTGTGTGTGTGTGTGTGTGTGTGTGTGTGTGTGTGTGTGGAGAGCTCGTAGCTCCTGCGAGGTCTCCAGGTAATGAGAACCAGGCCACTTCGGCTTGGGTAATGACTGCTGAGATATTGCGTCCCTATTATACACTTGCCTTGGAATCTTTATGATGTCTTTAATTGGACAGAACAAGCA
Source organism: Brachyistius frenatus (assembly GCF_029030835.1). NCBI lineage: Eukaryota > Metazoa > Chordata > Actinopteri > Embiotocidae > Brachyistius > Brachyistius frenatus. Next base: position 2,583,786 of record NW_027210632.1, read on the forward strand.
GGGAAAATGTGTGTTTATGTGTGTGCGCGCTTGCAGGCTTCTTTTACAACTGTTTGGGTGGTTATTGATTAGTGATGAACTGAGACCAAATTGAAAGAAACAGCCTGCGGAGCCCTGCAAGGCACAACTATGCTCAACAAGGGAAAAAGCAAATACAATACAAATTAAATGCTTGCTAAAATGACAAACATCTAATAAGTACATCAATGAATCACATCAAATGAAGGTAATATGGTTTTATGACAGCTGATCCACAGAAATGAGCTTGTGTAAATATGAAAATAAATTCAAAACAGGAGTATGTGTGTAGAGGTAAAGGCCAGTCACAGGATCATATGTGTGAGAGAGAAATCAGGATGAGAGAACACTTAGTTGACAGAAAATTAGCTGTCAATATGTTTGATAATCAATTCATTATTTAAAAAAAAAAAATTATAAGCAAAATTGCCAAACACCACATTCTCAATTGTGCACATCTGATGCTGTTCTTTATTCATAACTGATAATTAACAGAATATCTTTAGGTGTTAGACTTGACAAAAGAAGACACTTAAAGGCTTAATCTTGTGCTGTGAGAAATTAAAATGGGCATTTTGCATTATTATCTGACATTTTAAAGGCAGAACAATGAACATGTTATTCAAGAAATTATTCTGCAGACTAATTTTTTTTTTAAGGTTGATAATGAAATAATCAGTCCTTAAAAAAAACCACATTCCTTTTAAGGAAAATGTCATCTCTTAAAACTCACTGTCAAATATGCCTTTTCAGAAAGACAACACTGTGGAGACAGAGAGGAGAGAGACGGAAGAGATGGAAATATCAAAGGACGAGACAGAGAGTTTGGCAGATAAACACAATGGCTGCACACAATAGGTCATCTTTCATTGAGCAATGGAAACATGATGTAAGGGGCGAAGGCCAAGCACTGTGTGTGTGTGTGTGTGTGTGTGTGTGTGTGTGTGTGTGTGTGTGTGTGTGTGTGTGTGTGTGTGTGTGTGTGTGTGTGTGTGTGTGTGTGTGTGTGTGTGTGTGTGCGTGCATGTGCGTGCGCGCGTGCGTGCGTGTGTATGTGTAATTGTGTCTTTCCTGCGGAGGGAAATGTGTGTATAGCAAGGTACACAAAGGAAGTGTGATCGAGTGTAAAGCAAATAAAGACAGATGGCAATAAATGAGAAAGAAATACCGATGATGAAACATGATGTGTGTTTAACAATCAGAGTCTTAAAAAAGGAAAACTGAGATCTGGGTTTAGAGTTCAAACTAAATTAAAATTGGTACGTTTCAACAGTGCAGTGCTGCAATCACACACCACCAACTCTTTGAGCTCCATGTCTGCATGCTTAATGGCTTCATCTCCACACGGTTGGATCATCAATACAAAAAGTAAACGTAAAGCTCTCTGTGTTTAAGAAGTACAAGGCAGAGCGGCTGCAAAGCGTCGTGGCAGATTTCGACATGACTGACAGGTGCAGGCTCAAGTGGAACAACCAGACAGATGCAGTTGGCCTATACATTTGCACATGCCCCGACTACAATATCCCACATTTCCCGATATTTAAAAAGAAAGTGAAGACAGTGACTTGTGGTTAACATCAATACAAGTCTTAAAGGACCACTGTACACGGTGTCCTTGATATATTGTTTACTGAGGCCTAAAGAGATTGAATAATCTGTCACAATAAACTGTTCATGTTGAATTTTCCATTTGTGCTATCCTGGACATGTATTCAGATGTGTATGTGTAAGAGGCATTTTTAAGATTGATAGCATACAAACAGCACTCCGAATGTCTATTTAAGTATGAGTCTGTGTCATCACTCTGGATATCCATGTTTATCTGCGTATCAACTCTGTCTCTGCGTACATCCTCTCTATGAATGCCATAGAAATGAGAAAGTGACGATTGGTCTGCAAACAAGTCGACAGCAGGTAGGAAAAAGACACATACCCAAAGTTGGGCCACAGCCAGGCATGCTGGGATAGATGGCTCCCAGGGCAAACAGATGTCCTTCCAGAACAACTGTGCTGATGGATATACTGCTTGATGAAGAAACAAATGTGTGAAGGAAAGTGCAAAAAGGCGAGAGGAAGTGATAAAAAATACACATGGGAGTTTGTGATGACAATGGTTCAACATTTAAAGTATAAGTTTATTTCCGTTGAATGGTATTCTTTGTTGGTTATCTTTGTTCCTCGTATTGTGTTTTAGAACTGAACCAATAGTTCAACATTTTGAGAAATATGCTTATTCACTTTGTCATGGCGAGAGAAACTAGCCGTTTGGCTACCGTATCCTTTACTGGGTTAGCTAAAAATAGTCATTTACATAACTCCCAGTAAACCGGTAATTTGCATATTAAACAAATAACATTGAAACTTATGGAAAATTATAAGCAGCACACAGTCAGTGACACAATTTCCATCATTTCCAGCAGTGGCTGGTCTACCAGAGAGGGTAGGTGGTGCTAATACAACAGGCTCACTCTTAATCTCACTCTTCAACTGCCAACTCTCTGATATCACACAGGCGACACTGTGAAATGAAGTGACGTCCAAGAGCACACCTAGTTACCTTTAATTGCCATAGGTGCCAAAGATTTTTGAGATTGTAACTTCATCGTAAAACAGACATCAGCTTGTGCTAACCAACAAGATTGGTGTGCATTTGTTTGCATTTACTGTGCTCAATACTGAAGAAAAAAAATGGTGTGCAATTATTGTGATTAATTTCACAGCTATTAAGAAATTAGTAGTGATTTAGACAATTAATCAACTGACAGGTGCAACTGAATGTATCTTCAAAAATAGAGCTGCAGCTAATAATTATTTCATAATTAACAAACCTTTTGATTAATATAGGATAAATTATGTATACAACAAGTGTGTGACAATAACAAGAAATCACAGTGACCTCTTCCAGCAGCCTGGTATGAGTCCAAAACCCAAGTAGTCGCTTTTGTTTGAAATATTACAATCAGCAATAAAATGTTTATCAAATTCATTGTGTATTCATTTTTCGTCAAACTTAATCAGACTACTCCTTTCAGTATTACATCACTTGCATATCCTGCTTTCTGTTTTGAGTTTTTATGTCCCTGCTCTTATTTCTTTGATAAAGTAGGTAAAAAAAAAAAATGCTCTCCTGCATCGATTCTAATAAAAGCCTCTCGTGTTCGATTTTGAGTAGGTGTTTTTTTTATTGTTTGCCGCCTGGAGAACTTTTCACAGATGAAGTTTGCAAACTTTAAAGCTTGGAATTTTTTTTTGCAGAGATATGGTTTATATAAATAGAAAAAAGTGGATAAGGCAAAACTGCAGAGGAGATTTTAGTTTCAATTTGGGTGGCAGATCTGAGAAGACGCAGCCCATGGCAATGTCCCGTAGGCCTCCCACACAGCCAGAAGCCAACTATCTGTGTGGGAGTGAGACAGACTGATTGAAATTCGGCTCAAAGCGTCACTCTGCCCTCACTGACATGCAGAGGGTAGCATTCGTCCAGTTACTTTATTAGGTGAAAAGAACAGGCTGCGCTCACTTTCACTGCACTGATATGCACTGTTATTTTACTAACTAGCTGATGCGTCTGCCTTTGTCTGTGGGATGTAGTGTATGTTTGTGTGGTAGGTAGACATGCAGAGAACTGTTTGTGTTTTTTGGTCCGGGTACGGTTTGTAATTTCAGAAAGGAAATTTTGCAACTAGGACAGATTTCACATGATGTTCTGTATTGTAACTGGAAAAAAACAAAACGATTTTGCGTACCTGATTGACAAGCCAGTGATTCACTCTTACTCATAGGAAGGCTGTGGCAACCATCGTGTCAGGAAATGGTTACAGATGAAATTACAAGTTTGCAATGGAAGATCTTCAGTTGTGAAAGCTACAGAGGAGGAAACCTTTCTCGACCACACAACCTTTTCAGTCCAGAAACAATTAGGAAGCGTGAAACAGAAATGACCCTGCAAACCTCATTAACTGTGTTTATTATTATCTCGAGGTAGTTTACCTGATCTCGCATCGACTGGATGAAAAGCACATTTTCTATGCCATGTTCAGTCTGTTCATTCATCTCACCAACTGGGAATAATCCAATTTCGTGCATCCAATTTCTCTCAAAAACAGAGCGTAAACACCTTTTATTGGTTCTACAGAGTTCATAGAGGCCTCCTAATAAAAGTATGGTTTATATTAGAGCACTGTGTGTGAATGTGAGTGGGTGAGTGTGTGAGTGTGAGAGAGAGAGAAAGAGAGAGAGAGGGAGAGAGCGAGAGAGAGAGCCAGAGAGACGGTTCAGAGAGGGGTGGCACAGCTGATTTTATCACAGGGTCTACTTCCTCTCCACATGCTTTCTGCTTCCTGTTGTGTTGCCATGGTGCTGCATACAAAAGAGGACAAGCTACTCTTCTCCAGGAAGCCATAAATAATTGATTGGCAAGTGGCTTAATCAGCCCCGAGGCTGCCTGGCAATTCCAGAGCTAATTCCACAGCTGGCTATAAATAACTCATTACGCTAATTATGGTATGTGAGCACACAGCTAGCCTGCGAGCACAAACACAGTCAAGCATGACTACTGTGGGTTTAAACATGGTGTCCGTATGGCAATGTTCGAGTTGTAAACCTCTGTCGGCAGCCAATGCTGCTCTCGTGCTAAAATGAAGGAGTGAGTGGAATTGCTTTCACATGTGCCTGGAAACTTTTTGAAGCTAATATCTTGACTTCCGCTTGGTCCTGGACAAGGGAACCCTGGCGGATTATGTTTACTAAAGATAAACTGCTCAGATCCCCTTATGCTTGACAAGGACAGTGAATGTGATTCTCCATGACATCGGCCAATCAGAACTTTCTAACCGTGACAGGCATCTCCTGCTGTGACTTTGACACTTCTCAATACCACTCTGATTTTGATGGAGCAGATGGCCGGCGGTGACAAGAGGGTTCTGATGATGGTAAAGTAGAAGGAGAAGCACTTAAGAGACCTGGGAGAGGTCGCTCTCCTCCAGGCAAAGCAATAATGACCTTACTGTCTCTGTCTATGTCAGTAGCACTCCAGTGTCCATCCACTTCAATTACATCCAGACTTCCTGCTAATGACAGGAAGTGTTGATAATGCATGGGAAACAGTCCGACATTGCGCTGTGGAGGCTGCATTCTTTACTTTACTTTAGATGTTTATTCTGTGCTGCAGACAGGGGGAGAGATGCCACACAAAACATGCTGACATCCACAACCATGTTTGATGGATGGTTAAAGGCTGGTAAGTGAGCAAATCAAAAGCCAGCACACATCCGAACAAACACTCAGCCTTTCAGTACATACAGTTCCTGGGGGCAATGTTGTTCTTCTTTGGGAGAGATTGGACATTTGGGGACCCTCTATTATAATCTGATAACACTAATGCCGTGTTCTTCCACAGAATAGTGAATTCACCTACTTTCCACTATTCCTCCCTCTCTCGTTCTGTTCGCTTACAATCACACGAAGTTAAAAAAAAAAAAAAAATAAGGGACATTTTCAGGATCTCGAGGCAGAATCCTTTGACTCTCCAAGAGAAGGAAGGAGCACAGCATGCTGTGTTGTTTAATGGTCTCATGGGACAGGTTATGGCTTTGCATTCGACCATGAAACACCAGTGGATTCGCTGAGGATGTGGACTAGATTACATCAAAGTAGAGACCCAGTCAATGCAGTACGACCATTATTAGTGCACTGCTGCTGTGGATTTAGGGATGGCATAGTCAGTCAGTCTGCTGGTCCACCACTGAATCGAATTAGGTACAAACACTTGCAAGAGGATGAATTCTAATGACCAAAGGTCAAAGTTTCTACTTATTCAGTACAAACATGCTGAAAAGATGAAAACACTTCACTATTATAATGGCAAATTTTTTTAATTTTTTTTTAGCACCATCACTGTGAGCACGTTAACATGCGGATGTTAGTATTTAATTGAAAACTAGCTGTAGATTTGTAGTTTTGTTTCTGTACCTATTTTTTTGAAAACCTTCACTCCATTGTTTGCTAAAATCAGCTATCTCAGTCTGTAGTCAGCAATCAAAACCGCAATCATATCCATGTAAAACTTGTGAAAAAGAAGAATACAAATAGGGAAAAAAATTGGAAAAAGAAAGCAAGTGACTTTCAGGCTTTTCTTTCCGTGTTTCCAACCTTTCAAAATTCTGCTGAAAACTGTACTTAAGGTGGGAAAATCAAATGTATGTTATTTCAGAAAGTCTCTCCACTTAATCATATCACATTTTTCACCAACTACTTTCACTACTTCACTTTATTTTATTTCATTTATGCTTTCAGATCACAAGAGTAAATTAAAGGCACAAAAACTTCTCCCAAACATAACATTGGTGATCTAAAAATTTCAGTGGACTGCAGCTGCCCTTAGTGAAACTGTACATCCACAACATCCATGACAGCTTAACAGCTACGATTTTCTGTGTAAGGAAATGAACTGCTTTGCCACTGAAGTTTTGTGAAATTATTTGCTGGAGTATAGTATAAAGGGACCACCGAGTCAGTCAGGTGTGAAGTGAAGACGCCACAGCGCCCCTTTATCTCCAACACCAATGCCTCTGGCCTCTCCCAGCAGCGTGCCCACTCTTGGGAGGAGGTGGCAGCAGAAAGCCGGCAGGATGCAATGCCAGAGAAGCAGTGACATGAGGCCGGCACCATGCCAAGCACTCAGCGCCCACTTAGGTCCTCTGATGTGGGTTGAAACTGTTTGAATGAGTGGTCAGTAGTTAACACACACAAACGTAGGAATGCAGGAATAAATAAAGTTGACATTCACTGTTTGTTAAACTTCTTGCCTAATAAGCTAAATTACAGTTGTTGCAAACAAACATCAGCTCTTCCAGCGGCTCTGCTCCCAAACACATCCTGAAAGCCGACAGACACTTTTAACACTTTGGAGAAGTTGTGAAGCTGGACAGTAAAGTCTTTTGTACTCTTTGTGCATTATCAAGGAGTCTATTACTAAATGTGCCATGTACATTGACAACATGGAAAAATTCACAGTATAATTTACACCTGTCAGTTTCAGGAAATGAAGACAACCATTTAAAAAAAAAAAAAAAAAAAAAGAAGACCAATGCATGTTTACACAAAGTGTAGCATGAGCAACACATTAGGAGAACAGCAGGTACAGTCCGTGTCTACAGGAGGCGTTAAGCAGTAGTATTGAGCTGCAGGTCGCCTCTGTTTTGGAATGCACAATCCGTGCAGGAAAATAGATTTGATGTGTAAAAATATGCTTTGGCAAGCCATTACGCTGCCCGTGTAGACAAGTGTATTGATTGAAATGGGAATGGATCCGTTCCATCAGACGGGTTGTGAGACACTCGACTGAGAAACGTGGCTGAAAGGCCCTGTGTGTGGACACAACTTGAAAAGTCTAGAGTCATGTCAGTAGGCAAGAGAAACTGATGATGATACAAAAAATTAAAAAAAACATTGGTTTACAAAGTCAATCTGTGGTGCTCCACTATCACACCTCGCTGTAAGACCATAACTGGGTTTCCAAAATATGGCACGGTTACGACGCCTGAAATACATATGATTGGATGTAAAAACGATCTTAACCTCCAGTTGGACCTAAAAACCTGTAAAGTCTATTCTGACAGTGGAGTCATAGGAAACATCAAATCTATCCATTACCCCTTGTGGACTTCAGCTTCAGCAGTTGGGAGAGAGATATTTAATTTGAACCAAAATAAACTGACAGAAATTGACAAAACCAGAATTGCCATCGTCGGGACTGCTGCTAGCATGGCTCGAGAAACAGCATGCTAATGATCTGTCACAAACAATGGCCCGTCATTTCATACGAAGGGAAATAAAATGAGCAGGAGACCATCGGTGGCCTCGATATTCTTGGGAACATCCATCACAAGGCCTGTTTTTAAATGATCGAGCTCTTCTCCCACCTTTTTGTCAGCTCTTATTAATGACCCCCCGGTGTATTGGGATGGGATGAATAAATCAGGCTGACACATAATGCAACAGAAGATATATACAAATGGTCTATTAATAGATCTGTGCTGAATATGTGGTGCATACAAATAATTATGCAACCATGCTCAATGACCTTATTTCACGATGACCCCAAGGCCGAACATGCACTGACGCAACTTGTGAATAAACATTAACTGTCATGGCCTCAACTTGCTCAGTGGGTTAACCACTCGGGATACACATTATGTACAGGACTAGATCTTTACACACATCTCAGAAGTTGGGATGCCTTAGACTCTTCAGACCATAAAAGTCATGTCGTTAAGGGTTTCAAAAAAAAAAGAAAAGAAGAAGCTATTTGATGTTTATCAAAAAGGGTACAAAAGAGCTTTGGGTTAAGGGAGCATAGGGGGAGGGTCAAAAATAACCAACCAAGAAGGGAGGGTGACACGGGTTGAATTTGTTTCCTTTTCCTGAGGTCACGGCCAAATATGGTCATGCAGCCAGAAATTGGTATTTTCCAGCTCTTTGCAGATATCGTGAGTAGAGGTGCGTTAGAAACATACTGTATTTCTAGTCCAACAGAGAGTTATTTTGGCCCGAGGAAAATTGCTGCCAGAGGGTGGGGTCCAAATCGACCATCCTGCGCTGTGGCTCCCGACATGAGGCTGACCACGTCTCCATCTGGCATGACTGCGTCCTTCGCAGGGCAGCACGGAAGACTCGCAGTGGGTTTGAGATGGTGGGTGGAGGCAACCCTCAATATTTGGCATTTGATATTTGGTAGTGAAGAAGATGCACATCAAGACTCGTTAGAAACTGCACACACGCATACACGCACACACACACACACACACACACACACACACACACACACACACACACACACACACACACACACACACACACACACACACACACACACGCACGCTAACCCCCTGACCTTTGTTCCCAGTAACAGTTGCTGCGTTCCTTCAGGACTCACGACAGGCTATGTGTGCTTTTGTGCGTGTGGGTGTTTGTGTGACGTAACATAAGCCCTTGCTATGCCCAGATTCTGCACAGCTGGGCTTCTCAGTATTCCAGATTACAATACGTCACTACTTCGCTCTCAGCCCTCCCTTCTGCCCAGCACACGCTCCAGTACACTCACATCTACTTTCGACACATGCATGCTAACACAAACCAACTCCAATGATGTCACTGAATTTGCATCTCTCTTTGCTTCTCTCTCCATCTGCCTCCTTATCTCGATCTCTCTATCATGCATACAAATGTGTTTACCCATACTCCTGTCAGTTAGGCTCTGCATATTTACCCAATCTCCCCTCATCTCTTTTTATTTCATCGTTGGATTTTGTGTGTGTGATGTTCCTCCCTCACTCTACCTCTTTCTGTCTCTTTCTCACTAACCCTCACCGCCTCCGTCAAGGTTTTGCCAGGACTCAACAAACCACTGGCCAGATGTGTGACTTATTTGCACCAAAACACATCTTGAGAAGGAAAAAAATACTTAAAATACAAATGAAATATTTATTTTAGGAAAAAGAAGGAACGGAAAAAGAAACACAACACATTTTTCTCTCAGGAATTTTCCAAAATAAAACAAACCTTGATTTTTCCATCAACATTGAGGGCTATATTCATTATTCAGTCTGAGGTGTACTGATGCTCATATTTGAGCAGCTCAATGACGAGAGAGCTGTGAGTGTGAAGCCGAAACTGGCCTGTTCTTTCTCTCTAAAAATGGAAAGATTTGTTTCTGTCGAGTTAAAGGGTTTGAAGGTCATTTACATGTTCATGTTCTTTTTGTTTGAGTTTTCTACTCCAGTGAAAACCTTGGCTTGGTATTTATTGTATAGTTTGATCATAGAATAATTTATCTGGTTTCTCTTTAAATTATTTGGTTATGGGTAAAATGAGCCCATTAGTTTCCAACATAAGAGTTTTCCATCAACTTGGGTATGTTTGTCTCGACAGCATAGTATAATGCAGACGCGTTAGCGATGCATTATTCCTTTATCTCAAGTGTAATTAAAAGCAAGAGCTAATAATTCTAGGAACAAAGAACAAAGATGCCCATTATGCCTGAGATTACATGATGACCTCTGGAATTGAAAATTGTTTGAAAAAGTTATGCTATTTACAGTTAAAGAAAATGCGTAAAAGATTAATTGCAACCAATGAACCGTTCTTCTAACCAATTTAGAACCTCTATGAAAGAAAATCTCTATGCAAACACCTCAAAACAAATCAACAGAGACTATCATAAACTGCATGAGAGGGTGACTATTTGTCTCTGTGTTCTGACAGACAACATCTGCATAATCTAGTACTGGTAATATCAACTGTAAAATAATTAGAATGATATAATCTTCTCAGGCTGTAATTTCCTTTCCTTGTAAATGAGTTAGCATGGGGCTTAAAATAAAGTTCAGAATCACGCCAGAGACCCAAATATTTATATTCCTCTATTTTCACAGGTGGTGTCCCAGCTAAGCAATGAATTAACCAATTATTGATGAGACGAAAAAGGTCAGATCTACTGCCAAACAGAATACTATAAGACTTCTTGTTATTCACTGAAAGTTAAAAGAAAAACATTTTTTAGCGGTATCAAGATCAGCCTGTAATGTACACTGCATTGATGGGAAGTCAAGCTTGGAAAATTAAATCACAATATCATCTGCATATAATCAAATATAACAATCAAAACAACTGACATAAACACAATTATGCAGATAACAGCTTTAACATTTCAGTCGACAGGAAATGATTAAGGACTGTTGCATCCTGTACTAACTATACTGACCTTGCTGATAATATGCTACATTTCCAATGGTTGCCAGAACTGCAGACATTTGGACACATTTATACCACACATGTGCATGTGTAAGCGTTTTACAGTACACATAAAATGCCAAATTACCAGTTACGGGAACCCACCTTATCACCCCACTGACATGTCCACAATCATCCACTCAACCATATAGTATTTGGGATTGATGGTGTGGCTCCTTGTTGGATAGTATTTGTTTTTTTGAAGCCGAATATATTTTTCTTTCAACATCTGAGTTGAACTTCCACTTGTACTTGCACCGAAAAGCACAAATTATTTTGTCAAATATGGAAACAGTGGCACTCTGAATCTGTCGAGATTTATTAAGCAAAGTATTCACTGGTCTTTAAATGGACAAAACTGCATGCATTCTTTACTGAATCACAGAAATAACACCATTCAATTATAAATGCCTTTTTCTTTCACACGTTTGCTCTCTTTTCTTTATTTATCTGTCTAGCTTTCGCTCACACTGATGCCTGTGCATCTGTGAGAGAGCATCCTGCTGGACACATCTATTTTCTACAAGATTAGGCCAATTTTCATAGAGGATTAAATCAATTTAACCCAGCTATCATGCTGTCTCTCTTGCTCTTAGCTTGACAAGCCTTCAGTTTACTGGCAAGGTCACTGTCTACTCCATGTACCCTGTTGCTAAAGAACGCATACACAGGAGGAGAGGAAGACAGAGAGAGAAGATGCAGGGAGGTGAGAAAAGTGGAGCAACAGAAAGAGAGGCGATGAATGAGCGAAAAGATGGGGGGGAGGGGAAGTGTGAGAAACACACAGACAGTAACAAATACAGAAAGAAATGGAAAGAAACAGACACACACACACACACACACACACACACACACACACACACACACACACACACACACACACACACACACACACACACACACACACACACACACACACACACACACACAAGTTGGCTAAGCCGTGCACCATGCCAGGGAATGGGATGATACTGGACTGCAGAGCGTTTGATAGAGGCATTTGGCTGGTTTGATCCACATGTGTGAGTGTGTGTGTGTGTGTGTGTGTGTGTGTGTGTGTGTGTGTGTGTGTGTGTGTGTGTGTGTGTGTGTGTGTGTGTGTGTGTGTGTGTGTGTGTGTGTGTGTGTGTGTGTGTGTGTGTGTGTGTGTGTGTGTGTGTGTGTGTGTTAACCCATGTGTGAGAGAGACAGACTGAGTACAGGCGTCTGTCAGTATTATGCTCCATCATGGTATGGAATACTACAGTGCACACATGCATGACAGGCAGACATGCGCACACACATGCACACACATAGATAAGTCCTGCACCAACAGACACACCAGGATTAGTATCCCCCTCTCTCACAAACGCACACAGACAGACACAGAGCAGAGATTACAGTGCCACCACAGCTCTACCAGCTTCTACTTCTAATGGTTTTCGAGGCATCATGAGAATCATGAGTATCCAACCATGATGTCATCTCTTTAGTACAACAGTACATACGACAAACACGAACAATAATACACACACAAAAACACACGGATACAAAACTGAATTAAACCATGAGAAGTTTGCTGTTTTTTTTTAGTGTGTTAGCTGAGAATAATGCAACGGATTTTATTTAACAGTTTTATTGACAGATTTTTTTTTTTTTTATCTTGACTCAATTTAAACAACTAAATATTTTAAAGTAGAATGAACATAATAGTTGAAACTGAATTCTTAAGTAAGGGCAAGCTATTTTAACAGAAATGGAGCAAAAATAACTTTATACTGCTATCATATTTCAACAGGAGCGGCAAGGATTTTATCATCAAATCTTGATCCTACTCTAGGCTTACATGATTCAGAGTCTAAACCCATTCACCCTTAATATGAATGGTAAAACATTCACATTATTGTGGAAGCAGTAGAAAACAAAAAGTAAAACACAACAGAACCAATCCCAAAGCAGGACCATACATAGAATTACAGTAATGTTCATTAGTCTGTGGCACAAGTGCATTCTGGGCCGGCTTTTCAACATGCCTGCATTGGGCCAGTACCAAAAAAGTAATATGTGCTTCTGATTTTAGGTTCATCGTAATTTCCAATCATTGCCATTCACTATTTAACTGATTTAAACCAAATACCACTTTGGTTAAACTAGAAAATTAGAAATATTACATCTTACAGCTAATTTTCAGCCAAATCAATTGATTACCAAAACCAGTTATAGAAGTTGAACTGAAGCCTAACAAAAATGTACCTTATTTTGTTTCAAAATAATGCAAATGCAACATTATAAAAGCAGTAGATGTAGTGAGGAAGCCCTCCAAAAACACAAATATTTAAGAAACACGGGAAACAATGGATAACAAAGTCATCACCACAACCTTTTAAGCATGATATATTAGTTTACTGATGTGTCCTTGAGCACACAGGCCTAATCAACACCGGCAAAATAAAGAATTACATTACTGATTATCACAAATGTTTCTGCAGTCCAATATAAGATGTGTAAATAACTGTAAAATGTGAGCTCCTGTTCCAATGTGACCCCACTTGTCCGCTACATCCTGTACTTATATTCTTACCTGAAGAGAGGCTTTATGTTTGGCATACAGGATAATTAATCAACAGCATGTATGCAGAGGTCCACGTTAAGTACAATGAGTCAACAGAGGCAGCCACTCAAACAAACACCATGGTGGTGCCACTGAAAGGAATATTTGATTTATACAGGCAGAGAACTCTTCATATTCACACAGCTCCATGCATTCAGACCTGCGTGCTGCCAAGTAGAACCACTGCTGGTTGGTAACTAAAGAGCTCAACATTTGTTGCTATGGAACATTACAAAGTCAAGCATTCACTGTCACTGGCTACCATTAAAGTTGTAAATATAATTGAATTTAAGAGCAGTTTTGCCATGGGAAGCTCAGCTGCTTTTAGCTTCTGTAAAGTTGGTCACTATAGTTATATAATATAGCCGACCTAAAACAAAAATATCTTTCTGTTTGCAGTATATTTCAGCTGCATTGACGGTTATTGTAAAGAAACTGTGCATGCAGGTAAAGTGTTAATGTTCCATATGCATGTGTGCTTACCCACCATGTGCACATTTGCACTGCCACAAACAGAATTCATTTATAACATTTTGCTGTCAAGTGCACCCACTTGTCTGTATTAGAACAGCACTGTTGAGGGTCAAATGCAAAATCTGAGCATAGGTTTCTCCATAACTACAATAGAAGAGTAAATAAAAAAAGCACTTCAGGAGAGCTACAGTACTTGGGTGCAGACAAAAACATTGTGCAAATATAATAAACTCAGTAAACTGTAATCCTTCTGCATACATTTTCCAATGAAATTTAAAGTGAATTAGTTCTATCTAACAGGAAGTCATGTTGGGTCTTCCTTTCTCATTATGCTCAAAACCTTCCCTGGGTCTAGTTGCAAACATTGCCTTACACACACTCAACACCTATCCATAAATACTTAGAGGGAAAATGATATCAAAACAACGAGCTGCGGCCGGACTGACTGCTAGGAGGCTGACATCATTACCTGTCTCAGTGCCACGGCTCATCATGCTATGCTTGTGGGGGGCGGCACAAGTGTTAACGTGTTGCCATGAAGTGGTATCACTGGCTGGACATACGGGGCGGCGATCCTGTCATGCCCTGACACAGGCGAGCAGCTAAACTCTTAAGTGCCGAGTGAGTGGAATGCGAAGGTCCAGCATGCCCTCGGGACAATTAGGGAGGGAAGTGAAGATTCAACCAGGGAGCAAGTGTGTACTTTTGCATTTGTGTGTGTGTGTGTGTGAGAGAAAAAGAGTTGGGAAACTCAGCTGAAAGCTCAGCCAAAGAGGTAACCAGTGAGCAAAGGAGTTCATGTGGAGTCCTGAGAATGAGAAGGGTAAAATAGCAAAGTTTAATCGGATTATCTTCTACAATGATCCAGTCCTTTTGCTGCACATGTACAAAGAACTCTACATCAATACACACACTGTGCTGCCCCACCAATTAACACACATGGGTGCCATCCCCTGTGCCCTGGGACAAACTTTAGCATTGCCAATTATTCGGAATATCCTAAACAGAGAGAACATTGCTGTCAACCTAAAAATAAGTTCAAATGTGTCGACATATTTGGTTGGACTTCCATGAAAGTGGCACCGAGATTTGTGGTTCCAGGATGATGAATCTGAATGATTTTGGTGATCCTCTGACTTTTAGTGGCCTATAGGAATTTACAGTTTTCAGTTATCCAGTAAAACACCCATTAGACTGGCACAATTTTTATGCCACCGTACTGGTGATAGCCGTGGCCGAAGACCATACATCTGTCCCATTCTCGTAAACGCAACATTTTCGGAATAACTAAATGAAATTTCTTCGAAAGTTGGCACAAATGTTCACGGCACATTCAATGTAACCATGAACTGATTTGATTTTGGAGGTCAAAGGTCAAAGTGACCTCACATTCGTCCCATTCTTGTGAACGTGATATAGTATCAGAAACGTCTGGAGGGAATTTCATTACATCTGGCACAAAAGCCTTTTTTGGTGGACTAAAGGTCAAAGGTCAAGCTTACAATGACCTCACACAACACATTTGTGTCCATGACAACCAGGCAGGGAAGCCCCTGTTCCTTTGGCAGTCCACCACAAGCTCAGTGGTTATGCTGATATTGAGCTTCAGGTGATTGTTGTCTCGATTGCTCTCATCAATACTCCTCTGTAAAAATAGTCTGCAAGTGAAGACAGCATGTTTCTCAGTGGAAATTATTCACTTTGCAGAAAAGCACTGCTTTACAGCTTGACAGTGCTGTTACATTAATGTTACAATAACTAGAAAACTGCATTAAATGCATTATATTGTTCCTTTATATTAGTCAAATAGACTACAGTTGTACATAGTTTATTAAAAAGGTACAAACTGTACTTACATAAAGTATGATGTGCATGAGCAGCTCTGCCTTGTTGATTTTGAAGCATAAATGCAGATTATTGATCTTTGAATCCTGATTTTTTTTAAATTTAGGTTCCAAATTAAAATGTAACAAAAATATGTTTTCTCCTCTTTAACACGAAGTCAAAGAGGGCACGGATGAAACTTCTGCTGATCTAAAATTGATCTCCTGCAAAGTTAAATGAGGTTTGGAAAGTTAAATGAGTTCATGGTGTTCAGTCACATATTAAGACTCAGCTTCTCCCTTGCCTCACATACAGGAGACATCGTCATCCTGCTATGAGTCAACAGCAATTGGAGCAGAGGGATATTATGCACATGGTTAACTAGGTCAGCCGAGGACATACTGTAGCTTTCTAGTCAATTCACCATAGAATTATTTCCATACTGATTGGGGTTAACCTTTTGCAGACACAAACACACCCACTTACGGATTAAAACTTAACCAACTCTAACTTGCTGCAGCAGACAAATCTTTTGCTTATTGTAGATTTTTAATGCTTCATAAATTATGAAGATTATAGAGCTTGAGCTTTTAAAGGCTTATCGGCATACAGTATTAGCACAACAAGGTTATTTAGCTCTTAGGCTTAGACGGGACTTGTATCCCATCCCCCACAATGTTCAAAGTTCAAAGGACTCATATAAAGGGTCTCTTCAATAAACCAACTCCAGATAGATGCCTCACCCATACCGAGAGGTTTGAGAGGGGGGACACAAGGTCAAGTGTCTGCAGTCAATTTAGTGAGCAGACATGCTCAGAGACTCCTCTTCTGCTTTAGAGACATTTTTCAACATTAAGAACATATTTTCCTTCTGAACACTTCGTATTATATGTGAGAGCAAAGCTAACAGCAATATAAATGCATTTCATATAGAATATTTTAAAATCTGCTGAAAACCTCCTCAACATATTCTTCAGCAAAAGCAGAAAAATATCAGTGTGCACCCTATCTAAAGGAGAACACACTTTGCACTCAGCTATAGTCACTGAGCTGCCACCGTTGGTCATTCAGGTTTTATAAGCACATGAGTGGCCAGACAAACTGGAACACTATCATGCTTAGTTGACAATTTACCTGTCCCTTGATGAAGGCTTGATGGTGCAATGTGGAAATGTAATGCGTGTTTATTGCAAAGGAAGGAAACAATTGAATCAAAGGGATATATGATGAGGGAAAGGGATTAGATAGCAGAGACCTATCTCTCTTTTGGCCAAGTTCCAATAATTAATTACTTTGCCATTGTAAAGCAGTAAAAGAGCGGCAGCATTGTTTAGGAAACAGACTGACAAGCCAGGAAAGTGTGTCCATTTGTTTTCCTGTCTTAAGGAGTTGAGGAACTGAAAGAGGATATGCCTCTTGCTGAGTTATAGTTAAACTTCCTGCAAACAGATTTTACCAAAACTGCAAATCAATCAACAGAGAACTGTTGAACAGCAGCGGCCAACAAGTCTCCCAAATTAAACCACAAAAGACACTTGTGTCTTTCAGAAAAACACATTTGAGTGCTTTCTGTTTTGAAACCACTACTGACACAACAATTCTGTCGGTCTAAGTTACAGAACAATGATCCCTTAGGGTTAAAATAAATACTTTAAATTTAGGGGATGGTGTACAGTTTCTTGTTAGATGACTTCGGAAAACCACCTTCTCCAACACCTTTCTGAACTCAGATAAGTGTAACTGACATTTACACCACTTGCCAGCTGTGCAGCGGTGAGAGAGTAAAAAGGATTTCTATAACTTTTCAGATGAACAGCTGAGTACAACACTATGAATGTGCTCCAGGGGAGACTGCAATATCATGTCTCCCATCTCTATTGCGGTTGGCATTTCACTCCATCAAGGAATGTAGCCGTTCTGTGCAAGGATACTTTCAATTTTCCAACATGGAGGGACAATCAGCCGCGACGTCATCTACTGGTTTGTGAACTACCGTTCTGAAGCTTCTAAGTCGGTATTTTGGCCGTCACCATCTTGCTATTTGGGATTGAAAAGTGACCATATTTGGATGAGCTAGGGAAGAGCGGGATGTGAATCTGACTCGATCTCAGAGGACACTAGGCCCTGCCCAGAAACCTATAGCAGAAACCTAACTGAGCCACAGCCCTGTCAACCAAACAGACACACTCCCAAACATACTGCTTTCTGAGGACCACCAGAAAACTAATAAAAAAGAATGAATTTAGCGAACATGTGGAACAAATGTATTGACGTTGTGTTTCATGAGAGAAGTTGAATGGGATTCTAAGGAGCAGAGCGTCAACTCCTAGTTGCCTGCGGTGGTATTGCACTTGAAAGCACTTCCGTACCGGCCTCCCTTTGTAGACCACTGCATCTTTTAAATAAAGTCTATGGTCTGAGCATAACTACACTGTTCAAACAAATGTGGTTAGAAAACTGGTATGATAACGGTTTAAAGAACCTGAAGTCCACTGTTGGCAGTGAAAGGGAAACAATCAGCTGTCTCCAATGTTGAAGTCTGATGTTTTGTTTATCTATCCATCCACCCCAACACCCCCCCTCTCACGACAATGTCACAACAATGCTACTTCTTTCTTTGCTCCCAGCAGGCAAGAGTCATAATTACTATTGCTGAGATGACTGATGCTCTTGTTTTTCTTGGTAGGACAACAATACAAAGTGATGGCTGATCCTGCATGTTGTCGTGTTCATATTCAGCATAACTTCAGTGCGTTTACCAATGAGCTTGACGATGAAGTTTAAGCTGCTGCTGTGAGATAAGTCACTTCACAAAGCAGCTCTGACACCCGCTGCCCTGCACAATGTCCATTTTGGGATCAAGCTTGAAGCATTATAGAGGTTATGACCTGTTTTCTGATTAACCAAGGTGGGCAATGCACTACAGCTAGAAGTATGACAACATCCAGCGCCCTGCAGCTCCAAGGCTATAGACATAACAAGGACACAGCAGGTAATCAATTATACCCTCTATGAAAACCCTCTGTCAGACTGAGGGAGTACAAATTATGAAATGGCTATTGAGAACAGATTCTTTTGCCAACTACAGTTTGGACAGGTTTGCAGCCAGACCTTGAAATCAATCATCGCGGTTGAGCGAGGAAGGGAAGTTAATTCCAGTTGAGGCACAAGTGGTAAAGCCTGCTGAAGGATTCACAGTGAGCTCAAAATTGTTCGCTGGCCTCGGACCTTGGATACTGCTCCTAGAGAAAAAGAAATTCCGATTCAGTCCCAAATGCCCAGCAGCGATTTCTTTTTTGTTTTTTTTCTGACAAAGCTCTACTTGCCTGTTGGTGTGGCCGTTGGTTGAAGGAAATAAAGCAACAACAACTGGAAATAGCTTTTTATTCAGATGGACATCTGGGCTCAAAGGCTTTATTACCAATCTGCAAGGTCCCTTCAGATTTAGTTTTCCATTCTCTCTCTCCCCTCTTCTCGTCCTCAGTCTGCCCTCCTGTATCAGAGCCATTGCTCCTGTTGTGCCCTTAAGCGCAGTCACAAATTGACATGCTGAATTCTCATCTGGGACATTAAACCCCAGGGATCAAGCATACAGAAAAAGCTTTTTGGAAATTGTTTATGTTCATAACAAGGTGTATCAGGTGGATTTCCTCACGAAAGGACCAACATCCCTCATTTTTAACCTGCTACCAGGCTGTGTTGGGAAAAATAAATAAAAAGACAACAACAAAAAAAGCTGTCCTCCTCAGACCTAAAGGCAGATGAGGTCAAGTAATCTTTCAGATAAAACCTCAAACAAAAAGCACCACTTCAACACTTGCCTATGATGCGGCAGCAAATATATAGAACCGAGCACAAATGGCCCGACGATCGCTCACAAACCGAGGAGAGATTAACAATTTGAGACAGTATAGCCTCGGCTTGATTACTATTCTCACGTCAACGACACTCACCTGCCTACCCCTTTATTACTGCTGCCTCCGATACATTATTTATATGTTTTGTGAGGGTGATGATTTATCCGAGCGGAGTGAAGGACAGCTGGAATACAGAGAAGTATGTCTCGTCAATTGTAAATAATTTGATGCCTCTATTTGTTGGTTAATGGAGGATAACAGGGACTTACAGCTAGAATGATGGCTTCTTTTCCTAAAACATAAGGCAGTACGATTAAATCTACAGTGACATACACACGTTAGCCCGAATATTACACATTTCCATGCCGAGTTCAACAAGAGTACGGACATACTAGGTCAGAAAGGTATGATCAGCTCACATAAATACGTTATGTACATTCTCTCAAGCCTACACCTACACACACGTTCCTCGTCTTTTCAGGTCAACTCAGTAGAGAGCACTCTGTGATAATGAGCTGCTCCACTTTCATGACAGATGGAAAATGTGCAGCATGCCGTGCTCTGCTCCTCCCTTCCCTTCTCCACTCCACTTCGTCCAGTTCGTCCGACCATCCTCTCATCGGCCCCGTCACAGCGCCATATCGAATGATCGGGACGCGGCAACGAGAGGAGGAGCTGCTCGGAGTTTAGGCAGTGGAAAAAATACCTCACCTTCTTCATCAATATTGCAGCCTTACCTGGTGAAAGCTAACACCGGCTAACATATTCCATCATGTCATTGGAAGAGAGGATCAGATGCCTGGGCCTGACATGCCAACATTGTTACCTGTACAAATGATGACGCAAAGCTTGCTTCATTATTCATGTCACTCTTTAAAGGAACAGGGGAAGTTTGAAGGCACTGGAAAACAGGGTATGTTCAAGAGTGCCATTATCAACAAGGAGATCACGTTTGCGCGCAGCTGAAAAGGTGAGAAGCAGCAGAAACTTGAAGAACGGGAGCTCCTCCTGGTGCAACAGACACAAGACACAATGCAGGGAATGATCTAAGAAAAAGTGTAATAAAAAACTAGGATGGCATGCAGCCCCTACATGAATAACAATAACTTGTGTAAAAGTATTGCGATCCTTATTTATGTGCAGTTTGTTTTTCCTCGGCATTTGCCCCTAATGGAAAACAGAACCAAATGACTATGACGTGTACCAAGTGTAACTGATTTAGTAGTTTCTATTAAAAAGTCAAGATGATGCTGAACAAATTCCCTTCCAATTTTATTTTGGAAAGGGAAAAAAAGAAGGACGGCAGAGCTAGGATCAATACGAGGAGTATTTTAGTAGCTGCTGGACCTAATCTTCAACCTTAAACCTTTAAAGATTGGAAATAAACAATTGTAATAAGCCTACGGCCGATACAGTCGTTCACAACTAATTACTTTTAATTAAGCTCACTATTATTAGTCCCTTAACACCACCTGCACCAACTCTGCAGCTCTGTTAAACAATGGCAGTAACTTGAGCACAGCTTAAAACAGATTCACAATCATGATATTCTGTTATGAAGCGGCTCCTCTGAGCTCTGGTAGCTGCCACTGATCTCATTGGTCAGTGGGAGAGTGCTGTCATCATAACAGACTGTATGCATGGGATCGTGTGTGTCCGTTCGTGTGCGAGTGTGTAACACGGTCTGGCTGAGGTCAGGGTTAGTGCACATTTAATCTGCTCTGTTTCCAGGCCACTCCAAGGACTTTGACACATCACTTCTGTATCTATTATTCACAAGTGGTCTGTGACTTTCAAATGTGCACCCGTCTCTATGTGCATGGGCACAACAAATTGTCCCTCAGTAGCACAATGCGGCTCAAAATTTCTCCGAATTGTTTTATTTTCTTTTGCAGCTCAAATATCAACCCGGTTGCATAATCACAGAATTTCTACCACATGCAAACTTACACTCACACACAGACACACTGTGGTGCCACTCCAGTTGCACAACCCCTGAATTTTAGGGATAGAATAGCTTGGTTTCATAAGCAGTCTGCTGCCTACTGGCAGCTGTGCTGTCAGATGAGGTCATTACTTGGGGCGGGCCACAAACGCAGACAGGGCATAATGTTGGACACAATGGTAAAAACCCACAGAGAGCTGACAGCCAGGGGCGACCCTGGAGCTGCGGGGATCCTGTCCAGGGAGGTTGTAGTGCATTTGTCTCCTTTCTGTTTTGAGTCGTGTTACCTCCACTGGTGGCGCAGCGAGGCATTGAGGTAAACAGGGAACACAGGAGCTGAATGATGCTTGTGTGTCGGTGTGTTAGCGTGAGCTGGTATTACTATCAGCTCAGCTCCAGGGTGGGGTGAATGGCCTCAGTGCTATCTCTGGAGCACAGCTTGTTTACCCTAATGAACACAACTCCAACTGCACTCCAGCAAATTGCAAAGAGGGCATTTGTCTATTGACGGTGCTCCAAAGCGAGAAATCACTGGGGATATGAATATACATGAGAACAATGCCAGTGCTACTCATTGTAGTACAGTGAAAAAAATTTGTGGATGCTTACATGCCAGCTTAAACAAATACCAGCAATAATCAGACACTGATGACTTTTTTTTTAATTCTTTGATCCCTATTGTTGAACTTGTACAGAGATACATTTTTTTTTGCCTTTCTGAGAACTTCTTTGTGTTGGTGATCAGGGCATGCAGAGCTGCAAAATCCTGCCCTGTCAGCCGAACCACTTATCTTGACATCTGTACCAGGAAATGGTTTCAGCTCTTTCCATGAAAGTAAAGACTTAATTTAATGTCAATATTCAACATGTCCCTGAAGAAGACTTGTGCTAATACTGCAGGGGAGCAGAGCTCGCAAATCGTTTCATCCAGTAGCTAAAGCTTCTTTAAATCCCTCAAAACATGAATTTTTGACCAATGGGAAAATAGTTAATATGATGGGAGTAAAACGCCACTCCATCCAATAGTCAAGCATCTCAGTTGTTTACCCAAATCTCTGAAATCCCTCCGCGAATGTTTATTCAGCCAATGCGAGGGCAGTAGCCCCGGTGCACAAGGACGAATGTCTGCCTGCAGGTCTATGCTGATACTGTGCTGCATAAGGCTGTGCCATGGCACGCGTGTGACCATTACATCATGACTACTTCCGACCAGTCTGCACTACACACAATCACGTGACCTCCTGTCGGCATGTCAGAAGCACCGCTGTGCTGATCTGATCATGACTTTTGCGGTGAGACGATTTCCTGCTGGCATCCTGCTGTGAGTGTGTCTTAATCCCTCTGTGCAGTGGGTTATTTTGATGAAGTGGCTACAGAGTGCGATAGATATGTGCAAGTGTGCACATGTTTCACTGCCCGAGCTCATGTGTGTTGATGGGAGTGTTTAGGTTTGACTGTGTTCATCTTCCTTCTCATTGTTAGATTGTTTTCCATGCTTTTAACCTCTGGCTTCCTCACCCCCTCCACTCTGCACACCGCCAAAGCCGCTTTGAGCTCTTTGCTCTGACATCACCGTAGTCATCATCAGTAGGCATGGACCAGACCATTATGTGCAACCCGGGGGGAGATTACACACAAATCAGAGCATTTGAGTTGAGTCCTGGCACAAGAGAGACTCTGGAAACCCACCTTAGGGAGGGAACAATGGTAATACTCTGCTTTTTTTCCACAGCATCTTTGTTTCAAACTCCTTGTATGGGCAGCTGATGCTTTAACAAACAAAACATACTGGCATCCCTGAAGCACAGAAGGAGTGCTCCAAAAATATCTGCATCAGCAGAATAAAACTGCCATTGTCTTTCTGGCTCACTCGCCATCTTTTTGTTCTAAGTCGTTGTAAGTGAGAGGTCATGACCCCGTGGCTCTGTGCTGAACAAGAGGTAAAATAAAAGAGACAGAAAGAGTCAATAACAAAAAGAGACAACGTATGCAAGTCAAACTGTATGCCTCTGTGTGACAGTGTACTGACGTGTCAGCCTGATGGCTCCCAGCTCCATGACTCTTTGGCACAAAGGCCAAAGGTGGACAGCCGAGGCATCCATGTGCTCTAAAAACCCATCTTTTGTTAGGCTGCTAATATCACTGAGGTGTCACAGTGACCTCCTGGACCGCTGTTTGAAGTTCACTGATGTGATATGACACAGGCATCTCCTGAACCCATTAATAGGAGGGGAATCCCACAAATGGCTTGCCCTGGTTTCTTAAGCTGAATGTGATAGTCTAAGAAGAAACTATACATTAAACTGAGGGTCAGTTGCATTTCTTATCACGGAAATTTTGTTAACACTGACTGTGAAGACTAGTGTGCGGGTCGTGAAGGCAGCATGTGAGCAGAACATTAGGAACAGCCTTAATCCTCCGTCTTTGTCTACACATAATACCTTCAGGAACTAAACCTTCATTACTGAAGGGAAAGACACCTGTGTTTTGTGCTCAGAGCCCAACACATAATTAGAATTTTTGTTTATATGATATAAGGGACCCTAAACACTTGAATAAAAAATTTAAAGGGAACAAGTTAAATTGAAGTGTGTCATGGAAAAAGGAAATACAAATATATTAGGACAGTTGAAAGAGAAAATGAATAACTCGGAGTACTAATTTTCCTCCCTCTTTTTGGATTTAACATTTTCAGTGTTGCGTCACAAGCTGAAAGTAAATTAATACTAAAATATAATAATATCAAATCTAAATAAATGTTATAACATGTCATTTGAAACAGGCATTGTATAACGGTCAATTCTTATTGTAATTATAGGTACAGTTCTCGTCCATACCAAACAGGTGAGATGTGAATTATAGAAACAGTTGCTGCATTGAAAGCTATTTGAAAATACTACTTGACATGACGATGAGTGTTCACATACACGAGCTGCTGATCCACACAAACACGCCACTGACAAGATAGTGATGTTTCACTCCCTCTTTCAGGCGTGACACCAAGAGATATAAACTGATAAACTACAGGCTCCACGGGACGCTCACACTCACACTAACGACCAGTCATATCATAAATATCTGGGTGCCTTCACAAACACGCTGGAGAAAGCCACAGCATATGGAAACTATTTCTCTTACTAGGAGCTGAATGCCTCAATGAAAACAACACATAAACTTCGACAAACAGTTGCTCACAAACAAGCAGACAAATATATACACAGAAATCCGTTTCCACTTGTGTAGTCCGGTAGCTGACAGAATCTTTATCACAGTAGCCCAAACATTAACACCTGCTTTATCAAAGGAAATTGAAACACATCCACAAGCTGAACCAACTGACAGCATTTTAGTTGGCTACAATCCCCCCTCCAGCTGTTAGGACTACTTGTTGAAGGACTTTCCAGGGTTCCAGCGTGGATCCAACCCTGGCTGACATAATGTTGTATTAAGGGATCATGTTGAGGGATGATTCACATTCCTGCTAGGACACCCATGGCATAGTATAACTACAGCTGGGAAGTCCCACCCTGGAAGCCCCTAAATGTCCCCAGAACTTCCCCCATGCAGCAGCCTGACCTCAGCCCCCATTCCAGCCTGCTAAGCTCGCAATGGCAAGTTAAAAATAACACCGCCAAGATGCAACATTGGTCCTGATGACATATGTCTCCATAGCAACCCGAGACGACAGGTTGGTTGAGGTCAAAGGTTGGATCTTGAGAGAATCATGTGACATTGGGGATGCAGAGGGAAGCAGGAACTGGTGCAGAGAGGAGTGGGTCACTCAGTGAGAGAAGCAGCTGCAGCAACAAGGAAAATCCCCTCAGTGAGACAAAGAGAGCATGACTTCTGTCTTTCCGTCTCTGCCCTCCACTATCACTCACTTCAAAGTATAAACATGTCCTTTGCAACCGAGCTCAAGTCATTATGTAATTTAGCCAACACCAGTTTTCAGCTGGATATTTTCACTTATGTATGATCCAGGCTATTGTCTCCTTAACTCACTAGATACAACAATAGTTTTGAAACGGAGGAACTGAAGCCCAGAATAACTTTGTCATATCAAATTGGCAGTAGACAGGTGAGGCTGATTCACTTTGGAGATTGCCTCTGTTCCAATGACTTTTGTAACATCTTGTCTTTGTAAAAAAAAAAGGTAAAGTGTTCCTGGTGTTTACTATGATTGAATACCTGCAAAAAATATAGAACAAAGTTAGATTTTGAAAGTTTAAGAGAGATAATGCTCTTTGAGGATAGTATAGATTAATGCACATAATGCTGTGTTGTAGGTCATTAACTATCAATTTGTAGTAGTATTTTATGAATCAGTATCTACTAGAGCACTTGGTACCAGGACAGAAAGTCTCAGATGGCTTACCATTTTTGGGTAATGGTTACTTTTTAAAGGATGCTAAAAAAAATTTTTTTTTAAAAAAGGTGCTAAAAATAACACTAAATACATTAAAATTATGTTGTAATGCTGTTTTATTTATCCAGTTATTACAAATGTGAGTGTCATTTTGCCTGTCACTATTCCTGGAGCCTGGAAATCCCGGTTTCACTGTGGCTCTTTCATAGTCGGGGGAGGGGGGGGAAACCTGCTGATAAAGAGGTGAATCCCTCCTCATGACCATGTGATGGAAAAACCTAAAAGAGGAAGCAAGAAGAAGAGGGTAACAAGGTGAAGGAAGGAGGGGAATTACAGTACATGACAAGTTGGTTGGCAGGGTGAGCTGAGGGGAAACCCTAGACCACAAATGTCAGTCTTTTAGTTGCAACCCCTTCACCCCCTTCCACACTCCTACCGCCAGCCTCCCATACCATCAATCCCCAGCCAATAGATATTTTTGAACTTGTGTGGGTGACCCGAGCGCTGTTGTAAAAAAGACAGGAATGACATGTCCGAGTTGTTTAAAGCTTTCACCTTACGGGTGAAGCCAAAAGCCCAGATTCCTTAATTACCCAGTTTCAGCAAGATACACATACAGATGTATTGCATTCTTTACCGGTCGGATGTCTCTCACTTCTTTCTCCTTTAAGATTAAGAAATCCACATGAAATATGAATGTGAAGTTGTGCTTCAGCTAGTGATTGGAACATAGAAGGAGATCAGTGATCGTCCAGCTTGTTGTTAATTTGTCCAAGCTGGTGTGGTAAGACTTTCTGTTGACAGTTAAGTGAAAAAGGGAACTATGATCCATTGTGTAGTGGCACAAAGTGCCCTTTGGCCATTGCAAACTTTGTACTTGACCCTTACATGACCCCTGAGACTTTTGCTTCTGTACCCCAGCCTTCTGCTTTGCGCTCGCCCTCAACCTCTCCTGATTCCCCTTTACCCTCTGACACCATCCCTAAAAATATCCTGTGCAAAGGGCAGACCTCAGTATTAATGGTGTATTTAGAAGAAGTGTGACAAAAGATGCATGCATGGTGATATTATAGTACTCGTTAGCAAGGTAATTTACTACCATGCTAAAAATGGCAGATTAGCGATATACTTCAGAATTCGAACCTGCTGCCTTTGGAGATTCATCTCGTGCAAGAATGTGTTGCGTTTGGGGACATCACGACTTGCTGGCCATGATTAGTGCCTCATTTGAAGCATGAGGCAACCGTCCAAAGAAAGAGTTATTGTTTCTGTTGGTATGGCAGAAAACATAATTTGGGGTGACAATAGTTCTAGATTTCCAAAATAAAGGCTTCGAAAATCAAAAGTAAAATGCAGAGTGTTTGCCTAACACTAAAAATGAATCCAATGATAAAAAAAAAAAAAATCCCTTGGACCTCTTCCGTGTTCCTGAACTCTAAATAACTACTGTCCTGCATATTTGAAGTCGTGCAGGAGGTGGCGAGAAACTCAAACTGGGTCAAACTGGGTGCTGAACTACTCCCCAGTAAAACCTGACGAACATTTGGTGGCAGAAGATCAGGAGTTCTCATATCAATACTTCAAAGAAGATGGCTGTAAATAGAGAGAAGAGATCTTCACAGGGTGTGAGTGGAGAGGTGTTAATGAGGTCATAGGTCCTTTAACACAGCTCTGTTCCTACAGACAACCAGACTGACACACACACACACACACACACACACACACACACACACACACACACACACACACACACACACACACACACACACACACACACACACACACACTTTTTTTTGCTTTCCATTATGTGTAAACAAATTTATTTGCAGGGTTGCTAAAAACTTGACAAATACAGTGTCCATATGCAAATCTGAGACACTATAAATATTGACACACTACATCACAGAAGAAGCACAGAGAATTAAAATGCAAAATGCACCCAAACATTCCTTATATTTATTCATGTGATCATGAGGGACCTATACTGGGTGCTATTCACACATAATTTAAACAGAATGAATTCAGGCTTAGCTTGGTTAAATAGTATGGGAGATTTCCCCAAAAGGCAATTTCGCTATCCAATTTACAGCCCACAATAGCTCAAGTGAAAGCTGGGTAGGTAATGTCTTGCTGTTGCTAGTGGCCCGAGCAATTATCCCCTTGGCTATAAGGTAAGATTGCATAGGCCTGCAGATTAGGATGTGCGCATGGTGTCTGGTAGTTCGATTCAGATGCAGTGGAGGTTATCTTATATAATTCTGAATCAATTCATCATTGCCAATAATACATTTTTATCATGTTGACGGGCACAGTGCAACACAAGCGTGGTTTACAGTATGCACACACTGGAGTTATCTTCGTTCAGTGTTTGGGCACATTTGGATTTATCGACTTAATAAACAGCTTTGCTAAATAAAGGTGTATTCTTCAGTTCGTAATTTTACCCCATCACCGACAGATTAACATTAATGGAACAGAGCACTGAACTGTACACACACTGTACTCGTAAAAAAAACCTTCAACAACCTCTGGTGGGGCATAGAAAAGAACTAGGTCTATACAGTCATCATTTTTGATAACGATACCTTTCCCCAGTACGGCAGCGTTTCCACTGCTGGCAACATCACATAAACAACAACAGAGTGGAGCACAATTTAAAAAAGTAAAGAAGACAGTAAGATACGTTCAAGTTAAGCATCTTACAATTAACATGAATAGAAATAACTTCAAAAATAAACCTGTATAAAAGAGCTGCACACTGTCACACACCTTCCCCTTGTTTTTCTGTTGGCCAGACCATGACCCTCGTCAAAGTCAGTCAGTTTAACTGTCAGTTATATTTCATTTGCAACTCAGTGGGCGAAAGACAGGAGTCAATGGTTTGGTAAACAGCGACTAAAATAAGCGCCAAATAGCTCCCTTTCTTTCTTTATGTTGAATCGAGAATCGTTTTAAA
Source organism: Brachyistius frenatus (assembly GCF_029030835.1). NCBI lineage: Eukaryota > Metazoa > Chordata > Actinopteri > Embiotocidae > Brachyistius > Brachyistius frenatus. The sequence continues at coordinate 2,612,607 of NW_027210632.1, forward strand.
TTAACTCTGAATCGAACCACAACCTCAAAATTGAGATTTGAATTGTGAGACTGCCAAAGAGCCCTCCGATGTGGTGTGTTTGCTTAATGAGACGTGAAATCGAATGACTCATGTTTAGTAAAACTAACCGAGTGTGTGAATTTCTACAGCTGAGAGCTTCACATCCATCCATCTCCTTTAGCTTAATTCCTCCAGTGCTGAGCCATCACTCAGCCAGATCCTTAATATTTCCCAAGAACCCAAACTGGGGCGTACTGTATACAACAGCCGTATATACTTAGCAGACAGGAATGCCAGGAACTCACACAGGAGATAAACCTGCTCCTCGATCTTTGACCCTCAAACTCCTTCTGCTCTCCTCTGACCTACATCGAGCTCTGAAGTTCCTTATCTCTCTGAACTGGTTGCCGCCATAGTGAGAATTGAGTATGTGTTGGTCGTCACACTTCAGCGTTTAAGAAATGATAAAATGAGGTCAGCAGGCTTTTCTCAACAGCATGATAGCCGTCTTTATGATTTTATTACATACAGAATACAGTCTACACCTGGCGGCCAATCTACTGTATTCTCAGACCCAGCTACCACCTGCATGTTAGCCGTTTTTTCACATGACACTGTCAATAAAAGAAAGAAAACAAAGGAGCACGAGGACAGAAGGACAAAGCTTAGTGCCCTCATGGAGTAGAAACCATTTCTGGTAATCAGCACTGTGACCTTTTAGACATGTCCACAAGCTCTATATGCGAAGGTTCATTTCAGTACATTAAAATGAGGTACAACAGTGTTTGGGAGTTGATGTACGATGCTGACATAACACTATGGGATTTTTTTTTTAACTTTTGCTTTATCATTTATTGTCACAAACGACATCTTAGTATTGCCATCGTTACAGAATTTTAGCCAAACGAGTGCCATTGCTCAAAGGATGTCAATGTCAGTCTGTCAGCAAGTCAAGGACTTTGGTCCATAATTAATTATCTCAACCACAACTGGATGACTTGCCATAAAACAGACAGTCTCATCAGTGTAAAACCGTAAGGAGAAAGTTTATCTAAAGTAAATATGAGGCTTCAGTGGTGAGTTCAAATCAACGAGGTATCATCAAAAGTTAAGAAAAGACCTCACCAAGCAAAAATCTAAATCAATCTATTCAGTTTAAGAAAGCAGTGCACCTCGAGTGCATCCGGAAAGTATTCACACCGCTTCACTTTTTCCACATTTTGTTATGTTACAGCCTTATTCCAAAATGGATTAAATTCATTTTTTCCCCTCAGAATTCTACACACAAAACCCCATAAAGATAATGTGAATTTTTTTTTTTGACATTTTTGCAAATCTATTAAAAAAAAAATTAAAAATCACGTACATAAGTATTCACAGTCTTTGCCATGCCACTAAAAATTGAGCTTGGGTGCATCCTGTTTCCACGGATCATCCTTGAGATGTTTCTACAACTTGATTGGAGTCCACCTGAGGTAAATTCAGTTGATTGGACATGATTTAGAAAGGCACACACCTGTCTATTAAGGTCCCACAGTAATAATAATTACATAATGAAATGAAAAAGTGAAAAAAAAGTTTGTTAAATTTTTTTGCAAATGTATTAAAAATAAAGAACGAAGATATAACACGTACATAAAGTATTCACAGCCATTGCTCAATACTTTGTTGAAGCACCTTTGGCAGCAATTACAGCCTCATGTCTTTTCTAGTATGATGCTACAAGCTTGGCTATCCAACATTCATGTCACAACACAACAACTCTTGGTTTCTCCAGGCCTGCAGAGATCACCTGACAAGTGCATGTAGAAAACATTCTCAAATATAACTCTGTGACTCACACAGATTCTTTTTTTAGGAAGCACATGAGGAACCTGGACTCTTAAATGTAGTGTATGTTTGTGCATGGACGAGAGTGTGGCCAGAAGAGTAAATAACAAATCATCTGGGTTTAAGGGAGATTAAGCTGCATTGGAAGACAAAGGGATAAAAAAAAAAAAAAAAAGGACACATGCACAGACACAATCTCTCTCTCTCTCTCTCTCTCTCTCTCTCTCTCTCTCTCTCTCTCTCTCTCTCTCTCTCTCTCTCTCTCTCTCTCTCTCTCTCTCGCTCACGCACACACAGCACAGACACGCTCAAGGTCATAAGGCAATGTATTGTCATTGTAAAAAATACAACTAAACTGAGTTGGCAACTCATCAGTTCAGCAGCAATGAACAAGGTAAATGTAATATTTAAAAAAAAAACTAAGATAAAACAAGACATCACCATGGCATGAATAATACACACACACACACACACACACACACACACACACACACACACACACACACACACACACACACACACACACACACACACACACACACACACACACACACACACACACACACCAATTTCCTAGACTGAAACCATTTCTCGGCTGGAGACAGCACAGCACAGCACAGCACCGGCCTCTTGGTCATTGTGGCATCTCTCGCTCATTGGTCGGCCCCGCACCAGCCTCCGGGGACCCGGCGGGGTTGTGAAGATGAGGTGGCTGCTAAGAGACTGAGTCACAACATGCAATGCTCTGTGCTCACAACATCTTCCATGCACACCAGTGACAGTTATATAAAGACACGGAGACAGGTTTAAGACAAACACTTTCACGTTTACACTTTTAATTTCATCCTTCAGTGTCACTTTAGTTTACCGTTTCACGCTATAGGGCAATGTGTACTTCTTGTCCATGTTGTCTTAAAATTAAAAGTATATTTAATTGCATATTTTGAGTAATGTATGCAGTACATCACACATTTGTGACTGATAAATTATTGTTTGAGACATTTACTGCAGATTTTAATCAAAAAGACTCCAAACCACACAAGCCATAAAAAGCGGTGGCGATAATTTCTCACTTTCGTGGCTGAGTGCTTTTATTCTTGTGGATGTGAAGTGACACACTCAATTTCAAACACAAACTGTCAACATCAGTTAGTGGGCTTGCTTATCCAATTTGGCAGAATAGGTACAAGGATAGTCGCTCTGTATTTAGGAAACACTTTTGACCACCAATGATCACTTTAATACACATAATCTCAATCAGCCAAAGCAGGTCTGTCTCTCTCAATCACCTGTTCTCTCTACCTGTGAAACAATTATGCCTGATTATGCCCTAAAAGTGGTAGATCGACATTTCGATAACACCAACACTGACACCACTCTTGTGTCTATAATGTAATTAAATAATTTGTTTTAAGGAATTAGAGCGCGGAGCCAAAACTTCACTGAACAAATATATGAAACTCAGCTTGCAACAGATAAAAGGTGTATTTGATCAGAGGGGCATGGATGTGACCTCACCAAATGTGAAAATACTGTCAGTATACTGCATGTGTGTGTGTTTCACAAGATCCTTTTTGAGTCTGTTTGTCCTAAATGGGATTATCTCAAAGAGTTCTGCAATTTCTTCTGACCTCCTTGATTGGGCTGTAATGAGAAAGAGTCAAATAAGGGCATAACCATGCGCGCGCACACACGCACACACACACACACACACACACACACACACACACACACACACACACACACACACACACACACACACACACACACACACACACACACACACACACACAGTTGTGAGGCACAGAGAGAGAGAGAGAGAGAAGAGGACGCACTCTCTTTTTCTCTGGCATTTCCTATTGCTCCCTCCATCCAAACAAGCCGGTTGGAGCTGCAATTATGGGAAGGAAACCATGTATTTATAGCCAGGCGAGGATCAACGACAGAACAACTAGTTGCGCTGCACGGGAGGCGGTTATATTTAACATGCTGTGATGTCAACACGTGGCTGGTGCGTTTCCATGGTTTCTCCTCCGAGACGGGGCGGGCACTTTCTTATCAGTCCGGCGCAGAGACAGACGAGGCGGTGTGAGAGAGAGAGAGAGAGAGAGAGAGAGGACAGACAGACAGACAGTCAGATCGACAGCCAGAAGGAGCGGGCAACAGCTAGAGAAAATAAAGATAATGGTGTGAGGGTTTAAAAAGGGAAACACAAATAACATTTCACCATAATGGACAGGCTGCATGGGGCATTGTTTGGCTCTCAGTACACACTGTAGGCCATTCATTGACTGTGTACAGACTACCTATTTGCTCTCTATTTGTATTTCTTTTATTCTGAAGCATATTGTGACATCTGATCTAGAAAGGTTCTTTAGAAATAAACCTTTCTTACTTGCTACTTTTTATCACCTCAGGGAGAAAGAAAACTCAGTACTACTTTCTGTCTCTTCTTTCCTTACTCCTCTTTTTATCCCTCCCACTCCTTCCCTTGCTTCTTTTAAGGTTATCTGTGATGCTATCTGCAGTCTGATAAAGGTTAAGGAGGCTAGCTGGCACCACCTTCAGTCTCCAGCTTGCTCAGAAACTCAGCCTCTACGGTGATAATCCCTTGCCTCACCGTGGCGGCACTATACTGTCCATAGAAATATAAAGAAAACAACAAGGTCTACAATGGCATATTATACACGTTTTTATAGTATGCTTGACAATGACAAATTTGAAGCCTCAGACTGCGCCAACAGACCATAATTAATACAAAATTATGTTGAAAACAAACTTCCCTCGGGTGATTTGTCATGGAAATGCTGAAAAACTTGATGATGCCTGCTGCTGCCTCTATTCCCTATTCTCAAAACGCTTAAACACACACACCGTCTCTGCAGAGTAAATAGAAATAATGGGAGCAGACAGTGTTGATATACACAAGTCAGGCTTCAAACACCACACAGCTGACTACTCTCTCTCTCTCTCTCTCTCTCTCTCTCTCTCTCTCTCTCTCTCTCTCTCTCTCTCTCTCTCTCTCTCTCTCTCTCTCTCTCTCTCTCTCTCTCTCTCTCTCTCTCTCTCTCTCTCTCTCTCTCTCTCTCTCTCTCTCTCTCTCTCTCTCTCTCTCTCTCTCTCTCTCTCTCTCTCTCTCTCTCTCTCTCTCTCTCTCTCTCTCTCTCTCTCTCTCTCTCTCTCTCTCTCTCTCTCTCTCTCTCTCTCTCTCTCTCTCTCTCTCTCTCTCTCTCTCTCTCTCTCTCTCTCTCTCTCTCTCTCTCTCTCTCTCTCTCTCTCTCTCTCTCTCTCTCTCTCTCTCTCTCTCTCACTAAGTAACCTAAGCCATTAGCTCCCTTTAACCAAATTCAGCTAACAAACCGTTTAATAGTTGCCCCGCGTGAAATGACTGTGTGTAACACATACTCCACATTAAATGGGCCTACAGTAGGTGTCAAGGCTCATGTCATGGATGCACATTATTTAGTCTCTAATGCCGCAGTGACAGATCCCCGAGACTCTGAGCCAAGGCGGCGTTATCTACAATAGCACAGAGGGTTGTGTGGATTTAGCTGGAATGGGCAATAAACTGAGCAAGGGAATCGGAGGGAAAATGAGGGAGAGGGAGATTCTGCGAAGACGTAGAAAGGAATAAAAACCTAGAAAAACGCAACGATTAGCAAAAGCTCCTTAACCTAACTGGTTTCATTAGCAAAATGCTAGAGAGGATGTGAAGTGTCATAGATGAAGAAGTTCAGGCCAAACACGGTGCTACAGCAGGACAGACAAGACGCAGGACTCAGGAGAAGCTGTGACTGGAAAAAAAAAAAAACAGAGATGGCAGACACATATGGAACATAAAAATATCAACATATGTTTTCTGTATTTTCATGCTGAAACTCCCATATGGTGTCCTGCCTTTTTAACATTTTGAAGTGACTTTCCTCTTGAGGTGTTGATTCTGCAGCAAACACGAATTTGCTTTTAATGCTTTTTCCAACCTTGAGTTAAATCGATGAGAGAATAAAACTGTAAAAGCATTTTACAATCCACCACACATTATGTTAATAATGAAGAGCATGTGAGTCAATAACCCGCTGACACAGTTTCAAAAAAGGAAAAACAGTAACATACCATACGCTTCATAAAGCAATTTATTGCATGGCTTTTGTACTAAATTGCACTACACTGAATATGTTTTGGTCAAATCATCCAGTGCGTATTATATTGTATTTCAAGTCTTTATGCTATAGTCTATGATTAATGCTGAGCTATGGTTCTTTCTGTAAACCTTTTTATGTGCACTGTTTTTTACAGTGCAGCAGTAATAACTAGGATTAGGGTTGTATGCCTCCTTCAACCAGTCAAATTGCTGTTTACGTCCATGTCTGTCAAGTTTCATTTAATATATGTAGTGAAGGAATGTAATAAAAGTAATCACAATGACTTAATTCACACAAAGTTACAGCCATGACAGTAGACAGATGCTTCAATGCTGCCATGGCTGTTGCTGCAAGAAAACTACTGACTCGAAAACGTGAATGCTTCACAAACATCTTCAACCTGACAGCACAGAAAATTCATAAACTCACCACAGTTTAGGTGGACACCCAAGTTTAGTGTCACCAATTCATTATCAGGCCAAATGTGAAACAAGGTCACAATCTCCTCTTCTGTTTCTGAGTTATGGTGTTGAATTATTCGATTGTTTTTTTCAATATGAATTATGATGTCGCAATTTAATTGACCTTTGACCTTTCTGACATAAAAGTTCATCATTGTCATAATCCTATTATATATGAGACATGAAATTTTGTCATAATCAGCGTATAAGTTATGCAGGGTCACGGTGACCTTTGACCACCAAATTCTGATCAGCACACCGCTTAGTCCAAGTGGACGGTTGTGTCAGATGTAATTTCTGACATTTTGTGTTCACGAGGTCACAGTGACATTCGACCTTCGACCAACCAATTCGAATCAGTTCAAATAAACGTTTGTGCAAAAATCTTAACATAGTCCCTCGAGGCATATCTGAGAAATCACCTTCACGCAAATGGGACTTGCAGACAGACAAAAGGACAAACCAAAAACATTCACGCCTCTGGTCACCGCTATCATCGACGCGGAGGCATCAAACTCTAAATACTGATTTATGGGTCTTAAAGGTGATAGAAAGAGTTCTAAAAACATGACAGGCAGTGGTGATAGCACTCTTCCTGCCGGCGCTCCATTTCTGTCCCTAATCTCCTGCTCAGCTCCAGTGACACGACTCTCACAGACAATTACATCACAGAGGCAACTCTGGGTGCCCTCAAAGGCTGAGGACAGGTGGGAGGGGCAGGCGTAGTAAATTATGGACAGTTAAATCATATCCACAATCTAAAAGTACACCTTACGGATTATCAATGTCATGGGTAGGTTTGTGTTTTTGATATTAAAGTGAGAAAACAGGGCAGCAATTGAGAGAAATCATAGAGTAAAATAAGGAAATTAAAATAGGGAGTAAAAGAGGCAAGACAGCATGACTTCATGACAGAGTGACAGTAAATCAGGACAGGAGAATGGAGAGCGTAGAGAGTGAATGGATGTTGGAGAGCAGCCATGGTGAGTGATTCACATCTATTTTCCACCAGCAGGCAAATGAATCTCACAGTCAAAAGAGAGAAAAAAAAAAAATGTAATCTCAAAATAGTTTTCTTCTCCATTATGTATGCATGTGCGGCTTTTTCCTCCCTCTGTGAGACAAAGGGCACACATCAAGGGCATTTTATTACCAAGCATGTGAGTCCCATGTGCTCCTGCACAAAAATAGATCATAAGTCTTCTCCGGTGGAGCTTTGCCTCATCAAAGAGAATCTATTCTCCACATATTCTGATCCATAAATAAAATGCTATGCTCAGTGGAGACACGGGAACGAAGAGAGTGAGGGAAATGTGAATGAAAATGGTTGAGTGACAGGAGCCTGCAGGATTTATTTATGGCAGTTCATGAATAAGCCAATTATGCATTCACAGGAATGATTCAGTTATTCGATGACCTTTGGACTGACACTGCTTACAGACCGGGAGGCTGAGAAACACAAGCAAACAAAGTAAACAGTTTTTATTAAAGTCCATCCTCACAAGGATCTCTACAAGGATGCAAAATTGTAGAGTGGAAGGAGAATGAGCTCATGCGTTAAATGTATGTAATTAATATACCGGAGTCAAATTAAAATGGCCCCTGCTTGCAGGTGAGAAAACGCAGAAACAATAATTTGGGTATGTGGACGTCGGTGGAAGTTTGTCATCTCCGAGCTCTCGGACAGCAGAGCGCTAAATAGGTTATGTAAGGAAGTTGTCTAAGTCGGTGGATAATTGAGCTGATGAGGCTGACATTTGGAGCCTACAGATGAGGGTGTGGTGTGTTCAAGGGACGGGTGTGGAGTGGAAAGAGATGTAATTACTTTATATGTTGCAGAGGAGGAGAAGGAGCCGGGGTGAGAGAGCTAGATCCCGGCGTTAACACTGGTATCACCTTACAACTGACATGTACTGGTGTATGAATAGAAAACAGTAAGCCACACAGACAAAAATACACACAAATTTTACTGCAGCTCAAAATACTCTGTACATACTGTGAATGTGTGAACTTTCTCTGGGTAACCAGCACATTTCAAAGGATACTTTCAAGCAGAGCTGCGAGTATCAAGTATTTTCATTATTTAATCTGCTGATCATTTTTTATGATTTTACATTTAGTCTAAAAATGTGTCAGAAAATAGTCAAATGAACAAAACGTGTACTCGGAGCTTAAGGTGATGTGTACAAATGAGTTGTGTTATCCAACAAATGTTAGGCCTTTCAGCATTGCAGCATCAGTCTGTCACTAAGACTTCAGTGTCTCAACAACATTTGGAAGGAATGAAAATCCGTGCATCGTCTAAAGAGAACGCATTTGAATGACTTTGGTGATCGCTTGACTTCTCCTTAACCACCACCATGAGGTTGTCGTTTGTGTTTTTGCTGGAGAAATGTCTCGGCAGCTATTGCAGGACTTGCTATTGGAATCTGGTGGAAATATTCATGTTCCCCCGAGGATAAATTGCAATGACTTTGGTGATCCTTTAAAGGAGCAGTGTGTAGGATTTAGTGGCATCCAGCGGTGAGGGTGCATACCGCAGCCGACTGAACTCGCCTCACCCTTCCGCTGACCAAACGTGTAAGCGGATCTGCGGCGGCCATGTAACTGCGAAAAACGTGAAAGACCTTCTCCAGAGCCGGTGTTTGGTTTTGTCCCTACGAACATGGCGCTGCAACAAGGTGCGCTCCGTCGAAAAGGACCCGCCCCTTATGTACACAAGGATTCTTTGTTTCAGGCGATTACATGATTATGAATATTATATACCTTTTACATGCCATGAAGCACCACCACCGTTGATCATCTTTCATATATTTATACCCATAAATACCTGCAAAACTGCTAATATTTTTCCATCATCTTCAGAGCAAACGTTAGCTTGCTAACACAGTAAACCGGGTGAACATATAGGAATATTTTACCTGTCAAACATGAGTACAGCATGAGCATTGTCACTGTCAGCGTGCTACTACCAGCATTTAGCTAAAAGTACGTAGTTCACCCTCACAAAGTCGCCTGCAGACTTTTTCTGTCGATCATCTACTCGATAAATCAACTAATCCTTTCAGCCTTGCTTACTTTACAAGAACGAACCATACTTGACAACATTTTATATCAGCACTCAAGCATTGATTATAATCAATTATGAATTTAAGCAGCTTGTGAATTTAATAAACTGTTAGCAATCAAAGATTACTTGATGTAGTTTATAATCCTCCACAGCAAGTGCTCGCCAATCATGTGCAGCATTGTAATGTTATTTCGAAGCTTTAAGATATGTGATTTCATTATCTTTAACAAGCAAAAGGGCTAATTTTAAATGATCAGTCATGAACACTTTGCGATAGTAAAAAAAAAAAAAAAACATTCAAGCATTATGAGCGTCGTGCCGCGAATCCCTATGAGCACTTCTGTGAGTGAACTGCAGACTGTCATCTGCTTTCTCACTCCCTGAAACTGTTATCAATCATCTCCAGCTGATGCGAGAGCAATCGTCGTGCTGAAAATAGGGGCTCGACACGCAATCCTGGGCAACGAACGACCTCCTGACCCGAGGTCACACGTCAAGTCCGGTTCTGCAGACTTGGAACAACTGAACAGCATGACCGTACCGCTTTTCACTTAACGTGTCAAGATGTTCAGTTTCACCGTTGTGAAAGATTCTTGGCGATCTGCAGGGGGTGGGGGGGAGGGAGGGGAATGAAACGGATGAAATGAAATTACAGCCGAGCAGACTGCCGATTTGCGCGTTGAGGTGGACGCGTTAATGCGCGCATTCAAGCTCTGCAGCGGACACGGCGACACGTGTGCTTTACGACCGCGAGGATGACCTATTACGGGGCTCTCTCCGCTCGCCCGACCCCGCGCATGGCGGCGCACGATTGGGTGCTTCCCATCTGATGTGCGTGCAAGTGAAGGTGCGCAACTATGCAAATGCATCTGCATCTTTGCGCTCGTAATCACACGCTACGCATCGATCAGTTGCGTGTGCACTTTGGCACGGGCACGGCAACTGGGGCACGCGGATACGCTTGCGCAGCTTTGCTTGCATAACCCTCACCCTGGCACGGACACATACACGCACGCTCAAAAACATACATTTATTTTTTTCCCCGTAAGCCTTCAAATCGATTTTTTTGTTTTGTTTTTTTTTCCCGTTTGTTGCTCTGTGAAGTGTGAACACAAACGGGGCCTCTGAGCTCTTGACCGTGCGCACGCACATTTCTCGTGCGCAAACGCGCTGCACAACCGGGTATGAATTTCAGGACAATACCCACCGTATGTCCCTTGCTCAAGCTGGCCTCGTACACTGCAGCGAGAGAGACGGAGACGGAGAGGAGAAAACGAGCCAGCGTTCGGCCCTCGCGAGCAAATTTCTACAATGAACGCACACCAGAGACGTTAACTGCAACAGCCAGAAGTGTTTTAAATGCCAACGTACCATTCAAAAAAGAACAAAGACGCATATTTATCCATCGGTGCCAATTCAACACCAAGACTGATAAAGCGTACTTTTATGATTGCAAAAGGCGGCACTTTTAAGCAAAGCACTTAGCGAATAAAACTAATGCAGCATTTGCATATGAGTGGGAGCAACTCTAATGTAAAAGTTTCTCTACATTAAGTATTTGCATTTAGCACTCAAATAAAGAATGACAGTTGCATTTAGACATCTGCACAGTATGAACACAGTCAGAAAATTCCAGGCTGGATGGAAATTCATATTTCATCCGTAACCCTGACAATTATGTTTATTGCAGTTATGTTTTATTGGGAAAATATGTTATTATTTGTTTTTATTGGTATCTTACATGCATGCACACTCATACAATTGTATTATGCATTATTTTCTGTTTTTATTATGGGGAATCTTCCACCACTTAAACTTTATTAATTAAAAAAAATGAAAATGGAATTTGACACTTTAAACAAAACCGTTTGAAAAGCAACGAAAGGACATTTTTACAAGAATTAAAACATTTGATTGGTTTGCGACTCGTCTCATCAAAACTATGGGACAACGTGCTCGAAGTCCAGCATCAGCAAACTTTGAACAAAGGTATACCTCTGGAACGTCTGCAGCTGCTGCCAGTTAAAACTTTGTTCTCTACAGTCCAAAACACAAAAGGATTCGAGGTTCCTGTCGCCAGAAGCCACCGTTTACATCTCCAGATTCAACAGTCATCTTTCTCTCATTCCTGTGATACCCTCAAGTATTTTGCTTCTAACTTTATTTGCCAATTTAACTGCTTTTATTGAAATGATATTACCCTCATCTTATTATGTTTTAGCTTACAGCATTAAGGACTGATCCATTTGATGAACTTAACAGTACAGCTGTGTGTGAATGTTTGCGTGTTTGCGTGTGTGTGTGTGTGTGTGTGTGTGTGTGTGTGTGTGTGTGTGTGTGTGTGTGTGTGTGTGTGTGTGTGTGTGTGTGTGTGTGTGTGTGAGAGAGAGAGAGAAAGGGAGGGCGGTGCAGAGAAAGTACCATCCTTGAAGGGGCAACGTGATGTGATCGTAATCAAATGTGAAAAGCACATTAAGTCACAAACCGCCCACAATCTTTGCAAACTTGCATTAGCATCATGGGAGTACACCAGATAAGCACACAGGCACACATGCATGAACAATCTTGCAAATGCATTCGGACATGCAGCCCATTCTGCCTTCCCCGTGCTTTATCTTAGACGTAGCAACACTTTCATGAAAATAATGGCTGAATGTGACTGACGAAATGATCAAATTCTGCATGCAGAACATAAAGTACTTTTTTCCTGCATGGTTACTGATGCCCTAATTTCAGCCCGAGGGGAAACATGTACGTACACTCTGCCTGATGTTTCCATCAGGCGTGCTGACTCGTGGCGGGAAGCGGTGTGGCCTCATTTTCTCATTTGTCGCTGCAGGAAAGATGATCTTTCCTGAGCTTTTTGGTGACACTGCAGCATATATTGCTGTCAATGAAACACTATTGGTTGTATTCATTGACCTAGAATGGAACAGTAGCACACTGACACAGTTAAGGGGTGTGCCTGAAACAAATGTGTACGCACAAAGCGTTATCTGACCACGTCTGAAGGCGAGGTTCTTACAACCTTCTCAAAGACGGTAGATGAGAAAGCATTTCTTTTCTGTTCGTCTTTTTTTGAACGCACTGACTGCATTGTAATCAACTGTATGAGAAATGGTTAGATAAACAAAAGACGTAAAAAGAGCTTGAAAGAGAAGTTCAAATCCTGCCGACTTACTGTTGTGTTGCTGGATTGTTGCTTTCAGAAAGTCACGGACTAAAAATATCTCTTAACTTGAAGTGATCTGCAAGGAAGAGCGTGACAATTCCTAAATCAAGAACAGAAAGGCTCGCTGGCTACAAAAATTTTTTACAAGCTGTAATAACTGCTAGTGTCTGTTTACTGCAGGGGTTTTATTTACTTTGTTTCAGTTAATGAAAATAAAAAAAAAATATCTAATTTGCTCATATTTCTGCATAGAATTGTAAACACATGGCAAAGAGCTCCGTCGGTTCCAGGATTATATTGGTGGTTTACAGTGTCGTGTTTAACATGAGAGAAGTACTGAAACTGTTGACGATGAATCAGTTACAACAAAGTTAATTAGGGCAGCAAATAAAGGTAATTGTCACTTCTGATTAATCTGTGGATCAATCGCCGTTTTGTCTTTAAAATGTCACAATCTGGTAAAAAGTTGACTAGTGTTTCACAAAGCTCAAAGTTCAGACTTTAATATCTTGATTTGTCCCGACAAACAGCCCACAATTAAAATAAATTCAGTTTATTATCTTAGAGGGATAAAGAAACCAGAAAATATTCAAATTTAAGAAGCTGGAATCTGAGAATGTTTATATTTTTTTCAATTTAAAAAAACCTCCCAAATGAATTGATTATCAAAGTTCACAATTGATTTTCTGTCAATCTGCAAATTTAGATAATTGACTAAGCTTCACAGCTCTAAATCTCTAATTCGACAGCTGGTGACCTGACATTTAAATTAATAAATAATTTAAAACATAATACAACAAATAATCTAATTACCTCGGACTCAGGAAGCCAAATGATTAAAAATAGATTTGAATTGAAAATCAAATATATTAAAATAAACGAGATGCTCCACTGTTTTGGACAGTGGCTCAACTTCAAGAAGACGACATTATGTTTTAACATGCACCAACATTTAATTTAACAAGTGTAAATGTACCTTAAATTCATACAAAAACCAAACAGAGATACATTTTTTTTTTGTGGCTCTGATGAAGTCTGTGGGTTACATACTGTACATCCTCTCCCTCTCTGACTCATGATTTTTTTTTTTCTGTCTCACACCCCGTTTGCTTCCCCATTGCTCACTCTGCTCGGCTCTCGCTGTGTCCTACCTGCACACTCATAATGGTCAAGGAGATGCAGGAGGTGGATGTGAGAACTGAGCACAGTCAGAACCAATTTTTATCATCTCCTCCTGCAGCCCCACCGGCACGGCTCTCATTTCCAAACCGTTTCCAATCTCCGCCACACATCCGTCCGCGCATTGGTACGGGCTCCTTTTAAAATGTAATCTGTTACGGATTACTGAGCACCCGCTTGAGATTTGACCCAGCAATATAATCCTTTGTGTTGATCTAACATAATCTGATTTCTCTCAATTACTTTGTCTCCAAAATACATGGAATATGATGCTAAATGAACAATGTACTCTCAGTCGTAGACTTGTCTGAATAGCATAGTTACCATCTGAAAATGTTTGCGCAATGAATGAGGCACATATAAAACATGATAATAATATGATGATAATCTCCCAGTCAAATGTGTCTCTTTGATCCAATATTTGTCACATTTTTACACCAACATTAAAGTGACCAATTCAGTATACTCAGATTACTGTAATCCCAGTACATGTTTTGTGTTATTCATCTCTCTCACACACACACACACACACACACACACACACACACACACACACACACACACACACACACACACACACACACACACACACACACACACACACACACACACACACCAAAGCCACCCACTGCCTCTCCCCTGCAGTGATGTTTTCATCATCCCTCCTGCACAACGGGAGTTGTCTTGAATTTGTTCTCCACCGTGGTTCCCATCTGACAGCCTGATGATCTGAAGCGCTGCTCTTTATCTCCCCGGGTTCGAGCTGAATCAAAGGATGACAAAGTACTTACACTATAATCTTATCGCGATCACTTTGGAGAACCGTAAGGACATCAAAGATTTTTCCATAAAGATTCACGGGAGTAAATGTCATTTGGTGTTATCAGAGATAATCGTCATATACAGGAGATCTGACATAATACAAAACATATTTGCCAGGCTATCAAAATACATGCGTCCCACACTGCAACAAGTTCGTATCAGGTCATTCCAGATTAGCGGACTCTTGCAGATGTTAGTGTGCTAAACCATCAAGCCCGTTTTATATTATTGTGAGCCCGAGGGCAACGCAGGCTGTTTTTTACTGATCGTGTCACTTGAAGTTCCTCAATGGAAAAACAAACTATGACAGCTGTGCAACCGCTCCGAAATCCCCCACTCCGACCATGAGGAGGAAATATTTGACACACCATGATGCTTTTGTTCAGATAAAGGCATAAATAAGCAGTAAGAGGCTATTTTATGGTGGATTGTTGAGTTTTGGATTCAAGATGTGACGCAGATGCTGCTGGGAAAGAGACCCTCTCTGGCGCTGACACAAATAAGGGTCAAAACACAGACACGGTTTTAGATCGTCAGAGAGATGCTGACAGAGACCGACACGGACTGCTAATAGTCTTCTATTTTCTGCGCCTTCAGAAGATGTATCTTGCACTGAGGACAGTATGCATGCATATTTTGAAACTATGGTGGTTATTTTTGGTTGCTGTCCGCAGGCTCATCCACAAGAAAATAACAACAAAAACATGTCGGTTTAAAACAAAACATCATTGGTATTTTTTTAAATTCAATTATTTTTGGAGGTAGAGCAGATGCCAGAAAACGAATGGCAGTTGCAGTTCCTTGACGCGTGACGTTTCCGCTAATTACCCGTTTTGTTTGACAAACAGTCCAAATTAAAATATATTGAAGCTACAATCACATAAGACTGAAGTAAGCAACACATCTTCAAAAAGGATGAAATGAATTTTTTTCTTTTTTTTAGTGTAACCTAAATTATAACTCATCATCAAAATAGTTGTCAATTATCTTTCTCTGCTCTACGAGTCAGTTAACCCATCAGTTATTTGTTGCTAGGCTACTGCACTGCATACTTTTCACTTTATTTGACTAGTGTCACTACTATTTATTTTCCACTACATTACTACTTGCATTACTAGTAAAGATTTTACACAAAATGCGGTGTATTGTTACAGGTTAAACTACCCAGCCAAATATAGGATAAAAATGATGTGAATAATATGTAATAAGACTAAATAGTAGAAATATAGTAGTAATATAATATACTACATTAGTAGTACCATTAAAAAGCTTCTTTGGCATTAATGCATCAGGATTATAATGTACAATAATATGACACCGCATTGAAGTATTTGCTGATGATGCTTCTTTACTTTAACTTAATTATTATTTCTATAGTGCAGCACTTTACATTGCTATCTTTACATTAGAGTATTCAATTTTAATACTTCTCCCACCTCCGTTAAATACTCACACCGTGTTGCAGTGTCGGTACCTGCAGTATTTAGAGGACTTGTGCAAGACAATCTAAAGTTCAAAGCAGACGTCAGGAACAAAGCTGCCAGAACACAGAACATTTGGCTGGATCTGCATTCCTTCACCAGCCTGAGGGGGAAGAGGAATATTAGCGGAATATTTATAGCCTTAAAAACACGAGAAATAATATGACAAACTCACATTAGCGAACGCATATTGTGACTGCGACGCGTGCCTTGTTGCCTGAGGCAGCTCTTCAGCAGTGACCATGAATAAACTGACCTAATTATGAGATCAAAGCATGTTTTAAACATTGTTTTAAACAAGTTTTTATGTCCCTTTCATATTCTGTCCGTGTGGTGCCTTTTACATGTAATGAACTGAATTACAACGGTCTAAAAGAAGAACAGATATGACATCAGCTGTCCTGAGACAGATAAATTCTACTAGATATTGAACAGCTAACGTCCAAGATTCAGAAGAGCTTCATTGCATCATCACTGTGATTGCAAAGATATCGATGACCTTCTAAGGTCTACAATCTATTGATCTGATGCTGAAACCAATTTCAGGCCAGAGAGGAGTCTATAACAGTGCCTTTGTAATGCAATATGGGATGCATGTCCCTCATTTGTCATGGTAACCAGACTTAGATGAGTTAAATATAGAGGCTTCCGGTTTAGCAGAGGAGGGTTTTAAGGTCTATTCTTAGAATTCAGAGCTGGTTTATGCACAGCAGCATACAAGCTGCCCTCAGTATCAAGATGATGACATTTCAGGAAATCAAAATATGTATTTTTAGTTTAAATGCAAGATACACAGAAATAAAACTATTCTGCAAAGTCAGTTTCAATGTCAATGTTCTAATTATTGATAAATGTATGAAATTAGCCTGTCAGTCATGCGTAGGAAGCAGCTAGAATTATACAACCAAATCATACCATCAAATGTGATATAAAAAAAGATGCTGGATGAGGTTTGGTATTAAATAGTGCAGCTAAGAAAATGTAAAAATTACACTTTTCCACCTCAGACTCAGCATCAACGTAATAAAAGCTTGCTACTTTTAGTTAACTTATACAATTCAGAAAAGAACCTCAGGGGCATTATCTAAAGAAAAAAAAAAAACATAAAACAACTGGTAAACGCATAAAAGTCCACCAGTCCACAAAATATTTTTTTTTCCAATAGAATGAATCGGGGCACAGTAATGATCAATTACAGTGAAGCTGGTAAGAATAGCAGGATCGACCAACAACACGCAGTGACGGGTGCTGCGGTGAAGAGATCACCCTTCAACATGGGAACCCACCTACACACACACCTACACCTACACCTACACACCCACACGCACACACACGCACACACACACACGCACACACGCACACACACACACACACACGGGCGGGCTCAGGTGCTTCTGGCACTTGCTTACACACTTGCCATGTGCCATGTGTCTGGCTGTCTCCCGTGCCAACAGCATACAACACACGCACACAACAGATCACAAAAGCACACACACTCATGCAGCCTGGAGGCACACAAACCCATACGCACGCATGCAAACCTTACACACAGTGACACTATTATCCTCTGGCCTTGGATGCCAAAATGAGTAGAGGGAAGCAGTACATACGTGTGTGTGTGCGTGCGTGCGTGCGTGCGTGTGTGTGTGTGTGTGTGTGTGTGTGTGTGTGTGTGTGTGTGTGTGTGTGTGTGTGAGAGAGAGAGAGAGTGTCTACAGCATGTGCGTGTTGACAGATGATGTGCTTAAAACTGACACCACCCACACTCTCCCAGTGACAGCAGGTTTCATCACAAGGCTCAGACCTCTGTGAACTTAGATGGTACACAGTAGATTTGGAACAAAACAATTTCTCATGGTCACCTTTTTCACACACACAGCCACAGTACAGCATCTGTGACGGAACATTATTTTCCCCATGTCATACATTAATCATCAAATGCACAATTATGATTATACTCTATCAGGCAGACAGTTTAGAGACGTCATTATTTGTATTCAATGTTTTAATGACTGGCATGTAACATGGAGGACCAAAATAAACTTTGGGATGATCTGTTCAAATTCAAAACATGTAGAAATTAGAGATCCGGAAATTTTAAAAGCACCGTCTACATGCCTGTTGCCCAGTTAGGAAACCAATTCCTACTCATTTGTGTGCATATTTTTTTTAATCACTAAATCAATTTTTAAACATATTTTTTTTTTGGAATAGATTTATCCAAACGGCACTTTACTCATTATTACATGAACACACATTTAAACGTGCTTTATCAACATCACTGATGTGGTTCTACGGTTGGAAGTGTTGGTTTGTCAGACAGCTTACCACCAACCAATACATGAGTTTGTCACACAGACAACCATGAATGATTAAGCTGTATATAATCACTGACTGTATGTCCACAGCTAATTCTCATTATATTTCATATTTATTTAATTTCTTACATCTTTGTGATATTTGTTTAAAGTCTATAAGAGCAGTTTAACCGACACGGAGAGACATTAGACCCGGAGTCAAATTTCTTGGACAACAAAGATTCAATTACATTTCAATGACTGTAAATATTAATATTCATGCACAGTTGTAAATTCTGACTTCAATATGTATAAACATTAATACAAAACTATGTTTCCGATAGGTTGCGAGGCACAAATGGCACCCCAGCACCACAAACAGAAGTAACGTATTCAGACTTAATTGCGTTGTTATTGTGATCTTGTTTCTGATTCTAGCTTATTTGAGCTGTTTTTGCGTGTCTGTTGTTACCGAGAGCTGCTGCTAATAAACCAGATTGTGACACTACAGTGTAGTATAAATATCCATGGTGCCATGCAGCAGATATATCTTGATGACGTTTGTGACCCCCTGACTTCTCATCTAGTAGCATCATTAAATATAAATTAACATTTAGCCAATAGTTTGGTTTATGATCAAATATCCACAAAATTAACGGCATTCCCATCAGCGTAAGCTTCACTCTTGTATTTTGCCAGTCGGCAAATGTTAGCATGCCACCATATATCACCGTATTTATTTATTTGAAAAACTGCATGTTGACTACCATCGGATATAATATTGTGTGCCGTTAGCTAATTCTCAGTTTTACTGTTGAGAAATGTACCTAAAGAAAAAAAAAACATTTAATTTGACTATGTAACCACAAAAAGTACCACCAACAAAAGCAACTCAAACGCATGAAATAATAAAGTCTTTGGTCAGTGATAAACTTACAAAACTTTTCTTGCAAGGTTCCCCCTTCATATGTATCTCAAGGTAAGCTGTTGTAAGAAAGAACAACCTACGTGATGGCCAAACAGAGGCGTGTCTATTGGTAGGTTTTTTTTTTTTTTTTTGGTCAGATATTATTAAGGCACCAGATAGATTCAATGTGCGTGTGTGAGAGTATGTACGCAAATGGCCTTTTGCAGTGGATTAAATAATTTAGTGAATCAAAGCAGCATTACGAGTGTCCCCAGTTTTATTTGATGAAATAGCCTTTCATAATCATGGGATGGTGAGAGTGTAAATTTAACCTCAAAGCAGCAACGCGAGTCAGCGACCCCTTTTACCTTGGCATTTCATCACACACAGAGAGCGAGAGAGCAAGAGAGAGCCTGCTACTTGCCTCACGCGCATCCATTTCAGTATTACGTAATAAGACAACCTCTTCACTCTCAACTTTCAGCATGTCAGTCAGGAATTGTGGCGGACAAAAAGGGTGAGAGCGCACAAGTTTTGGCTCAATTAAATGTCACGCCACGAAACTGAATTCCTCTCCGAGCAGAGTCTGAATGGAGCGCGGTAGGCAGTGCTTTCCTTTCACACGTGTATTCTGCCAGGATGGGACATGTCTCCTGCATTGTTCCGCAATGAAGGCAGGGTGTCACATTAGCTGAGGCGGTAGCTGTAGCTCGCCGGAGATCTGACGACCTGGTAATTAGTTTTCCTGGACGTGGTGGGGGTGGGAAGGTAGGGGTGTCTCCATGTTGACAATAGCCACTGTCAGAGTGCCAGGCACTTCAGCTTCAGCTCCGTCCCCATCCTCTCGGTTTTCATGCGCCTCTATTTCGACACCTTCCCCTTTCATTGCCGTCCCCATTCTTTCCTCGAGATGGATCACAAGGTGATCCACAAATTTCACAACTCCGGATGGGTTAAATATAGAGACATCCCTGAGGACGAGTGCTAACTGTCCTGTAACCGTGATGTCCTGGAGGACAATTCCTGGTCTTTTTCTACAAAAATAACATTGAAATAAAGATTTTAAAATCATAATTTCTACCAAACTGTAGGAGCAATCCAAACTTTGGTCAAAGATTTCTGATCCACAGACACTCTACAAAGTCTGTGAATCAGATTTAACATGACAGTGTGGGTCAAATTTACAGTGCTGTTCCTTTTATCCCCATCAGTGTTGTCCCTGCAGACTTTCAATACTGCATTTAATCCTTAGAAGACATAAGACGGTTGTGACCTTTAATACAAAGCCATAATTCCACACAATCTCATCCAGCATTGGTGTAATCCATCTTATTTGATAGCAAAAACACTGTCTGACACAAGACAGCGAGATAGATACACTAGGTAAGTGGGAATGAAGGCGTAATGGCGGAGAGAAAGACAAAAAGGTTGCTCTATTTCAGGACTGTTAATCTGTCTAGAACACACAACGTCAGCGACGCCACATGTGCCTTTACATGTCACCATGACACTGCGAAGGAAATAGCGGTGCACTCAGTGGTGGGGATGAGCTAGAAAGAGAAATAGATCGGGGAAATCGATGGACGCAGGCGCTTTTCTTAGCATGGACACACTTCAAAGACCCGCAGCACTCGTCATGGCGTGAATCAAATGTGTCGAGGTGTTTGTATAAGAAAGACAGAGTAGGGGCGGATGTACAGCAGGCATAAATCAGCAATACGTGGTAAAGTTCCTGTGAATGCATGGCGGTGCTATACATGTGGAACGGCCGTATATTTCTGCACACTGGGGAATTCGGAGCCCGCTGACATTAAAGGAGAGGTAGGGGATGGATGGCGGGTGGTCTGTGGTCGATGTGTGTGACAGATGAACCGTGAGCCTTTGGTATTCCCACATCAAGAACATCATTGCTGGGTCCTGGAGAGAATAAATGCTAAGAATAAAATGTGGAGCAACTCCCCTGGTGCATGGTCTGTGTAGAAAATAGAGCAAATGAACACAGACAGTGACATTCAACAGAGTGCGACTTTGAAAGGGTTACAATTGCCGCCGCTCGCCCGTCCTCCGTTTTCAGTGTAGATACTGAAATTGTTAAAAGGTGATTAAAGCACTATGTTTATACTGTTGAATTTGCATGACGTCTTTGCTACTAAAAAAAACAAAACCTGAAATGTATAAAAACTGTTTAGGGCTTTGCTCTGCCAGGTTCCAGCAGAGAGAGGTGGAAAAGGTTACAGGTTAATCTTTCTAAATTCATAATTTACTGAAGATTTAGTGGATGAGAAGCAGCATTGGAGAGACACTTTATACAACACAGGCTCCATTGGGTGGAATAGACTCATCTGAATTGCTTGCACACAGACATGCAAATTCTAGTGCACAGATTCACACACAAAAAATGACGATGCCTTTAGAGCCCTTAAGCGGCTTTTAAATATCTGGCACAAATGCAAGGTACATCAACAATAGATGTTTTGAAGTTTTTATTTAAGGATTTTTATGCTTCATCAGACTCGGTTGCCCTGCCCCAACCCTCCCGCCCTTAATGGGAGGAAGAGAAATTTGAGCCGAAGTATAGCTCAGACTAGCTTTATCAACGTGCTCACTGCAGTAAAGGGAACAACAAATACACTGGGCCTGAAATGATTTTTACTCATACCAATAATTGTTCAATCATTTTCTATGTCAGTAATCAAGCAAAATGCATTGAAATAATTCCAGGGTGTGAAATAAATCAGAGGGTGTGGTGATTAATAAATGCACATCGTTTTAACCAAGGTAAACAGAGTGGATGGCCACAGTATGATGGCGCTGTCCTCTGATGTGCAGCTTTTGAAATCAGAGGGTGTAGATTTGTCAACATATGTGTCCTGCTGCCTGCAGATGGCTGCAGTGATTTAATAAACTGCAGAAAACGCTTTTGAAACCGCATAAATGAGCTGTCCATAACAGACAGTATAGGAATCCCTCCTATTAATTTACATATAAATATAGGCACATTTACTAAAGTCCTGTAGATCAGCCTTATATCCCGCCTTCTCCTGACCACATTCAACTGTAAATGGTCTAGGTAGGTAGGTAGGTAGGTAGTTACTTTATTAATCCCCAAGGGGAATTTTTTTTTCCGCTACAGCAGCATTTATAGATACAGGAAAGCAATAAAATAACAGTAAACAATATTACATGTAAAAATGCACAGTATATACAATAAAATAGAAGAAAATAAAATTGAATAATTAAATAAAATTAAAACTAACTAAACAATAGTGCAAAGTTTTTTTTAAATTTTTATATTTTTTATATTTAAACAAACAAGAAAAACAGACAACGGTGTTATTGTTGTGTGATGGATGCATCTATGCAAAACACCTTAAGGTTAATGCATATAAAGTTAGCCACGTGTCTCTGGTTCCACCTCACCTACGCGTTAACAATTTCCTCTGTCTCCAAAAGGTGCGAACGTATGGGTCAGAGTTTGCATACAGGTGAGGAGGGACCCCCATTTGTGCAAATGGCCCAGTTATAAATGAGGCCCCTAGTCAGGAACAAGACATCCTCAACACAGATAGTATTCCTCCACATATCAGAGCCCTCAGTCATAAGTCCCAGTGAAGCTTCTGAATAAAGAAAGATATACTGCCTAACACCAAGGACTGATTTGGATACCCAAATCTGTTTAAGCTGATCCAATCCTGACTGGCTTTCATTGAGGATGAGTGCAATATAATGATATCATTCAGTACGCTCAAATTCACTGCCGGATCTCTCAAAGTAGAACAAGAAAGTTATCACGCTTATCCAAAACTATAATCCATCTTTTCTGACAATGCTCCTCCTGGACTCGACAGACGGCGTCTGAGAGAACCCCGAGAAAATGAAACACTGAACTCAATCCAACCCAATCTTTCTAAACAGCCCAGTCGTTAGCCACCCCAGATGTTAATACATGCTTCTCATTTGCATATGGTAATGGAGAGGATGATTAAAAAGTGAAATAAGGGGTAAGTGCTTGTTGCGGTTTGAATGTTCATGCCAGTAGTGAGATTTTTGTCCTCTCCCTCCGAACTGAAACTGTGCTCTTTTGTGTTTTTCTATTGTGTCTTCAGTGAAGTGCGGATCTCCGTCGGGAGGCACGCCTACAGACTACGCATGAAATCTCAAAAGATGAATGCGACTGTGTAAAATGTGTGTCTTGTATATATACTGTATTTGGATCTGCACATGAGATAATGCCTTTAGAGACCATGTGGGATGTTTCCTCAGAGACATTTTCTTTCCCACAGATAGCGTTGAATATCCAATGAAGCCAAGACTGAGTCACATGGTAGACGGCATTAAATTGATTAACATCTGATTGATGAACAGAATGCTGGTTTTGTTTGGGCTGCATTGGGTTTTATGCTATTAAACTCAATGTCAATCGATTTTGCCCTTCCAAGTCACAGTTATGCCACATCAGCAAATAGGAAGAAAAAGTTTTATTTTTTAAAAAGTGATGCGTTTTTTGGGGGAAAAGCCTTCAGGAGGTTTGGATGAGGTTAAAACTACATCCCTGAGGGAGGCCAAAATGGACTCAAGAGCATTTTGAAAACCATATGTCTGAATTTGGGACAGTAAATCAAGCTTGTTTCATTTATTCAAACGCTTTATCTTGACCCTGGCATTAGGGAGTGAATGAAAGCTATTTTCTTAATAAAGATTGAGCAGCACATTATTCCTAACTCTCTGAAGGGCATAATGCCTCTCTTTCTTGATAAAAAAAAAAAAGAAAAAAAAAAAGAAGGTACCTTGGCTTTTTTAGACTGCTGCCATCACTTCCTTTTCAATAGAGGTCTTTGTAAAGCTCCAGGACTAACGCAACACTTTCAGTCTCTTTCGAAGGGAACGCAGTAGAGTTTGTAAGATTGCGGTTTATTTGTGTTTTTTTTTTTTTTTTATTAATCCGCCTGGGTGAACCCAGGTGATTGTCTCCTTATATGAAGACAAGCCAGTGCTGACGTCTTTCTCTTTCAAGGGCAGTTAGTCAGCTATCAATGCTGAATTTTAGCAAACGCATCTCACCTACGAAGGATTTTTACAAAACGTTCTGTCATCAACATTGGAAATTCATGAGTACACTGAAGGACGTGACATGCTCTACAAACATAACAGTTTAGAAAAACACAGCTTATTGAAAGGGTGATCCATTTTTATTGATGCGTTATATTGATACACTGGTGTGTTTACACTTGTGGATGAAGACAAAGTCAACTGTTGTTACTGATAAAAAAAAAAAAAAACTGCCACACCATTTTCAATGCAGTCATGTAATGTTAGTTTTAACTACTGCTGCCTGTTTTTCTTTAACAGTGTTGAAATATGCATAATGTATAATATACTTACATGATGATGATGTACAAACAATGGTGTAGAAAGCCACAAATTTTGGGTGATTTATTTAGACTTAAAATGTGCTGGTGGCGGAGAGGACAGTCACTCACAAGAACTTCAATCTTTTTTAATATATTTCTTTCTCATCTACTTCAAAGTAAGGGGGAAACTTGCTTTTTTAATCATGAGCCGACACGTTGAATTGTCTGCGATTATAATGGAAAAGAGGTCAATTTGGTGAGAACAAAACTCCGACGCCACTGTAACTCGCAGATACCAAGCAACAACATAAAAATAGAAATATTGCATTATGTGAAATTGCAGGAATGGAGCCATTCAAATAAGTGTACTGTTTCCATGGTAACAGCACCAGGCTCGGTTGCGTGGCACTGACTGACAGCTGCACACGCCTGGTATGTGATGAAGGAGCATTTAAGAAGCTATATTTTCTGTCTGCCCTACTTCCTAGTAAACACAAACTAATCAGTGATTAAATGCTGCCGTTGCTTTCTGTGCAGCAAACAATGAATCAGACAAAAGCACAAATAAGAGACTCTAGTTTGTTCTGCTCAACATTTAAGTGTATTGGTGCATCTATCAATAGCAAAGTGAGTCATGCTCCCATCTTCTAAACTTTTATTTAGACTCTCAGCTACAGGAGACTCAGACCCACATGGAGCACTCAGGTTGGGCCATCAGCCCCCTACTCATGGCTACATAGTGGAAGGCTTCGAAACACAACATCAGCCTGTCTGTTGTCCCAATACATACTGCATTTAACTAAAGTCAAGAAGAACATGAGGTAAATCACAAAAAAACCTTAAACCAATTTAAAGTATTTATATTTTATAATTACAAGAATACAATTTCGCATTATTTTGTGATGCCAAAAAACAAGCTGGTGCGATGATCAAATTAAAATGCTGTTTGATGATGTTTAGTTTTGAGTTTCAAATAGCGAGCAGCAGTCAGTAGCTCATAATTGAAAATGTCTTTAAAAAAAAAAAAGTTGTACAGTTGTTAGAGATGATGGTAATAAATGCATATAGGAAGCCAAGGTGAACATTTGTCACCCAATTTAAGTGTTTGTTAATGTGCATCTACTGTGACTCTGTTAATAATATCACATATGGATATGCATATTAATTGCAATGTGCTCTAAACGTAATGATTAAAATGGCTTTTTATGGATTCAGCAGGCACTGGTTTATGTCATTACCAAATTAATGGTACATTTACAAGATATTTAACTGCAGCCTAGATTATCTTCAGTCACGAAGACCCAACAACAAATCAACAAATCATTACACATCTATCATTGCACATATAATTCCAGCAAATCTTCTCCTTCTGTAGTGATGAATCATTCTGTGTGCACACCTAAAAAAGTCTATATTATGAGCTGAAGCCTGTGAAGTAAATTAATTTGAATTGTGTTCTTCACCTCAAGGCTTAATTACAGATGCATAATGCCTGCTATTTATGTGTATCTATTTTTGTCAATTAGCAATAAACAAACACTATGAGTTAAGATTATGCGGAGCTAGGAGAGCATAGTCGTGTTTATCTCACTACTGAGATAAAGAAGAAGCACCTCTGTGGGAAATGTGAGAAGTCAAAGAAGCAGCAGCAGTGATGGGAAAGAGTCATGGCTGGAATAACACGAGTGGGGAAAGTCAAGCTGATGTTCCTGGACTCAGACAGAGAGCTGATCCTGTGTGCTGCACTGCCTCTCTGCTGTAACAGAGGGCTCGTGTTTTATTCATTTGTGGCCAAGAGGTCAACAGAGGTGTGTTTACATGAATTCTCAAATTCCCATAATAGTATGCAGGCTAAAGATTGAATCACAATACATGGAGGCAGCCAAGTTCAGGCCCTTTGAGATCTTTTAATCTAATAGCTAATTTACCAGAATTAGCACAGAATAATATCATCTACATTTTTGCGGTGCCTTTCAAACATTTTCCTTGCATAGCTAAAATGCTTTGTTTAACTGCATTGTTTAAACACTGCTGATGTGACCTTTGAGCTCGTGGTTGACGAGGGCAGATCTGAAGAGGCATCACCTGGCTACACCCTCACTGCTACAGGATATGAGCTCGATGGCCAATGGTTATTTTGGACAAATGTCACCCTCCCTGCAGCCAACCGTGTCAGCCTCCCCCCAGACGGGTCATTATCTGCGAGTTCACTACGAGGTACTTCCATCCTTTTGATTCTCTTCCTCAACCCCGCAGCGTCAAACACCTCACACACTTAGCTTCACACTCTGTAAGTACAGTAAACTTTGAATTAACACACACACACACACACACACACACACACACACACACACACACACACACACACACACACACACACACACACACACACACACACACACACACACACACACACACACACACACACACACAACACACAACACAGTCAGCCCTTTCTACATTCAACTACATAAGAATATGTGGTGCTCATGTCTATACTGACATCACCCACCCTCTTGGAGCACTATCTTCAAATGTCATATGTGAAGTACTTACGTCCCAGGGACAATGAGGGTTATAGGGTTTCCTGGCAAGACTTAGCAGCATCCAAAGTTAGAATTGACTCCCTAAGGATGTCGGTATGTGTGTGTGTGTGTGTGTGTGTGTGTGTGTGTGTGTGTGTGTGTGTGTGTGTGTGTGTGTGTGTGTGTGTGTGTGTGTGTGTGTGTGTGTGTGTGTGTGTGTGTGTGTGCCACAGGAGGGAGATGTACACCAAACAGTAAAATTAGCTTCTTGCCAACAGCTTTTGACAGTGTGTTAGTCATATCCTCCACGTGTTGCAGAGGTTAGAATCCTACACACACACACACACACACACACACACACACACACACACACACACACACACACACACACACACACACACACACACACACACACACACACACACACACACACACACACACACACACACACACACTAAGATATTGTCCGTTACCACGTCATCTGAAAGTTGGTGTTGGAATTACAGTAAGAAGTTACAGAACCCATACGAGGGTGGATCAACATGTTCAGAGACTGCTCCTGATGGGGAACAGCACTTCGATATGTTCTCTCTGCTTCAGATTCAGGTCCATGGTGTAACCACAAATGCGAATGTAACAGTGGTCATAAAAACGTGTGTAACTCAGGTGCGGAGTACTCCAAGTTACGTACTTGAAGTACTTATCCACAAAGGTTATTGCTTCTCCTTGCAAAAGTAGAACTCTTTGATTGCCCCTTGTAAAAGTCAATTTTTGCTTAAAAATGTATTCACACAATTAACCAATTAACAATAAACAGATTAATTTATTTGACTAGTCTTTGCTGTTCAAGTATTTCCAATAACTAATTGATTATTTGTAATAGTAAATTAATGCAATATTAAAAAGTAATTATGTGGGTTTTGGACTGAGAAAAGGACAAAACAAGCCAAATTTGAATATATGAGCTTTTTTACTTTTTCTAAATTTCAGAAATGATATAGAAATACTTTTTTGAGAGATTCAATTTACTCAAAATAATAATAAGTAGAAGCCCTACTTTCAGCAGGTGCAGGATACATCCTGGTAGGACTGTTGCTGGGAAAAACAAACACTTACAGATCTCCCCGGATAACGATACTCGTGTGATTGGCTAATTCAGACTGCTGAGGCCACGTGAAGTGTACGGCTTTTTTTAAAACCCAGAATGAGAGCAGAGGATTTTGTCCTACATTTCTTACAAAGTGGTCAACTTCAGAGGCATCACTTCACATCCAGTAGAAACTGACTTACTTTGGCAATAAAGCTCAATCACAAAAAAACCCAGATGATTTAAGAAGAGTCACAAACGTGCTTTACAGACTATTGCAAGCAGGTGCGGAAGAGGAGGAAGGGTGTTTTTTTTTTTTCTCACCACAGATCAGTATTTCAAGCCTTAAAATAGTGATTCATTCGGCGATAATGCAGACCTTTTAAATCCTCCCTCAGCCATCACTGGCAGCATCATTTCTAG
The DNA here is from genome assembly GCF_029030835.1 of Brachyistius frenatus. Classification (NCBI taxonomy): domain Eukaryota; kingdom Metazoa; phylum Chordata; class Actinopteri; family Embiotocidae; genus Brachyistius; species Brachyistius frenatus. Next base: position 2,641,354 of record NW_027210632.1, read on the forward strand.
AGTTTTTGGGCACCAAGTGATCAGGGAGTGTTTGTACGCCACCTTCTTTCCTCTTAAATACACTCGTTTACTTAATCTTTTAATCACACAGCTTTACCAGTGTCAATCCCAAGCCGGTTAACCACTGTCACAGAGCCCTTGCAACTCAAACCCTGTAAAAACAAATCTAACCCTAAAAGGCTGTGATTTATGTTAAAACCCTCAAAAAAGATGTCTGAGGTGATGTTATCCCAAATCACTCAAGTCCGGGTGTCTACCATGGTACTCATGACCAATCGAAGGAAATGACACGATCCAATCATGTTCATGCTGAGCTATCAATCACGTCAACTGTGACTCAAGAATATATTGGTTGTGATAAAATAAAGGAGAGAGGGAGATCGGGAAAATCTACTCTACAAACTGAGGAGGTTATCATGTTTCTGTGTTGTCACGAACCCAATTTATGTAATATTATGGCAGCAAAAGTAACAATAACTGTGACCATGGTTTTTGTGCTTTCCACTACTTTAGCTGTGTATACATATATATATATATATATATATATATTATGTGTAAACATACCTGGCCAATAAAGCTGATTCTGATTCTGAATAAAAGGTTCCAAAAATCCACAGTGCTCATATTGGGCAGAAATAAACTCAAAATGTATAAGAAGTTAACACAATGGTTCAGCAGTCTGACTAAGACAAACCATGTAATCCTTCTCCAGCATTACAGTTGTAAAAGTTACCGCTTGGTGTTTCACTGCAGTGTTTCACTGCTGTTAAATTGGCTTCTAATCACACAGATCAAAATAACTTCAAAAAAGGAATATCTCAATGGCCAGTATGAACAAGAAGAACAATAACATCAGTTAAAAACCTGTCACTGTGTTCATATGGGCACCTGACTGTTATTAGTATAGTCAGAATAGTTTGTAGACGTGAAAATTTGTAAAACTTTTCCTGAGATTAAACTTGATGACACATTTACTTTGTGTTCACTGTCTGGACTCAAAACAAGCTTCCTGTTAATACTCTATTCAATACACCTAAAATGTCTGCGAGAGAAAGAAAATCATATTCTAACCATAAGAGTACATGCCGAGTCAGAGTTCACATTTTCTTGTATATAATAACGTTCTCTTGGAAGTTGCCTGAAATGTACCACAAATAATGACTGCAGGAGGGAGTGGTGGAGATTGTGTGTGCGTGCGTGCGTGGATTTCTGCTTGAATGAGTACGCTTAAAACAGAAGTACAATAACATATGAATGTGTTAGGGGGTTAATGTGAGGTGAAGAGGTGAGGCTTTCTGTAACATGATGTATACGTGCATATTCATACATACATACATACACACAGGATGCAGTGCAACCACTGCCAATGAGCTTCACGAGCCAGTAACACAACGCTATCGACTACACAAGTGTGTGTTTGCAGTTTGCCAAGTTGCCAATTGATTCCCTGAAACCTATAGCAACAGCACACAGTGCACAAAGCCTAGGCAATACAGACACAGTCTGATTGTCTATAGCACAGGCCACCACAATCACTACAAGGAATCGCAACAGTTCTGCTTAAACTAACGCCAAAGCCAGTTCTGCCAATTCCCTGCGCACACCAAGCACATAAATATGTCAATATGTACCCTACAGCGAAATACATAGAGCAAAACTCTGCAAAAAATGTTGTGTGCATTCAATGTTTTTTTTTCTCCATTTTAGCCAGTGAAAGCTGAGGAATTGATCATGCCAAAACATTGCACATTTTACAGCTTACCCTGCAGCCCTGCAGGTAAAGTGGCACTCCTGTGATAAAAGCTACTTTTCAAAGCAATGTGGTATTCCATAAGAAGATGTTAAAAGCATATCAGCTTAAATATAGCCCACTTACATCCACTACAACTAAAACTCAGTTGCACTCACCTGAGACCTTGTTGCTCCCTCTAATCTGCACCTGTCATATTGTCTCCACTTCTTTTTTTTGTTCCTTTGCACCCTATAAATTAGTATAACAATGAGTAATAAATCAAAAAAAATTAAATGAAAAAGCAAGATTTTGTTTTGGTTTTCTATTTTTCTCCAGGTATAGTTTTCTATCTTTGTAAAAAAAAAAAAAAAAAGGGCTAGGTATTGGAAGGCATGTTGGAATAATTATACTGCAGGAATTAGGCTTCTAAGAAAACAATTATTTATATATATATATATAAAAGTTAGTATTTACTGTCAAATAGGTGTACATCATGCAAAACTACCAAACAAAACCTTCCTGGAACCCGCTGAAAAGTTTTAAATAAAGTAGGATATACATAAAGTTGGCAATGCCAAGTCGTTACAGTTTAGCTGCTTACACTTCTTCCTCTGTGGACTAAAATGTTTTTGGATGTGGACGTGTGACTTACCACAAGTTGTAGTGATGCTGAATTACACTGCGAAACGTAAACAACGTCAGGAAATGAGGCATGCTAACCAAAATAATCAGGTGGACAGTAAGTTATGCTTAATTGAATGTCACGTTAATATATTTCTGTTGCACGCTACATTTAATGGAGCAGAGCCACATTAACTGAATTTAATTTACCATTTTTTTTTTAAATGCTAATGCTCCCAACAACATTTACAAATGAAGCTTCCGTCCTCATGGAGGAACAGGTGGCAACTGGGAGACAATTAACTGACCCGTCTACTGATGGCGAGGTGGAGGGAAAGTTTTGACAGCTCACCCCTCGTTGATCAAATATATTTTAGTTGAAAGTTGGTATGGGTAGACAGCGGCAGTCGCCACAATCTGCATTATTTGATGCTTTATTTGGCAATTAGTCTGCTCAGGGGTGGGAAGCCTGAAACTTAAAACAAAGAGATGACAAACAAATGCGATACAAATTGCCTAAAACCAGCAAGCGTCACAAAAGAAACAGAAAATTACCATGCAAATGATCAGAAATGGACACGAAACAACAACAAATATATGCTGCCAACAGTCAAACAGTTACTGCTAAAAATCCACTGTTGGAAGAGGTCCTCATACAGTTTCTTTTTATTTACATATGCGGCTTAAAAGTAGAAACACCCCAATATAAAATCAAATTATACTTTCACTTTCTAGCAATCAAATAATAGTAAAAGCACATCAGTAAATGTGCTTCAGTTATCAAAGCATCTACATTTAAAACGGACTCCTCTTACAGTACATTATATCAGCTATTATCAGAGCATTGTTATTGAACTATTAACATATAACCTATTGGATGATTTTAGTGTAGTGCTGATCAAGGTGAGCTAATTTCAACTAATGTATATCATGCAGAGTTATGAAGTTTGACTGATCAAGTTGTTTTGCATGTCATATTTCTATCTGTAACGTAAGATGTCAGGTAAATGTAGTGGATAAAGTGTAATTGCTGTGGAGTGGAATAAAAGTATGACTAAACATAAATTAACAGTATATCAGTAGTTATTTGCCACCACCTGTAGATTAATGGCTGTCTTTGGATGTCTATGAATCAGTGGATAATAGTAAATGCACATTTGATTTTTCCAAACATTTGTGAACATAATGCTACTGTGAAAGTTATAACATTGACTCTACTGCAACATGTCATACCCTTCACTACCACTCAAGGATTATTTAGGCTATACACCATAATTTCTACTTCACGGTCTCTAACTTTAATGATGGTGTAAATGCTCTCACATTGGCAATTGGTTTATATAAGTCTGACAGAAGGGGCAACAGTTTCTTTGTGTCCCACATACACTTTGCCTAAATGTATATTTCATGGTGCCTGACAAGTGAGCTGAGCTGTCGATAAAGATGTGGGACCAGTTAATTTTAGTAATACTGAAGCACAAATCATTTGGAGGACAAGAATATATTGATCAGAGAACCACGTCTAGATACAATTTCTCATCGACAATCTGCATGTTGCATGAGAAAAGTGGGGGCATTACCAAAATAGAAATGGCCTCGTTTACTGTACAGACAGGATCATCCACAGGGGGATTTTTAGCAGTCATAAGTTTGCTTTAGAAAACCAGTTGATCACTACAATACGAGGTGAAAATAAGCAGATATTACGTGGGAATGAACAGAACAACTGAGCTGCAAAATCTGGTAAAGACAAAACAAAAATCGCTCCGAAAGTGACATCATGTCTGGAAGCTGTGCTGTGACAGAAAAGATTTCTTGCAGGCCTGTCATTGATTATCCTTAATGATCACTGTTTTATAGCCATGTTCACAACAACAAAGCGTGCTCAGGAAGACACAAACATATCAATGTCTTCGGCGGGTGCGTCGGAGGACAGAGAAAATGAGACCAGAGGAAGGGTGGAGAAATATGAAGGAGGCATGGTGATGGATTGTCTTTCAGCCTTCCTTTCCTCCATCTCACTCTGTCTCCTGTTCTTCATGATCTGGCATCTCTCTTTGCAACACCTCACGCTGACGATTTGAACAGGAGCACGCAAAAAGAGAAAAGCAGAAAAGCTTTGACGTCCCGCTAGAAAGAAAAAAAAAAAGAGGCATTTGTCCCCCCCAAAAAAAATCTGAGAGCAGTGTGATGAACCGCTGTCCTTCTCTTTCGCTGTAGGGGGGGGTCTTTGTTAGAGAGACAGAGCACAGGGGTTGGGCGAAGAGTGCGACAGCAGCTAAAAATAATCCCGTGTGTAGACTACGTGTGTTTGTAGTTATATATGTTTGTGATATGGAGTTTAATCAGCGCCTATCTCTTCTGACACACACACACACACACACACACACACACACACACACACACACACACACACACACACACACACACACACACACACACACACACACACACACACACACACACACACACCCAAATCACACAAGCAAACGCATGTGAATACCCTTATTAAAATCCCCCGCCCCTGACATAGGCATGTGAGCACTGACTTTCCTTTGGATGCTGCCCATGCGTCTCCTCCACAGGGCATTTCACCACTCTCTCTGGAACTAGAAGAGACAAGCCCCCATGTTCTGACTTGGGGCTGAGGCTTCCAGCTCAGACAGAATTAACCAACTCTCGCTCTCGCTTCTTTTCCTCTCTCCACCCCCATCCCGCTTCCCTCCAACAGTTTGGCTAACCCTAATGGTAATTCATTCCACTCAGAGCTCAAATTAGAAAATTCACCCAGTATCAACTCATATGCTCATACAGTATATACTAAGTGCGTGCTTGTGCTGAGGACCACAAGCGCAGGGCCCAGGCCCAGGCCAAATCCACGCCAGAAGCAGCGCTGATAAAAAAATCAAAAAAAATCCTAGACTCCAACACAGAAACATGCCGTGTCAGCTGGTGTGACATTCAACCTCTGTCAACAGAAGAGAGAAAACACAGAGAGCCATAAGAGGACACGAGAGATAGTGGGAGAGGAAAGATAAGTGGAGGAGAGGAGGGAATCAGGTGAGAACAGGACCAAGTGTGATGGACACTGAAAGATGTTGAGTCAGAGCGCCACCATGTGGGCCGTGTTGCCCTCCTCCGGGCACTGCGGAGTGCAGAGAAAGAGACATGGCATTGATTTTCCACACAGTCAACAGAACGATTTTGCCATGCAGGGTAAATACACAAACTCCCATAGTAATTTCTCCAAAAGATACACACGTACACACAGTCACACACTCATAACCAAATCCCTGTGGAGCTCTACCTGGCAACAGCATACAAACAGGATTTTTTTTTTTTTTTTTTTTTTTTTTTCCCTCTGTCTCACACAAAACAAGATGCATGTCTTACTCAACATCCTCAGCGGCTATGTGCCTACACACTATGAAAAATTACAAAACAACGACCTAAAAATGGAACCTGTTATGTGTAAGAATCATCCTGCTGTGCAGCAAAGCAGGAGGCACTGAGCACTGGAAGGAAATGTGTTTATGAGCACTGCAGATTAATCAGCATAAATTAAATCAGCCACCATCCCCAGCTAAGTTGAACCACATTTTTCAGTGTCTCCACATCTCTTTTTTTTTTTTTTTTTTTTTTCAGCAATAATCCCTGTGTGGGTGGCTGGGCTGGGCTAAAGGCGCCTATCATGTGGCTGTGACGTCCTCGATTTGATTCCAGACTACGACCTTTGTCACATGTAATTTGCCTGTTTCTCTCTCTCTCTCTGTCGCTGAACTACCAAGAAAAATGCAAGAATATATATATATATATATATAAAAGAAATACCCAGAAGTACCAAGAAGAGTATTTTACTTCAGTTTAGGTGTTGTCTGGAGGAACCAAAATGTTCGAATTCAAGTGGCAATTCACGGTCCTAGACAAAGTTAAGGGCTCTCAGAATACATTTATTTGGGTATTTGTGTTTTGGTTTTAAGGTGACGAATCAGAAAGAGAAGAGTCAGAGAGAGAAAAGGGCATTGTGATAGCATGTGGTGGTCTGGATTATGATATTTACAGTAAAGCCATGAACCAGATGCATTCCAAATGAGAACTGCTACTACATTTGATTCGGACGTATCTAATTTGACCCAAAGGAGATGCTGAATTTCTGCAGATTTTCTCTTTTTTTGTACTAAAACACAAGTAAGAGTCTACAGCTATGCTGGCAGATCGACGAGGCTTTGAGCTAAAAGCTTACATCAAATACTACACTACGATAAAAGCTACAGCAAGTCCTCCAACCCATACAATATAGATCATTTAAATTAGCGCCCCGGGTTAGAGCAAGACACAAAAAACACTTGAGTTATGCACAGATTATGGATTGGGTTACAATGATTACTTGAACCTGCAGTGTGTTAAAGTTTCTATGTTCTTAAAGTTCAGAAAAATGTTGTTGTCATGGCAACACTAAATCTGGTTTGAAATAGTTGTCCCGACTCGCAGTTGGAAATAGGAAGCAAAGAGTGGGCTCCTGCACAGAGGTCCATCGTTATATCAAACCAACCCCATCCACCCAACCTGCTCCCTCCTAACAAGGAAACACTCATTAACGTTATTGAACTGCATCACCAGATGACACTAGATTTTTTTTTTTTATTCCTACAACCTCTAGAGGTTGCTTAACTTTAAAACGTAACTGGGGGTTGTAATAAGCTTCCTGCAAAAAGGATCTATGGGAACGCTTTTTGAAGCAGATTTAGGATTAGTTTTGCAAGAATTTCAAAACTAAACTCTCAAACAAATTAAAATTGTATGTCATTTAGATGAAAAGTTAATTGAAGTTCATCCTGAGAAAGTCATTATGGAATTTCATCACTAACCATCCGATTGTTGTTGAGGCAATTCAGATACATCATCTGGGACATGTGGGTGTTTGTACAACATTTTGTGACAACCCATCAAGTAGATGTTGAAGTATCTGACTGACCCAGCAACACTACATCCACTGCTAAAATCCACACAGTGATTTCAACACTCGGTCCTTCCCCCTCTTTTCCTCCATCTGCTTCCCTCGCATCTCTAGAACAGCTAAAATCTATTCCGTTCAGTTCAGGTTTTTTTTTTTAAATAGCAGCAAATCACAACATAAGTAATCTCAGGGCACTTCACATTGTAAAGTCTGTAAAACAGGGCCTTAAAACATTATAGAGAGAAACAGCTCAACAATTCCCACGAGTGACAGCTGCAGGGGAAAACTCCCTTTTAACAGGAAGCAAACCTCAGACAGAATTCTCTTAATTAGATTTCTATTTGACAAATAAAATGTCTCAGATCGCCCAAAGTGAAGTTTGTTCATCGATTTAAGTCAAGCCCAGCACGGAGGTTGCTTTGACCCCTCATGTGTGACAGCGAGAGGTGTGTGTTTCTGCTTTTCTGTGTGTGTTTTGTAATTGCAGTGCACGGGCCACATTAGCATTTTAGCAGCAAGCCTGGCAGGGAGGCCGAATCACGAGATTGGCTAATGACAGAGATGAGATAATTTACAGAGAGGGTGAGGGTGAAAGCTTCTTTCCTTCACAAACACGGCCTTACACGATGTGTGTGAGCTCCATGTCAGTATCCCTCTGCCCTCCAACCACACATGCTGCACACTGGAAGTTAAAAGGGACATTGCAAGTAAATGTCAACTCAAGGCAATTAGTGCAAATTAAACAGACTGACTCCAAGTCTCCATCTAATAGTTTTACATCACTTGGCATTAAAAAGATCTTGCACTGAGGAACACTACATTGCTTTCAGTGAGTAAAATGTGTGAGTATTACAGTTGGTGACAGACTGAATATATAAGAAAACAACAAAGAGGAGCTCAAACAAACTGAAAAAAAGAAAAAGTACTGTCGCTACTATTTTATCAGAAACGTGCTACTGCGCTATTAATTAACCAAGAATTATGGTGATCAATTCAGCACTCCTTTAACATTTAAATCCATGTAGTGCTCTAGTAGACACACAGCCTCTTTCTCTAAATCTGTTGGGAAGCATGGGAATGCGACTGACACGACAGCACAGTAAAGGAAAACATGGCTGGTGACGAATGAGAGATGATACGGGCAAAAACTGTGGACAGAGCGAGCAGAGAGAACAGCAGAGAGAGCACTTAAACACTTTCAAGGTTGCTTCTACCGGCACTGAGCGAGGTGTCCTTGCTGCAGCTTAAAATAATGATTTTAGGTGATAGATTAAATCGACTGAATTTCAGACGCAAAGCTGGATGAAAGAAGCAACTGCTGGGCGTAATTAGAGTGAGTCACAGCTGTCTGCACGGCAGAGAGGACGAAACAACCACTAATTTCACCACCTGACCAGGATGTTTGAGTTTACAGCACGATGCATGACACAGGACTGAGTGGTATTTCCATAGTTCTTTAATGGTTGTTGTAAAGCCAAATGGGTAGTCAACCCCGTGACTGCTAGAAGGTTTGAAGGATATCTTAAAGCCTCATTACAGTTATTTTATCATGCTATCATATCTTATTCTGTATTCAAGCCTTTACAAAACACATTATCAAGGAAAAACTGTACACTTATCAATGTACGAAAACGTGTTTACGTACTTAGGCATGAAAGGTTAAGGCAGAAAGCCAAGAACAGCTACTTGTGGGGAGTTCAAGGACAAAAAGAAATAACTTGGGTGACACAGTGGAGGTGTGAACAACTTGTGTTTGAATGGTCTCCTGAAGGACACTTTAACCACCGGCTCTTTGACAGACTGTGGCAGCTCCTTTCTATTGCTGGAAAGAGGGCAATTACACTGATGGACGAATGAGGGAAAAATGGAGGGAAAGAAAGTACTGTTTGTTCTCCTCGGAAATAGAAGTTGGCAGTGGAAAAAAAAACATTTGGGAGGTTGGTTGATATGGAGTGTTAGCGCTGATGGACCAGAAGTGACTTCTTTAGTAGTTGCTCTTGAAATAGAGCTTACGGAGGTAGATTCTTCCAGAGTGTACAGGAATGAAAAAGTAGAGAGGAACAAAATGTCAATCTATTTGCGGTTTTGTCCATTTTTTGATAGGTTGGAGGCTTAAATTTGAAAAAGGGAATTACACACCTACATGTCCTTGTGTACAATCATATTCATTTAAAAAACGACCTTTTGCAAATATGGAAAAATAAATGAGTTGTGACATTCAATTAAACTCACGCCTCCACCTCCATCAGTAATCATTGCCACTTTAGGTAGACAAACACAGGGATGGTTGAAGGGGTTGGTTGTTTATGAGCATCTATTTGGCCCAGAGAGCCATATCGTTTGCATAATTATGAACAGTAGATATGGTTGTCAAGGGAAACAGACTGGTGGGATCTGAGAGAGATTGTTGGCCAATATCAGATATGAACACTGTATTCTAGCAGGGGTGAAAAAAGCCCCTTTAATCTGAATGATCCAAATAAATTCTGAATTAAACGTGAAGTTGAAAATCTGTTAACGATCATCACATTTCTTAATATGCTTAGACTTCAATAAACATCCCTGGTGTAGTTGATTAAAGCTCAGTGATGAATGCGTGGAGTTTATGAGTCGAGTGCATGAATCAGCAATCTTTGGTCACATGACATTTCAGTGCTTACAACGTGGACTAAACAATGAACAATGTAAACTGTCTGAACCTAATCTGACCAAATGGCAGAGGAAACACAGAATGTAAACAGCTGAAATCCACTCAGCATAACTCAGCCTGCCCCTGAGCCAGAAAACCTGTTCCTGATTAAAACAGAGAAGATGCCAAGTCATAAAGCAAAGTGAGTACTAAAGCCTGCCACCCAGCATCATGATTTTATTATACAAGCTGTTGAATTTTCATGGGGTCGTTTAATGTGTTAATCGACACAAATCACATGATAAGTGCTGAAAACCATAAAGAAAACAACAATGTTTTGCCTCTATACAGCCATCCAATGTATATAACAGTGATTCCTTTTTACAACTCATTTAAATATCTAAGAGTTTTGCATTGAACTCTGGTTTCCTCATGGTATCCCCAAGAGAGAAACAAACGATTGTTGGAAAATTAATTACTGGCCAAATCAGACATGTGTACAAGAGGACAGCGTAGCCAAAGACACAGGAAAACCCTTTTAGATCCGATGCTTTAAACCCACTTGTTATGTCATTAACTGGGGGGCAACTGCAGTCAGGCCTGCACAGATAATTTGGCCCATGGGTCTCCTTACGCGATATCAGCCAGATGTGTTTCAAGCGCATGTTAGAGACCCTGCGTACATTGTGATAAATCAGCTCAGCATAAAGTCAAAGCATGTAGTACACCTGTCAGTCCACTAGAGGAAAGCATGTCAGAGTCATGTTTTAACTCGACTTGGTGTGAAAAGTACACGTACATGCATACCTTTACTTCCAGTCTGATGTGTGTAAATAGATGAACGCAGAGCAAGTTGGAGCTCAGAGAATCATCCCTGCAAAGGTTAAAAAAAATGTATTCAGTTAGACACTGCCATGCTGCCTGAAGACACAAAGTATTGTATGTACAGTACAGTGTTGGACTGTATGTCCTGTAATGTTGCCCCCGAGCTATTTCTGTGTCATGTGCTGTTTTTACCACAGCAGTTGACAATTCTTCAATCTCGTGCTTTTGCCTCAGTGGACTTGAAATCTGTTAGATACATAATGTTAATGTTACATTTGTGGAGGCACATTATCGCAGCTGCGGAGACATTTATGACTGACTTTGATATAGATCCAGAACGGTGGCACATTCCTTTTAGGAGAATACAGAGAACCACAAAAGTCTCAGGTTAGTACAGAACAAATTGTGATTTACGTGTTGAGAGAGAATGAAGTGTTTTTTTTACAAAGTTAGCCTAGTTCTGCCAGGCTATTGCTCGCAGCTTTCTTTGCTGAAATTATAATTTGGAAACCCTATTATTTATAGCTTGGGGAATTTCGGAACAGACAAGTTGCAACCAATTGTGCCATTGGTTTGTGAAATGCCATTGTGAAGGCTCGAGTTTGGTGTTTTGACCGTTGCCAGCTTGTTATTTTGAAGCCAGAAGTGACCATATTTGGGCGTGCTGGGGAGGAGCGAGCGGAGAATCTGACTCGATCTGAGTGGGAACCCGAGGACACTACGCCCGTCCACCTTTAGAAGAAACCTTGCTGCACTCATAGACTGTATATAAAAGTGAACGTAGCTTCCGACTCTGAAAAATGAGGCCAATGCGGAAGTGCCTTAAGCTGCGGTACCACCGGGAAGCCTCCGACTTCATAGACTCCCATTCAACAATTTCTCATAAAATTCTCAGTCAATAAAATTTCTCCGTGAGTTATCTCGGTGTGGTTAGCTAAAGTCACTCCTTCTTATAGTTTTCTGGCAGTCCATCTGAAAATTATCCCGTCATTAATTATAAAATAAGCTTCAAAAAGCCTTGTTTTTGGGGACGTGTCTGTTTGATTGACGGGCCTGTGGTGCTGTCGGGTTACGGCTATCGGTGGGCAGGACGTAGTATCGCCGGGGTTCCAATCAGATCGAGTCTGAGATCCCCCGCTCGCTTCGAGGCCTAATATCTAATTAATGATGGGATTATTTTCAGGAAAAACATTTATTGACTGTATTTCATGAGAGAAGTTGAACGGGAGTCGACGGAGGCAGAATCTTTTTGGAGCCAACCTCCAGTGGCCATCGGTGGTATTGCAGTTTAAGGCACTTCCGCACTTCCCTCACTTTTCTGACCTGGAAGCTATATCCACTTTTATGTAAAGTCAATGGGCGCACAACATACATCATATGGTGTTCAATGCCAATTGGTTAAAGGCTGCTCCAATAGTTTCAAAATTAAACCCAGGTCTATGCTCATTTGGATGCGATGAGAGGAAACAACTCCCAATGGAGCGTGGCCCAACCCTGATATTAATGCAGTGATTTTGGGTACCACTGAGGGGTAAAGATGTCTGCTGCCTCATAAACTGCTGCCAGCCTGCTGATAGACACAGCATGGATAAATGCACCGTTTTTCATTTAATGGCGTAAAATCTTTGGGTGATGAAAGTCCATCTTTATCCACAAAGTGCAGGAGAATTGTTTGTATGCTGCTATTCTGTCACTCCAATTTTTTTCTCACATCATTTTGAGGCGGCAAGACAGTGTGAGTCATCCCTCACCACAGAAAATGTAACAAAAATCAATTTTCCTGTGTTTTTTTCCGAGCACTAGCGAGGCAGAATAAGCATGATCGATTCCACAGCTTTTGTCCTCGAGGCTTGCATCTTCCTTCATCGGTGTGTGTGCTGTGTTTTTCTATTTGTTTGGACATGGTGGATGTTTATTGTCGTGCATATGAATCTATAAGCACGTATGGATTGCATCTGCGCAAGAGCAGTATAATTTGGTGAACCGGATGCATGTTTATGGACACACGTATGCATGCGAACACCTCCACACTGTATGTGCTTTCGAACAAAAGTCAGCTGTGTCGAGGGGTTGCAGGTGATAAAAATGATGTGTGTGTGTGTGTGTGTGCGTGACACTGTGTCTCTCTGATTACACCTCTGTGTGTTTGTGTGTGCACCTGGTGACAAATCGCTGACAGGCGGCGTGCCTTGCGGCAGGTGATGGGTCTTGGGGGCGAGAGGGGGCGAGAGGGGGCGGGCGGGGGCGGGCCGGCTCACATCATCCCCGGCTCTCTCTTTATATCGATCTCCCTCCATCTTATTTAGCTCCTGCCAAAACTCACAGCTCAGTATTGACTCAAGCTTATTACACCTCATTTTTACCCAGCTACACAACAAAGTACTACAAAAGCAGCTGCTGGCAGGAGGAATCTGCTCAAACGCCTCCAAAACAAGCGTTTTCATCAAATGTCGTTCGCTAATCTCAGGAGAAATCCGTTTTCTGTTTGCTGAGGGCCGCAGAACAACGATTATCAAGACTTTTGGTTGAGGAACATAAAGAATGATCTAAACAGCAACGTTAATGAAAAAAGTAAATCTGACGTACGACTTTTGATTGCATTGGCTGATTGCTTGAATCCCACACCTCATTATCAGCTGCTGCCCTCTGGAGAATTTGCTGCTGCTGATTGTCATGTCATATTTGAAAGGCTGTCCTCTAGGGTAATGGTGGCCACTCTGAGGGTCGGGACCCCTTAATGTGATGAGTGACTGCAAAAATCCTGTTATTTACTTGAGTCGGAAGTCTTTTTTTCAGAACAGAGAACTAAGATTTTTTTTTTTACAATATAAATTAATTGGTTTTACCCAAAAGCGACCGCTAAATGGGCAGACTTTATCATTTGTTTTAAGATAATTACTTTCTTTGATTTTAGTCGGTGACAGAAACGACTCGATAAGATAACGATTTGAACAGTGATGATGAAAGGAATCTGAAATTTGAATTCCCTTGCAGAGAAAATCAAGTTCATAGTCATCATTTTACAGTATAGAGCATAAAGAAATGACATGATGCAAACAATAAACAACAGCAATTAGGAATCAAAAAATTTAATTAAAATAAATAAATGAAAAAAACAGAAAGGCAGAAACAGCTATCCAAGCTTAGGAACAAAAGCCACCCCTACAATTCTTACTGCCATGGTCTCTGTTAGGGGGATAATTAGTGTCATTTTTCATATGATGTGATGAAATGAAATGGACAAAAATTAGTTACACTTCTTTTGGTTGTTATAAATGGTTATTTGAACCTGGCTTTAATTTCAAGGTTATGACTTTTCATTAAGTCCTTTTATATCACACAGTGCCTTATAGCACCATGAGGGTGTCATTTTTTTTTTCCAAATGTGTGACTCCAGTGAGAATCAAATTCTCACTTTGATGTTACTGCTCTGTGACGACTGAGCCCCATGAGCCTTGTAATTTGAAACACAGGTCTATAAAGGAGTGTAATATTGGTGCCATAAAGGCACAGAGGTTTTCTTTTCATTACTGAGGAAGGTGTTTCTGCCTTATTGGATGTGGTGAGGGTTGGAGGAGCTCAGAAGTCGAAGGCGCCACATGGGACACAAACTAATCCAGAGACAAACCCATAAAATCATGATCCTTTTAGGGAGCCGGGGTTGTTTCGTTAATGTTCACTCGGATAGTGACTGTATCTACAGGCTGAGCTGAACATTGGATAGTTGGGAGTTGTCATGCTGTTCAGGTACGAAGTCAACCATCTGTTGTTTACATTCTGCTGCCCTCAACAGTATCAGACAATGACACAGCTGCCCCTGCCTCTGCAGCGACAGAAACACAGGGACTGTCACTGGTCTCCTCTGCACTTCTTCTCAGCTGCCCTGGTCAAACCGAGCTAACATTGGTTAAAGCTTCACCGAGAAACATGACTGTGTTTCTGTCAAAAGACTCAGCTCTCCGCTCTGTCCTCAAGGATGGAGGACGGTGTTAAAAGCAAATGAGCACAGCTGCAAGATATTATGACTCCAGAGCATATATGCAAATGAAACCTCAATGTTAGCATTAAATCAGTATTTTGCATTCTGTTATTACCTGTTTTTTTTTTTTTTTTTGTAGCACAACGTGCTTGTCTATATTGTGAAACACAACTTTATCATTTGTTTCTGTTACAGAACAGCACGGGTCAGTTCAGACACCGCTGTGGTTGCTACATTCTATTGTGTGCTGACAAAGATGAATGGTGGTTATAGTTAACCAGTGCTCCATTCATGTCCACAGTATGATCAGATCGGAGAAGTCAAAGGAAATTAAGTCACAAGAAATGTGAAAATTTTGATGTATTGACTAAACTGATCTGTGACCTACAGGAGACAGAGTCCACATTTTGAATTATCCTATGAAGACAGAAATTTTGCCTCACAGAAAAGATTCTGGATCTTCCGAGCAGAAATGTCCATTTTAATTGCTGTGCAGCGTCATGAAACCAAAGTAATATCGCCGGTTACATGATGAAGTTAATCCAACTTTATAACTTATTGATCTTTGGCGTAATTCACCTTGAAGCATGATATGCGACCTAATGCCCACAACATATCAGAGCGAAGGATGGTGTGAATTCATTCCAGAGTCTTCAAATCGACCTGGCAGAAAGTGACAGCTGACTCGAACAACAGTATGGCTGGACTATATGCAGTTATAGTCAATGGACACGCCTCAAAACCGGTATCAACCAATCACCGGCCAAGACTGACAGTCCACATCTCTGACCTGGTACCCAGTTACGAAACAACAATGAGAATCCAGCACCCAGGTGACAAAGCGATTGTAGAGGTATCGAATAAGATTTACAATTCAATATGTGTCTGCGAGTGTGTGAAATGAGTCACACTTGGAAATTGTATTGTAGGCTACTGAAAAATTAACACAGTATTGATCAAATCAAGGAAAGGTGTCAGCTATGTGTATTTCTATGTGACCTCACAACGGGAAAAAAATATGGTTAAAGTGGGAACGTAAGAGTTGTGCGAATCCTGCTTCCAGCCTTTTATTTTGTCTTCTTCGGTACACTACTCTGCGTCTACAAAGCAGCTTGGTATTGACCGAAATACCCACAAAGAGGCACCGAGAGACGAGCACATTAAAAGCAGCCAGAGCTCTGCTTGTGCACCAAACAGCAAAAGACGATTTACTTTTGAGTGTAATGTCCAGACTTCACTCCGGTTTGTGTGCTTTCATGGTATGATTGAATCAGGTCTTCGCTCGGTCTCAGGATTTGCCACATTTGTCTGCTCCTGTCCTTGACACAGTTAGAGGACTGTCACTCTGCTGCAGATTCTAGCCCTGGACACAGTATCAGTGTCGCACACGTGCATTTCTCTACCTGCCCATTTCCCTGAAACTGCTGGGTCAACGGTCATTAACGTCCTCTGCTCAGTCTCTGCAGAGAAGTGAAGCAAAATGGGGAGCTGGGGACGGAAATAGATATGGCACAAACATCCCTCAGTTCCTCGCCTCAGACCGTTTTGACTAATGAGCCAGTATTGCAGAGGGGTTAATTCCCAAAGGGTGCACAGGGTAACGTCAGTGCCCCCTTCTCCTTGCCCTATTTTTCTTTCTGTGCGAGTGTGTCTGAGCGTATTTTCACGAGTGTGGTTGACATGAAATGTTCGGCGCAGCTAGTTATTTATTTTTCGGGTCACAATTCAAACCTCTAACTGACAGCAAAAAAGTGGGTCTTGGAACAGCTCTCTTACTCGTTTTAATAACTCTCAAAATCACAGGGAGATAGAAACCAGAAAACTGGAAACATCCGCACAAAGGTCAAGCTGCTGGCCTAAGCTTCAAGAAACAAGCTTGTGACAAAATATAAAAATAAAAAAAAAGTTACAAAACACAAATTAAAAAAAAAAAAACACACAACAAAAACATAGAGTTCTGAAGGCTGTTTCATAAAACCTATAAGGGGTTAATTGAACACGTGATGTTTTTACAGATGTGCACCTGATCCGTTTAAGCATGTGCACATGACGCAATACTGGCTGAATGACTAAAGTAAAGTAAGCAGCAATGTACTTATATGTCATTGATCCCTTTTGTCCTAATGAATTGACGAACATTGGATGTAGGCGTTATAAGTTGAGTAGTTATAAGTTATGAGTGGTTGCCCGTTAAGTATAGATTGCACATATCAGAGTCAGTTATTGCTGACACAGCATAAATTTCAGCAAAGCATGAATTCAAGTGTGAAAACACTCTTTCTGGACAACGAAAGGCAGCTAAAGAAAGAAGGCGTAAACAACGGTTTTAAAAAATAAAAATAAAAAGGTTTTGTGCGTGCACCTGTGTGAGTGTTTCTACGTGCACGCACACTGTAGGTCGCAGGGCGTTGTACCTCGAGGGTATTTCATAGGAGTGTTCGTGTTTGACTGCGTGGTCACCCCGAGCGTCAGCAGGTTAACGTGACCTCCTAAATGTCCCTTGGCACTTTTCCTGTCGTTTTACTGTGAAGGTCGGAGCAAACAAGACATGGCCTCAGCCTCCACCTCAACCTCGCACCCCTTCCTGCCATCTCTCACTCGTCCTGCGTGGGCTCTTGAATTCATGCTCAGTGCAACGACACGAGCTCACTCACTTACTTTTGTTCGTAGCTTGCCTCGGTTCTGGATTCAGAGCATTAAAACGCAACAGGGACATCCTGGAATGAAAACCAATGAAAACCGAGAAAGAATTTAAAAACACTCATCGTACTATTCTGTTAAAACGATCCTGTTTGCTTGTTAAACCACAAGATGGCTGCTATGTCAGTCTTTCTGCTGCCCCCTACTGTACAGGGAAATGTCTGAAACTCTTTCAGCCGTTCCTGAGGGAGCCAGTGAAAGTTTTTTTAAATGGTTCCCCAATGTGATAAGCCATGCATCCAAATAGTAGGCTAATAGTCATAATAAAAGTATCGAGATAGACGTCAGCCAGTTTTCCATAGCTAAAGATATTCAATTTAATTTCAATAGTTTTAGCTATGGAATCGACACCTATTTTCACCAAACATGACAAGGATATTCACTTAATGCAAATCATTCAGCATATGCTGATTACTCACCTACATCCACCCCCACAACTCCCTAAATTGCAGCCAGAAATCACAAGCTCCATCCATGAGTGGAAAGAAAACGCTGAAATGTTTACACTTTAGTCACTTCTCTCAACAAAGGACCTGAGCCAGAATTCCATCTCGTGGGAGCTTAAATTGTTGCTGTTTCCTTTGTTTTAGTTCATGTAAAACACTCTTTGGGTGCATCCTAAAGTTCACACCAAAACATGCATCAGCACAACCAGCTAGTCATCAGTGGCTGTCAGCGCAACAATTTGCCTTCATGTGTGGTGCGGAGAAGGACTTGCAGATCCACACGTACTGCAGCCTGACATTTATCCCTGGTGAGTTTTCACGCTGTAAATCGGGCTCAAACTCCCCGACACACGCCAGATTCTTTTAACACCTCCAATTAAGAGGAGGCTATGTCCAAATTTCTGCCAGACTCGTTGGCCTGCTGCCCTTTTCTTCATGTGAAGCAAAGGACCCAAACTTCCTGCTTGGAATGTGGGGATGGATGATAGCTGGAAATCACACTTCCTTGAAACTAAATAATACGATAGAGCAATTTCCTTTTCTTCCTCCCCTCAAAGAGGTCAAAGGATCTGGTAGAGAGTTAGACTTCCATCACTCTTTAACTTGGCAGATGGAGCAGCCGTGAGAGTTCTAACACTTTGCATTTGGACAATAGATCCCTACCTCACCAACATGATGTACAAACACGACTATTATCAGTAAAATATACAAGTGTCAAAATTAAAAGTATTAGTTCCGCAGAAAACGACCCATGGGACTGATTGTTAATAGCACTGCATGCTTTAAGCAGCATTATACTGTAGCTGTTGGAGGTGCAAGTAGTCTTGGTAGAAGAAGTATTCGGATTCTTTACTCATGCAGTCGTGTAAAAATACTTCATTATAAGTCAAAGTCCTGCTTGAAAAATCCTACTTCAGTATAGATAAGTATTAGCAGCAAAATGCAGTTAAAGTATGAAAGTCAAAGTTCCGGTTTGGTGCCTCTGACTGATATATTATTATATATAACAACTTGAGTATTGACAATGAAACATCAGTGTGTAAACTGCATGTTACTGTTGTAGCTGCTGCAGGTGGAGCTGCTTTGAACTACTGTCGGACAGCCGTTAAATCTGAGAGGTTGTAAGATGATTACTTGGTAGAGGAAAATAGAAAAAAAAAAAAAAAAGTTCTGATCAACAAATCTGTTTTCAGTTGTTTGGACTTTTCAATAATATTAGATTTTTTTTGGTGAGATATTGGATAATTTAAACATGTATTAAAACAAAACCATTTGAGAGGTTTAGAGGGAAAAGTCACAGATTTGTGGAACTTTTAAAAACTCAAGACGTGCAAAATGTGATCCCAACAACAAAGATTTGGACAACGTGTTATTTTAAAATAGTTTCATAATATCTGTTGTGTCAGATCTTCATCTGAAAAGTGTGTAGTGGAGTAGAAAGTATAATATTTCCCTCTGACATGTAACGGAGTGGAATATAAAGTGGCATCAAATGGAAATACTCAAGAAAAAGTACCTCAAAATTGAATTTAAGTACTTCAGTAAATGTACTCAGTTACTTTCCACCACTGCTTCATTTAAACCCAACAAAATATTCAGTCATTGCATATTCACTGTTGGAAAATTACGAGTTTGAATTTAATGCTTAAATATTTTATGTTCAGCTGACTAAGTGCTCCCCGGGCAATTAACGAGTTGGAAATATACAAATAAAACATGTCCATCATCCCTCGCCACAAAATCAACTGAACATAATCCTTTTTAGTAAACCTTCTCGAGTTTCTCTCCGTGAATCAATAGCGCACAATGAGGCCTGTGAGGATTTGCCAATACAATATCCACCAGCCGAGTGTGGAAAGAGCACCGAAGTTTCACGGACAACAAACTCCTTTTCCAAATGACCAGATGAAACACAGAAGTGAGACGAGCCAATACCTGAACCTGTTGAGCGCTGCACCAGTCACAAGTAGATCGATGCTGTGACAGCCTGCAGGGGTTTCCATTAATCAGCCAGCCGCCGTCCCGTCCAAGTCTGCCCACACACATACACAATATATATATATATATATATATATATATATATCATATATAGGTGTAATTGCTGACCATCACACTTTAGTTGGATCACCGTGTGGCTGTCAGACTGACAGCTACTGAACCCAGGGCCTCGGCCGAGCAGCAACAACAGGCGGTGAAGCCAATGTGTCACTACACGGCAACAACTGTGGCCGTTTCTCAGAGCTATCAGCCTCTGCATCAGACAGTCAGAATCGAGATAGCTGCACTGCAGCCCGTTTCCAGATGGGTTTTCCTACCCTTAAAATGTCATGCAACTTTTCGTGTGCCGTTTTCAGAACTCTTCAAAAGACCGCGCAACAGCTCCTCCATTAAAACACCTCCTATCAGATTTAGATTACAACAATTTACAGCAATTTAAAAAAAGGGGATTGTCTTTGAACTGTGAAAGATTGAATTCAGTTGTCGTAAAAGCAACCAGAATTTTCCTACCAGCCTGCCGCCGCAAGACTTTTAAGTACGTGTCACAGTGTGTCCCTGCACTGAAACAAACGCCATGATCTAAATACGGACCACCAATAATCAACACCTCTTCTTCTGGCAGCAACACTGAACGACCTGCACAAGCTGCCCCCGTTTTCTATAAACTTCTTGTCTACTACTGCCGCCATGTGGTAGTTTGAGGGAAATTCATGTTCCAGTCAGAGAAAACTAGTCGAGTTAACCAGAGTTACTGTGGATGGAGTTTTGGGGTATCTAAAGGAGTTTTGTGGTGCGGGATAGTTGTGTGTGGTAAGACTCAACATGGGTGTATTTGCAACATAAGACGATTCACATTTATTTTGCA
The DNA here is from genome assembly GCF_029030835.1 of Brachyistius frenatus. Lineage (NCBI taxonomy): Eukaryota > Metazoa > Chordata > Actinopteri > Embiotocidae > Brachyistius > Brachyistius frenatus. The sequence goes on from NW_027210632.1 coordinate 2,662,106, forward strand.
ACTTCCTTTAAATTATGTCAGTGGTGCTCCCGGTGGGTTGTCACGTGAATTAGTGAATAGATAGAGCGGTACTTTTATTAATTTTGTAAAATATTTTTTTTTTTACAACTGACACTTCTGTATCAGTGGAACAACTGTACATAAAGCTATTCTTTAATAATTAATTTACAAAATAAAGTGTTCAAAAATGTGTGCACAAGCTTCAGTTAGTTAGACCTCAGTTCAGTGCAGTTAATTTGTGGCTCTATACCGAGTAACATGTGAAGCCCCTTTGACCCGTGTGCTTTATGTGTCATATTTACATTCAACTACATTGGCTTGTTATTTTTCCTCATCTAAACAATGGGTCTACGATTAAAACAAAAGTATTCTATTCACTTTTAAAGCCCTTAAACCAGAGGTCTTCAACAGGGGGTCCGCCACCCCTAGTGGGTCCGCAGAGGTACTGCAGGGGTCCGTGAAATTTTAGGTTTAGACAATTCCCCCCCCCCACAAATTGAAATGTCTTTAAATACACATTAACATGAATCCAACATATTGTAGTGAATGGATAAATGGAGGCAGAAGATGTTATCTTTCAGTCAGAAATGCACATTCAGCAACACACAGGAGCGCTCAAGCTCACAGCGAGATGAGCCTGGACCTGTCCCTCCAAGCTTCCTGCACTCCTCCAGTTTCATATAATATATATATAAAATATTACATGCTCCATCTCTATTAGTTTGGGGGGTCCTTGGCCTGAAAAACATTGAAGACCCCTGCCTTAAACAACTTGGTAGTGAGAGAAACCTGCATAAAGACTGAAATCAGAACACATCGCAACATGTGTAGAGCTGTTAGCAATTAGTTATTAGACAAAAATAATTGCCAGCTATCAATGGATTTATTTGAATAATTTGTAATGAAAAAAAAAATCTCCAGTTTCAACTTAAATATGATTTTTGTTTTGTGGTTTCTTTAAAGTCACCCATGAAAAAGTGAATATTTCAGTTGTGGATTGTTGGTCGGGACAAGACATTTTAGGTCGTTTCCTAACATTTTTAATTGTTTTGACATTTTATAGAACACACCAAATTGAAAAATAACATTTACTCTTATTTACAAGTAAAACAGGCCAGGACTCGAAATCTTGTTGTGAAGAACCGGTACAAACCCCACCACTTGTGCCATATGCAGGTTTTATACTTACAGCTTCAGGTTTCTTGATTTAATACATCATTTATTTATTTTTTTCCAAATAAAACACTTAAGATTCTCCAGCAGTCCTTTAAAACAAGTGACACACAGTCAATTGTGGATGAAACAAAACATTTATTGAACAAAGCGTTTCTTTGGAAGCATTTCGGCCTCACTTTGGAATCACAACATTTGCAATCATTTGTTTTTTTTTTTTAGCATTAAGTTAAACAAAACCATTACCGGGATCATAACACACTCGTCATCCGAGACGTTCATCAAAAGTAACCGATGGGCATTGAATGTCACCTTGCGTCAGGCACGTGAAGAGCGACCTCCATGCTCTCTCCTGCTGTTCTCATGACCTCATAGCCCGTGTCCTGGCAGGGGTGAACCTGAAAAACGCTCAGACAACAGTGACTGTGGAAAGCACTTTGTTCAGCCCCCCCCACCACCCCCACATCGCATCACAATCCGCTACTGTCACCAATGACAATTCAGTGAATCAAATACCTTCCCTGGTTTACCTGGATCCCACAATCCTGCGCAGCTCGAGCAGAGCAGACAGGGGCGGTTTTGCTGGGTTCCTTGCAGGACCCAGGAGCGCCCCCTACTGGGCGGGCAGCGTCCAAAGCGCCGCTGTAGGACAAATAAAAGCCCAACCATGAATCACGTGCCAAATCACAAATTACATGACCAGGGAAACAAAAACAAAAAAAATACATATATATATATATATAAAACATCACAATACACACACACATGCCACACTCAAATATTTACAAGTCACACCTTTGCATACGCCCTTATCGACAAGTCGAAAGGAAGCCGGACCACAAGGCCACGTAGACCAGTTCAATCCGATTACCAGTCGAAGCCGAACGCCTCCTCAAAGTCCCTCTGTTGAAAAGCAAGACAGCTCTCAAACTCGACGTCCGGATCTGCGGTCGCACTTCGGGGTGAACGAGATTCGTCGAGCGCGGCCGACTGAGCGCCGTCCGACGTCATGTCTTCGTACACTCGAGTCATCAGGTACTGCGTGGTGTTTTCCGGCGCCATCGATCCGGCCGGATGACGGCGCGCACAGGCCGCGGCGGGGCTTTCCTCGCACCCGGACCTCCTTCCGTCCCCTTTGTCCCCGTCTTTCCAACACAGTTCGTCGAGCTCGGCCCGCTCCTGTTCCCGGGGGAGGTATTTTCGGACGGCCGTCTTCACCGCGGCGCCGCCGCCGCCGCACTGTTTGAGGGACACGCGAAGTTTGAAGTTCAGCTTCGGACCAGGTTTCCTGGTTTTACGCAGATAGTCTGATATCACGTGCGTCGTTCTGGTATCCATTCCGTCCTCCATTATGTTTATACACATTTCAAAAGAAAAAGCAACTAAAGAGAGTGGGGGAAAAAAAATTAAAAAAAAACTAAAAAAATAAAAAGTCAAGTCTTGTGGAGTGACTTAGCAGCTTTCGGTCCCCCCCCTCCTGCAATATGCCTTTTTCTGAATTTAAAAATTAAAAAAAAATATGCCGGCTATAACTTTTTCTAACAAACTACCTTTGTAGATGTGAAAAGTTTCAAACTAAAAAAAAAACTTAAAAAAAAAACAAAACCCGATTATTGCCCAAATACTTAAGAGCTCTGGCTACACGTCCCTCACTAGGTTGTCTCGCAAAAGTACTGAGGAAACGCAGGACTCACGTTGTAATTATGAGACAAATCCCCCACAATCCTTCGCGTGGTAAAAGCATCGGTGAGGCTGAACGAGAGTGCTGCCGCCCGCTGGTGTGGCGTATTCATAAGGAAAACCCCCCCATGGCTCACTTCATGTAAATCTAATGTAAAAAGGACATGGAATCAATGAATGTAGGACAAAACTATCATATAAGCAGCCTGTTTGATTGGCGAATAATGCATTGGTTTCACAAACTGTGATAAAAAAAAAATGAGGCATTGGGAATAACATTTTGTGAAAGAATAGAGTTAAGAAATTAATTTTTAAAAAAGGACAAAAGCATCATTTTCACAGTGAAAACTCACACCAAAAAAAAAAAAATTATTACAGCTTTTTCATACTGATAATGTGATAAACACAATTATTTTGTATATTGTGGGTGATGGAGAGCGTTGTGCATTATGCTATTGAGTAACTAAAAAAAAAAAAAAGAGACCACATAGATGATGCTGCCTTAAAATGCCATTGACAACTCTTAGGCTCAATATTTTGTTAAAAAATATAATATCATGATAGTTGTGATTTTTTTTTTTTAATGTATAATCAATTTGCCCAACAGCTGCAAAAACAAATCAAACCCGGAGCTTGGTTATAAGGCTACAAAAATAGAGCTTTAAAATATGATAACATAAATAAGGCAAGTTTTTGCAGCTGTACTAAGTGAGCAAATTAAAGAGAAAAAAAAACCCCTATTGTGATCTTTTACATTGTAATAAAGATTTGAGCCCTGAACAGAATACAACTCGTACTATTTCAGTTGTCATTGGTATTTTAAGGCAACAGTATCTCTGTTTTTTTAATTAGTTATTTAAGAATATAATATACAATGTCTCCAACTCTACCACAAAAAAAAATCATCTAAACATGAGAAACTGTTAAAACACTGCAATTAATTTTTTTTTTTTTTTTTAAATGACATTGAGATACAAATTAGTGAACAAAACAAAATCTCTAAATCCTGCATGCAGTAAGGTCACCCGAGACTACAATTTGGTGTGACAAACACACCGCAATTAGACTACTTATTCCAGGAATACAGTATGAATGTTTCTCGAAGAGTTGACACCAGACTGTCTATAAAAGGTGTTACAGACTATATTGGGAAATCTGCTTGTACACCGCTAGATGGCAGACTAACAGTACTCGTTATGACCATTGTTCTGTAGCTGATTCATAGTTCAGTGGAGGGCAAACAGGCAAAAGATGGGACATCTCTCGTAGGGACTTCTTGATTTTGTCTGAGGTCACTCACCATTTCCTTTCTTCTGGAAATCGGCTTGTTTTGCTTGGTGTTGTTCTTTTAACAACATCTCACTTTATATTTAACTCAGAAAGGTCATTTCCCCCCCCACCCCCTCCTCCCTCAGTTTCACTTCCTTTGACCTCGTAATGCACTTCAAAGTTCAGCTGCTTTAACAAAATACACTCCCGAGTTGTCAATTATTAATCTGCACATTTGCTAAATGTTTCCCGTTTGAGCAGAAAGCGTCTTGTGGAGTTCTGTTTCTTGTCCGCCTGTCGTTTTGTTTTCCTTTCTGGTCTCCCTGTGCTTTCTCCAAGGGTCCTCAGTTGCAGTTTTCAATGTTATCTAAACAGAGTTGCATAATATTCTCTTGACATTGTGGACTGAGAAATGCATCCAGGGAAGCTTACGCTCATAAACAGCTTTAACTTTGCATAATAACAGCTGCAGTTTTCGGGGTTAGATGTTATTTGTGCTGAACGATGAAATAGTAGTGATGTTTAGAGGAGGCACTTCTGGTCGGCGGTTCTCACGTTTGTGATGCAGCTCAAGCGTCTCAGTTGTGATGGAAACGTTTTTAAATCCTTTGATTTAAAGCTCCGAAGTCGATAAAGCACCAGAACATTTGGTTAAACAAGCACTGACATTTTTTTTTTTTTTTTTTTTAAGGCGTTCATTACCGGAATAAAAGTACAGTTCTGGGGAAAATTTGTACATGTTTTTTAATCTCTGCAAATCAGGAAATGTCACATCAAAAAGACTGTGATTAAAAAAAAGTGGTGAAACTAAAGGTAGAAGGCCCAATTCAGATCAACGATGTGCAACAAGACAATTTGAAAATTGCAACTACTCGCAAATCCGTTAGTCAAGAACGTCCTAAAATCTGCCCTGTTTACATCAAAAGCAACCGGATGAGAAGGTGCAGCACCTCCAGAGCAGCGACTCTATTTCTGTTTGTTTGTTGTTTTTTTTAAGGCTTTTTCTAAAGCTGGATCCAATTTTCAATATCTTAAAACATGGATGAGGATAGTGGTAGTTGCGTTGTTTTAACTGTGATGAATGGCGAAACTAAAAGAACAAAATGTTCGAAAGGGCTTGTGTAAATTTATGCTGTCTTGAGACAGGAGAACCTTCCCCTCTTTTGTCATTTTCTTCCATCTTTTTCCAACACAACACCAGAGCTGTTCCGTTGTTTTGAAGAGTTGACGTCTCCTCTAATAGAAATAAGAAAAAAAAACCAAAAACACTAACTGTCCTGTCTGGCGTTGTAAAACTGTCCACTTGGAACTTGACAAGTTGAGTCTCGGGAGACAGTCGGCCAAACTTGAGGTGAGCCGAGAGTCCGGTTTACACCCGCTACAACCTTTCCCTGCATCCATCCATTATATATACCCCCCCACCCCCCACACACACACCTATCTCCCAATGTGCACTTTGTTTGCACATCATCTCATGACCTTTGTCTCACCTGATATGCATCTACTTGTTTCCACTGATGGCAAGGCCAACCGTCAGCCTGATCCTTCCCATTTGCGAGGCTTTTTTTTTTTAGTTTGTTGTTATTGTTGTTTTGTTTTTGCAGATAAGGCCATGTTAACTCAAAACCTGACAAGGAGCTGCTTTCAGAACGTAAATGCATCTATTGTCTATACCGCTTCTTTTCCGCGAGTCAATTCCAGGATCCTTTTCATCGGTCTTCTTCTTTCTGGCGTCTTTGCATTTTGATATATGCCTGCCTCTCAGCGCTCTCATTTGGAGACGTGACGTTTAATCTTAGATTGTTTTTCTTCCGCGGTGTTTTGTCGGATACGATCTGTGCGTGCGCGTGCGTGCGTGTATTTGCGTAGGCGAGCTTTTCGTGGAGGGGCTGGGACAGAGTTGCTGGGCACGGTTCAAGTTTCCTCCGCAGTGCAGAGGCTTTCTGGAGGGACAGAGAGAAGGAGAAAGAGAAAGCGAGGGAAGGTCGGACGAACCGAAAGATGACTCTATCCTGTTTGTCTGGTGGTTAAACTGACTGCACGCACACGCACGCACACACACACACACACACACAAACCACGAGCAGCGTTGCAAAGCATAAATGCGGATGCTTGATGAGCTTGAGCGGAGCGACTCCTGCAGCGGTGAAAATGCCACAAAAAAAAAAAAAAAAAAAATCCGGTCTCAGTTTTCATTTCAAGTTTTTGTCCCTCGTTTTTGTTTCTTTCTTCTCTTAAGGCCCGCACGCATCTCACTTGTTCATTTAGAGGACGGATATCCTTCCTCGCCCGCAGTCGTCCTGCTTATCTACAGAATAGAAAGGTAATCTGAATAGCAAATAAAAAAAATGAATGATTTATATGATATGCAAGCCCAGAGGTCTGGAGCGGCATGTTTCATCTCTGGTCATTGCAAACTGTCTTGAGTGATCCGTGGGGAGTGCTCAAGAGCAGCATAATAATATATATATATATTTTTTTTAATGGAAGTAAACACTGGCAGAATGATGATTGACTTCATGTATTACTGTTGTGTGTTTGTGCATTAGTTAGCAGAGGAATTAATGGAAGGTTTTTTGTTGTTGTTGTTGTTCTATTACTTCATGGTTAATAGACTGAAATCATTGTGATTAAAAGGGTTGGAATAGCCAGATAAACAATAATAGCGCCCAGTTGAATTCCCGGCCAGTTATCTGATTGGCAGCAGTTTATACAGTTTGACTACCAGCGGAGCAGTTTGTTGCAGAACAAAAACAAAAAAAGAGAGAGAGAGAGAGAGAGAGGACAAGGGGTAAACATTTGGACATCCAGAAAATATTAACATTAACAATAAAGACTTCTCCTCTCGTGTCCTTAGCAACTGATTCGGTGTTATTGTTTACAGTTTATTGTGCCAGAACCAGCGTGCGTCCGTTTAAAAAAATAAAAAAAATAAAATAAAATAAAAAATAAAAGGCTTGTTCTGTCGGATACTTGTTGCCATGCCAACAGAATGAACACTGCAGGAGAATATCTCCATTCATCCGTTTAGAAGCAGACGGATCTCCATCAGCACCCTTTGTGTCCACCACCTTTCATGTGTGTGTGTGTGTGTGTGTGTGTTCCAGTCATTTCCCCATGTCTTTTTTTTTTTTTGGCTATAACAAGCTCCCTGTACGCCCACCGGCCACCTGCTTGCACCAGTGCATGCTGGGAACTCCCAACCGGACAGATTGAACAGATGATCGGCTCAGACAGGCGCGTTTATGTGCGCCCGGGGAATGGAGCTTAAAACATGGGTTTGGGAGAAGCTTCTTATTCTGCAGATGTGAATCCTAGTCCCCCAAAAAATGTTGAGGTCGGCGCCGACAGCGCGTAAATCGTACGTTTTTTTTTTTTTTTTTTTTTGGATTCACGTTTGTCTGCAGCGGGTACAAGCTCTGATGAGGCGCCTCTGTGCGCGCAGCTGCAGCCGCGGAGCGCGCGTTTTTTTTTTTGCTGGTGTGAGACAGACGCAGCCTCGCTTAGCGTTCACCTCACTGCGCTGTGACCCGGAGCTCCAGCGGGATGTGGCTAATGAGAGCTATAAATATCCTGGAACCGACCTGGCTGGCGCTCACAAGACTGCAAACTCTGCTGCTGCGCGCGCGCGCGCACACGCACATAAATACACGTAAACACATGCACGAGCGTGCTCTCATTCCCACAGCTCCTTCCACTGAAGATGACAAGAAGAGAGGGAGGGGGGGGGGGGGGGAAGCAATGAATTATGAACAAAGCTTTTCCGCAGTCAGATGCAGACCTCCTGCCTGCATGCTCTCCCACCCACTCCTCTCTCTCCACCGACTCCTCTCTCTCCACCCACTCCTCTCTCTCCACCCATTCCTCTCTCCACTCCTCTCTCTCCACAGACTCCTCTCTCTCCACCCATTCCTCTCTCCACCCACTCCTCTCTTTCCACCCATTCCTCTCTCCACCCATTCCTCTCTCCACCCACTCCTCTCTCTCCACCCACTCCTCTCTCCACCCACTCCTCTCTCCTCTCTCTCCACCCACTTCTCTCTCCACCGACTCCTCCTCTCTCCACCCACTCCCCTCTCCCATCCACTCCTCTCTCTCCCACCCACTCCTTTCTCCACCCACTCCTCTCTCTCCACCCACTCCTCTTTCCACCCACTCCTCTCTCCACCTACTCCTCTCTCCCACCACCCACTCCTCTCTCCCACCCACTCCTCTTTCCACCCACTCCTCTTTCCACCCACTCCTCTCTCCCACCCACTCCTCTCTCTCCACCTGCTCCTCTCTCCACCTGCTCCTCTCTCCCACCACCCACCTCTCTCCCACCCACTCCTCTCTCCCACCCACTCCTCTCTCTCTCCACCACTCTCCTCTCTCCCACCCACTCCTTTCTCCCACCCACTTGCCATTATTCTCCAAACTCAGCCTGCATGCCTCCCAGCTCCAACAACAACAACAAAAAAAAGATTCACATCAGCTTGTGTGAGACCCCAAAGACATTACAAAGTGCAAGTTTATTTCCTCTCGTCTACCCCAAGGAAACACCAAGTAGTGGTTCGACATATTTGTTGCAGTGGTTTAAATAGGGGCCTCAAGAAGGACTTCTTCCTCTTTGTTTCCAAACACCTTCATCCCGATTGCTTAACGGTGTTTGCCCGTGTGTCCTTTGAAGAACATTCAAATGCAAGTAGCAGTTTCTTACTGATTGGGATTATGGTGTGTTTAAGAACTGAGATGAAGATTAAATCCTGTCAACACTTGCTTACATGATCATTTCCGACATAGCCTACTTCATTGCTATTGTCAAAAGTAAAACATCTGCAAAATAAGTGTGGTCAGAATTTGGGGTAGTGATGAATAAGATACATATGGTTAAGCTTGAGGTCACAGTTATTCATGAGGATCATTTTAAATACTGCGTGAACACGATCATATCAAACCATCTCGTGCCGATGTTTTTTTTTTTTTTTTCCCAAAATAAACTTTCAAAGGTTACATCTGCTGAACAGCCTGAGTCGAACTTCAAACCCTGAAGATTCACCTATATTTTCCAAATGGCTGCTCTACTTCTCCAGCCTGCTGCTGTGTTACTTGCATACAAAAATAATTCAATAATGATGACATTTTCATGGGATTTCTAGACTATATCTATCAGTTTTACATTTTCACCTGCTGGCAACCTTGACTGCTCGCTACTTGCTACTTAACGTCAGCTAATATGGTCAACTAACATCAGCGGACATTATTTTCCACAGCAGAAAGGCTGGTGACGTTCAGTACCGTGCAGGTTTTCATTCGAAAACAAACATGACGACAGACCAGTTACTAAACTACCTTTATTGGCACTCTGGCTGGTGGAAAGTCTTGATTTTCCTTATAGTTTTTGAGCGAGCTACTTGGCTCCAGACAAAATGCCGAAACTCTGTAAAGGGTACCTCCGCAGTTTTAACTCTTGGAATCTGTAAAAGGACCTGGAAGTCCCTACTGTCTCCGCTGTCAACCATGGACATATCTGGTGCCAGGCCAGTGAAAGCTTTGTAAACCGTCGTATATAATGAACAGACTTAGGAGATCGTTAGGTTCTTCAACTCTGATTAAAAGGGGGTGCAGTTAAACTGAGTACAGAGATAATGCTGTGCTCTGGGTTTTTTTTTCTCTCTATCACACTGAAGGAGTTCTGGTTATTATGCACTTTATTTACTGTATTTAATTCATAAATTACAAATGGTCAATAATCAATTTGGTTTGCAACAACACATTAAACATGTAAGAACTGACAACTTTTTTTTTTACAAATGTATTAAATGAACTTAAAATAACTAAAGTTATTGATTGCTATTTAGAAACATGCTCCGAGCGAGTGAAATTAAGTTCCCTTTGGTAAAGCAGCTGTTCAAAAAATTAGAGGCGTGCCATTCGCTAACAACATTATTACGTGTGGTAACAAGTTAGCCAGCATTATTACTATTATTTTAATAGATATGTATTTACTATGTGGGAGCCAAGTTGTGAGAGGAATTCAGTGTAGCGTAACACGAGAAGCTCCCTCCTGCTCTAGTTTGAGGAAGTCTACCATCCAGCACCTCATGCTAAATTTGCATTAAATCTCTTTTTCTTGTTGAGTTCCTGTCAAATTAAAGCACAAATCACTATTGCGTGAGCGAGTGTGTTTTTGAAGACATACAAAGCATTGTATTTTAGAGAGTTCGAGTTTGAATAACACTAATTACTCTACAACTGATGAGCTATTCTCTTCCTTCGACTTGTTTTAAACATATGGGCTAACTGCAGCCTCTGCTGTAGCCATCATTTGCACATTCAAGACCTTTTTATATACAATGTTTGGAGCCCCTTTTATAGGCTTTTGGTTTAAAAATGAAAAATCTTAAACAATAATAAAGCCAGCCAGATTGATTAAACATATGACCTGAGTATTGACAAAATCTATGGTCGTCAGCCAGAAATAAGAAGCCCATTTTTGTTGTCTTTTGAGTGGCATTGAAGACCCTTTGCTTTAAATATTACTGCACGATTTAAATGGCAAATCTGGAGCTAATGTCATTATAAACTTATAATCATATAATCAAAAAGCTTGACAGAGACAGTAGTAGCTCTGTAATTTGCCATTTAAGACTCCTCACTTAAAATAGTATTTTACGGTTACGTGACATCACCCTGATTACTGAAATTTGCCCAAAATACTGTACGGCATACAGTTTCAAGATGAAAAATGACCTGTCAGTTAATTTCCTTCTCCTCTCTCTGACTTAGAGTGCTGCACATTGATTAGCCAGTATAGATAAGATGAACGGTTGGATTTGTATGTCAGTGGCTGCACTATATCATCTGTCCTCCAATTACCAATGCTTTTAAACACTTTGATATTTTTTAGTTCGCCTTGGGGGAAGGCCAAACTGCACCTCAATCTAATTAGCAATACATTCCCTCCGTCTTGTGTCTGCCCATAGCTGGCACCAAGCCAGGTAGATCACTCAGATACAGACAGTCCTGGTTCAGATTAATTGATCCATAGGCAATCTTACTGCTGCCACTTTCTCTTGGGTCTCTTCCACAACTCCTCACTCTGCTTCTGTTACACTTTAACTCCCTCTCTTTTGCCCGCTGTCTGTCACTTGCAGAGGTAGCGATAAAAGTACAAAGTGTCTAGACATGTTGACCTTCAGAATTACAAAAGAAGAACCTGGAACTTCCATTGTGGATCCAGACAGAGTAACATAAAGGAAGTACAGGCAGAAAAAAAAGTAAAGTTAAATTAGAGCTGACTCATCTGAACTATTTTAGACCTGTGGGAATGAGCTGTTTTCTGTGTCACTAAACAATAATAAACTGCAGCAAAGTCCAGATATGATCATGCTTTCTTTAGTGACCATTACAGATTATACATGAGGAATGCATTTCATGATGACAAACATCTTTTTGATAAAAGAAATTTAGTAACCTCTAGTGGCCATATATGACAGGAGCAAAGCAGGAATTCAGATGATGTAGAATAAAGAGTGACAAAGTCTGGAGAGGTCGAGGTGGTTGGATGGATCAAACACGAGTTTCATCCAAGAGACCACTGTTTGTGTCCCACGTGAAAACCGAAGTCAACCAGGACTCAGTTTAATTCACTTCCGCAAGTTAACTTATGTATATTTAACACACATCACGCATGTAACTTGCATAACAAACGCTTGACCCAAACTGTGATCTTTTTCTAAAATACAACCAAGTACAGTAGCTTTAGTGCCTAACCCTAGTGCCTAACCCTATAGTGCTTCAGTATAGGATGTGTTGTATCTTCACCTGGCATCTGCTAAACATGTCTCATGTCTGGTGCTGAGCAGTTAGCTTTCAGTTGATTTTTGGAGCATTTTCATTGAAAACTGCTGCCTAGCTGGAAACAATGTGAACTAGAGCAATGAGACTGAATGAAAACAAAAGGAGAGCTCTGGGTAACTTGAGATTTCAGTGCTAATTATATCTGAGTTTGTCACCATGACTTCTTTACACATGGTCACCTTTCACTTTGCACCTAATCGTTTGATCCTTGGTCTATTTAAAAATACTGATTACACAAGCTGTACCTGATTTATTTGTGCATTTCCAATGTTCCTTTTTAGGCCTTTCTTGGTTTGAATTATTGCCCCAGAATAACAATCTGCCAAATCAGCTCATTTCCAAAGTGGCCCAAGTTGTATTGCAGCCCCTAAATCTCTTCTAGTACATTCAGATGGACCACATGGGCCATCTCCAAATTACTCTCCACTCTTTAGAAAACCTCCCCGAGGCTTTTTGCCCCACCCCCCAACCATTGGCTTAGCTATGTAATACATTATGGATTGGATGCAGGCAAAAATAAAATGGCACGCTACCAGAGAGAGGGCTAGATGACACCAATGGATCATGGCTCTGGTCTTTCCCTCTATTAATACTTCTTACTTATATGGACCGAATCATCATTATATTTCACAAAACAATGCTTAATTTTTAATGTTTAGACTCAGACGATATTACCAAACCGTAGTAATTAGATTGAACACAGGGAAAAGACACACATAATGAAGTCAGTATCATTGTGTGCCTCTCATCTGTGCAATACCGGAATGAATAAACTGTTACGTTTGCTTATTTATAGTCAATATTTATATTTTACCCAACCACAATCACTGCAGGCAGCTCTCTAAAAGAAGAAATCTTTCTGAAAGCCATTACACCAAACGAGAGGATTGTGCACACACTTGATTGAAAATGTGATTTCTGGGCTTTTAGAGCATTTTAGTAGTGGAAAAAGTTTTCTTTTCTTTTTTTTTTATTTCATAATGAATATAAATTTAATGAATCTCCCAGAGTTGATCTATATTTACATTTTCCTTTTCTTTTCCAAAGCTGTGCACTGCTCACTGACAGGCCAATCAGAACAGCTATTGGAAGTAATGCGAGCTGACATCAGGCGCCAGTGGGGAAAGATGTTTGCGTTTGCGTGTCCCAAAGGCCTCTCTTGGGATTTGTGTCCCCCACTGCTTCCTCTCCTGCGCATTTACAGGGAGCCAAAGAGCTCAGGCAAGGCCACTGTGCATGTGAAGGGCGTGAGAGTCCTGCCCCATATCAACAAAGAATATTGGGGGAAGCAGAAATACTACAAAAATAAATTGCACTTAGGCGTGACAAAAAAAGAAGAAGCACATTTCATACAGCTATGTTCCTTTTTTTTTTAATCTATTTTCAAAATGCACTCAGAAACACACAGGGACATTTCTTTGCTAACGGTCACAATTATAGCCTGACATATACTAGATTTTATAATTAAATTAATTTAAATAAATTCTGATATTGCTTTATAGACCAAAATGTGGTTGTCAAACACTTATGACGAAGATACGTAATGGATGCAGAGAATATTTTAGTTTAATTATGAACTTTATCATCCAAATATACTCAAATACTGATCCATAATAGGCCAATATCGGCTAATAAAATCAGTCACAACTCAGCTCAAAGTAATCCATTAAACTGAGATTAATCAAACAAGGCAGGAAAGCACTACAGGTCTGAAGAATGAGGGGAATCAGTAGTATTGGGTGTGTATGAGATTGGCAATAGTGTGAGTGTTGCATGCCTGAAAATATACAGAAAAACCCAAGGTAATGCAACAATAGAACCCAAACGGACACCCAGTAGGACCCAGCCTTCCAGAGGGGAGAGAAGGGGAGAGCAAATGAGTCAGACCTTCAAAGATGAGCAAGAGAGAGAATTTTGGTGGCTAACCGGCTTATATAACCTCTCATACAGGTGAGGGCAATCCTGTGATTGAATGGGAGCGACCAAGAAATGAGGACACACCTGAGAGGGAGGTACTATCCCGGAGAGAGTAGCCAACGAAATGACCCCCCCTCCTCACACACAAGACAAATGGGCAGGGGGAGTAAAACAAGTGATTGCAGAGTCCAGATTGGGCATATTATGTCACTTTACAGCAGCATTTGTCACACAATGCTGGTTTGAATAGTAAGCTGCAGATGCTGTTCAGACATGCTCGTAGCTAAAGCTGTACACATCTTTGGTTTCAGTAAAATTACAAAACAGGAAAGATAAGATGTCTTTGAGAGGATAGGTGGTCTTGAATCAACAAATTTTGACGGTGATGATATTTGCAAAATTAAGCAATCTTGAGTAAAGTGTAATTTTCCCCACAGAGATGAAATGACCAGCCACAACTCTCCTTTACTTGAAGTGAGAGTGTCCTTTGTTCACGAAGAAATGCTGACTCAGCACCAGTCTAATACCAGTTCATCCCAAAGGCAGAGGTGACGCGTCGTACAGACTAATCCTAGTTGAGTTGTTCTTGCCTTAAAAAGTTTGAGAAATCTACACTTTGGAAAGCACATGAGGCTGTTGGCACAGCTCTGCAGAGCTTGACAAAGGGTTCGCTTGTGAGATAGGTTTGCACTGAGGGATGGATCTACATAAACTGAGAACATTAAGGTGGCACAGCAGAGGCACTGCTTTAATTTGTTTTCCCTTCGCCAACCCTCTCATCAGCTATAAATATCACAGGTGTTCAAGAGGAGAGAGGGATGACAGGGGAGGAAAGACCTCTGAGCTAAATGGCACGAGTGTGACTGTGTGTACATGCATGGAAACAATGAGCCAATAAAGTACCATTAAACCATTAATCAATTCCACAGACATCGTTTAAAGTGCTTCAAACTGGACTGAGATGCTGATTTTTAAAAGCACCCCACATCTGACCATATTTAGCAAAGGTGGAGTGTCAAAAATGGTATTTTATTGTCGGCTAGTTCTACTTAAAATGTACTTTTAAGCATTTTCCAACACCAATGCCACAAAAATATGGAATGAATATACTGGCAATATTTAACAGCTGCTGCAGTGCATGCAGTGTGATAAAAGTCAGGAGGCATAATGCAGAAGGACATCCCACACTTAAAGTTGAACATTTGCTAGCATCTCACGGCCTTACTGGCAGGGCCAAAGACAGGAATGCAAGAATTATTATCGAATTTACACGCATAGATTCCTCAGATGGCCTGCATGTAAAACCCTAAATCAATCTCGTGGTTTATTAAAACCCAAGACTGACCTGAAGACAAGCAGAGTCACTTGCTAAGAGCATCAGCTCTGCCATCAGCAAATAAGAACTGTAGCCAGACAGACAGTCAGGGCTGTTTAGTCTGTCATTATACACTCAGAGGAGGTGATCTGACTGTCCAAAATAGTGTTTACAGTGCGTTCACTGTCCAGACACCCCTCACAGTAGAGCATGAGTCTGTGCTAGACAAGAGCGCTTTGAACACAGATTTGTTTTGTAACACATCAGTCACAAGAATGAGACTTGAAAAAGGAGCTTAGTTAACTTATGTAAATGGTTTATTCAAAGTTTTGTGGCAGAAAATGCTGTTCAGAAATTCAGAGGGATTCATTAATTCTAACTTGTTAAATAACAGCATCGCTCAGCACACAACAAAATGAACTCGGATTTCTGCCGTGTGTATCTTTAGATTTCTGAGCTCAGTCGTCCATCACGTTGAGCGAGTTCTAGATTCATGCCGTAGAAAGGCAAAAACACTCATCCATGTCCAAGTGTTGCTCTTGTACTGTAAACTTTAATATTCCGAGACAGTGTGACCACGAAAGAGTTTCTTAATCCCACTCAAGTCCTACTATTTGCTACCTTCTATGGGGAGGTTTCTCAGATGCCAGAAATAGAAATAGACATAAAGGGTGGAGAAAAAGTGTGTTGTCAGTCTGCTTTACTGCTTGCCTGCAGGATTCAGAAATAAGTGAGAAATTACCTTACAGAAAATGAGAGAAGTTATTGTGGTGGGAAGCAAAACCACCGCAGGCACCAAGTTCAAATAAAATGTGTTATATGTCCAGTAAACAAGCTAATCTAATTTTCACATAAACACTGCAGTGTTTAATGCCTGTAAGCCATGTGTTCCTCTTTATACAAATATATTTCTTTATCCTTGAATAGTGATATAGCAATAAGGGCAACATTCTAAATGATAACGTGCCAATACAAATATGATAATGGTTAGCAGATTTTATAATTGAGAATGAATGTATGCTGACATTTGCTAGTTAGATTCAAACAAAAAGTCCAGCCGAGTCTAACATCAATTCAGCTGCAGGTATTTAGTTAAAAAACAACATGTTCAAATTTCCCCTGATGGTGGCGCTAGAGGACGTAAGAGGGTCGTCATAGTTAATACTAATAATCATGAGGAGAACATGCATATGTGAAATTCATAGAAATCCATGTAGATTTCATTCATTCAAAAAATGCCAACATCAAAGTGGCATTTGAGGAAAAGTGAGCGGATCATCAAAGTCTATAGGATTCATTGTCTGGGGACTGTGAATAGCTGTACAACATTTTGTGCCAATCCGAGTCGATGTGGTGGTCAAGAAACCAAAGTCATAAGAATCATCCTCTCGATTCAATAGTCTATAATGTCATGGCAATTCATCTCATCATAGTTGAGACATTTCAGTTAGGGCAAAATGTGGTCGACCGGACAACATTGCAATTACTAGAACCCGGACGCTAGCATAGCTAAATATAGTATAATTCCCTAAAGGTGGAACTGTTCCTTCCCAAGTAAAACAATATTTATTGCACGCAAACACATGGACACACAAGTACTTTGCCGTCCAACTTTCTTCAAACTTTTGCAATTAAATCTCCATCGTCCTTAATATGCTCCATCCTCCTAGCTATCTCTGCACACCAGATAGACAAACCCGGGCTTTGATGATTAATACAGAACACGTGAAGCCGAGTGGTGCAGCGCGGAACAGCGTCCTGGGAAACAGCGTGGCAGTTTTTGCTGACATGTCTTTAAAAATTCATGGCCCAAAAAACAGGCCATGCAGACAGGGGTTGTGGCAAGCAGAAGGTTTCACTGATGCCTTTCCCCGGGAGTAGAAATATTCATAACCACTGAACAAACTGTATGGCCAAGCAAATTCCTGTGCAGCCACACAACGAGAGAGAAAAGAAAATGGTATGAGGAGCCTTGAAAAAACATGGTTTGCACTGTTACAGCACATGGGAATTTTAAAGATGAAAAAGTAGAACATTTTCCCACACTTAAGGCACATCTGTTCTGCATTTATCTTGTTTCACATTGATATCTGGCTGTAAAATAAGACTTTTCAACTAGAAATAAGCAGAACCTGTAAAAAAAAAAAAAAAGAAAAAAAAAAAAAAAAAACGCAACATCGCACACCCCTTCAATATCAAAACAATCATACAGAAAACCACAGACCCGAAGGCGTTTTATTATTTTCCATCTTTTATTGGATTCCAGCGTTCACCTTGTATATGGATATGGTTGTTTTCATTTTTTTTTTTTTTTCTTATGTCTCATTCGATCCAGATGGCACATACAACTGGTTGAGTCCATTTTAAACAGCAGTTCTGACTTATTTTTTAACATGCTCAGGCAAGGTCATTCACATTAGATGACTCGAAAGCGTGGAGGAGGGGAAAGTCGCGCAAAGAGCAATGACCTCGAAACGTTTTTCTTTTCTTCATCTTTTTGTATCAAATTCAGTCAGTCGAGGCAAACAAAACACATTCTTGTGCAGATTTTTGTGCAGATTGCACAAAAATAGCTTGGCAAAACATTACATGTGTAGGAAAGCTGAACCATTCGGACCCATATTGATCAAACCTTTGCTAAAACTGTATTTTCACATGATTATTTGTATTTCTTTTAACATATTTTACTGCATCGCCACAACTAATATTGTGTAAGATATTAATCAAATTATAGTTTAACTTGAAAAATGCTTGATTTTTAACTATTTGTTTGGGATTTAATTGAAGTTTATTTGAAAAAAAAAAAAAATCCACTTTGAGTAGACTTTGAAAATTCACAACTTTAATGCCCCCATCAAAAAAAAAAAAAAAAAAAAAAGGCAGTATTTTACCGCACAATCCCTCTTTCCTCCTCAGAAAAGCTGAATGCAACACATGCAGACTGTATCAGATGCGTCTGCATCATTCAAAGAATTCTAAAGACCACAAAATATCCTACACATACTGTCATTAGCTCAATGCTATTTTCTCCCAAAATGTTGAGTACTTCGATCAGATTTTTTTTTTTTTAAATACCTTTATTGTAGTATCTAACCCGTCGTGTATTATTTCATGTCATTCCTGATACAGTTTGCCCTCACACACACACCGTAGGCGACGATATAACAGAAAAACGTGCAACGTTAAACCTGGACTTTGACATCAGCATGAACAACTTGTTGTTTTCCTTCAGCCGGGACTAAATCGTACAGGACACTGTCATCGTGACATGTGGCAGGGTTACAGTACTGGTAGTCTGACACACACACACACACACAGTTTCACATTGTAATCACAAAGGAGATGGGTGTCTGGTTTAAGGACACTGCAGCTGATCATATGGCCGATACGGGGATCAAACACGTGACCTTTCCATGACCAAACTGTAACCAATTGGTTGCCTTGCAGCCACACATGCTGTAGCCTGATGAGTGGGAGCAGTTCACCTGACGAGAGCGCAAACAGACAATACCGCCATTCTGTGTACGACATCCTCTTTCTTGTTTCACTAACCTCGTGTTATCGGTGACATCGTTCAAGAAATGGTTGGACATTTCAGGAAATATCCGTACATATTGTCACTCGTATCCTAAATTTCAAAACTGCAGCCAGCAGCCCGTTAACTTAGCTAAAGACTGAAAACAGCTGACCGGGCTCTCTCCGAAGGTTACAGATTCCACCTACCGGGATCACTAAAGTCGTCTTAAAATCGACCCGCTATATCTTGTTTGTTTAATACATACAGTACAAGACTGAAGAGTAAAATTGACAAGTTGTGGTTTTTTTTTTTAGGGAGGGGAGCTATGCAGCTGTATGTTAAGACAAGTTAAGCTATCAGACTCTTTGCTGTGGCTTTGTATTCAATGGACAAATATAGGAGCAAGAAATTAAATAAGCATATCACCCAAAATTATTCTGGCAACTATTGATAAAGCAGAAGCATGAAACTGGACAGTACATATTGACGTGTTCGACCTGATATGAAACATGTGACTAGAATGTTAAAAAGAAAAAAAAAAAGAAATTGGTAATGATATGCTGCACTCATTGAAGATGGTGATGACATTTATTTTATATGTTCTTCTGCGCAAGATGTTAACTTGTTAAAAATGAATGATGTCACTTGTTAGACTCTGTTCTAAATATTGACCCACAGGCTGCACTGTTGATGTAAGCCGCGCAGGTTGTCACTGCAATTTATTTGGACTTGAGCTTTTGGATACATATGCTTTTTAAAAGATGATAAGCGGTCTAAAACTAATTGGTCATTTTTACTAATGGACCGATATTTACAACGCGGGTTGCTCTCCTTTCAACAAAAAAAACCTCAGTTTTGCAGTGTTTTTTTTCCCCACTTGCTCAGATTGTATGGAATGAGGGCATGGATCAGAACATAATGAAAATAGATAAAAATACGTGTACCAAAAAGCACATACACATTTAAAAATCACCATGCTTACTTAAAATTCACACTATGTCACATCTCATTCATTCACAATACTGGGCAGGAGACAACACAAAATAAAAGGTGCAAATTAGAAACATCACAATAGAAAGTAGAACGAACAGCAAATTGGTCAACATTTTCTTAAAGTTCAGTTCCCAGTCTTCAAGAGCCACATGTGCATTTGGACCGGAAATTATTGGATTTTATTTCACTTCATAACTTCCAACTGCGTTACTCACTTTAAGTCAATTTTCCATAACGTTAGGGGTTATTACTACATCACATACTGTTCCACGAAGCCGTGAGTAGCCAAGAAAATCAAACACATATGACCAGTATTAGAAATATTCCTTGTTTGAATGATTCTTTTTGCCTTAATACTTCTTAAAGGCACTGGACCTCGTTCAGTTCGACAGACAAAAGAGCGCGTAAAAACGTAAAGCACTAAGCTATGGACATGATTTGTACCTTGAGTCTGAGGAGTATTTTTATGGATTGTTGTACACTCCATGCATGTTCCATGCAGAAACATCCTTTGTCGCGACGTCGTCAGTATGGCACGGTCACATTTATCACTCTTAGTTAACATTTTTTAAGAAAGAACGATTTCAAATCAAGTACATTGTTCACCGCCTACAAGGCCTGCAAGTACAAAATGAAACATGTCTGTTGTGTTGGCTTTTACATGAGCGAGTTAGTTTTCCCTTGCAAACACAAAGACCAAAAAAAAAACAACACAATTATAAAAGTAGCACAGGACAGAGGCTCAATTATTCCTGTGATCTGATGCAAAGTGATGACAATAATTGAATGCGTGAATCACACTTTACTCAATAAAGTGTCCAGCATCTAATGAAAAAAAGAAAACCACAGATTAAAATGCCACTTTGTGGCATAGAGTCCTCTGTCTTTCTCTGTCACTGCCTCTCTTTATATCAGTGTCTCATCACTTCAGAGTACAAGAACAGCACAAGACTGCGTATGAAAGAGACCACTGTTCCCTTGGCTTGGCACTTGATGCGTTTAGTACAGTTACCAAGAGATGACTTCCAGCAGCCCCTTTAAAGAAATGGGTTAGACTGTTGTCCTTATAAGGAGCCTGCTTGTGATTGAGAGTCGGTTTGTTATGAGGTGAGGTACCCATGTGTTCTCTTTTCTTTTTTTTTTTTTCTTGCAGCAAATGTTCATTTAAGTTTACATACGTATGATGATGCTTTCTCCCTTGATGATTAAACCTAAAACAAAATTCACATCATTCCTGAAAAAAAACAAAAAAACAGTCACATTTGGCAGACAATACATGGACACCAGGGTGTACACACTTTCCCTTTTTGTAAAGGGTTAAAATGCAACCTGGCTAAACATTCGAGGGGATATACTGTAGTACTTAAGACTCCATTTCTAATGGCTCCAGCTTTGAGCTAAAGCTCTATTTGGCACCACAGATTGCCAATCAAGCGCTTGGTTGAAGAAAAGCAGAGAAAAATCCTCACACATACCAGCCAGCTTTTACTCTTGCTCCCCCCCCTGCCATTCTTTTTTTCTCTCCTAGTTAATTTTCACTTCTATTCAAGCTACTAGGTACCAGGACACCATTATCTCTCCCTGGTTCCTCGCATTTTGCCAGCCTTGTGCGTTTTTATTATTCCCGCTCAATCCTCCACTCCTTCTGTCTCTGTTTAACAAAGACCCAGAGGGGGGTTTAGTTCAACTGGCCCATATGTCAGAGATACAGTAGTAAGCGTACTAAAAAAAAAAAAAAAATCCATCCCCCACCATTTCACATTTATCAGTCCCAGATGATGCTGTCCAGTAAAGCACACATCCATGCGCACACACACACTTTTAGAAACAAGGGTAAGAATATGGCAAGTTCTGGGAATGTATGAATATTTTAAGCTTTGTGTGTGTGTGTGTGTGTGTGTGTGTGTGTATGTCTATATGTGTCACTGTGTGTTCTGTCCCTGATGCTGATGCTCTGGGTGGAGGACATTCTCATGATAATTAGGGATTAGCTGGGGGGGACAGCAGGAGTTTGTATGGACACAGATGCAGTGCCAAGGATCCTCAGAGGAAATAAGCACACCTGTTTATTTCATGACGAATTCCTGCTGCTTCACAACCCAAATGTTTTCACCTGCTCCCTAGAACCCACTAACTTCAACTGACCGCTATCACCTCCCTCCTAAAGGCGCTCTAACTTCCTCCAACCTGAGTGGGGCAGTGTCCCACCCTCATGCGGAGTGTGCCGCTTTTGTGCAGGTGCCAAAGCTGGACAAACTCCTCAGGCATGGCGTGGAACCATTTATAGGGCAAGATGTTGTCGTAGTAATGGTGGCTGACCGGTTGCTCGTCTAGGCCGACGGAAAATGGCCAGAAGCCGTAGGCCGTGACTTCCTCGCACAGCCCCAAGGCTAAGCTGACCAGGAAGAGTCCCGTGGAAAGGCGTTTGGCGTGCACGCCGCGGGCTTTCCAGAATTTGCCTACCGTGCGCAGGAATTCAGGGTTGGCAAAGAGCATTGTGAGGTTGGAGGAGGTATCCGACAGCGCGTAATACGCCCTCAATGATGGATCGGTGCCAGGCTTCATGGAAAACGCTGGCATGTAGATGTAGCTGGAGCCGTAGACCTTCATACTGTCCACAAACGCTTTTCTCGACCACAGAAGGTTCTGAAATCTGTGCAACAAAAACAGTGATAAACAGGGAGTTATTTTAAAAATTGTGGTCCAATAACAAATTACATTTTCAAGTCAATCATGATCTGATGACTGCTCTGTCATCTAATCTTTACAATTGTCTGCACCCACTTCCTTTTACTGCCTCTCTATTAATATTTTTTTTTTTCTGTGTGGATACATTAGGTGGTTTGTTTGTATTATTGTGTGTTGTTCGTGTTAGTTTGGATTCAAACTAATGTATTAAAACACCACGAAACTAACTAACTGATTGAGGAAGTGGTAAAATAGCAATTCTCGTGGTGGCTTTAAAGAGAGAAACAAAACGGCACAGTTCTCTGTCGAAAGGCAGTTTGATGGGCTGCTTAAGGGCAAGATAAAGCAGTGGACCAATCACTGAACACTTACGACATTGTAGTTCTACTTGTACAGGGCAAAAAGTGTGCCTATTTTAAAGTAAGAGCTAAAAAAAAAAAAAAAAAATCCACAATGGACATCTATTAAAATCCCCTGCAGTGTTGGGACGCAAAAAAGGGGGTACTCCCTCCAACAGTTCTCGAGCTATGAAAATGTTCCTGCAATATGAAAGCACCTCCTAACATTACAAAAGCTAAATAGGTTAGTGCTGGACCGAGAAATGTTGTTTCACGTCTTGTCAGAGGCTTCAGGGTGAAATCCTTTGCTAAAATGTGCCTTTCACAATTTTGAGTGAACAGGCACAGGGAAAGGAACAACAAGGCTTTTCCCTATTTATGTCTGTTTTTAGTCTTCTGCTGAATTTGCTTCATTTATTTAGTTTTATTAATTTGAAATCTCGTGTTGGCTTTATGTCGGATTACCTTTTCTCTACGATGCTGGGGTTGGCTGTAACCAGAT
This sequence comes from Brachyistius frenatus, assembly GCF_029030835.1. Classification (NCBI taxonomy): domain Eukaryota; kingdom Metazoa; phylum Chordata; class Actinopteri; family Embiotocidae; genus Brachyistius; species Brachyistius frenatus. Next base: position 2,685,340 of record NW_027210632.1, read on the forward strand.
GTGTTCGAGTTCCCACATCCTCCACATATTCCTTTGAGAGCGGCGGAAGGTTACACCTACACGAACAAAACACACATATATTCCATATCATGGTGTATCTTTGTATGTATTTCATTTCCCATACATGTATACCCTCCGTCCCTCCCAACACACACACACACACACACACGCGCACGCACACACACACGCACACACACTACAGTGAAAATGGGACTCAAACTGATTCGTATGAGCTAATTAGATCATTTTAATGAGTGTTCTACTTCCTGATTAAATTTGATTAAGATAGCGAGCACAGAAGCCGATGAATATGCATTGATGAATGTGTTTGAAATGGACACAGCACATCTAAGATATTTCATTGCTTATGAACAGGCTGAAGTAACAGTAGCTAAAGATTATGCGACAGGCGGCAACAGCAGAAGAGAGATTAAGAGTGGAATGACATGGCTCAGAAGTGGCTGCACAACTTTTTGTTTGCCAAAACTGGCAGATTTCTTTCCGTACTTTGAATCATTAATAACTGGAGTGACAACGCTTCTGTGAAATTACACCCAGTGATGAATAGTTAAAACACATTTCATACTTTACATAACACAATGTTCCTCTTCACTTTTGTCTCTGTCACACACAGAAGCACAGAGTGGCACAACCTCACTGATAAATCAGGTTGGGTATTGTTCGAAAAAAACATCATCTTTACTTCAATTCCACTTTCTAAATGATACTTTTTTCAATACTAATTTTATAAACCTATTTTAACAAAAATAAAATGACAATACAAATCCTTAATTTTAATGGAGGTTAGAGGGCAAAAGTGTAAACCAGGTTGTTTTCTGAAGCTACAATTAACAGATATCCCCAAAATTCACTCGCAAATTCACAATTTACATGTTGCTTTGGCAAACAAATTACGGATTAAATACATCCTGTAAAGCTCATGTATAGTTTATTACTTATGTCACTTCAGAACATTTTATGTTCAGCTCATACTGGAAATGAGAACTCGTCGAACCTTTTGACAAAGCTCTACTTTACATTGGGTTTGATTGTCTCAGTATTTGTTCTGCTATTTTCTGATGCTGATGGATCACTGTTTACTTTGTTTATTTCCAGTCATTATGATCTCATTTCCTTAAGCAGCTGGGCAATCATTACTGGTAATGGGGCCTAACATTTCCGTGTCACACGGTTTGGCAGAAGTCTAGTCGGCATAAATAATGACAAGCCTTTGTCTTATCTCTGCCAGGCAGAACTCACGATAATGCACACTACCAGGTCAACCCGGTTAGCTTGTTGATACAGTCCAATCCAGACTCACTTTAAGAAAATACTTTTTCACCCATTGACCCCAAAAACAGAATTCTGTGTTACCAGATGGGTTGACATTCACTGGACATAAAGTACATTGAACTTAGTGGTCAAGTCACTCAAAATCCATCCATCCCTCAATGCATTACCCTGCTGTAGAGGTGGGCGCAAGCAAGCATTGGGTGGGAGGTGGGGATACACCCTGCACATGTCAATAGTCAGGCAGTTTAGACTTTTCAATTCATCTTTCTTTTTTTTTTTTTTCTTTTCTAAACTGGGGCAGAAAATTGGACCACCCGCAAAGAAATAATGCAAACCTTCAAAGAAAATTCTCCAGATTGCCGGTGGATTGAATCCACTTGAGAGGCAGCAGTGGAAACCACAGAGCCACCTTGCCATGACCCAAAATTACAAAACCATGCCTTTACCTCATATGTCCACCCACGCAGTATGAAGATGACAATTTTACAAATGAACATGGAATCAAGTGTGCATTTAAGGACACAATTTTAGTCTTTTCTTTAACCAAAAATGAACTCTGATAAATGGAAACAGGGTTAGTGAGAATCCGTTCGACATATCAGGGAGCTTTTGATGAGAGCTGGTAAAAATCATGATCAATCACATGAGCTCCTCTAATCCCCTTAATGTAATGCACAACAAGATATACATTGGGGTTGGTAATGAGGCAGCTTCCCTTGAAAGAAATCTATTGCTGTTGTATGGGAGGTGATGAGTGCAATGTGTTACTGAGGGCAGATGGCCTCTCTCTCAACAATAATGTTTTTGGACTTTTAAAACTGTTTTAGTTGCAGTGTTTTGGAGTTTGTGTCACTGTGTAGAGGCTTAAACAGACTTTTGTTTAGCGCTGGTTGCAAAATGTGACAAATCACAAAACAACAGGGGGGAGGTGGGGGCTTCCCAATCAAGCCAGAGATAAAGCTCACAAAAAAGGAAAGAATTCGACAAATGAATATGCTCACGATCCCTAAAATGACACAAAGAACCTTAATTAACTTATATTTGATTAAGATCCACTCGAAGCATTGTACTTCTTCTGCATAGGCTTCACTTTTCGGACCCGGATACAGCATCCAATTTCACATACAGTCAATGATCACATCACAATGTAATTCAACAAGTACAGTCAGTTTGACCAGTCAGCATTACCAGGTCTAACTGACCTGTTTATTGTTAACAAGTCTGGTATCTTGCAACAGCCAGGTGCTGGTAAACAAATTAACTTGCAAAGTGGCAATGCATGTCACTCAGTTTAGAGACTGAACAGGATGTATTTGTACTGTATGCTCCCCACCCATTTTTTTTCTTCTCACCAGCTGTGCTTGCACCATGCATATCTGTCCAACTAATCCAGAATTAATTTCCATGTCAACTTGTGTGATGAGTTATCATTCAAAGCTATTTCCTGGTGCTCTCAAAGGTCCTTTTCTTTTTTAGTTGAAACGCATTATGTCATGCATTTTTCTTTATGCACAGTCTGATACGAGCTGAACAACTGTAGAGTTAGTTCATCCTTCTATTTGTTCTGCCACAGCGCTGGTAAAGTTTTCACTTGCTTCTTCAGTTATGGTCTCTTCCCCTAACTAAACTAATACAAATACATCTCTTTTATATCTTCCTCACATGGCTCATTATGGCATAACAGTAATATGTAAATGTTGTATGATTCTGCCATGATTATCACCTGTTTTTTTTTTTTTTTTTTAAATGTAGGATCGAGTTTTCTTGAGGCAAAATATTTTCAATGCCTCACCACATGGTTTTATTCTGCTGCTTGTCTGCTAATCTCATCTGCCTCTCTCTATTCCGGTTTTGCTTATTCATGCCTAGCCTCTTTTCTTTCTTGACTTCAGTGTGGCCCATTTTTTTTATCTGCGTCTTTCACTCTTGGCTGCAGTTGATACTGGCTCTCATTATCACTGATGATGTTTGGCTTCTCTCAATTTGGAGGAGCAGTGAAGCAGTTATACTCATGCACGCGCTCAAACTCACAGACCCCCAGAGTTCTTGTTTCTCACCGCATGACGAAGTCGGCCTGGTCGATGTCTCGTCCGCACTTGCTGTGCCTCAGGATGCCACCATTTCCCACCACCGCACACTTCTTGAGGGGCAGCTGCAGAGGGTTGTCCTGCGCAGAAGACAACATTCAGGCTGGTTAGCATATACACAGACATACCTGGACATAAACACATGAAACGTGTTACTTGAAGCCCGTTACGCAGAGGCACAGAATACAATATTCATTTTCTCCTCACGTAGATTCTAAAACTGAGGCCAGTACATCAGTCACCCTGTACCACCCTTGGTCTAGTGTTAATTTCCCTTCACAGCCTGGGGTGTTGACAGTAAAACTTGCTTGTGAAGAAAAAAAAAAAACCTGCATGTAAACACTGGAAACAAACAGACATTCTTACTGGTAAACATCTTTTCTTCTGTCTCTTGGGCTGTGTTTGTGGTGTTTCTTTGCTGCAGTTACAGTCTGGAAATCATATTTGCATTAACCTCGGTCAGCCTCTGAAGGGCGGGACAATCAGCAAAAAAAACCAAAAAAAAACTGGGGGGCAAAACTGTATTGAAGTTTCAATTTCAAGGGCTTTTCTATATGTAGTTGCAACAGTGGTTAGGATTTGGAGCATATTGTGTTCAATGCCGATTGGTTAAACGCTGTTTTAGGCTGTTTTAGGCTCTTTTAGTTTCAAAATTAACTGGGGCTTTATGCCCAGTAGTATGCCACGACTGAAATTCAGGTCTGGCTACCCAATCCCCACGACCCGGTCAGTTTAACTCAACCACCCTTTGTTGACACTAAATATTGCAAATATGTTCATTTCAATTGATTTGTACAATTGTTATTTAGCACTTCTGGTCACAAATACAGTCAATATTGTTGCAATATTTTGACCCATTTATTCTTGACCTCTAACCAGTAGTAAAGTACTTTTACCTATCTTGTCTGCATGCTAAAATGTTTTGGTGCACTCTCAGTTACAACATGTCACATTCAGGTATGTGGGTGTGTGTGTGTGTTGAGTGTGGGTGTATACTTTTTTTTATTCTTATTCTACCTTTTTCAAATCACTTGAGCAATTTCACAATCTTACATTTCCTGGAGAAACAATGACTCATTACCAGTGCATTTGGTTGTGAATCACTGCTTTATCATCATCTAAATTGAAGCCTTGTTTATTAGGACAGTATCGACGCCGTTTCAGGAGACACTGAATCTCCCCACTTCATGAGGCAAAGGCCAAAAATGTCCTTGTTGTTTGCCTTGGTTATATTTAAGTCTGAAGCATTGGATTAAGCAAGATGGCGGAAACAATTGTGCTCATTATTCCCCTTGGAGAACTCCAAGGGGAATTCTACTCGAGACACATGCGCGCGCACACGCACACACACACACACACACACACACACACACACACACACACACACACACACACACACACACACACACACACACACTCTCTTTGCCTCAGGGTCTCTTTTGAGTGGACAATGCCCTGCTAACAGCACATCAAGCAGGAGAGGGGAACCAGAAAGGCACGCTAAAATGTAAGACGGGGGGACACGTACCGCAGTAACACACGGTCCAACTACACATTTAGAACGTAGTGATCAAAAATTCTTGTCAGATTTTGGTTCCATCTGTTAGCCATAATGTAAGGCTACAACTACTGTAACAATCAGATTGACTACGTCAAAACTTCTTTCACTTTCTAATGCAGTCAATAAAATGTCAGTTACTAGTGAAAAGTAGCCATTACAATTTCCCAGAGCCCAAGAAGAAGTTTTAAAATCACGTGTTTTATCCAACAAATGGCTGAAAATCAAAAGAAATTCAAATTTACCATGATATAAAATAGAAGAAAAGCTGGACATTTGACAGGATGAAACCAGCAACTGTTTAGTGTTGTTTTAATATCATGAGAGGAACAGAACCTCAGTGTGCATGTGAATGTGTCCTCATGACTTGGCAAATAACAATATTTTGTCACAGAATACTTAAATCTGTGCAAAGCATCTTTTTAAGATGCTGAAGTAAGAGTTTTTATTTGTCAATACTGGCCATGTCTGTTGCATACACTGTCAACTGTCCACAGAAAGCAGAAACACATCACTGAACAACAGAGAAGAGAAGATCATAGGTCTCCATGTATGTATACTGCATATGCTCCATTTGAGCCACTGAACTAACCAGCAATTAACTATCAAAGCACTAATTGGCACATTCCCTGGCCGATGCCCAGATACTGTAGCTGCCGCCAGCTTGGTGTAGCATGGCCGTCTGTTTGTGTTCAGACCTGCAATCACAGCAGTGGTAGTTGAGAAGAAAGATACTTATGTGTGTGAGTCTGAACAGCGTCCATCCCTCCTAACTACCAGTTACCTTCCTTCTGAGAAACACACAACTGGCCACAATTTAGGCTTGTAGGAGAAATGCAAAAGAGCTACTAAAAATATGCAATGCAAAGCATTAGACTCACACAAGCACTCAGTGTTGCCATAGCCTTGGGCACTGGAGTCAGAGACAGAGAAAAATCACTAACTGCCACATCCCAGCGACATGGAGTACAGTATGGACCACAAAAAGACCAGATGGCGTAATGATAAGCTAATGCTACAACACGTCCTGTTTACTCATAAAAACACAGTCACAGCGTTGAAGTAATGCTGTATGAAAAGAGCATTAGATTACTTTTGTTTTCACTTTAAAGGCTCAGTTCGCCCAAATCATACTTTTTTTTTTCTTCTTCTCCTTATTACTCAACGGATCTAATATGTTTGGACTGACTAAAGTTTTGTGTTGTCTGCTTTATGAATTCTGTCAGCAGAAAAATAATTTGAATTTAGGACCAAAACAAGGCAGCCAAAAAGATGTATTGCTCTTAAGTTGTCCAAATGTTAATAATCCTATTTACTTAAAATTGAAAATGAGGTCTTGCTAGGTATCTCGGATATGATTTGGACAACAATTAATGAAAAGTGTCTCCCTTGATGAGTCTTTCAATTTTATATGTAACTCATAACAGTTCAAGACATCAACAAAACCCTAGATGGTGTCTTTAAATTGCTTGATTTCAACAGTCAAAACCCACAAATATTTAGTTTACCTTCATATAAAAAAAGAAAAACAGCAAATCTTGGAATTTCAGAAGCTGAAATCAACAATCTTTGCGTTTGTTGCTTAAAGAATTACTCAAATTATGAATTATGAAAATAGCTGCAGATTAATTTTCACTGGATTAAACCAAGGTTCCATTTAGTAGTAAAACAAGAAGAAATAAAACAGTTACATTAAAATCTGCTGTGCATTCATACCCACAAACACATATGCTGTGATCTAGCTTGGCCATTCTCTCTCCGTATTGTCATTTCCTCCTTTTGTTCACCCTAACCTCCCCCCATTATTCATGAATGAACATGCACAGCTCAAGCCCGGAAATTAGGGTCAGATATTAATTTACCAGGTAGCATTTTATACCTGCAGATGTGCTGCCCTCAGCACAAGGGTTCAGTCTTCGATTATTATTGAGATCTACTGCCCTTGGATACAAAAACCATGGCAACAGCACTTATCACTGAGTTGCTCATTTTGCCCTGTTTCCAGGCACAAAGACATATAAACACCCTCATTTAGATGCGCGCACACATACACAAACCTACACACGCAGGCATGGAGCCATGTAAAAATAGACCTGCAGTTTTCATCTGAGTATAGACACAAATGCACCGAGGCATAAATACACACTCCGGGTCAAGTTTGGAACAACGCTGGCATACATTAATGACATGGGAAGGAAAGGGGGTGTAACTTGGTAGCACCTCCTTTCTGGCCATTGTTAAAACATCTTCTGGAAACAAAACAAAGCAGGACATTTCCTCTTGGCTGGTAAACACAAAGCAGGGGCCCAATTTAAAATTGTCAGAGGAAAATTCATCCTATGTAACTGATCTGTAGCTGACCCTAGGTCCCTGTATCAACAGTGCGTTCTTGAAGGGAAAACAGGTATATCCAAACCACATGTCCCTTCTATGTAATCAATCCGTGTTTGTGTCCAGCAGTGTTTTTCTACCCCGGGGCACACGCACGAGCTTTCTCAACTGGAATCCACGGTCCGTATGTGCAGATGACCAATGATCGATGTATATGCTGAGCGCCCTCAGGGGTGAAGAAGAGGGCGCCTCCTGACGTGGATATAAGGCCGCTCACCTCACAAGGAGGGGGGTCAGACTTTCTGGACTCTCCGCGAGTGTAGAAACTCTCTCCAAAACTATTCAGCTGAATAAGTGTCCTGTGACTCTGTTTGTACCCGAGGTACTCGCTTGGCTCATGTTTGACGATTTGTACTCTCTTATAATTTTCCACATTTCATCTTGTAATAAATACTCAAAACGACAGCGAGCTTGAGATACTTTTGATTTCTCACAAGGAAATACATTCATTTCCAACACAAAAGTAAAAATATATACAAATGACACACAAACGCTATAAGCTTTTCGCTATCATATCCGTGCGAAACTGAAAGCAAACTTGAAAGAAGCATTTCACGGAAATGAATACATAAAATGAAAGAGGACCGCAGGTATTTTGCGTCGTATCTTTCATTCTTGCACTTGCAGCATCTTTAAGTCACCTTGTTACTTTAAACTGCTCGTCCTCTCAAACCAAGAGCAGAAAGCAAACTTGAAAGAAGCATTTCACGGAAATGAATACATAAAATGAAAGAGGACCGCATGTATTTTGCGTCGTATCTTTCATTCTTGCACTTGCAGCATCTTTAAGTCACCTTGTTACTTTAAACTGCTCGTCCTCTCAAACCAAGAGCAGCAGAGCACTTTAAGAGTGATCCTCTGCCCCTGAGAGGATGTCTGCCCGCTCCACTGCCCCCTTCCTCCCCCGCCGCCGCCATCATGTATCGACAAGAATCCCTGTTAAACCCACAGGCTCCACACCAGTGTCATATTGCGCTGAGAGGGAGAGAAATCGTTTTTCATCAGGTCTTATTCACTTTCCAAGAATGGTCTTCCAAAATCACGTGTCACCACGGGCGGGAATTACAAGAATCTCTAACGCTCGCTGAGGAAAAAACCAATCAAACCCTAAAATCCCAACACATGGAATGAAAAAAATCCACGTGTTGCGTAGACAAACAGAAGGTCACCGTAATGCACACAGTTCTAGTTTATGAAAACGTATGATGAATCACAGCGCATCTGCCTGATAATGATTCTCGTGTGATTGTACCTGCACAAAGAGCGGGTAAGTCTCGTTGTTGACGGTGTGGGAGTGGTAGAACTCGCCGTCGTACCACAGGACTTTCCCCATTGGCGAGTTCACCTTGGTCACTGCAAACATCCGCTTCGGATCGCAGCATTCTGTCAGCAGCTTCCTGTGCAGAAAGGACGAAATAATGCGTCTGGTCTCTGGTGATCCCTGGACAGTTTGACACAAATTACATTCATCAAAGGGACAGCCGGGGTTCAGAGAAGTGGCAGGGATTTATAATTGCATGATTCTTTGTTCAAAGTTAGCCAGAACAAGATCTGTATTAAGTTGATGGAGCACCGCAGTTATTGCCCTGAAAATTATAAATAGTTTAGGTTAGGTCTAAATAATATCAAACTGTGATTTATTTATTTTTTTAATTCCCCGGAATCCATTTCACAAAACATTACCAAACTAATGGCCTTCAAAGCCCTGTGAATGGAAAACCTCAGAAACCCCAGCTCCATGTGAGCGTCACATCCTCCAGCGGGCCTCTCCGCTGCTCTGCAGGTGTCACTCTCTCTGATTATCCTAATCGGCTTTGCCTCCGAGAATTGTCACTTTCTCAACTGGGTTCAGATTTAAATAAGACCGCTACTGTGTAACTAACACGATCTGTTGGTCTGGCGTGCTTTTAAAGACAGTGGCACGCCTAAATGAAAGACCAGTGAAGTGTCTGTGGTGCTCACTGACGATTCCTGATGACATGTTTATGTCTCTGCAAGATAAACAGGATTTTTAAAGTCATATTACAAAGTTTCAAACCTTTAAGAAGGCTTTCCAGCACAATTACAGTTGTTATTGTTTCATGATTGTGGGCCTAACTGCCATACTAAATAATTAAAAGCTGTTTTTTGTTTAGTGTAAATTCAAATCGCATTATGATACTGTGTTCAGGGACTCAACGTACAGACAAAGATGGTACAAGGCTTGTAATGATAACAATTCCCCTCCAAGAACCCCAGCTGAGTATGTTTACATGTAGAAAGAACTCCCTTTCAGTAGATGCAGTCTTAAAAAAAAAATATATAATCTCATCTCCTCTTGAGGTTTTACTGCTCTTTTTAAAAACACTTGGTAATCTCAGGAGCAACGGGCCGTACATTTTTTAAATGTTATTTTAAACTAATGTGAGATAAATCTGAGCCCTCAGTCGAACCTGTATAAATCGATGCCCGTCTGGTTCTTCTGCCACACCTCCCCTTGCCTCAGCACCTCGTCCACTATTTCTTTATCCCGGGGGAGTCTGTAGACGGGGAAAACGTAGAGCCAGCAGAGCACCAGCACGCACAGGGCGGCCCACACCGACAGTTTGGCTCGGTAGCATCGCACCAACATCTTTGCTCCCCCCCCCCTTACTCTTGTTTGTGGCACGGCTCAGAACAACCGGTGCATCGAAACCGGTGGTGTAAAACGTGGTTCAAAGCTGGTCTCTCCTGCCCACCGCGAATCCCCGTTGCATCCGGCAGACGAGGTGGAGTATGAATGGAGCTGCAGGGTAGTCCTTTCACCGGGTTGTTTGGCTCAAGCATCGGCCTGAAAATCAGTTTTTTTGGCCGGCGATTGATGGGGAGAAGCAGAGGCGTCTATCCCTGCAGCGGCTCACGCTCGGGTGCGGGGCTGTGGTGCAGTGTGTCGGGCTCCGCAGGAATCCGCCGCTCGGCTCTCGGCGCATCACCACCATCATTCCTGCCTGCGGATCGTGAGCAATCGTGCGGGCTCCCTCCAAGCCCGGTGTCCCCACTGCATCCCAATCCGCGAAGGGGTGTCCGTGTGCCCCGGTCCTGTCTAAGTTGAATCCTTTTCTCCCCGGCCTCCGGTCCTGTCTTCGGGCCTGTGCTGTCCTGCTGCAGGGTCTGCAGCGCAAGTGAACCGGGCCAGTCCAATTCAGTCTCCTTTCACCTCCCCCTCTTTCTACTGTCAGCACCCCCTCCGCCGAGACAAAGTGCCGCTTGTGCAGTCAGAGGTACGTGAAGATCGCTAAAATGCCACAGTTGGGAACGGAAATTGGCTTTCAAATTAAAAGCATCCATAGACCACCAATTGGTACACAACTACCCACATCTGTCTGTTGCCAATCTCATTAGCAAGTTTAGAAAGGCAGATTTTTCACTTTATATGCGCAGTATTTTTTTTTAAAAAACAATTGTCAATTTGATTATAGGCATAAGTAAACAAAAACAGATTTCTAAGAAAAAGTTGAAATTTAGAGGGAACAAATCACAATTTGGTGGAGCTGTTATGAACATCTGAAATGTGACCCCACACTGCTTTTCTCTCGTAGGCTACAGCACTGGAGTAGGCCAACATGTAGGCCGAGTTGCTTTTTGGTATGTAGTAAGTGTGTGTTCAACCCTCATACATTTGTACATAATCGTCTTGATAATTCACAGGTTTTTTTTTTTCCATTCACGAGTCTTCCTTGTGAATTATTTTCTTATTTTTACTTGGTAACGTAGCCTTTTCAATTTATTTGATCAAACTATTCGGTTCTTATTTTAAAGGTCTCACTTCAACGTCCGGTTATAATTCCCGCTTGCTTGTCAAAGGCTCACGCAGAATACAAGCGTCTCTTTTGGTTTCCCGCTGAGAGTGGTGTTGTGAGACGCTGTCGCCCCCTGCTGGACTTTGTCCGCACAAACAAAATCCGATTTCAGATGATTGATACACTGCTGCAGCTGTCTTGCGGATTACCACACCCTGGCTGCACACTAAAGCCGCTTTATGATCTAATTTTAATCCAGACATATTCGGCCAGATGATTTAAACAGAGAGCTCACACGCACTCTCTCTCTGACCGACAATACTGAATTATTTTCTTCCCTCTTTTATGAATATAATATGTAGCTACAAGCAGCTGCAGGATCCCTGTAAAGTAAAGCTCTGCTGACCTCGTGTGGACAAAGCCTGACTCCAGGCTTTACGCAGCGGCCTGATTTCCCGTCAAATAAAGGCCATGTGTGGGAGTAGACATCCATTTATAGTCACTTGAATTTTTGAACCTGACGGCCAGCTGTGCTTTCTCTCTGGATGTCTTTGCTGCGCGAGACGTTTTAAGTGAGAGAGGGGAACTCAAGGGAAGACAAAACAAATCAAAATCAACGAAGGGGTAAAAAGTTTATTCCAAAATAAAGACAATGAATAACAATAAGAAAGAAATAGAACAGGGTAGACTTTCAACACCCCCTACCCTTTTCCCTACTACAGGCTGATAAATAGGAGGCTTGTTGAGAAATGCTGGCTACTCAGGGCACCCGCTGCACCCTATTGGGAATCTTGGAGGGCAGAGTCAAGGTTGGACCAGCGGGCGGGGGGATGCCATGGCAGGCCACTTGGCTGAAGCCATGTGTCAGCTGTTCTCTGTCCCCTGTGTCCAAACAAAGGTGCCACTATGGAGGTTTGTACGAGATCCAAATAGTGCGAGGAGACATGCAGGCAGTGGTGCAGAGGTATGGACATATGAGGGGGAAAATATTGATAATACAATATTCTGATGATGAACAAAAAAAAAAAAAGTATGACAGTGGAGGATGAAGTACTTAGTTGTTTTTTTGTTTTTTTTAACCACAGCTTTGAAATAATGTAATGGATTAGAAAGTATATGCCACTGATATAAAGTGGAATAAAGGTATAAAGTGAACTTAAACAGAACGTTTTCAAGTACCTCAAAATTCCACTTTAGTACTGTAAATAAGTTCTCTCACCACTCAGTTCCTTCCCCGTAAAACATTACATGAACAGTAATCATCCGACAGTGCATAGAAATAGGCTTTACCTTTGTTTGGATGATGTCATACAGTATATGGTTTTAAGTATTAACACAGACCTGAAAATAAACTTCTGGTCACCACGTAACTGAACTGGTTTGGTCATGACCGTGGGGTCAGGTGGATTAGGTAGGTAGGTAGGTAGGTAGTTACTTTATTAATCCCCGAGGGGAAATGTTTTCGCTACCGCAGCGTACAGAAGCAACGAACAACTGAAAAAACAAATAACAGTTCAAGGAGGAGGTGGAAATAAATTAAAAGACTTAAAGATTACACACGAACAGCCTCCTTTACAGAATATTGTGACCTCAGCTGATGTTCTTTGTCGTTTCTTTCCATCCCAAATGTTGCCCTCCTGATTATGACAGCGCATTACAAGCAGCTCTCCAATACTGAGGCCTTCCACTTTTCTTTTTGGTGTATGCGTCTGTGTGGAGACAGAAGGGAGTTGGGTTGCATCAGAAATAGCACTCCCACCTGCTGAGGATCACTGAAAAAAAAAAAAAAAAAATGATGACGGAACATTGGTTGTCCCCCACGTCTTCCTCCTTTTATTGTCTCTCATTTCTCATTGAGGTATTGTCTCTTTAGCTCTCGTTCCCCTACTGTTGAATAGAAGCTGAAGGTATCACAGGGTGGTATTTCTCTCTGTCATGCTGTTATAACAGGAAAACTGAACCTCTTTGAGGCCTGTGGTGTCATAATTAAATGGAAATTATGGGGCGGGGAAGAGTTGCTGAACCTTATAATTCGCTTTTTTTTTCTTTTTGAAAAAAAAAAAAAAAAAAAAGGACAATTATGTTTTCCTTGGACCGTTCCCCTCCCCTGATGTCAAAATCATACAACAATAGCGAAGTCACTATGTGGGGAGAAATATGGAGTTCCGGAAGAAGTTAGTACGAGCCATTTGGTCCCTATACAGCCGTAGCCACAGTTGTGTCAGTCCTCTCAGGAGAAAGTCAAACACATTTCCGGTGTGTATGGACCTCTGTCAGGTTTGTCCCTTGTCACTAATCCTGTTTGTGATTGTCATGGACAGGATTTCAGGCAGTAAAGGCGAGAGGAATGTCCAGTTTGGGGGACCTCAGAATCGCTCCTATGCTATTTGCAAACAATGTGGTTCTGTTGGCTTCAACAGATCGTGACCTTCAGCATGCAGTGGGATTGTTAGCATCTGAGTGTTGAAGCAGCTACGATGACAGTCAGCTCCTCCGGAAGGAGTTTAAGTATCTCGGGCTCTTGTTTATGAGTGAGGGTAGGATGGAGCGGGAGATTGACGGGCGGATTGGTGCAGCATCAGCAGTAAAGCAGGCATCAGTAAAGCAGTCATTTACAGCAGTTTGATCCGTTTTAAAAACACAAATAAAACAAAATACGCTGTAAAAGGCTCTCCGCCCAAAATGTAAAGCACCCTCCAGCAAGCTTGTGGTCTTACAAAACCCCAAATTTATATGACCCCTCCACCCACCACTTTGACACTCCCTTTACCCTAATGCTGTATATCTTGGATTAAATAGTTTTCTTGGGGACATGACATAAGGAACTTGAAAAAAAAAAAAAATCAAAAATCACATAAACAAGAGACAGAGATAAACAGACACCAGAAATGACTTGTTTAAGATGCTGTTCTTGTAGCAGTTAATCTAATTAATTTTCATTATTACTTCTAATCTCTGAGAGCAAGGATTTAGCTTAGCCTCCTCCATGTTTCAATACAAGATGTCCTTGTGGCTAATGCTTAGTTTACCCTAAACATCTTAGCGCTTGCATCAGCTTTATTCCAGTATAAGCCACTGGGAAGACCAGAAACTTGATGCTGAGGGGTTGAATGATTTGCAAGAAGTGTCAAAGCTCAGGTCAAGATTAGCACTCATGCCTTTGAAATCTTTATCAAGTCATGCCAAGGAATTGTTGACAGCAGATGTAAATACAAAACCACACATATGAGTGAAGATGTTTACCAAGTCGAGGAGGTGAGAGAGAAGAATATCTAACTTTTGTCGGCCGTGGCCACAACTGACAATTATGAGATAATGTTCAATGTTAAAAAGTTGTATAACAGCAACAGAAAAAAGAAGAATAAATGTTTATCCAATCATTTATCATATGAAGCTACTGGCCATACCAGACCAAATGGTTTGCATTGCGTGTCTCATTGCTTATCAATATAACACCAATGCACATGATATAAATGTAATAAAAAAGAATTATACTGCAGCTTTAACGCCTCCTCAGTCATGGTGCTGTTAGCATAAATAACACAACAATAATAATAAATAATAATATCTGATTTATCATTGTATGGAATTACACTGTCAACACCTACATCCACAGATAAACGGTCAAATATGGAGTTCCACATGATAGCGTTTGGGGTCCACTTTTACTTTTCTTTTCAATCTACATTATTTAAAAACAGTCTGCTCCAGGTATTTTTTTTTTATGTAAATGAGTGATTTTGCGAGTGACCAGAGTCTCATGAAGATAAAACAGTAGTCAAAGTTATACTTTTTGTGTCTGACAGAAATATCAAACAGACTTCCAAATTTACAGTTAAAGCTGGGGGACTTTAATTGCCTGTTAAAATAGTGTTACTTATTCAGATGTGAACTGAATCAATCAAGCTGGGACCTCAGGACGGAAAATAGCCAAATGATGTGCTTTTTGTCATTTGCCATATGACTTGACACATTTGTGCATAATTTTTTTTTTTTTTTTTTTTTCACAAGAATCCAATCACACCATGCGTAGGAAACTGGAAAACAAACTAACAAACTAACAAAACCCAAACAAGGATCATAATTAAACTGAAGTTTTTTTTAGAAGCCGTGTGTTGGTTTTAGTGGCCACTAATTTCAATTTCCCTTTTGAGAAAAACCCACAGTGGTCACAAAACTTGTGAAAAACAAGAAAGGCCCTCTGTAGATTCCATTGTTTGGGTTGTCCATTCGTGACTAAGCGGTCCAATTTAAAAACATTGCAGTGCAACATGGCGGGCTCCATGGAAGAGGACTTGCTCTCTATAAGATATATATGGTGCTTTCTAAGGTAAAAACACAATGAACATACACTATGTACACTATTAATTATACACTAATGAACATATTTATTTTCTGCCAAAACATCCCAGTCATTTTCTTCCAGTCTAAATGTAGCCTGGAATATCTTCACTGTGGCAACTATGAAAGCCTGTGATTACTGCTCTTCCCCCTCTTCTATTGAACTCAGAGCTAAAGTGTCAAAATGGGACAACCTGTAGTTATTTTGATATATAATCACACCATGCCATACTTTTTAATAATAATAAATGTGATTAAAATAGCATGATTGTCATATGATCTAATTCCTTTCATTTAACCTTGATAATGTCACTCTCCCCAATGACAAATCAGAGCAGTAACAGTTATTTCACTGCTCCCATACAAATACAGATGTATGCCCTGCATGTGATTCTCCTTTGTGTCCTACTTGTTGACATGTTTGACTTAATAACCTCAAATGGTAAAAAAAAAAAACAATTGAGGAAAATATTTTCCTTAGATCTCATGTTGTGCTTTGACAGTGTTACTACAGTTAAAAGCAACCTATAAAGGGAAAGGGGCCTGACCTATTCTTAGAGTATGATTGTGCGCTTTTGCTATCCATGAGAGCTTTGAGTGTGTGTTATACTCAACAACTGCATCATTATTACTCAGGGAATGGGCTCTCTTGACCTCTAAACTATGAATGTAATTACTTGTTACATGTATAGTTTACAGGAGTTAAAAAGGGCCAAGGGATTATAGTCTTGGTGTAAAGTCCTCATACCGAAACCGCAGAATTTACCTAACTTTAATTGACTTTTGCCACATAAATCTAACCATAAATGTGAATCTGGATGTGAACCTCGGTCTCCGTAATCAAGAACATCCTCCGAATTGCACAAAACTTGAAGTGTAAAAAGAACAACAGGAGTTACAAATGGTCATAAGCAGAGAATATTTTTTGCATATTGTTGTTTAGAATTTCTATGAATTCAGGCTTTTTTTTTTTCTTCTTCTTTTTTAAGGTTTAACTAAGCAGGAAAAAAAAAAACAGATTTATCATTGGCTTTAAAAAAGTGCATATTTTGGAACCTTTGTACAGAGCTAAATGCTGAATAGAGGTTAAATGTTTGCTGAGATTTACAGTATTTATGCCAAGCTAACCTGCCGCTGGCACCAGCTACACATTCAGAGAGATTTCGCAAAATTTCCATCGTATTGTTTACTCTTATTTCCGAGGAGGAATAATAAGATTGTTTCATGCATCAAATAGCAATATAAAGACAATACCATTAAGGTAATGCTCCTGATTTATTATTACACTTCCCAATGTTGTCACAGTGTCAGGGGAGGTGATATTTCATGCTTGGTCTCATGCCAGCACATTCTTGGGACCAGACGTTATATCTGCTGCGTTATATCTGCTGCGTTATATCTGCTGCGCACTCGCCACCCACCTCAATAAAAAGCTGCCCATTGTCTCCAGCAGCCGCTGCTCGACTCTCTACACCTCTGCAGAAACCCATTCGCAGGTAAATCAACAATTTGTTTATCCTGTTTTAAGTATTTGAGGCTTTCACTCATTTTCCCACTTTTAATGTTGTTAATACCTATACAACCATATTTGTCTTTTATTCTGATTTTAGTAAATGATGGAATATTTCCAGATTTATTTAAATATAATTTGTCTTATCTTCTTGCAAGTTTTCGGAACAATTAATACAAAATAACTGTTATTATAGACAATATGATCAAATGACAGTAACCGGGGTTACTGTAGTCACAGTTGTTTATGTATTAATTGCTAGATGTTATATATTGTAATGAAACATTCTGAATAGCCAAATTTGCTTGCAACTGCTGCTGTCTGAATTCGGTCCGTTAGTACAGATGTTGTTGTGATATGATGTGTTAACAAATCTGTTGAGCTGTCATGAATTATAGAGGATGAAAAAACCCTAATGATGCTGAATATAAATTGCTCTTGTCTTGCCATTGCTTTAATCTGCTTGTGAAAGGATGTTGAGGACTGTGTGCTCTGTGGTGCTTTGACAGATCAAATTACACTGTGGTTGAACTGTGGTCAAATGTTAGCCCAAAACTTTAATAATACATACTTCTCTCTCTTTCTGTGTTTGCTTTTGTGATTACAGTTGAAGTGAGGTAAGACAATCTCTTTTATCCTCTATCCCTTAGTGCTACTAATGTGGTTTATATTTGTCTGATTGTCTGCTGTTGATTAAAGGAAAGTTACATTCACTTTTTAGATAGATACAAATAGATAATGTTCTCATGTAAACAGACTGTAACTGTGATTGCCAGTAACATCATTACTCTCATTTGTCTGTTTGCTGTTTCAGGAGCTCGACAGACCCCGAACGATGAATCCCAAAGGGGATAAGGTGAGCGAGCTATATTCCACTGTGCTAATCCTCCATGCATGGAGAGGGGACACATTGTCCTTATGCACATGGCAACAATCTGGCACTGCCTCTCTCTCTCTCTCTCTCAGAATTGTTATCTGCATCCCTGAGAGCTTTCCCCTTGACTTCATCCTAATAATAAAGCATTATCTTTTCACGTGCCGCTGTAGTGAGTTGTGTTGAGTTTGACACTTACAGGTATTTCCATACAATTTTACTGAATATGGAAGAGTTGATGATCAAGTGTCCTATGGACATGATAAGTAAAAGTGAAAAGCCCTAAAATGACCTTTTTGAGGAAGTTTTGCAAGGTTTTATTTTAGCTGAAAGATACCACTCACCTTTTGTTTGCTTTGTTGGACAGCACTGCAAGCTACACTATTTTTGCCATTGTCCGTTCATGTACTGCTTTGCAAACCTAAATAGTCTCAGTAATATTTAATTATGATCACTGAAACATAAAAATGTATTGTGTTTTGACATTGACATTGACCATTATCTTTCTTCACAGCCGAAATCAAAGATTTCGGCTTCTCGAAAGCTCTCCCTCAAAGTGAGTTTGTGTTATATACCCTTTTTGTTTGACATATTCGCATGAATTTAAAACTGGATATTATTTAACACCATGGTATGACCACCCCAATCGTTTCATACATTTAGTTGAAATACAGTTTGTCTACATAAATGCTGGCAAATGGCTCACCCCCTGGTGACCCAAGACATGTTGATACAATTTTGATATTTTGAATGTAAATATACTGCATATGTAGAAATACGTAACTTTGCCACCCTGTAAACTGACAGAAAATCAATGTAATATCTTGGACTCTATTGAGGATTTTTCTATGATCAGACTAAAATCTCCCAGTCCAGTTTCTTTTGATTGATTGATCTGATGTGTCCAATCAGATGCTTCTCCTCACGAGAGCCTGTGAGGATTTGGAGAGGGAGACGCAGGACAGGGAGGAGGAGAAAGTGCGTTATCTAGGGGAGAAGCTGCCCCCTTTGCAACTCTCTGGAATGCCCCTGGAGGAGCTAAAAGTAAGGGTTATAAACCACAGAAGATCAGCTTTTTTTTTTTTTTTTTTTTTTTTACAGGAGAAAATATGAGAGCATATTTAACTAAAAGTTTGAATTTTTTTTTTAGAAACTATGCAAGCAGCTTCATACAAAAATTGACGTGACGGATGAGGAGCGATATGACTGTGAATACAAAGTGGGCAAACACAACAAAGATGTAAGTCTCCCTTAAACTCTTCCTGCATCTAGCAAATATTATACCTCTAAAAATTTAAAAAAAAAGAGTTAGTCTTAAAAAACAGAACACATCCTTCATTAGCTTTTTAATAGTTTGCTTGAACTATTCTACCAATAGAACCATTGTACTTTTAGGTATCAATGTGTTGTTTCATGTGTTTTCTGTCATGATTTTAGATCCATGAGCTAAAGCTTAAGGTCATGGACCTTGGAGGTAAATTCAAAAAGCCTGCCTTGAGGAAGGTGAGGGTGTCAGCAGATGAGATGATGAGAGCTCTCCTGGGCTCCAAACACAAGGGCTCAATGGACCTCAGAGCTAACCTCAAGTCTGTGAAGAAGGAAGACGTCAAAACGGACAAGGTTAGCACTCCCAGATGGTTCTGCTACAATTCTTTCAGGTAAAATAAAATAAAAATACACATCAGTAATGCTCCGTATTCTGATGTTTCCTGTTTCTCTTCATTCCCAGGTGCTCACCACTGAAGTGGGTGACTGGCGTAAGAATGTGGAGGCCATGTCAGGCATGGAGGGCCGTAAGAAGATGTTCGATACAGCCGGCGGAGGCCAGTGAGACA
Organism: Brachyistius frenatus; assembly: GCF_029030835.1. NCBI lineage: Eukaryota > Metazoa > Chordata > Actinopteri > Embiotocidae > Brachyistius > Brachyistius frenatus. Next base: position 2,704,987 of record NW_027210632.1, read on the forward strand.
CTGCAAACAACGAAGCTGATCACCTGAAAGCATGGAGAAGAAAGCTGTCTTGACAGAAATATGGAATACTCATTTGAATGCTAACTGTTAAGCTTGCGGTATAACCCCCATCAGCTGATGGCCATTTTAAGTGCAATGACTCAACGCACTTCAAGTGTTGGATGAATAGAGACCCATTGTTTTTTTTTGTTTTTTATTGCCAAAGAATATTTGTTTTGTTATGACACCTGAAGACAATGAAAGTGGATATAAATAAACGGGTATTGTTTCCGTCTTTGATTTTCAATATCTGTACTTGACTTTATCATGTTTCATTTTATTGCCGACCGGTGGTTTATGTAAGAGGACGGAAAGCAGCTTAGCTGATGAAGGATTAAAAAGGAAAAAAAAAGGAAAAGTGAAGCGTGGGGGAACAACAAGTGTCAGTGGCATATATTCCACATCATAGTGTTTAAATAGATCTTGTGTATCACATAAAAGTGAAAGATCATATTTAAAGTAAACTCAAAGCAACTGAAATTGCAAGAAACAAATACACTTAGTTTTTTTTTTTTTTTTTTTTCCTCACATTGGAGAAATCTTTGCCTAACAGTAGAGATAAAGCTTTGAGTATTTTGCATAATGAAAACATTTTTCAAGTAAATTTGCCCTGGTCTTTAATTGCTTCAGAAACAATAACCTTTTGAGTTGAATAAGTTATTTTTTTTAAAGTAGTTTGAGGGTAGAAATGAAACCACAGGAGGTGTGACTTTCTGGCAGATGATGAACATCAGAGGTTGAAACACCTGGACTGAGTATTTTTTTTTTAGCCATAATGTTGTTCTAGCCTTGGAAAGCAAAACTTGAGTGGGTTAGCACAAACAGCTGACATTGTTGTCCTACACATTGCTTGCATTCCTGTGCTTCTTCTGTGTGTGTCACTGGGTTGACTGTCTGTTGCCACCCAGCCATTGTTATTCAAAGTATGTCAGTAACACTAACAATAGCTTCAAGATCTTTGGAAGTAGACTTCAGTGGGTGTATTGTAGGCCTTTATGGACTATTTAAAAGTCTGCATGTGTTTAAACAGCTGATACGAATCTGTCCAGCCTGTCAAATTCCACAAACACTTGTCCTCTCACACAATATGCAAGATAACAATGTCCAGGGAGAAAGGGAAATATGGGTGATGAAAAGTCACACATCCTTCTCAGTTTTTCCTATTATCAATCTGCACCTGTAGCATGAAATAAACACATGTGTGTGTCTTCTGTTGATATATGTAGGCATTTTAAATAGCTGTTATGTAACCTCTTCTGCCTTTGGACTAAGCCTGAGCGAGCTGATAATGAGAAGCAACCCAGGTCTACTGCAAACCTATAAATAGGCACTGATGAGAGCGACCTTTATATAGAGAAAAAGTTCTGGATATGATATGATATCCGGAGTAAATTCCTGTCAACACCACATGAAGGTGTAACAAATGCAATCACATCAATGGGGCTTTTGAGGAGATTGTCAAAAGCATACAAAAAAAAAAAAAAAAAATCCCCTGGTGTTCACATGGCAGAGAACCTCATATGGTCACTACACACCATCTTCATAGCTGAGAAAACCCTGCTCTCTGCGAAGGATGACAAAAGCCCAACCACATCCTCACCACATTGTACAAAAGGACTATCGAGGGCATACTGAGGAGATGCATAATCTCCTCGTTTTGAAAATGCACCATTTTGGATCATAAGACCCTGAAGCTGATAATGAGAACAGCTGAGAAGATCATCTGAGTCTCTCTTCAGTTCATCACAGACATTTACACAACATGCTGCGTCCGCAAAGCCACCAGCATCGTGGATTACCCCCTTGCACTCCTCATACAAACTCCTCACCCTCCTGCAGTCTGGCAAAAGATAGCAAAGCTTTCAGATCTTCAGAGCCAGACTGTGAAACAAATTCATCTTCCAAGTCATCAGGGTGAAATGACACACACACACACACACACACACACACACACACACACACACACACACACACACACACACACACACACACACACACACACACACACACACACACACACACACACACACACACACACACCAGCTCCTTACCACAATCTTAACCCTCACAAATAAATGCTTAACCCCAACCCTAACATTAAGTCTTAACCATCAAAAGGCAGACATACCCACTGGGGATCGCTGGAGTTCATCCCAGCTGACTGGTGGTCAAGAGAGTTACTGCTAAAAATGCATAAAAGAAAACTACTGTATTGACCACTTGCATTCTTGCTTCTGACACTGTATTTATCATAGTAAATGCAGAGCACCATAGTATATCACATATACACTTGCTCGATTTTACTATTATATTGTTTTTTACATATGGCACTTCATTCTCAGTAGAACTGTGAACTGGTTGGCGCTGCACCATCCTTTGTCTTCTTTTACTAGTGTTGTACTGCCTTGTGTTGTTTGCACATGTGCACGCTGTGCAGTAGTCTTAGTTAGTTCTGTGTAGTCATGTCACACCACGGTCCTGGAGTGTATGGTGGTTGAAATAACAGTAAAGCGACTGTGAACTCTCTTGGCACTTGAAATGCAAAAGGTCATGATTCTCACGTCGTCAATGGAGCTTGTTGAGAGAACATTTGATACAGTCAGTTGTGGCTTTATGTGCCAAAACAAACACAGTCGGTACAAGTCACTGTTGATGGGATGCAACACACTGGCCACACCGCACTTCATTGTTAGTGCCACTTGGTGGCAGCCCAGAATTACATTAATAAATTTGTAAATATTAAAAACAGAATAGTGGTAGGAGTTCATTTTCAGATTTGACAATTCACCAAAAACTTTCTCATAATTCAGCAGGAGCTCTAAAATGCTCATCAAATATTCTGATTTTTTTTTATCAACAATTTTTATCTGGTAAGTTTAAATTTCACATATGATCGTTCATCTCGGAAAATAATTCATAAATTATGAAAAAGTCAAACATTATTAGGACTAAACTGGTGACCTAATAATCTTCTGCTCTACCAGCAGAAGATTTGTGGCTCAGGATCTGCCTGTTCATTAACATCTTCTTGGATCCATAATTTGTCATTTTGGGCTTCATAAATTAAATTGTCTCAACTAAACTTAAAAAAATACACAAAAAAACTCCTCCCTTCTCCTTTATGTTTTACAAATGACTTCTTTTCAAGGAAAACAGAAACCATATTCCCACAAGTTGTACAATGGAAGCAGCGGAGCCTGACAGTAAATAATTGCTGCTGTGGCTCTAAGCAGTGCCAGTTAATTTCACTCATGGAATAACCCACAAGGAAAAGAAAAGCGAGTGTTAAGTCTGCAAAGAAAACGCTGAAGCAGATTACAATGTCTGCAGTGTGTGTGGCCTGATGAGGAAGTGTGATTGATGGCATTAATCTTCAACATACAGTGTGAGCAGTCTACTTATTATTACTGTGGGGGGGGTGGGTTGATGGTAGCAGAGGGTGGTTTGGTGATTAGACTGCCGTGTGACTGGGAGCTCCAGGCTCACTTCTTAATGTTGTGTCTGCAAGTAGTCATGCGTCTTGTCAAAATGTCCTTAAGCGAGATAGTGTACATGCTGCCTGCTCATGCTGCCGGTTAGAGTCACAGCAAAATGGCATTTTGAGAGCACATTCTTAAATGTGATGTGCTGTATTTCTCACCCCCACAACTCCACCCACATCCACACACATCATTCCAGCAATATGATATATCCTAGTTGTATTGTTTATCATTATTTGTTCATATTCCAAAGGTTAACCTGAAACCCTTTTCAGTGGAAAGTTCCAAGAGAATTCAAAATGAAGTTCAGAAGGTTCGAACAAAGTTTTTTTGCGTAGCCGTGCAAAGTTTGTGACTTCTGGCCTACTTCTGGTGACCTAACTCATATAAAATGTTGGTATTTCAACAAAAACAATGTAAAACTGTATGTGAAATAATGATATAGCTTGACACTGACAAATATTGGCTATATAATCAAAGATCAAAGATGTTCAAGTGGCATTATCAGTGCTTCAATGCACTTCAAATTCTTGGCAAAAGAAAAGAGGAACCAGATGGAAACACTTAGTCAGTGCAAGTGGAATTAAAGGCACTGCAATCAATAAAGAGGCTGATAGTCTGCAACCTGGAGACAGACAGAATCAGACAAACAATTCAAAGAGTGGGGCAGGAAAATCAACGACGAGCAGCAGCTCATACTGAACAGTTTTAGGAGGTGAACAACTCTGAAGTTCTGAAAAAAGTTAAAAATAAAAACAGGATGCAGGGAAATGACTAGTACATATGCATGTTGGGCTTAGTGAGGGAATGAAGGGCAGGTGTGAGGCCAGGTGGATCATCAGGGAATAGCAACAGGTGCAGCTGTTGCTCTGCATTTTTTTTTATATAAGGCTTTAATACACATTTTCCTTTTTATTTTTCCCTGGATTAGCGTTATTGACTTGCTATGTGTCCCCTAATGATTTATATAAAGATACAATACTTTCAGTTCTGTCTGTTGTTTAATTACTTATTTAATTTTGTTATAAATATTTCATTGTACTTTACATTTCACTATTGTACTTAGAGAGGCTGTTGTGAACCTTTTAGCAAACAGTGGAGAACTCTGCAGAGAAAAACTTCTTTCCAACCATTTTCCAGTGTTTCTCTAAAGATATCGGTGAATTGACGACAACAAAATAAAATAACCTTTGTTGAGAGGTTAGGGTTATTGGTTTCAGCCTTTACTTGCCTCACAACGCAAGAAGTGCTACAAATATTTTGTTTTCTGAGAAGGCAAGCGAGAGATTTATTCATTTACCTCAGCGTTTCCACAATTCCCTGCTGGTTTGGAGCTGTGACCTTCCTTTTCATGTCAAGCCTAATTCTGTGACCTCTGGGCTGCTACTGCATTAATTGGAGACGATATGTCTTCATAGCTTTCTGAGGTGATGTGACAAATAAGCGGCTTGAGGCAAATCCTGTTTCTTTTCTAAACGATAGTCTATATTTGGAGGTAATGACACAGAAAAGGAGCTTTAAAATAGTGTTAGACTGCTGGATTTGAGGGTTTAAAACAGACAGAAACACACACACACACACACACACACACACACACACACACACACACACACACACACACACACACACACACACACACACACACACACACACACACACACACACACACACACACACACACACAAAATGCAGTGTGCTACCCTCAGTCAAAAAGTGTTAATTGGATTTGGACTGAGGGGTGAATATCTTTTCAACCTCAATGAAACACTTCCAGGCAGCAGATTGGAGCAGATGACAGGAAACAAAATGATGAAGACATGCATTTGTTATTCTCCTGCTAATCCTTGCAGCTGAAAGGTTGACGGTTAAATTACCTCATTGGAATTAAAACGAGAAGTTGCCTAATTAGCCACACTCATTTCAGTTTTTATATTCCAGCTAAGATTTGTCTAACACTGAATCTGTATTCGGTACTGATAAACCAGCACTCATCATATTTAAATATTGTAATGGTGGCTATATATACACAGTGTGTAGGTAAGTCTGACTGGAATTTGGCATATGAATTGAGAAAGGGAATTCTTGCTGGACAGCATGCTGAGCCCAGACAGCTTTAAAAAGTAGCTGCATTGAATAGAATGTTACTTATTGTAAAAGTGACACGTTTAAGACTTTTATTTATTAGAAATAATAGGTTTCTCTTAGTCACTTAAAGACACTAACATCAACAAATTGTGACCACTTGGGTCGGGTCCATGAGAAAGCAAAAGTCAACGTGGTTTATATGGCATAAAAAAGTTATTTTCATAATGTAATGTAGTTAACTCAGGTAACGTATGTAAATTAACTTATGTAACTGCTTGATTTAACCCAAACCATGATGTGTTCCTCACCCTAACCTTGTGGTTTTTGGTGCTTAAATGTAAGGCAGCTTGTGAATATCTCTGAAATACCAGTGGGCTGTGACAAAACGGCAGTATTGGACACCCTGGGATTAGAACAGGTCTCAGCATCTGGCTCTTTAGCGAAATACTCCTCTCTGTACCTTTTAACTTTGTCTGTCTGCTGTTTGGTGCTGGGCTGGAAGTGTTACATCTCTAATAAACAGCAGCTGCCGATGAGGCTGATGAGAGCAGGGAGAGTGAACCAAAACATTAAAGTCACTGGGCTGTAAAGAGAAGACGCTCTGCAGAATCTGTTTATAAGTCTAAATGGGTTTATCACTATCCTGGAATACTTTAAATTCACTCCACACTGAGTTTTCTTAAAGTGTTTCCTGAAATTTTACACATTTTATGAGATGTCAGGGGGGACACATTAAGCAGACAAAAGTGAAAGCTTCTTTCCACATCTGAGTATTGTCTGTGCTTTTGTGTGCATCTCCTATAAAGCTGCTTCAGGGCTGTTTCATCACCTTCAGCGGTGGTTTACAGCAGGTCAGGCCTCCACGTGCCCACATGCACAATAATAATTCACAGAACAAAGTGAGTCAATATGGGAAGGAGCTGCAGAAAAAAAACCATGCAGTATTAATACACCTTTTAATGGACTGTTTGAATTGCTCGGCATTGGTACTTTGAGACTTGCTCACATTTTTTAAGAAAAAAGAGTGCTATTTGTTGGAGAAATTCTCAATATATGCAGCTATTGGGTATCCAGCCCTGCACCGTCCACACTTCTTCTCCTCCTTTCACCTCTAATGGTTTCAGTTAATCTACAATAGGTGCCCGTGGCCTGGCTCGCCTCTCTTTATTGATTTCCTCTGAGCCAATTGGGAGGCAGAGTTGGCTGATGGGTATTGGTTTTGGACACCAAAGCTAGTTAGGGGTCAACAAGATGCAGCCATTAAAAAAATCCCCTTGCTTTAATCAGGTGGAAGCTTTTAAAAGGGCCACAAATAACAAGGGAGTATGTTATAGTTAACTTTAAAAGGATCCAGTTGTGTTGAACTTCATTTCTTTTACTTGGATTTAATTTAAATGTATTTCATAAATTGTGTATTTTATGTTTTTATAGGGTTTGATTTGTGGGGCAACAAAGCCAGAGTGGTGACATTTGGTAATAGAATCAAATCTATCTCCACGACATACAGAAAGAAACTTGTTTGGCTGATCCTGCTTTGCTCTGCAGCAACTCTATAAACAGTCTGTCTTAAATGATTAATAGTGATGTTGGAATGAAATATATTGGAAAGTGCATCCAGGAAAGCATTTGTTGTACAAAAATGTAAGAGGTCTTCATGGTTTTTAAAGCATTTCACAAACCTGTGACATTTACGAAACATTAAGGACATCAAATCCCAGTGCCTTCCTTATAACCACCATGTTCCTTGTATCACAGCTTAGAACTCCCTCTGTTACTCACCTAGTTCTCTTTTATCTCCATTTCCTCCCCAGTGTAGAGAATCAATAAAGAATAATGGATTTTACCTGAACTCAACCTCAGCAGTATATTTCATGGAAAGACTCTGCACTCTAGTTGTGTGGCTCCCGGGATGGCAATTTTTCTTGGTTGGTCTATCTATTGGTTCCAGACTAAAATACTTTCCAGGCTGTTGGATGATTGCCATGAAATTTTGTACAGACATCCATGGTCCCCAGACGATGAATCCTAATGACTTGATGTCTTGATTTAGATTTTATTTACACTCATGTAGAAGATAGAATTTGATATACTGTACACAGAAAAAACAACAAATTGTAACGTAGAGGAGCAAAATCCTTCAAATGGATTAGGGTGCTTGCCAAACATACCTTACTCTCCATAAGGATGACTTTTCTGAGTGGCACATCTTTTTAACTGCCATTAAATTTGATAAAAAAAAAAAAAAAAAAAAAAAAAAAGATTTTGCCCCTCAGAATTAATGGTAATAACTTTGTTGATTTTTTTTTTTTTTTTTTTTTCCATGAAACACCATTAACAGTTTATATTTACCTGCTGAAATATTAGCCTGGTGTTCCCAGACCTAAATTCACCGTGTGAATATTTTGACCTGGTCAACCCCCACAAAGAATTGTTTCCAGTCAGTGCATCCCATACTGAGTGTAGAACTCAGGTTTATTTTGGAACTATTGAAGCAGCCTTTAACTAATCAACATTGACCCCGATATGCGCAGAAACTCTGCCACCACTGCAACTGCATTTTGAATAGCACTTGACTTGACCATCATCGCACTAAGCCACCCCTACCGGTCACTGATTGGTCTGCCCGTTAAAGTGGCTGAGCAAGTGTTAGTGCCAGCAGGGTTTCCAGTTTAGAATCACAGTGAAAACTAAAGCGGTGAGTGACAGTCTGGCGGAGCCAGGCAACTGAAATACCGCTACAGCTCAAAATGTTGATACAGGACTTCATGGTCCCCGGAGGATGTAGCCAGTGACTTTGATGGTCCAAACTTTTTTATCAAGCACAACCAGCCTTGATTTTTTTTTTACTACCAGTCTCATGTCAAGTTATTGGATGGATTAAACATGAAGCACCGTCATCCGGGTGATAGTCTTCTGTTTGTTTGATCAAATCGCCTTCCTACTTGAACTTTGGTCATACATATGTATACTTCTACGTCTAGCGAGGCAAAACGTGACACTGACATGGCAATACAATACCCGGCCGTCCCCTCACTTTTCTAGCACCATAACCACATTCAAATTTGATGTTCTTTATTACTTAGGCTTTGACCACATACTTGCCAAATAAATGACATTCCCACTGGTCTGTACTTTGCATTTAGTGATAATTAGATTGTGTGTATGCCCTGCTGTGACCAAATAAAGCCTCACAGCAGCTAGCATGGCTGTAAACTCTTAGTTTTGTTTATATTAATGTTGACCTTAAGATCCCAAACTTTTCCTGTAATAATATTCATGATGGAATTAAAGGACCCGTTAAATGTTACACTGAGACAGCTGCATTCTGTATGAATACTAAACAATCCTTGTTGCCACTTGGCTAAATCATTTAAAGTGCTGTTCTTACCAGATGCTCATGGTGTCAATGACTTGCTGACTTGCTTATCTCAACTGGCACCACTACAAAGTGTCACTAATGAAGTGTATCATTGCAAGTAATTAATCTCCACCTGACGTTAATTGCCTTATCATGTCGTTTGGTCTTATCGCGTCTGTTAATGTCATTTATGCTCTAAAGTCCTTGAAAAAATGTTTGATGCTTTTCTCCCCTCCATCAGGAGGTAACTTTCCCCTCGTTATCAGGTATTTACTGCATGAAATTACTTCATTCAAGAGCTAAAGAAGACAATGACAACTTCATTTTAGTAAAGCCTTCCTCTTTTAATGTGGTTTTTAATTTATTTTTCTTCCCCTAAAACCTTTCATGCCAGAAGGACAGAGATTACACGTAACTGCCATAACCCATAAATCATTTTAGGGCATAAAATCTCTCGTATTCGGATTCCAGTTGAGTGCATGCAACAAGCCATTTATCAATATAAAGACATTTTTGCCCAAAAAAGAGCAAAAGAATAGAGCAGTTTTTTTTTTTTTTTTATTGTGGAGTCTGAAGATATAGGAAAAGGGAGAAATCATTCTAAATGCTGTCGTGATAGAATAAAAAGGAGCCATTACTTCAAGGGGGAAACTTTTCAAATATGTATGTAGGTGCTGAGTGCTACTGAAATTCAAAACAAAGACACGAGTCCTTGTTTGTTCCTGATGCTTTTTTTTTTTTTTTTCGACAGACAACTTTCTGTTTCTCTGAATCTTGCTTTGGGTTCACAACATTGCTCTCAATCGTTGTCTGTTCTTCCTCTCTGCATCAAATGCTGCTGAATAATGAGAGAAAATACAACTCGTCTACTTTCAACTTAGCAACAAACCCGAGATACAACACCACTCTGGGGAGTAAGCCTATGTTGTTATAACACAGCTTTGAAATTAAAAGTTCTGGAGGAGGATGTGAAGAGGGGGCAAAACTTTAACACTGCCAAACAACTTTTAAACTTTTCTCTATCAGGAAAATACATTTTAAATGGGAAATAGAATATCAGGTACCTCTCTAGTTTTTAAATGTGATGAAACTCCAATTTTCATTTTCATCTTATTTATGTCTCTTTTTTTTTTTTTAAAGGGCACCTAAGGACTTCTGATCTGCAGATTGAAGGTAACTTGATTATTCCTATCACTGTGAGCCCTGTCCTTGTCGTTTCAGATCAAGGATATCTGACCCTCTCCGGCCTCAGATTACTCTGTAAGATAATTGGTGTTAAAGGTGGGTTGCACTTCCTCCAGCAGAGAGTCTATAATAAGTAAGGACGAGCCTCGTAGATGTCAGCCCAGCCCAAAGTCACTGCTGGCAGCATTTCCATTTTTACAAACCCGCCGCAAAACAAATTTTTGGGTCCGTCTAGCCTTGTGCCGCTGGTCGGGCGTGCGAGCCATTTTTCACTTCACGCAGCTTGTAAAGAAGCCATATGGAAAGACGGACCGGACCTGGCTGCACCCATACTGGCTTGCCATGGTGGTCCTAATAATTCACTGTCTCAAGGTCATATGATATTTATATTTTTTTCTGAGATTTTAAGAACCCTTGATGACTTAATTAATCACAGCAGATCAGTGTGACACGTTCCTGTTCTGGGTGACAGTGGCGGATTGTCCTTTGCTTCAATATACACTGACATTAATTAACAGTAATTTACTCATGCTTAGTGTGGACACCGTTCAGATATCAAAACCACTAATCATAAATAAACAATTTCAGATTTGGAAAAAAGTGATAGAAGTCGGTGTGTTAAACTTTTGTCTAACACAGACAACATGAATTAGTTCTACTGCAAACAAAAATATTATTTAGTTGACTGTAGACTAGTGAGTAGTGAACATTTCTGCCCACTTGCCTACCGACAACTCAGTGAGGTATCTCTTCAGTGTGTATCGGGAGGCATCATCTCCACAAGCCTAAAACCCATTTCCCTTCCTTGCTCTGCCTGCATGCTAACTGTCTTGTTGACTTTTTTTTTATTTTTTTATTTCCCTTTAGGTAAAGTCAGAGACACTAAGGCACAGTCTGAAAAGCATCCTCCTTCGCCAGATTCAGTTTGCAAAAATTCATACCGATATCGCCACAGAGGAAAGGAAGAGTTTTTTTCCCCTCCAAAATTTAAGATTTGTTTGATGTGAAACCTTCCAGAAATGGTGAACATGAATAAGAGAACATATTTCTGCCCTGCAAAACAAAGACACATATTTCATCAATAATTGTCCTGCTGTGCTGCTAAGTGAGCAGGATTTAGAGGAAGCTTTTATATTCTCCACCATGCCATTATTTTCTAAGCCTGCAGGGGAACACCCCGCCCCTTACCCCCTACAAAAACTGAGCTACCAAGGAACACACAAAGACTGCTGAGCGACAAAAAGATCTCCATGAGCGATACTAATCACATCACACACTCACGTGGAGAGCAGGGGCTTCCTGAGCTTTAGCTCGTCTAATTCATACTGAAGTTGAGAGAGCCTAACCCTCACAGCTTTTACTGTGATGAAAATAATGCTTGATTTGCTAGAATACATGAGGTATAGAATAGAATACACTGTAAAACATTTAAAGATGGTTTACCTTAAAGGTTTTCTGCTGAAACAGAACTTAGTTGAGCAATCAGTCCAAACTTTTCTACTGAGCAGAGTTGTTGTGTTGCAGAATGGGAGCGCATACTTTTAAGCTGTGGCTTGTTTCTAAGGTAGGGTAACCACTGTGAAGGCAAGTCTACTTACAATAGTCAATATTGTATATTACTATCTCTATAATTTGATAAAGTCAACAATATATAATCATGCTATTTTCACCTGTTATTCTGTATTATTCATCTAGAGTGTAATTGTCCAATTTCAGTCGCAATGCAACACATTCCTGCAAACATTTCAAAATACAAGCCTCGTTAAGAAATGGAACTCAAGATGGGTTTTAATTTGAAACAAATACAGGAAGTGTTGAGTTTGTATAGTGCATATTGCAGTAATTTGATTAGGGCAAACATCAAAACAAGGCTTAGAATTGATGTCATGAATCAAACAATTCATTTTAAATGTCAATATGACAACTTTGACAATTACACTTATTTTGTAATGGCTCTCTTGCTTACATATGCTTGAGAAATTGTGTTTTTTGATGAGATAAGTAAACTTTTAGCAGTATATTATCAGTATATTCATCATGTAAAACACACTAAGGCATTATTTAAACAGTCAGGTGAACTCATGTTTGTAAGATCTGAAAAAGGTTTGAAAAAAACCCGTAAATATTTGAATTACTTCAGAATTACAAATCATATGTGACAAAAGATTAGATGAGTTCACAGAATATCTGTATTATGTTTCTGGACCAAGGTTTGCAGTTTAGATCAGCAAGATTTAGCTTCTATAATTAGAATCCCTTAAAAACTAAATCAAATTCTTATGAGATTATATTTTAGAAGAGAGGGGTTGAAATTCATGACGCTAAAGGTGTTACTTTCCACGTGAATCGTGCAAAACTGCTTCATTATGTGACCTGCGTGTTGACATCACTGGTCCACTACGGCCACGCCTCCGCACTCTGCTGATGCTGATCCCCCCTTGCATCAGCACCATTTCTGGTATCCTCAAAGCAGAGAGAAAGAGAGAGAGAGAGAGAGAGAGAGAGAGAGAGAGAGAGAGAGAGAGAGAGAGAGAGAGAGAGAGACTGACTATCCAACCTCACAGGAGCGTAGAGGCGTCAGACTGCCGCCACAGCATCCTGGTTACGCACTGCTCACAGGCCCCATCGACGGATCACAGCGCCAGAAACAGCTGAAGAAGTCAACATAGCAGGGCACACGGCCACAGCTACAGTCAGTAATGGAGAGCCTGCTGGATAATCCAATGAAAGCCGTTCTTTACCTGAAGGAGCTGACCACTATCGTCCAGAACCAGCAAAGCCTGATCCAGACGCAGCGCCAACGCATCGACGAACTCGAGCGAAAGGTGGAGGACCTGATCGGAGAGAACCGACAGTTGCGGGACCCCCATCTCTACGTCCAGCAGCCCTCTCAACATCATCACCACCACCACCACCCGTCTCATCGCAGCACCAGTCCCCAGGCGCCGGCCCACCTCCATCAGCACCCGGGAAGCAACAAAGCTACGGCTCATCTCGGCCAGCAGGCGCAGCAGCAGCAGCCGTCGCCACCGCCGCCGCCGCAGCAGCAGCAGCAGCAGCAACAACAGCAGCAGCAGCAGCAGCCGCAGATTACCGGTTTATCGGCCCAGCCTCAGCAGCACCCGACTCCCCCAGCTCCATCTTCCCACCACCCTCAGCAGCTGCAGCTCGTTCCTACCTCGCCGCAGTCGCCCAAAGCGAGCCAAGCCAGCCCTGACTCCGCCGAGGAGGACAAGAGGAGCCCGTGCTGCAAGTCCCTTGTTCCGCAGACTCCCACCGCTCTCTGCCGCTCAGTTGGACTGGCCAGGAAAGCGGAGTAAGTAGCTTTCATGCTGTGTGCACTGCAAAACAATGTATATCTTAACAAAATATTTGAAGCAAATTACAAGGACTCTTCATGTCTAATATTAGTAATAATAACACAAATCAGCTTCAGTTTTCTGGATTTTTATCAGATGCAAGTGAAGCCTTTTCCCAGATGACCTTTAACTGAGATGCTTGAGTCTCAAACAAGTGACATTATTTCACCCTCCTGGCGGGCTTCATTGCAAGTAAAATAATTAATGTTAGATGCAGTGACCCCAATAAGGTGTGGGCTAATTCTGCAGTGTGCAAGACTGACTTTTTTTTAATAGTCCAAATATAGCAACTGTGTTTGGCCAGAAAACTGTGATATCCCCAAAGGCCATCAGATGGACATGTAATGTCATGGCCTGTTATCACCCAAGACAGGGTGTCAGCTGAAAATTTGGAAACACTTTTGACGGGAGCGGTGACACAACACACACACATCATTCAGGAATCTGGAAACACAATTAATTAATTAAGCAGCCTATGAAAAGACACTGTAAAATAAACCCACAGACACTGCATGAGCTCTGAGCTTGATTGCACATGATTTGACTTTGATTAACTTCACATCCCCTGACAAGCTGAGGCTTAATTTTCTGACAGGTAATTCAAGCTCCTCCTGTATTTCCACATTATTCACTCAGTTGTTTCCCTGTTAAATCAATTGAATGCTTAATGGATATTGATTTTAAGGACTCAGTTTGGCACCTTAACATTGGTGGATTGTTAATTTTGCATCAAGGTAGCAGACTGACTACTCAAGGACTGAACACTGGAGTAAAACGCATTTTTCAGGAGACTATGGTTAAATGTTTTGGTCAAATTGTTCCTGAAGAGATGCTGTATGTTGTGAGGTCACAGTGCTCTGTTTTCCTGTGCCCTCTTGTGTTTTCACGCTTTGTATTAAGAATGAGAAAAGTATTTATTTTTTAAACAGGTCTGTTTTTAGGCTCAGCTGAGGTTGCAGTTTCACAGGTGCCAGGAGAGCATGGTGACACTGTAAACAGGCATTGTAAAACAAGCAAAGTTCCAGCTCTTAAAGGCATAATATCCCTGACTTTGAGACAAATGTCAGCGCTTTAGTTTGAAACATACCTGTATGGAAGTTTGATTGTTCGGGCTGTGGGTACAACTGTAACAGTTTATTCCTAATTAAGACACAAGCTGAAAGATGTTACATTAGAGGACCATGATCTGGAAGGAATAAAAGCCAAGATAGAAAGACATTAGCGGCTGCTTATAAATCACCTTTCAGCTGCTTCAGTTACTAATGAGCCTTGGTGAGTTTGAATCTAATTTTCTGTACGCGTGTTGTGATTTTCCCCATTTTGGGGCTCCAAATCAAAATTTTGGGTCAATAATAATTGCTAAATCACTGTATAAATCAATAGAAAATTAATCAAAACCCATATTAGAATAACCATTCAAGACATTTCAAGCAAAAAACACCAACATGTTCTAGCTCATCAGTTGTAAGAAGTCGCTGCCTTTTTTGTTGTTGCCGTATTTGATAGTTAAATGCTTATTTGGGGGTTTAGGGATGATAATTAGACAGAATAAGTTACATGAAGACATATACTCTGGCTTTACAGGCCTTTTTTTTTGTTGTTTTTATCATTTTCTGACGTTTTGATGACAAAATTCATTGATCAAATAATCAATAATGAAAATAAACACTGGTTTCAGGCCCTACATGTCTTTTAGGACATTGTTTAAGGGTATAGGAGAGGGGATAAAATAACCATGTACTTATCCTGCATCTCTGATATCAATGAAGCAATTATGATCAACTAATATTTCTATTTTCTTTGATGTTTTCCTATGACTTACGGTTTATATTGTGCATCATATGACAACACAGATAATACTTTACGTTTAAAAACAAAAACTCAATGATTTGAGAAATGCAATTTAATGTGGACTTCTACAGTGGTTTGATGAATGTTCATAGGCATATACGCGTACATACATTGATGATGAAAAGCAGATTTACCATTGCTTATTGACACTGTGGCAAAGTAATCTAGATAAGCTAAATTCTTGTTTTCCTCCCCATCTTTCATTGAAAAACTGCAAGTGCAGCCACAAAGTCTTGATCAGACAGATCTGGATTCTAACAGAGCGAAAAGTCAGGACTGCAGATTGCTGAAAGACAACAAAACAATGGTATTGTCTTGCTCGTAAACATAAGTTCCACAAAGTTGCAGGTTTGTAGTGACTGCATCATGTTTTTCTCCTGGACCGTCTTGTATCTTACTGCATTCATGTAGCCTCACAAGCCCTCTGTGGCTCACTGCAGAGAAGCAGCCACACAACATTTTTGATCAGTGTCACACAAGTCCCATTAAATCCCCATCAATTCAGTGTTGTAAAACAGTAAAACATGAACACCTCCACTGTTTATAGGCACTGTGTGCGCTGCAGAACTGTCCACACTGCTGGATGCGTTTTGCTTGCCACTATCAAGGTCATATGCATTCCCTCTGCCAGAGCTACACAGTTACGCACACACACAACGCTGTGCGCTGAGCCCCATCTGTTCCACTCGGCTGCATTTGCATTGTTTCTGTTAATCCAGATAGATTTATCGTGCCATTAAGTCATAATTCCTAAAGAGCGCAGGTCAGGAATAGTAGGCTATACACAAACACTGGATACTGGAAAGAAACACGCGCTCACAGCTGCTATCAAATAGATTTTCCGAGCAACGGACAAATGCACACAAACCTGAACAATGTGAGTTGCACACAATAAATGTCAGAGGGGGGATTGAATAGGAATGTTCATTCGTGATTTACCAACCTGACAGTTTTACAAAATGATGAATAATGAGACAGAGGGATGAAGAGAAGGGGAAGCACTCAAGAGAGCACACTGTACACTATGTTATCCTCAAATGTAAAAGCAGTGATACATGAAATGCAGGACACATTAAGCAGCATTGTAATCTCCACTTACAGCATTGATCCTGGTCAGACAAGATGGTGTGTCGCTGTGCTGTCAGTGCCGCAGGAGGAGTGATACATTTCTAATAACAGGGGGGAGTGACAGGGGCACGTGTAAACCTAAGGCGCGTATGTCTGTATAGCTATCCATGTCATTCATAGAACCATGACTTCTTGTTATTACTTTTACTGAAGGAGGAGTTAGTGCTATGCAACAAGTGCTTTTGTCTGACAAATCTGGGAAAAGCAAATGATGTCAGAAGAATTTTACACCTTAAAGGAAAAGTCTGACATTTCAGGAAACGTGTTTTGACTACAGCAGTCACCAAACTAACAGTTACGTCCTGTTTCCGGTCTTAAGACGTGAGACCAGTATAGCTCTTTCCATTTGACCCTTATCAAGAAGGCAAACAAGTGAATTTCACCAAATTTCTGGAAGCTACTATTGATGGGTGAATACACACTAAACCTTTCACTATAAGCATGCCCTTATTTATAAATCATGCAGAAACAAGCTGAGAAAACCTCACATAAGTGCTAATGTGGGGATTTCACACTGTCTCATCTGCTGACTATAAAAATGTTTTTTTAAATTATTATTTTCAGTAATTTGCAATGGCATAAATGGAAATGAAAAACACAAAGGAAGTGGAAAACATTTACTTTACATATAAATAGACTGAACTCTAGTTTAATTTCTATAATTTTTCTGCTGCATTTGTGTGTATAAATCGTGAAACGATTTCTTTTAAAATCTTTAACTGATTCGTAATAAATCATAATCAAGTGCTGTATTTTTATAGGCCCCTGTTTATTTTCAGTTCAATTTAAAAACTGTCAAGTCTCACGTTGGGTAAGAAAAGTTGCTTAATAAAGTAAAGACATGAATGCGTAGATGGCTGAGAAAAAAATAATCCAAACTATGAGTAACATCGACTGATTGTTGCATTAAGCAAGGAAACAAGGAAGCAGAGAAGTAAACAAATAATACCCTGAATATTCGGATGTAATAGATTTCCAGCTTAACCACCATTTTCCCAGCTCAACTATGTGTTTTTTATTTGATTAAAGAGGAGCAGAAAATCCATTTGCAAAGCTCTAAATGAAAAATTAAATGCTTGCTTTCTCCCATCATGCATTCCTCATCTCCTTCAGTGGCATAATTTGAAGAATGCAAATCAAGGCCGCCTTCAGCTTCGAACAGTGAATGTGGCTGAAAAGTTGTTTCTGGTATGAGCTCAAACTTCTCAGACGGAGAGTCTGAAGTGTTGCAATTGCGTTGCTCAGGCTGAGGAAGATTCTTAGGGGGCCTGTGTAATCTGAAGGAAGCCTTCAGCAATCTTGTCTATTGCTCTTTCTTCCTCCTCTCTCTGTCAACTGCGCCTCCCACTCTCTCAGCTTCAATTGTTCTTATTCTCATTTTCTCTATCTTTGAATTCCTGTTCTTTGCCTACAAATGATATCTTTGTCCACCTCTCTCATTACTCTTTTACCTTTCTTGAATGTTCTTCTTATCGTTTTTCTCACTTCACCTCACTGTGTCTTAAATTTCCCCTTTTTTTTATGTCTCTTTCTATCTCCGTTCCCCTCCCCTTCTCCCTCTTCTCCGTCTTCCTTTTTCCTGTAATCAGCAGCTTATGCTAAAGGAGCCACCTCTGCAGTCCTGAATCAGTATTCAGACCCGTCCTCTAACCATCAGGCTCTCCACCACTTAACCCATCTCCTGACCGGACTGGAGCCTTCAGTCCACCTGCTCCCTTGCTCCTCTGTGTACACTCTGGGGCTGCCAAGTGTGTGTGTGTGTGTGTGTGTGTGTGTGTGTGTGTGTGTGTGTGTGTGTGTGTGTGTGTGTGTGTGTGTGTGTGTGTGTGTGTGTGTGTGTGTGTGTTAAAATGAGACAGTGTGAAGGCTGGACTGTGTGTGTTCAGGAGGGAGTCACGGAAAGTGACAATTGGTGTTGGCCAGGTGGTGTGTTTGTGTGTGGCGCGTGAGCGTGTGATAGGGAGCAATCCCATTGCCTGAGGTGGAAATCCCAGGGTTCTCATGTAGCTCCAGGTGCTTCTCTGCTGCTTCCCGACCTCCCACACACACACACACACACACACACACACACACACACACACACACACACACACACACACACACACACACACACACACACACACACACACACACACACACACACATATATTACACACAAAACCTAACATGCCGCACGCCACCAGGCAGCCTGCATGTTTTTCCACGTTGGTTGTGACTCTCTGTGCACCCACCATGTCCTCGTTTTCGTCGTGCTGGCTTTGCACCAACTAGAGAGCCGAATGTACCCCACCTCATAGGCCATTTCCTGCCTGTAACCATCGCCTTCAGTAATAAAGTGGAATGTGCAGATTGCACTTAGAGATGGGAACCCAAGCGCGCGCACACATACAGTGTAGCATACATTACAGAGTAGCCCTGCTGAGTGCCTGCTGGATGCTGCAGTGTCTTCTTGTTCTGACGTGCTCAGATCAATGAGCCTGGATCTTTGCCAGCACAGTCTCCGACAGCTAAGCTAACCCTTTAGAGCCAGCCTTGATCTCTAGGCACGATATCCTTATTCTAAAGCAAGTCTATTGCTTACATCAAAATATCAACCAGCCTTTTTTGTAAATGACATACACCAGTGGGACTTTACAGAAGCAATGTGTAGTCGACACAAGGTTAAAGTTTAGAGCCACAGCGTGCGTTGAATATGGCTCAAAATGGTGGGAGTGGTTTGGGATGGATGTCCGATTCTGGGGCCAAGGGTTTATTGTCTCAATGATGGCAGAGTAAATGAGTATGGACTTTGTAGACCATCTATGCCCCCAAAGAATGGCAGCTATTATGATGGGGTACTGCTCATAAAGGGCAGACAAGGTGTGGGTCAGGAGAAGTGAACTCTGGGGGCTACTTGAAAGTGAACCATGATAATGAAGAAATGGTTGAGAAGATGAAGAATGTAATGGTGTCTGTTGTTTGGATTCAATATAAGGCTCCTGAAGAGAAGTCAAAGATCTTAGAGCTGCTTCTGCAGCAGACAGTGAGGCGTAATGAGAATTAGGTACTTGGAATGGCTGATATTGATGAAGGGATGACTGAAGGAGCTGGGCTAGATCTACATCATTACTGGAGCGAATTTGCTGACGCATTGCTGGAGGGGCAGGGGAAGGGCGATGGATTTATGAAGCTCTTGGGGGCACCTCTGCGGTGAGTCTGTGAAGATTATTACAAGTTGAAAAAAGCATTTAGGTGTTGGGGAGGGAGGGAAAATAGAATCGACCAATAGAAAATGGAAGAGGAGTTTAAAAAGATCCAGCTCGGTTTCTCTGAGGTGGGACCTATTGACTTGCTGGATGAGGTTCTTGCTGTGATGGCTGTTAGGAAAGAATTAGAAGCAGCAGAAGTGGTCTTACTTGGTACAGATAAAGGACAGGTAGAGGAATATATGATTGGATAAAGGACGTATGTGCACTGGATCATCACCTGAATCCGATTTTCTGCATGTTTGTCTTGTCAAAGACAACAATGGGATGGATTTTGGGACAAGAAAGGGTGGATGATGAATCCAAGGAGTTCAAATGAACTCAGTGGTCTTTTCCATCCCTCTCTTGTTCTTTCTCTGAGCCCCGTTTTTCTCTCGCTATGTCTCTTCTTGACATTCCCCGAGAAGCAAACTCTCCTCTCTTGCAAGCCTGTGCTCTTTACTCTGCTTCCCCTCCCCGCCGTCTGAATGGGAATCACGTCTGCTCGGTTATGACAGGGTGACGGCTGCTGCTGGGATCCAAATCATGAATATCACATTTGGTGCGTAGTGCTTTTAAATTGCTTCATTTCTCAGAGGATGTAGCTGCTGGGTGATTCCTGAATCCCTGGAAGAACATTAGCTGCTTTCATGCACAAGTTGAGCAAAGCGAAAGACAGTCCCAATCGTCTGTAAGCCGAATGTGTGTGTTCATATAGTCAGGATTGTGTCTGTTTTTGTGTTGCGGTGTGAATAGGACATGAAAACTATTGCTGTAGGGAAAGATACGGGATAATTTAGGGGCTTTTACATTCATATGTGTCTGGTAATCCGGAGTTTAAATTGCTTAGGTTTTGTATTACTGGACACTTCTGTTGGTCAGGGGTATTGTTTTGATCCAATTTAGTTGTGAGTGCAAATAAATAGGCCTGCACTGCTCAGTATCTCTGGAAATGGTATAACATTACAACAGATAGAATCCTCTTAAATGTGGTCAGACGCAACAGCATCAAAACAGTTCAAATCTATTATAAAGTTGATTGAAAACTTTCATCCATAAATCAAAAGTGACACAAAAAGTCACCCTTTCTTGATTTTCCTTTTGGTTTTTATTTCAAGTTCATCCTAGTTTTACATCCTCATGAAACTCTTAGAAACTCTGCCTCTTTTTAAATCTCAGTGTAAAAATACAAAGCTGAACACATGGATGAAGTGGAGAGGATGAAAGCCCCCCAGGACTGAGGAGTCTAAATGTTGTCCCGGTTTTTTTTCACGAGATGGCTAAACTGCAAACAGTTCCTTCCTAGTATCCTTTGCCTCGATGGTTCCCAATCAATCAAAATGACAAACTCTGGCTCAACCATGATGTTTGTTCTGAATGTGGCTCCCAAATGTCACCTTGTCAACATGCTGACTCACTGAAAGACAGACGTGTCATGTCATCCTGTCCTTGACACATCCAGATGCCTCGCATGACATAATCTTTTATATGTAAATGTTGCACGCCCATGTTACGGCTCTGCAATGAATTCGGATGTTTTTGTTGATAGTCATGTTACGCTTGCTGCATAGTGAGTAGCCTCTGTCATGGTTGGAGGTAAATTATTCAAACATCTGATGGATGCATTTCATTTCTTCTCCATGCAAATGAGCAGCAGGCCTAATGAGCAATCAGCAGAGTGTGTGTCATTAGTAGGAAATCTACATATTTCAGAGTTGTGGTTGCAAATGGGAATGCCATTGGTGTTGTCATCTAGTGTGACTCAGTCTGACTGCATATTGTAAACAGATAATGCCATGATATAACCAAAGCTTTCCTCTATGTCAAATTATTGCAGTTAGCTCTAAAATAATGACATATTTCAAATTGATATAAAACAAATATCTTAAGCCTTGGTAAAGATACAATACTATTCTAAAGAGCTAGCTGCTTTAATAGCTGCTTACCAATACTATAATTTAATAGCGTAAATGCACAGCTTTTCATTGTGGAATTAAAAAAAAAAAAAAAAGATGAGGTTCAGATGTAATAATTCACAAAAGAGACCCAAGAACATGATGCAGAGGCAGAAGTAAAAGTTGAGTCTCAACTTAGGTTTGGTTTTCCTGCCTAGCTTTTTCTATCATTGCTTTTTATTTAAGTGAGCAGGTGGAGGCAGAGTCCAAAAATAAATGCAGGGTGAAAACCACAATCAGGACTGTAACGTAACACTAGAATGCTATGGCACATGGCAGTAAGACAGGCAAGGAGGCAAGTGGCAAGGGACCAGTAAATATTCTCTGAGGTTGATTAGATAATGAGGAACAGGTGAGGAGGTGAGTCGGGACAAGTCACGTGAAACGACAGCAGAATTGAAACATGCATACATCACAACAAGACTGAATGAATGAATGAAAGAACGAGCAGACTAAAAGCCCAAACCATGACATGCAGATGTAATTAGAGGATCACTAATACACCTCTTGTATCTTGCTGTTAATTGCTCTGCAATCCATTACAACCTGTTTTATCTTTCAGCACAAAATGTGCTAATGGGTGGCAATTAGCAGCTGCTAATGTGTGCAGTGTTGTAAGGAAACAGATGTGCAAGGAAACAGATGTGCTAACCACAGACTGACTGGAAAGTTACGCTAAATTTTAAAGTGTGTTACACCAGCATTTGCCCTTCAACAACTACACTGGAATTCCTAATGGACGGACAGCTCTGTGGTATGACTCTCTGTGGTCAGTGAACTAAAAGAAATTTAAAAGAGGGAACAGTGCAGTTATAGAAAAAAAAAAAAAAAAAAAAAAAACTCCACCCATCTGTCGAAGAGATTTCAACTCTCAAGAGCTTAGCACTGAAAATCCCTTAACAGACAATCGTAATTGTTTTGCACCATGTGTACCAGTGTGCATGTGTGTGTCTGTCCAAAGATGGTTTCGCCAGCAGTTAGAGTATGTGCTCCTGTGCGAGCTGAGCAGTTTGAGCAAAATGTCTAATTATATGAGATTTTTTTCAGGGGGGGACCAATATTGTGATTTGTACTTTGATTATTTTCTATGACTTGAACTCCTTGTGTTTGTAGTGGAGACCGAATAGATAGATAGGAAACATTACTGCAACGTTTTCTTTCTGCATCAGTAAATACAATGGGAAAAAAAATTCCTACATCTTTCAATGTATTATATTTATGTAATACATTAAAATAATATTGTGATTAATTATATAATAACGATGAAATAAATCAAAGTGGCAATATATTTAGTGTTAGCAGTTACAAACTGCTGGCAGGTATCATTTGACAGTATTTTCAAATCAGATTAATGATACCTGTTGATTGTTCTGCATGTTAGCTTCTTGAGCTTATTTAACATACTGACTGGACAAACAATTTCACAGCCCCGAATCTGCGCTTTCGCTGTGTTGGCTAACTTCAGTGTTTCCTTCACAGACTGACAAGTCAGACTAATTTACAGCCCCGAATCCCAGTGGTCTCAGAGGTTTTCGGAAGAGAAGCTAAAAATATGATCTGCTTGAAAGT
The DNA here is from genome assembly GCF_029030835.1 of Brachyistius frenatus. Taxonomy (NCBI): domain Eukaryota; kingdom Metazoa; phylum Chordata; class Actinopteri; family Embiotocidae; genus Brachyistius; species Brachyistius frenatus. Next base: position 2,728,219 of record NW_027210632.1, read on the forward strand.
TTGGAGATTCAGACATCTCTGTCCATCAGCTGTCTGTCAGTCACATTTGAAAACCACCAAAATACCACTCTGTTGGTCATTTATAACTGACAAAAATACCCTTTTGAACACAATAGTAATTTTTTTAAATGTTAAAATTAATACAGACTTCTATCCAGAGAGTATAAGCATAAGACTCTCCTTCAGAATGGATATTAATTGGATACGGCTGAGTGGATTTTTTGGTGACAGTTGCATTGTCTTTGCAGGTGAAATACGCTGCAGCCTAATAACAATTCTCCTGCAAGAAGACTCAACTCCTGCCATTTAAAAATAGTGTGCATTCGTGAATTATTTATAGTTTACAGGCTACATATTGCTTTTCATAGTAATGTTAGGTGTATAACATACTGACATTTTAACTTAGTGTAATCTGAATATTATTGTAGTTCATTTGTTGCCCTTTGCTCCTTGTCCAATATCATCTCCATGTCCACTGTAGCATTGTCCAAGCACACACTCGTATGCACAGCAGCCAAACATTTGCCTAAGGAAATGTCAGGTATGGTTAACTTTATGACCTAAAGTAATGTTCAAAGCCATCCACCTAGGACTGCAAGGCACGGCAGAGCTGATTGGAACAGGCACTGCATGTCCAATCAGCTTTCTTGGCCTCCACAACAGATCACACAAAGTCTCGACCGAGCCTCAACCATGATTTAATCAGAATCAGAAAAATGTTATTGATCCCCGCAGGGAAATTGTTTTATAATAGTGGGTCAAGATCATGGAAGTTGTAAAATTATACAACATAAGTAGGAAGACAGGAAGGAAGGACCTCCTGTGACGTTAAGTGGAACATTAGGCATCATTAATCTGTGGCTGAACGTGCTCCTCTGGTTAATCAGAACACTATGTTGGGGGTCGGGAAACGTTGTCTATCATTTAGAAGAATTTTGACAGCGTTTCCTCTCCGCATTGTCCAGTTCCATCCCGAGATCGAGTCGGTTTTGACCGGAAGAGAGGTGTTCACACTGAAGTTTATACCTACAGAAGTTGGTAGTCAGTCTGCCAGTCTGTCTTTGTACTTGCCATTTGACGTGAGAAAAACATTCCAGTCAATACATTGAAAGCAGTATTGCACAGAAGAATATGTCTCCTCAGACCACCTCTTTACAGTCTTGATGGTGGTGGGTTGACGCAAGGTCTGCAGGTGGACTGAGTTGTGGACTGCTCTGCCTGGGGTGACCAGGGTGATGTCGCTGTAGGCCTCTTTAACATTAGAGTACAGCAGGTTCAAGGTCCTGTCATCCTTAGTAGGCAAGTCTGCAAACTGTGTGAAAGTGGTGAGAGTCTTGTCTCAGTGTTGTGATTGTGAAATCCCCAAAATTCATGAAAAAACCACCTGGGTACATATTGTTGCGGTAACAGATTAGATGACGTCACAGGCAGTTGCCAGATTAATGGAGAGGAGGAATGTAAATAACAACCAAGATGGGTGAAAGCTCCTTTGGTTTTGTACTACTTGCTGGCGGTTCAGTGTCTGGGCTACAGAAACATTTCTTCACAGTGACTGGGTTGCCATCATATGTTGTTGAGAAAAAAAATATGTTTATGTATTTATAAATTCATGTAAAATAAATAAAATTTAAAATCCTGTGCAGTAGAGGGGAAAAAAAGGGGATACATTCATTCAGCTACTAATTTACTCACTTACTCATTGGTATTATTCACACCTGTGGGAACACATTTGTTCATCCACTAAGTTTGTGCTGCTTTCACATATGTCACTTTTATAAATGATATACTTGTTTGTATGTGCTTTGCAGTGTGGGCCTGTGTTATCTCTTTATAAACATTGGGGTTTGCCTCATAATAGATTGTGTTCACATTTGGATAGCAATTAAAGCTTCTTGTCCTTCCCTTGCACTGTGGTTACATCATCAACCCCCGTCTGTCAACCCCTTGACGCCAGGATTACATCATGAGGTACGCAGTGCCATGGGGAGGAGCTGATGACTCTTATCAGTGATGTCATTGGAGGTTTTAACTTGGAGCAAATCCTACAACAAGCAAATGAGATAATCAGAACATGCAACCTGAATGAGTCATTTGTGTGGGAACTGGAGGAAAGAAGTTATTGTATGTGGATAATGTGGGAATTTGTCTTCTTTTATGTGTACATCATCTGCTTGGATGCCATCTATTTCTTGTTCTTACGCTTGTCATGCACAAAAACAGACTTTCTTCCTGGTGGAGAAATCCAGGACAAAAACACTCAGTGCAGTATTTAGGGCTCCACGAATGTATAAATGAAAGTAATTCCCTTGACCACAACATGTATGGCTACCTTTGCTGATCTGGACGATGAGATTTTCCTCATCAGCTCAAACCCTGGCTGATATATGACAGTCATATCAGTTTGATAGCTGTTCAGTATCAGCGTGAAGCATCGAAAAAAATGTGTGAAATTTGACCCAATGCCAAGTCATAAGCAGATGGCCTTGCAGCAACACAGTGTAGCTTGATGATCGATATGAGCTGCTAAAACTGCTCGATAGTGAAGGCGCCAGCTGGAGATCAGATGAAAACAGTAGGAAAAACGGCTGCTTTCATGGGAGACAGAATGCCTCTCATTTCTGTGTCGTGTTTTCTAGGTGATGTTATGGGGGCAAGCGTTTACACCACTGCTAATTCGGCCATCAAAGCAAAGTGTCTTAAGTGCAAAAGGTCTCATAGTCGGCATTGTGCCTCGTAATCAGTCTGAAATGCCATTTCATTCTTGTATTCACCCTGACAAGATGTTTACGCAAGCAATCAACGTAGAATTTGCATCAACATTATCTACAGTTAACATGGAAGTCATAGAACAGTTGTTGGGAGCACTTAGAATTAATAGGTTATAAAATCGATTTAAAAAAGCTGATCCAAAGGTTGCTACTAGTGTTAGTCTGTGTCTTTGTTAATCTCTAATAGATTTGAATGCAGAATCTGCAGCCAAAGGGACAAGATTCTGGTAAGAACAAGTCTTTGCCTGGAAAGACTTGGATCCCCTAAAATATTGTCCAGAGCCTAAACCTTCAGCAGACTGATAGCCGATGGCCTCCGAAATTGTTTCTACATGACGTCTGCCACTAAAAGCCCACAGATATGTCCCAATGTTGCATCAAATTTGACTGAAGAACAGCTGATGTTTATTTCTCATCCAGTTGATATAAATCCAGCTATGTATCAGTCCTGAACCCCCTCAGCTGACAGAGCTCTTTCCAACAAGTGAATGCCAGAAAGTGGTTCACATCTGTTTTTCCCACGGGCTCATCTCTCCCTGATTCTCTGCTGATTTCGTCTCTTCCATAAAAAAAAAAAAAAAAAAAAAAAAAAATCGTCCCTTTTAAGTTTTATTGAAGGGGGACTAACATTTGGGAGTTAAGTTGAAAAATAGTGTAAAATGTTGAGGGCCTAGAAAACGTCTTTGATTTTCAGGGGATGACATCAAAACTTGAAATTTACTGTTAATATTTTAAATGGTGTATATTTTTTCTTGTACAGCTGCTGAAAATATCCCCAAACTGATTACACACTGTTGATTTGTGTCCTGGTATGTATTTGAATATGGCTAATGTGCACCACATTTTCTTTTCTTTTGCTCTGAAGTTGCCTCCAGCTTACATGTTATGAAGATGATTTCAAGGTGGGGGCTTGTATTGTTCATGCAGACATGCAGAGCTTTATTGTGAACTGGTTTCATATTTACTCTCAAATGCCAGAGCGTAATCAAGTAGGCCACGATGAGACAGAGAGAGCGTGAATATAAAGCTCGAATGTTGCAGCTTTCCTGACCCTCGCACAGTCAGGAGTTTTCTTCTTTTTTTTTTTTAAAGGGATTGAATACAGGGACCATTTTATATATATATATATTTTAACTCCTCCTTTGTTCGCTTTCTCTTGGGAAAATCAGTCTTGCGCTCTCAGTTTCGCTTACAGAAGGCAAGCTAAGCCGCTTTGGACAGCCCAAGAGTCCATGCTGACGTAAACCTTTCAGGGAGTCTTTTTATTTTTTTTATTTGCCGTGTGCATGCGTAAAGAAATTTATATATCAGACTTTTAGGACAGAAGAAAAATGAGGTGTGTGTGTGTGTGTGTGTCTAAGAACGATGCATTTCTCATCTAAGAAATGTTTGATTTAGTTTAAGGAAAAGATGCACGCCCGTCATCATGAAGCACCGTGTAAGTGGGTTAAATATATTTCTCTCAGAAAGCCTAACACCCTTTTAGCCAGTAAAACATAGTGATAAACTAGCACTTACAGTGGCTGCCAATTTGCCAAATGGAAGTGAAGCATTGCAAAAACATTTTGAGACTCCCCTCCTTTTTTGGGGGGGTTTAACAGGATCAAAGTGCTTCTCAATAATACAGTGACGAGATGAGCTGACTTGTGAAATCCATATAATATATTAGATGACCTAAATTAATCTCAAGGACTGTGATGATCTCTCTGCCGACATGGAGTACCCTGTTCTCTTCCTTTCCTTTTCCTCGGTGTGAGGTAACCGGCAGAGCTGCTTGGTTTTTAAACCCTTTCTCAGTGGAAGATTATTTTGCTGAGGATTTCATTTGAATCCATCCACTGGTGCTAAATGTTTTCCTTTCTCTTTCTAAACTATACTCCTGATTTGACCTTGACATTAAAATTAATTTATTTTCCGGTGTTACATCAAAATCAACATGGAAATGAAATAATGGCAACAAACATACAAAAGTATTATTTTTAAGCAAACAGCCATGCAAACTCAAATGCTTCCACTATTTTCAATATGTTTTCTTCCTCCAAGGTCAATACTATTTGTATTTATCATGTTTGGCCTTCAGGGGCAGTCTTAATACTACACATTATGTTATTTCAATAAGCGAACATGTTCAGACAGCTATTTTTTTTCTCCTGACTGCCAGGAAATGGTCTGCGAAAACTAATCAGTCAATTATTGCGAGCTTTGGCCCCCCTCCCTTTCCCTCTCTGTCTCTTGCCTCGAAGTGTATCATTTCAGTGTGCACATCTTTTTTCTGCCTTGAGCCGAGGTGAATCAGCCAGAGAGCTATTGACACAGCAAAGCTGAATTCAACACAGGGAGGAGCGCATCGACAAACACATTAGACACCAGAAGTTAAAACAAAATACAATGAAACCACTGTGTGTAAATTTCACTCTCCCTCCCACAGACACAGTGTGTGGAAGAGCTTATAAAAGCTTATAGATTTTTTATAGGTGGTATTAGGGAGCTTAGGCCACAAGGGGAACTGAGTCAGTGGTGTGGAAGATCAGAAAGCAGGTCATGCGAGTTCAGTTTAATCTTTGGTACTCGCATTGATCAAACACGGCACACTGTTTGAGGATGGTGTGTGTGTGTGTGTGTGTGTGTGTGTGTGTGTGTGTGTGTGTGTGTGTGTGAAACTTGAGGCAAGGATTTAGAGTCTTGCAAATGTTCTAATACAAAGGCGTGGAGAAGAATCCATGTTGATGTCGTGTAGAGGAAATGTTCAGGAAAGCCTGATCTTGGGAGTGAGTGGATTGTCGTCACAATAAGTGGGCTTGTGTGAGAAAGAAAGATGGAGATTAATTAGGAGATTATAGCTTCAAGTGTTCTCATATCAGCACAACTTGTTTCTATGAACAGATTCATGATATATGACATGATAGTTGACTTTTATTTCGTTTTGGGTGGGTATGAGCTATCTCTGTGGCACAGCTGTGGCTTTAAAGGTCCCCCCAAAAACAAAAATTGTTATTAAAAAAAAAAAGCTTGAAAGCTGTCTTTGAGCCAGAGATCGAAGCAGAAAGAGATAGATGTTTAAGATTAATTAAAGGGACAGCATTTTGAAAGATAAAAATAGTTCACCTTCTTTCCCTCCCACATTAGTTTCCTTTGAGGCATTTTTCTCCATATTTGGTGAAATCAATGACTCAAACGTCTTTGAGGTATTGACATGGTTTGACTCCGTGTGGATATGTCAGATATGAGTGTGTATGTGCGCATCGTCTACATGCGTGTCATCATTGCAGGCAACTGACCCCACTGCACCCTGCTGCCATTGCTGACTCAGCAGGTTTGGAGTCTTTAATTAATGCCTGACTAATGACGGCCAATAATTCCCAAACTGAATGCAGTTCAGACTTTATATTCAGTTTGATAAATGAGTCCTTGATTGTGTAAATCCATGTAAACCGAAGAATTGCTGCCAGGACGCCACCCCTGTGAATGTGATGCGCGGATTTTGTTAGGTTTGAGAGAGTGAATACAATTACAACAGTATTATTGTAGCACGGCCGATTTGCGTCTGTCAACCTGAGTGTTTTATTTGCCTGACCTGCAGAGTATACAGCCTTTATCTGTGTGAGCAAGTGTCTCTGCTGTTCCAACACTCGTACTAATCTGTGTCTCCTCAGAGACTGCCTGTGTTCTGGACCCATTAAAAATGGCCTAAGCGGTGTCATGGTCGTTAAGGCGAACACAATTAGAGGAGCCATTAACAATGGGAATTAATTTGCCATCATACCCTCCCTGTACTGTCTGCTATTGTTGCTGTCAAACACCCCCACAACCTCCTTTCCAAGCTCTTTCTCCACATCTCATTTCTGACTTTACAGAGCGAAAAGCAGCACAAAAAGAGGCTAAACATTCTGTGCTTTCATGGGCGAGCCATTTTGGGATCAACCTTCCCAGTCAAAAAAATCCTAACTAAGGTTTTTCAAGGACTCTGTGCATTGTGTGATAAACTATTGATCGTCACAGTGGAGCGCAGGTCTATTAGAAGGAAAATATTGACATTGTCCTGAGCTGAACCTGCTCTCATGCTCTTGAAGGAGAAGACATAGAGGCCATCTTGTGTTGGATCAAAAACGATCAAAAGACGATGAAGTGGTGATAAGGGATTCGAAGGATTGGACCAGCTGGGAATGCTGGCTTTGCTTTCTCATCTTTATGTCTCATCTCTCTCCTCTCCGTCCTTCCCTATGGCCTGGTTCCAGGGACAGGACACGACATATGGAAAGCTGCTGCTCTTCTTTTTTTTCTTTTTTTTTACTGGTTACATCTTTTGACAGCAGGAGTAATTGAGCAAATTCCTCTTTAGTGCCTCTAGCACCCGGCACAGGGGGAAGGGGAGTCGCTGAGAGTGATGGGAAATCAGTGAACAAGGGACAGAAGGAGAGGAGAGGTGTGGGGGGGGGGAAGGGATGGTATTGAATGAAGAGATGGAACAAGGCTGAAAATCAAGAATGTGAAAAGTGTGAGGCAGCATCCAGTCAGAAGGGAGGGCAAACTGAGGGAGAGAGGGGAGCAAATGCACTCATGGCTTTCTCACATACGCGTTAAAGTTTTATACCTCTGCTCTTTCCTAACTACATTTTAGTATCACCTTCACCTGTGACTGTATATACATAGAACAGTCCACTGAAATAGGTAAATGTCTTTTAAAAAAAAATGCTTTGAGGGATTATATGTAGACTTTCTGCAGCCACTTATTTTTACAGGCACTAAATAGTACTTATTTCTCTTCTGCCAAAACAGATAAATTGCTTTTAGTTTTGCAGGGTTTTATTGTATCTGTGTAAAAGCACTTTCACACAGCCAGTTCGTGGTCATTGACTGGAAAAACAGAAACTGCAAGGTTGGAAGAAATGCTCAAACCCGACTACTAAAATGTAATTCTTTATGATAATTCTTTGTCCTGGAAACGGCTTTTCTGTGAGGATGGAAAAATGAGAAAGGAATCCATTACTCCCATTGCATTAGAGCTAAAATTATCAGTAAGACTTGGGAAGTCTGTAAGGCTAAGGCTAAGTTGTTTTTATTATTCATTAAGAAAAGAAAGCCAAATATTTACTTCTTTTCTTTGGCATAAATTACAGTAAACTGAACTGGTTTTGAACATTTTCTAATATTTCATTGAGAAAATGCATTAATGATGAAAATAAGCGTTCATTACATTCATTTCTTAATTTTTTTTTTTTTTCATAAAACAGCTGAACCATTTTTGCTTTGTTGTGAATTTTCTTCTGGATTTTCCTCCCATTTTTGAGAAAAGAAACTTTCCAGAAACAGTCTGTTCTTCTGTCTCTGTCCGAGGTGCTGAAACATTCAAATATAGTCAGTGTGCCTGTCTGTGTCCTGTTGCTGAAACCCTGCATGCAGTCTCTTTGAGTCTATCTCCACGGTGATGAAACATTAAATTATGACAGCCTTATAATCTTGATATAATATTCATTTTGTCTCTCCTCTTTTTCACACAGCAACCAAACAGTGCTTCACCAGTTCTGCTGCCCGGCCCCGGAAGCCCCTGAGGGGGAAACCTCTACTGCCTGTGTTCCCAGGTAAGACGACTGCATCCTTTGCAACATCTGCACAAATGTTTCCTTTTCTTTTTTTTCTTTTTTGTTTTTTTTACTTACGTTTCTATTTTAGGGAACTTTCTTTTTCTTTTCTGTGATTTTTAATTGCAGCCACAAATCATGCATCCTGTTAAAAGCAGTGCTGCAGCAGCTACCTTAGTCAACACAACTACCCCAGCAGCGGTATCCAAGTTGAAGTGGTTGTAAATGCTTCAGGTTCTTCCAGGGGACGAGCTGCATTACTTCCCATCCATGATAACAATTAGTCAGCGGGACGAATGTCTTAAAATAGCCGCCTAAGTTGCAGACAGAGAGTCACTCCTCATAATTTTCAAATGTCTTGTCACTACAGCATGGGTTTTGGGTCTTGTTGAGGCTGAGATTGTTTTCTGAGTAAACCTAAGCTACACTTGTAGTGATTTGATATTTCCACAGAGTCTTAGTGCCGTGTTTGTCAGACTTACGAGACAAATACACTAGAACACAGTAATAATATCCAAATCAATAACATCAAGATGCCATTTCCTGGACAGTGGTCAAACACTGAACAATGGGGAAAATATTACATTGAGCTTAGTAGGCAAAGCAGGATGATGATGCAGTTATCTTTTTGTGGCAGATCAGTACGTGTCAGCGTCAGACCTGATGCTGCTTGTTAACAATGGTGTGTGAATTCCAAAAAGTCTCTTTTATTTCAATAAAAGTTTTTTACGTCAGCCAATTTCAAAGCTGTGGTGTTAGTTTGATGTGATAATTTGCACCTACTCTCCTGGGAAACATGAAAAATAGAGCAAATAATAATTAGCTGGTGTAATGATTGTACTTTTGTATGACTATTAGCCGGCTAGGTGGATTTGAGGCAGCATAGAAATTCACATTTAGTGTTGAATAGGTAGCCTATAAACTATAGAATTAGAAAAGCAAGAAAAAACAATTAATAATAAACAGCTTGGACAAGGTATTATCTTCCAAGCAGAATTGACGGCACACATTATTTTTTGCCTCCTGCTTTTATTTACCCAAGTGCACTCTGGAGTTTTACTGAAAATGATGGCATTCATGTAGCCAAGGCCCATCAATAGCAATTAAGCCCCCCCCCTCCCAAAAAATAAATAAATAAATAAATAAAAAATGGCTTGTTTGTTGTGGACTGTACGTTTCACAGGATTGCTCTGCTGCATTGTCTGAGGATTGGCAGAAAATAGCAGAGAAGCAAACGCGTATTGATAGAAAATGACAGCCCCCACAGTACTGGACACAATAAGGAGAAAGAAGGCTGCAGACCAACAAGCAGCAACACAATCACACACATCAGTCACATAGATGGACTGAGGGGCAGAGATGTAGAAGAAAGGAGAGCAGTGAACTCTCGTTATTACATTTGTTTTCCACTTTAAAGAACATAAAAAAGCTTCATAAAGTCATTTATCAGATAAATCATCACAGCGTGGTGATTAACTCAAAACCCATGTCGGCTACAGCAGCTGTTGTCACAAAAGTCACTTCATGCCTTTATTAAATATAAGTAGAGATTCTATAAGCGGTGGATAAAATTACACAGGAGTGACTCTCATAAGATCAAAGCTGGAGGGAATTTGGAAAGGTGGACAAAAAAAAAAGACAAGAATCAATTGGAGTTCAGCAGCGTGAACTTTGCTTTAAAGGAGGTGTTTGGGGCTGTTGTGTTTTGTGATTGATTCCTTTGTGCATAGGGACTATTAGCCAAAAGGTACAAAGTGCACAACAGAAGGACCTTGCGAACTTGCCCCCGCCCCCCCTGAAGCAAACCACTTCAAAGTGGGACTCTCTGGGGCCGAGACAGAAAGCAGCTTGTGGTTTTTGTCTTTCCTTTCTGTTCCTGTTGCGTCTTCTCTCTTTTTGAAAAGCTGTATTCTGTTGTTGTTGATTTCTGTATTTCCGCATTGTTGTCAGTGATTTGTTGATCATTTACTCACGTGGCAACACCACATCACAGCGACATAACTCCACACGGCACCCATACCTCATTGCATCCATCATCACTCATGCTCACTTCATTCGGGCTTGTCTCTCCACTGTGGTCACGTTAAGTTTCAAAGAGCCATGTATGAATATGACCTTGTAACGAAAGTTCAATTATGTATGTTAAACTACCATAATGCATTGATGTGTGTACTGTAGGGTCTTTCCCATGCTGGAAAATGGTGAGCCTTCTTGTTGACACATGTAATGCATCTGTGTTCTTATCTTAAAAAAGTTCTTATCATCTTGCATGCTTTGGCTTGGCAGTGATTAGAGCATAGCTCCCTGTCTATCTGTGTGTGTGTGTGTGTGTGTGTGTGTGTGTGTGTGTGTGTGTGTGTGTGTGTGTGTGTGTGTGTGTGTGTGTGTGTGTGTGTGTGTGTGTGTGTGTGTGTGTGTGTGTGTGTGTGTTAATGTACATGTGTGTTGGCCAGTGTGTCACTGCGGTACAGATCGCATACAGTCGATAATTTACATACTCCAGGAAAACACACAACATTGCGCACCAGATCAGCAGGGACAGCCGTAAAGATTTAGTGGCCGAGGAGATTTAAGAGGTTATCACGTCACCTCACTTATCTTTGCTTAGTTTTCTATCCTTATTTATATGTTTTTAACCTCAGGTATGCAGCATATTGTTATTTTCGAAGGGCGTCAAACAATCCAACATATTGCCCCCCAAAAAAGAACTTAATACTAATGGATTTGCTAGTTTCGTTTTTTTAATTTGTCTTATTTCTATTTGAAAAGCATTATATTTTGGACTCACAGTTCCTCAAATGGTGGGTGTAAAAAGGATGTATAATGTTGCCATGGACTCAGTGAGTTCAGTAACTTGAACCCTGAGGGTTTTTTTTTAGATGTTTTGGTAAATTGCTAACATTAAAAGGATGCCAAAATTAGTATACGTATTGAGATTGCAAACAGGAACTTGTTGGCAGTCTAGCCATGGATGTACAGACATATTAAAAAGTCCTTTCCAATATGATTTCAAAGTGGATGTTTAATGATGATTTGCCTCAGACAGAGTGATATCCTCTGAGTGTACATGACTGAAAGACAGGCATGTTTCCAGATTGAGTTATGACTCAGAAGAATGAGCGTGCAATGTGATGCAAAATGCAAACCCTGCAGAACCACACTAAAACAAAAGTGGGTAGATTCTGATGTCTTGCATGATTGAGAGGCTCCACACCAACAAGGCCTCATTAACATATACAAAGGACAACTCGATGCCTCTTCAGGGTGAACTGAAGTCCTCTTTCACTCGCTGAACCTGACGGACAAAGTGCATTCATTGATATTTTATTTGCACCGCTCTTTCTACTGAGAGTATTTCAAGCCTCTGTGTCGGAGAGGTCAGCTCAGAAAAAGGGGAACCAGCGTGAGCTCCTGTAAGCACTCAATGTACCGATTTTAGACAGTACTTTGTTATGGTTCGTGTCTGTCTCCACCTGGGGGGGTTTTATCCGATCAGATCAGAAGCAGGAAACAAGCAGGTATTAATAACACGGTGTGTGTGTGTGTGTGTGTGTGTGTGTGTGTGTGTGTGTGTGTGTGTGTGTGTGTGTGTGTGTGTGTGTGTGTGTGTGTGTGTGTGTGTGTGTGTGTGTGTGTGTGTGTGTGTGGGATCATTTAAATGAGCAGCGAGTCGGAACTTGTGAGCTGCAAGGAGAAGAGAGGATTTTTCTGTCACATATAATGAGGACCCTAAGGAGGCTGGAAACTCATCGTGACAGTGTGGCCACTCTTGCCAGGCTTTAAGGAGGCACCAGAGGGTTTCAAGAATACAGGGGATTTGTATTCTGGGGTCACAAAGTAAGATCTATAATCACTCCTGGAAGGGGCTGATAGTGCGGGATGGCCACAGCCTTTCAATTAGGAGCATGAGCCATCTTCTGCTGCCGTGTGCTAAACTCGCACTCGGGAGTTCTGTTGTTACTTTTACAGTTCCACGGGACCTTCGGTTTAACTTTCTGCTTCACAGCAAAACTGAGAATTGCTGCAGTCAACACACTGGGCCCCAGAAAACCCAATAAGTGGAAGGAAAATATTATTAGTAGAATATTCTGCAGAATATAAATAATGGCACTCAGGAAAATGCCACAAGTAGAATTATTACCTTTTAAACTGGCGGTGTTCTTTTGTGTGCATGCAAAAATCACTGCTTGACCAAAATAAAGCCTCGCTAGCCTTTAGTGTGATCAATACAATGGTTGAACTCTATTTGAGTATTTAATACTATAAGAGTCAAATACACACTCATTCATGAAACCCCAGTAAGTCAACACTGTGTACTCTAGTGGCTTCATCTGAATTGAAGCACAACAAAAACATTGCAAGTATCTTGCACTTGATGAAACTTCCTAATTTATGTTCACACTTCGATGCCACTGTGTGAAATTTACTGGAGAGTTTGGGATCACGTTCAAATAAGTTTTCAAGTGAATATCTTGCGCCGTGCACTCCTGCTTCAGAAGAATATTTTTTGCAGATGGTAACTGCAGTGTTGTTGACCTGTCCAGTATATGTAGGAGACATACTGTCAGCTGGTAAAATAGGAGGTGTTGGCACTACCAGCAGATCAAAGAGAGTGAAGCTACTTGCTGTCTTAAATAAATAGCCAATTAATGGTTGGCTATGGTTGATTAGAGTTGTCACTTAGAACTTTCAAAGTCCAATATCTGGCACTCACAGAGCACAATGCAGCAGAGATACCCCGGAGTAAAGGCATGTAGCCACCATAGAGACTGAACACAAATAACAGACGACTGATTATTACAAATATTAGAGACACTAATTCTTATTTACGAGGTATATCCAGGTAGGAACCCTGAGCCGTCATTTACTTTCCTTCACCAAAAAGAGGACATCAGTAAGAAAAGTTAAACTCAGTATTGTGCTTGTGTGCACATGAAGCTCCCAGCAGATAAATAATCTAATACAGAACAGACAAATAATTGATTGCAATATCACACTGTCGTTCCAACAAAATGTCATGCAGACTTTGATAAATGAACTGGTGTTGTTCCATTTTGTGTTTTCCATGTTCGTTACCAAATTTGTTCACAATTTGTCCTCGCGCACAATCACCAATACAAAACATCTTAAGGCCCAGTAAACATGATACAATAGTGGGGCCTGAATACAAGATCAACTTTGGTGAAATCTGACTTGATAATTTCAACGTCGCTGACCAACAGCGATTCTCATGAAGAAAAGATGGGGGGGGGGGGGGCTCTTCTTTGTCACCAAGCTTCCAGAGTCAAATACTTAAGAAAGACATTAGGATTGATTTCGCTGTACCTCTATCACATGTAACCAGGCCTTTAGACAAGAAGAGAAAGCGTTTAAACATGCAAATCTGTTTCTGAAATTTTAAAACTTGTGCCGCTTTGAGGAATAAGCGTAAAAACTACTCTGACAATGACTAATCATCTTCCCTTACAGAAAATCTACATCCCACTAAATGTAAAGGAATATGTTTATGAGTGATTTATGAGCTAGTTCAATGCAATGCTTCATTGTGATTTTTTTAAATGTAATAATATGTACTGTATAAATAAGAGCACATTTCTGGAATGGCATCACAGACATTGGAGACAGAAAAACACAATGTCTTTAATCAAAGACATTTCTGCCTCGAGTGGGTTCTGCAATACATCACAATTTGCATAAAAACGCTTGTGCTGCTTTTCACAGTTGCAGTTTAAACTCAGCTTAGCTAAACTTTTTAAGGGCAAACACAAAAAGTCTGGTACAATATATTGCGTTTTCATGCTTTTACAGTATGTCTTCACGAAAAAAAATGACACAGCTCAAGTAACCTGATTTTGCTCTCATCGCTGAGTCATACTGGACCCTTAATGATGGAACTGATAGGATAGTAAACACTCCCTCTTTTGGTACCAGAGTTATATACAAACTAACCAGTCAGCCTTTGGCAGGTGACGAAGCACATTTTTGGCATGATACTTGATCCTGTCGGTGATTCGGCTGCCAAAGCGACTGCTTTTCCCCACCAGCTCACAGTGCTCTCACAAAGACTGACACATTGTTCACCATCTGAAGCCACTTTAAAGGAGACCTGTTATGCTCATTTCCTGGCTTTTTATTTTTATTCTGGGACTCCAATGGAGTAGCTTTACATGACTCACAGTCCAAGAAAAATCCTTATTTATCTTTTACTGGCCCTTTATGCCATGCCTAGGTTTATACTCTGTCTGGAACAAGCCGTTTGAGCTCCTGTATCTTTAAAGCCCTCCTCCCTGTAAGCGCCGTCTGATTGGCCAACGTCCAGGAAGCCTGCCGAGTGGCAGCACCCAGTGCTTTGTGACCTCAGTGTCATTCTCTTGCTATTGTGGAAAAGAAAACTAAGCTACAAAGATAAATTCTTGGTCTTGATCAGAAATGGCAACTTCTCAAATCAGCAGGACATTTGGTAAAAATCACACTCAGTACCTGTTTATTGTGCGACGTAATGGTGGCGTTAGTCTTTCAATCATAAATCCGAATGAAAATATATTGTTGTGTTGTGAAACGAGTCTTCAGAGCCGTCTGAAACCAGATTTTTTTTTTCTCAAAAGAATTACTTTTATGTTTACGTTAACCTCATTATTCAAAACTGTGGCTACGAGCATCTGACCCTGTAACATTATATACATATGCCAGGAAATATGGAAAGCAGATTCTCTTTGAATTATTTATCTTGCATTGCTCCTGACAAATGACTTGCACACACACCAAAACCTTAATGAGGTATCCTGTGCTAATTATCTCATACCAAACTCCCATGTACCTTGTCAGAGGGGCAATTAGTTCGCAACTTTTCAAGGTTTACCTTGATGAACACATGACAATCCAAATTTATTCATAACGGGTTTTTTTGGAGAATAGTTGCTGGGCAGCATATGCATCCAGGCAAAAATTTAAAGTATGATTTGTCAGTAAAATTAACCATGTCTAATTAGAGTTAATTTGTGGTGATCTGCTACTTTAAACCCTCCGTTCAGTTACAATTTACAACCTCATATTTTATGATGAGCTATAAAAAGAGAAGTAAAGGAGAGGCAGGATTACAGCCTGTACCTGTTGAAGCATATGACTTGAGAGAAATATGAAAAAGGACAACACATTTGGGTCATTGCAATATCAGATTTAAGAGGCTTGTGTCGTAATTATTATCTGCTCCTCAAAAATGCCCTTGATCGTAAATAAACTGCTGACAAATGCTTCAAGTGGTGAAGATGACAGTGACACCTTGAGAGGTCGCAGTGGGGAGAATTATGGTGTTTCTGCAGGAAATTAATTCACCTCTGATCGCGGCACAAGTAGATAGCTGTGTCGTCTCGCCAAGACACCTTTTTCTCTAATTAATCACTGGAATTAATAATAAACTGCACTAATTAGTGGAGGCATGCTGTCTGCCAAATGGAAAGGTGACACGGGATGAATAAGGGCACAGCTGGAGACTGCTATGTCCCTTTGGGTAGAAATGGTGACAAATAGTCCTCCTGTCTGTGGGGGGAGACTGGCAGGACTACAGGGACCACGATGCATTGAGACGGACAGAAGGACTGATGGAATGATTGATCCGTTTTGTTGGAGGACGTTCAGGGGCATGTTAGAAAAGTATGCCGGTAGTTTTTTTTTTTTTTTAGTCACTCAAGACTTGCCTTTGAGGTGTGCAGCGGGCACACACACACACACACACACACACACACACACACACACACACACACACACACACACACACACACACACAGCACACACACATGAGGCGTCAAACAATTCAGCCAACACACACAGTACCTTTACCTTGTGTACTTGCTCTGCCCAAAGTATGCCTATTGTAAACATGTACTCTGGCTAGCTGTAGCAAACACCACATCTTACAGTTTGATCATTTACGTGTGCATGTAGGCACCTTGTTGTGAGTGCAAGTCATATTTGGTGCACTGCTGCAAACGCCTCCATGCCTGCACCTCACCAAGAACATATGGTAGGCTATATCAATAAAGCCGTTTCTGTTTTAATCACTATTCAACCAGGATACATTTCACTGTTTTGTGAAAGGTGTTTGCGGTATATATTGTGAAATTAGAGGTCCAACAATATCTGTAAAAGCCTTATTTTAATTTTGCTGGGTGTTTCAAACAGCTAACGTTGCCATGACTACGATATCATCAGCAGGGAAGTAAGCCACATATACAGAGTAGATCAGCTTTTTTTAGATAGCTATTATGAATAACAAAACCAACATGCAAGCTGGGACAATGAGATTTACAGGGTTCAACAATATCTATCAACATCTCAGTTTACTTTTGCTGGCAGACTTGAGTTTACGCCACACACGCCACCAAAAATACCACTTTTTGAGGTGTAATATATACTCATTATTTTCAGATTGACCACCAGAAAACTAATTGGGAGGATTAACTTTAGCGAATTACACTAAATTGACTCGTGTAAAAAGTTTATTGACCATTTTTCACGAGAGAAGGTTAATTGGAGTCTACGAACCCAGAGCCTTTTTGGAGCCAGCCCTAAAGGCCTTCGGTGGTATTGCAGTTTAAGGCCTAATTTTGGCCTAATTTTTCAGACCTTGAAGCTACATCCATATATTGGTGGCACAACACAATGAGCTTTCTTAATATAGCCTACAGTAAATTCTCAGTTAGGCAGGCGGGCGTTTGCTGCAGTGCACCGATGACATTACACGTGCAGGCAGATGTGGCGTTTGCGTGTATGTGACATTACCATTCATGTGTTTAACATGTGTGTTTAACATGTGTGTCTCCATTGTGAGTCTATGTAAATTGTTGGGGTGCTTAAGTAGGTGCTAGTGAGGCATAATGGTTGGCTGAATCTTTTGACATCTCATACACACACACACACACACACACACACACACACACACACACACACACACACACACACACACACACACACACACACACACACACACACACACACACACACACAGTCCTGCAGACACACTACACAGGACTGAACTCGCTAAAGTGCAAGCTCACTGCTGCTTTTGCCCTCATAGCGGCAGACACCCAGCATTAGTCTCACATGTGCAGCTGCAAATTAAAATTTCACACATGGTATCCTCAATCACAGGTCGCCAAATTTCCTTCACCTCGTCACACCATAATTTAATATCTCCCTCCATCTCTGTCCCTCTCTGTTGCATGCTGTGGTTGGGCTATCACGCTGCCTCAGCTGGAGAAAGTGACCTTGTCGGCTTGCTGTTCTGTTGTCATGGGAACAGAGGGCGCAGCTGAAACATACAGCATAACATCCTGATACAGCCTGAATTAAGACGCCTGAGTGTTCACATATATGGATTTTTTTTTTAAATTGTTTTATTTTTATCTCGGCTCACTGGAACAGTTGCAGAGACATCACGTCAAGCCTCATTTTTTATTTTCTCGTCTTTCTGTTGTCAGCTTCCTATTGGCTCAAAGGGTTTACCTCTAAGCCAATCAGAGGAGCACCGTCGGTGTCATTATCCTCAGGGGTCCATCCATTCAGCTGTTGGTTTTCGTTGGAGCTTATTCCTCTTTAAACACGTCCTCTGGGACTTGAGTAGCCTAAATTCACTCGGAAATTGAAATACCAGCATTGTGAATGAATGAAAGGGGCTTTAAAAAGTGTGAGTGCTCGGAGTAATTTCTAATTAAAGTGATGCTCTGACTAATTTATTTTCACCCTAAGGCCTGCTTTATGCAAGACAGCAAGCAGAGAGCAGTGACACTAGATCTGCTCAAGCTCCGCTGCATGATCACATATGTCATTCACTGGTTTGTTTCTCCTAATGCGTATAGAACGTGATGAGAAAGTATTCATAAAAAAAGATCATAACACTGTCTACTTTATGTGATGCTCTGCTGCATTCCTGCACAGTGTCACGTCAGCCTGTGGCGCCCTTCGGAAGAACAGTGGTGTCGAATGCTGTGATCTGAGAGTTTCTCCTCCTCGTCTCTCTCCGTTCTGTGTCTTATCTGGGCATTGTGAAGCGAGCGGAGGTTTCATTGCAGAAGAGATTTAATAGAAGCACAACATTTTGATGAAGTTGCTGCAACATCTCAGTGTGCACAGCATTTGTTTTGTGCATGCGCTTTCAAATGTTTCTGTGTGTGTGTGTGTGTCAGCGTCAGCGAGTATCATCAGTCTTTTAAGTTTCAGCTGCTATATGAATGTCAGGGCCTGGTCCTTAGATCTTTTTTTTTTACACAAAACTGTTGTGAAAGGCAAAATGATGATATCATTGTAATTAATCAATGTTTTAAAAGGGCACGCCGAAGAAAGTCAGTTTACTCATCATGAGGGGTACACCTTAACCTGTCAGAACTGTTGTATAATGTCTTCTGTGGCAACAGAGGAGTTTACTTAAGTTAAAAAAAAAAAAAAAAACCTAATGATGTCATAGTGATGTCATCAGGGTTCATTTGGTTTAGGAGTGAAGATTTGGTTTTCCACCTGGCAGATACGGCTTAACTAGAAAAAGAAAATGCTACTGCACTTTTTACTCCACTGTATTTAGTTATTTTTCAGATTCCGATTTTTACATAAAACAAAATCATGATAAACAAATTGAGTACAATGCATTTTAGTAGTTTGTGACCTTCTTTACTTTGGGACTCAATAAATGAGTGGCTCCTTTTTATGTTTCATATAAAGTTTTACCCCCCGAAGGCATTTTTGCTTTAAACTTCTCTTCCCCGAGGAGCTGAGAATTAATGGACTGTAGTATTAAAAATTTACATCAAGCAGGTGTCATATATAGTAATGCAGCAATAATGTTGTGCTGAATGAGCAGTACTTTACCTTTCTGCTTTAAATACATTTTGATGATAATGATTGTAATTTCTCTGCAGAGGTAGACAGTGAAAAAAAAAAAAAAAAAAAAAAAGCCTTATGCTTGTAGACTACTGCTTCTGTTTGGATTACTGATAATGTTTCATCCTCCTGTACAACATGTTAAACAATAGTTTGTTCATTTCTAGGAACTGGCTCACTCGCCCTTGGAGGCCCAGCTACTGCCATAATATCCACTAAAATATGACACAGGATGGCTTATTATGCAGTAATAAACATTCTCTGCTGGCAGAGTCAGGGCAAGAACTAAAAAAAAACAATAAATGTACATTAATATTTGAATTTTTTTCATAGAAAAATTAGGCCATCATTATAAGCTGAATTTCTACTCCAGTTGCGGTGCTCTTTGTTTTGTGCCTGAATACAGATCTTTTGATTGTCTGGCACCTCAGATGAATGCTGTATTCTGGCTTCAAACAGCTCATAGGATTTCAGATAATAAAGATTTTGAGTACAGTGGTTGAGCCCGATGATATATGGGCTTGCGGACTTCGAAACCTTTTCCCTTTCACACTATTTCACTGATCACACCTGCAAGCACACAGACACACACAATGTGCTGTTCTATTGCTCTCCCTTTCTCCTCTTTTGTGCCTTTCTCTGTCCATGTTTGATGGTCTGCCATCTGATTAGTTTCCATCATCTCAGGGGTCCAAGAATACCCCATTTTGCAGGCTGGTCAATAGCTCAACTCCTGCCTGAATGGAACAAAATGTCCCCTGTGTGTAGGTGAGTGTTTGCGTATGCAAGAGAGAGCATTACAAAGACAAAGCCTAATGTCCAGGGATGAGTATCTGTTTTCTGTATGATGCTGTCCCTCCTAAATTGGCTGCAGCTCCACAAATTGACAATATATCTCCTCTCTGGACAGCAGGGGGTGCTAAAAAGGAGCAAAAGTCCTGGCAGACAGAGACATCTGTCTGTCCACATGCTGGCTGCACATTTTGTCCTGACCTTTTTGCTTTTGGCCATCCGCCCATGCCCTCCATCCTTCCTGCTAGTCATCTTTCCTCCTCCTGTTAAACTGTAAAGAAGTCAATGACTGCAGTATTAAAATTTGAGTTGGACGATGACTATCACTTTCAAACACTTAGTCCACATCATCCCCCTTGCTTTACTATGCAACTTTTTTTTTTTGCCAAATCCAGGCATCTGGTGCCCTCAGATGTGCCACTCATTATCTCCAGAGGTAACAGAAAGGGCAGAACGTGAGCTGTCAATCTCCTGTGAGTTCAGACGGAGGGAAGTATTAACACTGCTTCACTCTATAGTGCATGGCAGGTGTCACAGGAGATAAAAGATAATCTAAGCAGAATTTAAATATATATTATCATCTTTATTGTGTGCAAATCAGTTACTTCATGCTGATGTGTTTTTTTTTTTGTTGATCTTTATGAATTTAGTATATTAAATATGGCCATATCTGTGGTCCTGATGAATCTGATAATGGCCATTTAATGGGCTGCTGACACATTTAAAGCCAGTGGCAGATCATTCTGTTACCAATGTAGAAAATGGTTTAAATAAACCACTCTATTTTTAATTAAAAAAAAAATTAAAAAAAACACATTTCCAGAGTTAAATGAAAAGACTGACAGTTCTCTGATGTCTGCACACTAAATATGTAGCTGGAGCCTGCAGCCAGTTACCTTCATTTTTAGTTTATGGATTGACTTGAGGAATGATATATGATTTGTTAGTGAGTTGGATTTTGGACATAACCAGGCTACTTCTTTCCCTCTGTTTCTGGCCTTCCTGCTGAGCTAAGCTAACCTGCTGCTGGCTAAGTATTCCTTTAAACAATCAGCTCACTCATTAAATGCATGGCTTCTGCTATAATGTAGCACCACTGCTTGTTTTCCCCGAGGCTTAATAAGCCTAATATTATATTTCATAAAAAGGTTTCTTCTGATCTTATTTCAGGCAAGACAGAGCGCCTCCTCTATAAAAAAATAAAAAATAAAAAGGACAAACCCATGGGTTACATTCTCGAAAATATAGACAGCTTATAACAGTTTTCCAGCCGCTAGTCTTTGATGCTTAAATCGTAGAGCTCCACTCATACCCTTCCTTGATTGTGCATTGCCTGTGCTCTATACGTGTCATATTGCAGTTGGTGCAAATAACTGCAGGAGCACAAGATAGTTAGCGATATAGAGACAAGTATTAAAAGCAAAAAAAAAAAAATTGGAAAATGTGTTGCATTCCTCTTTCTTCTACTCACACACACACACACACACACACACACACACACACACACACACACACACACACACACACACACACACTGAATGCAGTGATCTAAGGGGGTACGGGTTGTTCCCTGTTGTTCTTACTCTGAAGGGACATTAGGTGTCCCATGTGTGAGTGACACTGTCAGGTTCAGCGTACATCACTGCGTAGAGTCCTTGTCCTTGTCAGCGCGCCGACAGCCTCATGACGGTAGATCAACCAGGAAATGAGTGGTGGTGGTGGTGGGGGTGGAGAGGACAGAAAACTGCTGACAAGGCTACCTGCTCTGCTGTCACCTCGCTCACTGTGGTGAGAGACGACGATGACGAGGGGAAAGAGAGGGTGAGTGCATGAAGAAAGGGTGGAGACTGGTTGAGGTTTAGATTAGAGAATGAAAAAGAGAGATGGAGAGGAAGGTGAGATTTAAGGATATTTGTTCCCATCTGTTAAAACATATGCTATCATCTTTTCTGTTTCAGTGATCTGTGGTCAGTACCAGAACATATTTTTGTGCATATGGAAAAAAGAAAGTTAAATAAGGAAGATATAGGTACTAAATTGGCTTTTGTCTTCACTCATTACATCATAATAAATGATCCACCCTCAGACCATTGAATGCTGATGAAAGAAAATGAAAGGAGAGGTAGGTGAGAATTCCTCCATTCTTTTGTGCGGAATGGAGCCGTTACCATGACTTCAACTGCACGTTTTTATTTATTTATTTTTTTTTCGGAAGGGAGGGAGGGATGAAGAGGGTGAGTCATCTTCACAGTGTTCATGTCAGGCTGTATCGTACCCTGTCAGCTCTCGTCTTGTTTTGACGAGGTGATGGATGGTCAAAATGAGTTACTTGTTGAAAACAACCAGCAGGGTCAGTCAGTCCAATGCACTTTTATTGTCAACCGACCCATTGAGTAACACTCTCAATGAAGATGCCTGAAGAAAGCTTGGACAAAAAGAAAGAAAACCAAGCTGAAAATCGTGTCAGTGACTCATCATTATTGATGTAGTGTCTTCTTGTGCAACTTTATTTTGATCCTTTTATGTAAAGTACATTGTTACCATGTGAAGTCAGACCTCTTATTGCACCACTGTTGCTCACTAGCCATTTGTGATTCAGCTCTTTCACCCTGCTTGGCAGCCATAAAACGCACCATTAGTTTGCTTCTGTGGGACCCCATGAAGCCCATTTTGACATAGACCTCCTTTGACAACACCAACTGGTCTGGGACTCTCTAAGAATTACCATGGTCAGACAAAAGAGCAAATGCGAAGGTCCACACAGGCACAGACGGACTCTCCCTCTGGAAGAAAAGCCCTTCACATTTCACTGAGACGCAATTGAATTTTCCCCTTCTCTTATCGGCCTGGTGACGGGATAGCATCTCGCCACTTTCTGTTGAGTCAATGGAAACACAACACTGGCCACAGCCGGGCTTTGCTGTTTTTTTTTTTTTTGCCATGAAATGAACAGAGTGAAACATTGTTTATACCTTTCCCTTGAAAGCAATTTCACCGATGAGGGGAGACTGATTTGGAGTATATAAGTGTGCATGTGTGTGTGTGTGTGTGCGTGTGTGTGTGTGGGTATGAAAACAGTGACAGATAATGGAGGACGTGCCACAGAGTGAATAGTGCGCCCGATGCCAGGCCATACCTCTCCTGCCTCAGCTCCATTGTTACAATAAACAACCTCCACGCTCCATTTCTTTCCTTTGGTAGCACCGCGTGTTCATGACAAATAAACCCTGTAGGAAGGGAAATAAATAACTTCACACTGCAAGTCTGTGCACATAATCTGGAGACTGTCCTCTCAAGAAAAATAGACGGCATTAGTTGCTGGCTGCAACAGTTTAAAAATGACCTGTGTTTGTATTCAGTGCCAAGGCACGTAGTGACACTGTTAAATAAAAGGGTTAGGAAGTTGGAGTTAGAAAGTTGGTGATGATATTTTTCCCTTCTTGAATGGTTTGCATCATGTGGTTTGCATCATGTCTCCTATCAGCTTTATTTTGATAAAAAGGAGAGTTGGAAAACGCTCAAAAGCAGATGTACTTCTGGCTAACAGTTAGAGATTATTACCACTCTCATGTCAACACAGTGAATATGATGCTAGATCTAGTAGCTTAGCACAAATACGAAAAATCTGGTGAAACAGGTACAAGAGCAACCGCAAAGTTGGTGCCAAATTGGATCAGCCAGAGGAATGCATACATACAAGTAAAACCTGTGCTACTAGCACATATTACGGTTACTGTACTAACTGACATGTCCTATACATATTTTGTCTTTTCTTTTTCCTTTTTAAGTGTAAAAATGATAAGTTGACACAGGGAAGTCGTGTGCTGTTCTATACCTTGGTTGGGAGCAGTGACTTTCTGGAGCTTCCACTGGTGAATGGCAACCTCACAGTGATGATAAGACTTTAAAAAAACAAACAAGCTAGAAACATCTTAGGAAGCTTTAGAGGTCCTGCAGGTTGATTTATCTCACTTCTCTCAACTGTCAGTTGGTATATGTGCACCATCTCCACAAAGATGATTTAACATATAGTGTTGCAGGGTGTTTGTTGTATTCCTGTATTTGGCTTTATGGAGTGTACACATAGAGGCTGTGTCTGTGTGGTAGAACACAGGCAGTGAGCAATTAGTGCATTTATTGATATGTGTGCGTGTTTGTCTCGTGGTCCTCCTGTATTATTATTATTTGACAAGCTCTGAGCCCGCACTGTGTTTGGCTGCATTAAGGATCTGGCTGTGCTGTGCTGAGGCTGTATGTGTGTCTTTTCCAAACATGTATCCAGCGGATCATCCTGTGTGTACAGGATAGCTTTCACCTTGGCTGTGTAGACATCCTGTAGTAAGAGGAAAATATGTTCAGATGGGAGTGGGTGTGTTTGCGTGATCATAAGCAGGTTTTCGCTTGTACTGACTCTATTTTAAAATCACAGCACTACAGTGTGCGATATAAATGCTTTAAACTATATTAGATTTTACCAGAATATTGCAACACACCATTTGTTTTATTGAGGATTGTGATAATTTTGCAAAGATCGCAAATTCACTTTTTATTTGCCTTATCTATAAAACACGAGTATTCAATCTGAATCTGTGTGGTTTTGATGTAACTGAATGAGATATGTCTTGTCGTCGCCAGCCTATCGCTACCAAAATAAATGCCCAACAGATGTAATCCTGTGTTGGTTGACGAGCATGATAAACAGACACAATGACAACAAATCTGCCTGCAACACAGAGAAAAAAGATCCTCTAATTAATACTATTATATTTACAGTAGGTCAAATTACTACATGTAAATTGAAAAGGGTTTTGTTGCTTTTATGGCTCGCAACTTGAACGTTCTGATTCTCTCATCAGCCTTGTTTCCAACTCCGATCAACCCCCCTGGATGCCACCTGCCCTAGACACCACACTAACAAAGTTAGCAACTAGCTTGTGAATATAACACTTTCAGGAGCTAAAGAGCGTGAGATTTCCCTCAAGAGATGGTGGAGACCAAAACAGAGCTAAGATGCCGATGTTATTTAGTCTGCAATATGTGTAAATAGGCAATAAGACAACAACTTCATAAGGTGATGTGTTAGCTGTCACAGGTCAGAAACAGCAGGCTCAAAAGTACAACAAAGAGGGGTTAATGTACACTTCAGGTTTGGTTGCAAATGTGAGGTAGAAACCTGACAGGCAAATAGATTTAAAAAAAAAAAAAAAAAAAAAAGGAAGGATGGGATAAGATAAAGATTAGATCAGATCAGGATCCAATTGGGCAGCCATAGAGAAACAGGCTGGCAATCTAAAAATGTTGGATTTGAATGGCTGACCCACAAAATCTGGCAAGGCGTGAGTGTGAGCCGCCTGCATATATGCTGAAGCACTAATGAGGGAAGTGGATGCAGGTGGGTGGCGGGTGATCAGCAGGCGTGAAAGCAGGGCAGGTGGGAGGAGGAATAGTGAATGACAACAATCAGAACTGAATGAATTGGTTTATATTATAAAGTGGCCAAAACATCAGTCGGCGCAGTTTTAAGCATTACACAAATCTTTTTGTATTCAAAATCATTTAATGTTTTAAATGAAATGGAGTTTTACATAGAGACTCTTTACTCCTGTTGGTGTTTTACTGTGTTTTTGTCATGAAGCAGCTTTTCATTGGATCCACAAATTCTATATTAATTCTTTGCTTGTGTTTATCATTTATAACATTTTTACTGGTAGTCTCTTCAGATCTTCCACTATCTGCCTACACTTTATACTCAATTTTAATACTACCTCAGACTGCTTTTCATCATTTTCTGTCGAAGGCATTTTGTAAATTTGTGCATTTCCATTCCCCATGTTTGGCTGTAGTCTCTTAGACAATCAGTTTCCATACTGCACTGATAATCCTCCCAGAACTCACCTTAATCCTCCATACAACAAAGTCCTTCCTCAAAACCCAGGAAATTTCTCACTCGCAGCATCTTGTTCTGTGTTAATATTACTGCTGTTGTTACCACCACACTGAGCATTTTCATTTTCATTTTCCACGACGTGTCTATGAGCCTTTCTGTGCCACTGGTGAATTTGTCTTTTCTACTCCTGAGACGGCTTCATCCTCTCGCTGTCCCCTTCTTCAACAACGCAGTGAGTTGAGTAACTACCAGCTCCCAACATAAATTCGGCCACTCGTTCTGTCTCTCCTCCTGGATGTAATGAAAGTCTGGATTTATTTCTACGTCTGATTCCCCTGGATGGTCTGACAACTCCCTTTGCCATTTGTAGATTCTGTCTATGGGAATTTATTTTCTATCAACCACGGCACATTGTACCCAGTTCATGTCCTTGTCCTCCTCTCTTTCCATCTTTCCATCCACCTTTTCCTGCAATATGAGAAGCTTCACTCTTCTTCCTCTGTGTTCAGCTTTTATAACTTCAGTCAGCCACAACAGCCAGCCCTACGAACACAATATGTCTGCCACTGAGTGATTGAGCATGTGAGTCAGTTACACCACTCGTCGGTTGATTGACGCTACTTCCTTTATCTGTTTCAAATTTAAAGCCCTCATTTCAAATTAAAAGCCCTGTAGCATCTTATACATGAGTCAGCCATTTGGTTTGGACCTAGTTTTGTTCTAATGTGACCCGTAATCTTACAAAATAATGACACTAGCTTGGAAATAACAGTAGGTTATGGTTGTTGGTAAGAGCTAGTTAGCCAGGCAGGCTAACATTTGCAGCTTACATTATAATACATAAATGTACAGTTTGATAAATGCTAGGGATATTGATTATTAATTGTTAATTCATGAATTGCCTCTAACAATTTAACTGAATAAAAAAATATTTACTGAAAATGCACAAGTTGAGGGATGTGCAGTGTAACCATCAGACACTGTATTGTAGATTGCTGTACTCGTTAACTCTTTGCTTCTTGTGGAGAGGGTTTGGTCTTGCTTGTGACAGAGATCTTGTTAACTTAACGCTGACTGCGCAGCATGTAACAGGACACCACAGAGAATTTATTTACGCAATGACTTAAGGATTTAGGAGGCAAATTGTCTAATTGAACCATACTTCATTTTATCCTCCTCCATCTCTCTTTAAACTGTCTGATGCATTCACTGCAGATATGTTCACACAAAACAGAGAATAATTACTGCTGCACGGGTGCACAGCATTTTTTCTAACTTTTCACGAGAGAGCGGAGATTTACCGTTAACTTACCTCATCATGTCACGGCAGAGCCTTTTTCAGCTCTTTTGTTCCTCGTTCACATCAGCGCACAGACAACATATAACCGGGTTTGTCAAACTGCAGCTGACAACCTGCACTTTGATCGCAGCCACCATGTAGTGAATTATAAGGAAAATACTGTACTCATTCAGTCACTTATAATATCATATGACCCCTTTACCCTCGGTACTGTTACATTTGGTAGCAGTTGTACATTTATAAAACTAGGATTACATATTTCTGTGTAAGAGTGAAATATATCCTAAAATATATCCTTCAAGCACTCTAATGAAATGTGAGAAACAAAATATGTCCCTTCTGAATCACTTCGTGTGCCATTATATCAATTTATATTGTCCCATTCAGCTTAAATCTTGTGGTATACACTATTAAGCACAAATATATGAGGCCAAATGGGAAGTTTTCTTTGGTAATTGCAAATTGCCTGTTTCCTATATCTTTGTTGGGATAATTTCGTAACTGCTGAAAGTTACCAAAACGAGCAGTTGAATACCTTCGGTGAGCAATAATAGCTGAGAAAGCAGTAACATGTTCTTTATTTATGTGAGACTTTCCTCAGATATTTCCAGTATTTTGATAGCTCCTGTTATTTAACATCATGAAGCTGTTGTCATGCATCCCTTGAAGTATTGAACTTTAAGTGCTCTGTTGCTTACAAGAGCCAAATTCAAACACAAATTTGTGCATCGGGTAACTGCCTTAGGATATTTTCAAATATGCGAAAAAGGAAGAGAGCCAAATAAGGAAAAAACACAGTTATTTTCCCCTGACGGGCCACATAATAGGCAATTAGTTTGTGAAATCGTCGGGGTGGGGGGACGGCTCAATTGTTTGTTCCACTCACAATGAGGCGAAGCAGCAGCTGAATCTTTTCTCCAGGCGTTGTTGTTCTTGAACACACCCTTTTCTTTCTGCCTCTCTGTCAGGCGCCCATAAAAAGCTGCCTTTGCGATGAGGTATAAAAATAGCATTGTGATTCTTATGTGTAACAAGATGTGAATAAGAAGTAGGGAAATACACATCAGAAAGGAAAATGACAGTCTACAGCAAGCGTTGTACCATACTGGAAACATTGTATGTACTTTGCCAAATTTTCAGTGGACGTATATGTGTGCAGTGGACTGCTGAGTAGACATGATGCACATGTTCATTTGCAGCTAGTTTATTTTAGCAAATACGTTAATGGAAAATATAGTGTGGCATAGTTTTTATTTTTTTGTGTATTTATACAAACTGGCAATACAAAATGTTCACACTAAAGAAATCTTTGTTAAAGTTGTATGTAGATAGTATAAATCACTTGGATACAGGTAGTATGTTAGTTGCCAATACAAAATTTCAGATGCAGTCGCCACATAAAATTGTCAGGGTAACATGACCTGAATTTCCATCAGATTCGGTTTGTGGACTTGACAAAATCCAAAATGACCTGCAGCTGGACTGACAGCAGTGAATCACTTTATTTGGACTTTAGCCTTTGGATGTAGAATGTCTTGTGCAGCCAGGCCGCTCTTGATTTTCCTGACAGCAGCTCTCCATCTAAACATTCTCCAACTCTTGTGGGGAACAGTGCATATGGCAACAAAACACACCTATTCATGTTTTTTATAGCCATGCTGGCAGCATTGATCTATAAATGTCTGTAACTTGGTCCATCAGTTTGGTGAGATATACCTTCGCAGTTTTTGAGTGGAATAAGATGACATCTTGTGTAGACATTGATTGGTTCCTAGGTGATTCCCAGATTTTTCCTTCAGCACAAGTATGATGTCAACATTAGTGGTATCAGTAAAATGCCTGAACAACTATTGGATGAAATGCCACATATTAGCTACATATGTTGCCCTCTGAATTAATTGTAATAGCTGATCCCTTAACTTTTCTTGTCGGGCGGGCATAGTCTATCATTTTTATTTGTCCAGCTCAAAAACAGTTCCCATTCCCAACATCCTTATTGTAGTTCATGTTTAGAGCTAATTAGCAAATATTAGCATTATTAATTAAGAGACTAAGTACAACCCCTTAAAACTATATTATTCCTAGATTATCTGCTGTCAAACTAGCAAAAGGTCATTTAGACACGACCTAAATGCACTTGCGCCATGTGACCGTACACTTTTATTGTTAAAAAGCAGCTTTTGGATTCTAAGACTAATTAAAAAACGATGACATTAATCGTATAGGGACATTCCTTAACTGGAAAAAAACAAAACAGTGAACCTATCTCAAGCTGAAATTTGCTAATATTGTTCAAGCCGAATTAATTAGGGGGAAGGGTTGAAAGCCAACACCACCAGATTTATAGATGATATTCTGTGACACTGAATGATGGTGTATTTGCCATTTTCCATCCTTGAAGTCCTGCCTACGAATCCCGAGCTGTGTATTTATCTGTATAGCCTCCTGCTGCAGTGTGTCAACCATGTATCTACGATTCAATTTCCACTGCCACTGCCACTGTCTCTCTCTCTCTCTCTCTCCCTGTCTTTCTGCATCTCTTGCTGTCTCTCTCTCTCTCTCTCTCTCTCTCTCTCTCTCTCTCTCTCTATCTCCGTTTTACCCACAACCCGGGGCAATGGCTTTTGAAAAGATTCCATTTGAAATCCCATCTTGCATATTTCACGAGCTCAACCTGTTTTTATATCCTGTGCTCTGATGTTGCTGGAAAGATGTTTCATTGACATTTCATGGGGATGGCTATGGTTACACTGGTCTGTGTGTATTTACAGAGATATAGTTGCTTATTCACAAGTAGGTTTTCTTAAATCCTATCATTCTTAAAATTCAACACGATGAATCAAAGCTTTCCCTTTTTACAGCAAGAGGCAACAAATTGTGTCTGCTGCACCTTGTTCTGCATTCTCACCTCAACCTGCTCGCCATAAAAGAACCGAGTATCTGCATGGGATTTTAACCCGAGAGCCAAAGGCTGATTTACAGCTTTTCAGAGACGTAAACCGGTCAACATTGATCCCTGTCCTCTTAACTCAACTCACAGAGCTCAGAGTGTATGGATTATATGTAAAGGTACAGAATTACAAACACCGCCTCTTTTAGGTTTCTGCTTTTTTACCTTCTTATTGCCAAACGGTGCTATTTATGAGGTGCGTCCTCCCACCCAAGTGAGTACAGTATTGATGTGCATCTCCATAATCAATCCATCACCTCAAGATTGATCACATGAGGCGAGCAGAAAGCACAAAGACGATGGCCCCTATCGTGCATCACTACATATCCACTCAAGGTGAAATCTATAGGTTAGATCTGGTCTTGCTTGGTGTAATAGCACATAACCCTATTCATATTTTATATTAGTTTTATCATTAAAGATGAATCATTCTTCCAGTTTTTGGACAAGAGGAAGCTTTGCTACATTTTGGACCATTTCCTAATAATAGTTTCTAATTGCACATTGTTTTAAAATGAACCTTCCCCCTATCGTGCTTTAAGTGTTACAGAAGTGCAGAGGCTTTTTTTTTTCCTCAGGGAAAGAAAAAAAAACGTACAGATACTGGGAACCACGTGAGTCATCCAATGCCTATCTCATGTCATGGCTATCTTTGTTACCCGTCCTACTAATGCTTTCCTCAGCATTGCCAAGAACGTGCTGCTGGTTCTCCTGACATTACACAATATGCAGAAAACAAGTGAAACGGTTCCTCAGTCCCTTTCTGGACGTTATTGTCTGCTTTGAAACAAGAGGCCAGCTCCTGTGGGAGCTGTGGTGCAGCAGAAGTGTGCGTGTGTGTGTGTGTGTGTGTGTGTGTGTGTGTGGGTAGCTGAAATATGTCTCCATTTGACCTTGATCATGGAAAACAGAGACTCAAAGACAAGATATATGGCTTTTCATGTGTTGATAAAGGGGGGCCTGATGGATGTGTTGGATTCCAGAGAGATTGTGTGCTATTTAATTAATATTTCAGGTATTTCTCAGCTATGAGTCTTTTTTTTGTGTCTTTTTTCTCATCAGTTCTCTATGCCTGTACTTTGCACACTAGTCCACATCAATAAATAATATTTTGTTTTAATAGTTCAAATCCCATGCAGCTGTCACTACCACATTACAAGAACTCAAGCATTTGAGAAAAAAAAGTGCTTTATGCTTTGATATAAAATGACTGAAACATTTAAAACCAACTGCGCAATTAGCAGCATGGCTCTAGATGGTAATGACGGCCTGTTTGCTGGTCTGCGTTGGTCCAAACTAAAATCTCTCAAATGTTGGATGGGTTGTCGTAAAAAAATTTATAAACACAGGATGAATTTGTAACTTTGGGATTCCAAATTTTTATTTATCAATGACATTGAACATTAGCATGCTAACACACTAAACTAAAAGGATGAACATAAGCCAATAATGTTAGTTTGAAGCATTGAGAGTTGGAATTCTAAATATGGATTTAGCCTTGTGTGAGTTATAAAGCTAATAGCCATTACTATAAGAGATATTTGGGCCAAGCTTTAACAATTCAGGAACCTATAATTCCTGTAGGCTAATACAGCTTGATGGTGTCTTTCCTTGGACCATCTCTGCTTTGTGAAATGTCACAGGTTCAACACCAAAACAACCTTGAAGACATCACCACAGCTTTTTATCTCAGACTTAACAAATTCCTTCTGAGCGAGAAGACTTTCAAAAACTGTGCCCAGTACACTATCCCTCGTCTGTAAAATTGGTGGAGTTTCTCTTTAACTTTGGAACATTCATATTATTCGGTGTAGATTGATCTGATTGGGATTTCAGTCATACAAATTTAATTACATCTCATTTTCAATGCAACACACATCTCATAACAGCACATACAACATCTGCCAGCAGACAACTCCTTCTCCTTACTCACACTCCTACTTGTGGCCCCAAGCAGTCACACCAGCATACAGTATTTAAAAGTGACACAAAACAAGTGAAAAGCAGTGGAATGTCCCTTCCTGAATCACTGTAAATACATGTTCACAGGGTGGTTAGCAAGAGAGAGTTAGGTCACAGATTAATGAGGAAAAAGAGGAAATTATGTTATGAAGTCTTTCACCATCAGAGAAGAAACATGACTGGACTTGACCTGGTAATTAGAGAGGACATTGCCTTTTTGATGCAAATTTGCTCAGAGCTGGCATTGTGCATTTTAATAGCTAGTGTTTCTTTATCAAGGGTGAGAACTTCTTGAGTGAAGTGGAATGAAAATGATTTGCAGTTTGCAGGAGTGGCGACAGTGCAAAACTGAGGTGGTAGTTTAAGAGAAACAGTTTGGGTCATTCTGAAGGCAGGGTTATCGTTGTGGTATTATTGTGGTTTTTCATTGCCGTGAGATTCATTTGAACTAGCTGTAATGCAAAGTTTTTCTTTTAGTCAAAGTATGCGGCATGATAAAGTTAAAAAAAAAAAATCACACACAAACAGTTACAGTACTCTCTGACACCTTTTCCTCTGTGCTCTCCGAGAGACTGAGTTCTTTGTCGTGCAAGTCGTGTCTTTCCTCTTTGCAGCAACTCTGATGAATTTCTAATGCACTCGCTGATGTATTCAGCAAATTTACCCCATACATTACCCTCTCCATGCATCGGTAGAAAGAAATATGCTTATTTATGCAAAGGCTGGTGCTCGTCAGTCTGCCCTTGTGTCCTGCCTGATGAACTGATTAAATTTCAATGAGCAGGACAAGAAACACATAGGGAAGCGGGGAGGGAAGAAGAGTTCAGTAAAAGTGACAAGGCGAGTGACTCCTGCTTCGTTTTAAAGAGAAATGATCTTGGGAGGCAGAAAATAGAAAAAGAAACTGAAATAACCGATTGCTGGCTGCAAATGTTTTCAATATATTGTTATATATGGGAAAAACATTGAATCCTTGTCTTGAATTGAAAGAGAGCAACTTTCTCCAACTTTCTTCTACGATAGCAGCGAGACGCTTCTTCAGGGATCTCATTTGCTGTGACTTCTGCTGATGTGGTTTTCCTCACATAATGCCCTCTTCAGCAGCTCCTTGGCTGCTGTCCACCAGAGGATAGACCCCTTGAACCCTACTGGTCACACAGCCCAATATGTCATCCCAGCTGCTGCACACCTCTGTGGTGATGATGCAGCAGAAGCTCTGCCATCAAGGTCAATGAAAGTCAAAGTAACCCGCAGCAAGTTCACACTGGAAACATTATCAGGGGACCTCCTGTGTACAGATGGTGGTTTTTTCTGTTTGATGTCATTAACTGTACACACGGTGCAACAGATGCTCAGTGTCTGAAAGTCAGCATGAGGACTAATTATTATCTTTGTTTGACCCTCATCCTCACTGCAGCCCTGGTTGTTGTAGTGGAAATGTGCTTACTGTGCACCTTTCCAGTTAAATAAATCTAGAAAAATAAAACAACCCAAGTATAAACATCCGACCATGAGGGTCCTCATGCTCCCCAACCAACCACCATTACAGTGGAAAGTTGAAGCCAATACAGAAGATATACTTCCTCTGATGGATGCTGGATAACCCCAAACGTATTTTGGTAAAAATGTAAAATTTTGTATGTGCCCTTCTAAATGCAAGTCATGTTTAATTACATTTTTCAAACCTTCTAATAGCTTGACATTTAGGGAGCTATTCTTATTTCCTTTCTTGCCAAAGTTAAATTAGAGATGCATGCTACTCTAATGTCCATCCGTTAAATATAAAGACACAAAGTTAGAGGACAAAGCTTATTCAAAGATACCGAATACGCAAAATGCCAAACAAAATTGGTACTTTATGTCTCATTCATTTAATGTATATACAACATCTGAATTGTAAAAACAACAATATTCTGTGTTCCATGGGGTCATGTGCCAAAAAAAAATAATTCTGGTCCGAGTAAATTTCTTGAGTTGTTGCTAGTTGCTAAATGACTAATTATTCAATGAAACAAACATAATGCATTAGGAAAATAATTGTAGAAAATTGAATGTTATCAGTTGATTAAATGGCTTAAATACTATTTTACCACAAACCATGATCTGTTCCTAAACTTAACCAAGTCGTTTTGGTGCATAAACCAAATCAAACTCTGAATGTGTCATGTTTACCACGTTGCTGGACAATCAAATGTGTTTTTGACATGAAGGGCCTGTCCTCATACAGAAAGACAAACAGAGCAAACAGATTGGCCGCTCACACTATATTCACAAATATGTTTCAAGACCCTTGCAATGCTGCACAGGGACAAATGATTCTAACAAATGCAAAGGCTGCATGTATGAGGACATGTTTGCTCTGTAGGTCTGGTATTGCCGGTTGTTGTCCAGCTGACAGAAGACATAAACAACAGCAGACATATAGACCTGACTCCCACCATGCTAACCTACCAGCCTGTTAGCAATCATGGCTGAGAGAGTGGGAGACATCAACTGACAGTGTAATTATATTCTGGATGGAAACCATGGAGGCCACTATGCTCATCTGTCTTCAATACTGACATGTAGGTAAAAAAAAATGAGAGAGGAGTGAGACAGCATCCAGGGTTTGTTTCTGCCTCGTCAGTCGCGTTGACACCTGGAACCGTTCAATTTCCATACCTGGTGGAGGAAAGGGTGGTAGACTGTATATATATATATATATATATATATATACCTGCGTGTCTGTGTGAGAGACAGAGAGAGTGTGAGTGAAGACAGGACAAAATGAATGAAAAGGACGAGAAAAGTTGATGCACAGAGAGAATTTGAGTGACGGACTTAGAGTTTGAAGGAAAGTGAAGCCGCCTTTGAACCTCTTTACTCTTGCGCTGATGCACAAATGTTCTGCTGTACATAAATAACCACACATGCATATACAGCACATTATATTATCAGTGACTGTGTTCATCTTACGTGTTTTTTTTTTACGTGTCTCTTCACCAATAATCCCCTTTGAACACCTTTACCAGTGTGTAACTTATTTTAGTACCTCTATCAGACTCTGACCTTAATCCAGTTGCCTATTGGTTGTCATATTATCTCTCGCCATAACAGGTGTTGCTGCAAAACGCAAATAGGAAAGACTACATTCAGATTCATAACAATGAGCGGAAACATTGTAAGCAGAGATGGTAGGCTACAGAAAGCACTCTCCTCTTAAAAGAAGTCTTCTGTTTTTCCAGGCATGTCTATTTTTCGCACAAGAAAAAGCTCACCTGCAGCTGACTGTTGAAGCGGCAGACTTTATTTCTCTATTCATTATTCATTACTCATGCAAGCTCTATTTTAGAACCAACAGACCCAGCTATATCCCCGCCAAGGATGCGTTCTCCTCAAGCTTATGTGCTGCCGTGTGCGATGAAAATAAGAAGTGAGCCTCCTGTGCAGGAAGAAGAGACAGATGGGATTTTGCCGTGCACAAATCTGTTTGAATCTTCTACTTTTTTATACCCAGATTTAAGGCTATGTAAGGAAACACACTCTGGACTTCAACCTGAAATAAGCGGATATATACACCGATACACACACTTTTACTGATAGAAGCCCTAAAGACATCAAACATAAGCCCCAGATGCACACATCCATTGGGATGGTTCTGTATGTACTGTAGAGATATCGTATCCTCCCCTGTTTTCACTTGTCTCTTCAACTCCTGCACAGATTTCCACTTTTTAGACTCAAAGTTTGCCGTCACTGTGAGGCCTCCTCTCCCTTGGGGGGAAATCACGGCAAATGATCTGATTTTATGCTCAGTGACTCCAAGTCTTATCACCATACTCAATAAGAAGAAAAAAAAATCTCTTATCTTAATCTTGGTAATAACATGCCCAGCTGTTATCACATCCACTGACATGTCCAGACAGTTTTGGAAGGACTTTATTGTGCAGTGCTCATTTGTACACATAAAAGGGACAGACACAGTTGGGCTAAATGACAAAATACACTTGGAGAGCAGTTTGAAACCTGCTTCACACAGCTAATCAGATACTGTGTGAATGTTTGTGTTTTGAAGTTTTGAAATTCACCTCAAAACACCCCAGTTTTGACATGTGGTCAATAAAGAAATACCCCAAAAATGCTTTCAATTAGATCAAGATGCTTCCAAACAGATTGGATCGTTTCAGAGACAGCTGACATTTGGTTCACAAAAGATTTGGACGACAAAATGTAACCATTTCGCAGATACACCAATTCTCTTGTATTGGATCCACCGACGTCTTTACTAAAATCATGCCTTATACTCCTTCAAATCTTGAATAAACAAAATTACTGTTTTGAGGCCTAGCTGGTCTTCAGAAAAAGACATGTAATCTCTATCTTCCGGGTTACCCCTCTTCTTATTAAAAAGCTGTCACCTCCCACATTGAGACTCATACCTGCAACCATTCACACATACACAAGCACACATACAGTTTAAAAGGCATAGAGACATTTGTATTAGCTGCATGACTGTCCACCATGTCTCTGTGTGTGTAGGCGTGTGTCACTACTGGCTGTCAACTATGTTGTTTTTTTCATATTTTTCCTTCTGAAGATTTTGCTGTAATAAATAATGGCTTTTGATCT
Organism: Brachyistius frenatus; assembly: GCF_029030835.1. Classification (NCBI taxonomy): domain Eukaryota; kingdom Metazoa; phylum Chordata; class Actinopteri; family Embiotocidae; genus Brachyistius; species Brachyistius frenatus. Next base: position 2,764,934 of record NW_027210632.1, read on the forward strand.
TTTTTTCCCACTCTTGTACACTCTGATGAGCTGTTCTGTGCTGTACATTTTCCTTGTTTTCATTGTCTGTCAGTGTCTAGACAGACAAGAAAGACATTCATAAATAGAGCAAGTAGACAGAGGAACTGGCCCTGCACACAATTGGTAGCAGAGTGAGGGATCATACACAAAAAAGGGTCAACTTCTTACCACTAACCCAGGCAGCCTGGAGAAGAGGTCAGAGCTCACCACGGATGCAGCAGCAACCTCACTCTGCGTTTTCTCCTCCTTTCTGCAGCGATGACCTTTCTCCAGACTCGTCTAAGGGGGAGGAAGGGAAGGGAGGAGAGGGGGAGCTGCAGAGTGAGGACAATTCACAGCAACAACCAGAACCACAACCACAGCCGCAACAACAGCAGCAAGAGACTCAGCCACAGACTCAGCCACCACAACCAGAGTCTGAGCCCCAACCACAGACTCAGCCTCAGCCCCAGCCTGAAGTCAAACCTCAGCCAGAGCCCGAACCAGAACCCCAGCCTGCACCGGAGCCCGAGCCCGAGCCTCAGCCCCAGGTCGAGGCTCCGAGCGAGGCGGCGCCACCGGAGGCCCCTAGAGCCCCTTCACCTTGCACAGAGGAGCAGACAGGAGGGGGGAAAGAGAATGAAAAGACAGAAGAAGTTGTGGAGGAGAAGAGAAAGCAAGAGGGTGAGGAGGCTCAAGCCGAGCAACGTGAGGGCGAGGCAGCGCAGGAGGAAGAGGAGGACGAGGAAGGGGGAGGAGCAAAAGGAGGTGGTGCAGGGAGGAGAGCCAGTCTGCACCACACGGCCTCGCCCTTGAGGGTGCAGCGCAACGGGGCCGGCTCGCACTCTGCCACCTCTGACTATGAGCTCTCGCTTGACCTCAAAAATAAGCAGGTAGGGTTATGTTGGGGTTGGGAGCGGGGGCGGGGGGCGGGGTTTGAGGGTTGGTGTGGTGTTTGGGTGAGGTGGGTGGGGGGGGGGGGCGGAAGTCATTGGCTTGTGTGTATTGTACGTCTTGTGGTCTGACATGTTTGTGGTGTTTAGTTTCTGTCTGACGAGGAGGACGTTCGCTTTGTGGGCAAAGCTGGTTTCAGAGGAGATTTTATTTACAATTTTCGCTTTTTCGTCGTATTTTTCCCTATTGGAACATGTGGACGATCGAAACAGTATCTACATCCTTTTCTTCATCATCATACACCCTCATTATCATCGCCATGTCATCACTTCATCAACATCCTCACTCGGTTTCGTCTTTCACCAAATTTTGATTGTGAAACAATGTTTTCTGAAAGTAAATGTTGAGAACACAGCAACTTGTGTACATCAGATTTTAGGTTCAGCGCGCTGTTTTACTTTGGCACGGCAAACATGCACAACAGGGTAATACAAAAACAATGTACAATCAAGTTGCATTTGTATCTGCATGAATCAAAAGCTTCTTAATTTGTCTTTTTTTCTCCTGCTTTATAAAACTCACTGGATGATGAAAAGCTTTAATTTCTACAGGGAATAAAAGCATGTGACTGTTATCTGTATTCATCTTATTCCAGCAAGTTAAATTGATTTTGTCTTAAGCTGACATGTCTGTGAAAAGTGACTGTTTTTGTACATGCGTTTCCATGTTCTCATCTCTCTGTTCATATCCCTGCTTTTCATCAGGGAAATCATCTGCATTACGTAATCACCTCCATTTCAAGGACCTTCAAACATTCACCATCCATTTTCTTCATCATCATCGTCGTCATCATCATCATCATCATCATCATCGTTGTTCATCTAAACGACATTCTTCAGTCCATGGATCTTCGACCAGGTAAGGCGGCAGAGTTTGAACTTGCGGCTCATAATGATTTTTACAATGCATTATTTGTCTAAAGGGGCACTACAATTTTACACAGTTTGCAAAATAACCCTGATGATGTCAGAGGGATGTCATTGGGTTTATCTTTGCTTGGTTTTGAAACCGACAATTTATGACAAAGCACTATAAACTCGAAAGTGCAGGGTTTGATTGAGCAGTTAAGAGAGGCTAAGTTCCCTTATGGGAAATGTAGGATCAGGTTTTACTGAGATTAACAGCATGTCTTAGTCCCTGCTGCTTCAGTTTAGATGATTTGTTTTTCAAATGTCTTTATTTTTGAGCTTCTCAGCTACACTTAATCCCCTTTTCAAGCCATTTTTCAAGCAGAAGTGCCAAAACTTTGGTCGATCCCCACCTTTTGAATGTATTGATCTGTAACTTTTCTCAGCTTTGTAGCAGATACATTGAATATTTATCTGTATAGACTCTTGCTGACATTTACTTTAACATACCACAAGTAATTGATTAACCAACAAAACAATTGTCAGATCAGTTTACCGACCAAAGTAATGAGTTGCAGACCTAAACTAATTGCACATCATGCTTTTCCCCCCTCAGATATCTCAATGCTCTTGGATCAATTGTTTTTGTTATAAGGTACAAAAGGTGCTGTCCTCCATCCCTCAAGTCTTGACCTCCATTAATGTCACTGGTGTGGCACGCTTGGCCTCACTTGATCAATAACCCAGAACAATCAGTAAACACAGTCGCTCTGGTGTTAAGTGTTTCTTAGCCTGCAGGGCATCAACTACAGACTGTGAACGGACATTTCTTCACAGGTATCATTCTATGTCTATATTTGTCTGGATTCGGAGAATGACAGGAAAACATTCATTTATCAATTGCAAGATGAGTGAGCAAAATATTCTTGGTTACTAAAATCCGTCTTCCAAGCGACTTGCCGTTGAAACTGTTGTATTTGAGTTGGGTGGTTTCTGATATTTCACTCTCTGTCAGCTCCACTTTTTCTCAGTTTTGACTTCATTTCCTCACTCATCACTTCCCTAATCGAGGCTCAAGGTTTTTTTTAACCTCAGCCCCCAACCTGTGTCTCTCGCTCACCTCCATTTTCACTCTTTTAATCTCACATCTGAAAGTCCCTCCTCGCCTACTACCTCACTGTCAACAAGGCTGGAGATACGAGATCAGCTAGATTGATCTCCTGTTTGTACAGCTGTGGGTGCAGGGGGGTTGATGATCTCCAGATCAATGTCAGGGTAATTGGATCTGCGGGGCGATACCTTGATTGCTCAGGAAAAACCTCATGATGAAGTAGTTGAGCGTTAACTCACTTCAACTTGAGCGTTCACCCTCCAGAAACCCCCCTGTTACTTTTTCGTTCTAAACTGGTTTAAATTTGAATTGTCATGTGATTTTTAAATAAAGCTTTAAATTTGAATCCTGGTACATCTTTGTATAAACATGTTATTCTTATGCCGCAAAGTAATTTTGTATGTTACATTCATATGTATTTCTCTAAGTGAATATTCACAGTGTAGCCGTTGGCTGATTTACTGTATGTGTCCTGCTGTTAATGAGGTCACCATGACAGCAGTGGCAGAGTTAAACTGAGATCATTAAAACTGTCAAATCAAAGATGTTTGGGTTGTTCACGATCAGCAGATACCATATGAGAATCTGGAAGTTGTACAGCTTTAACTCTTCAGTCTCATCTCTACAGGCTGGATGTGAAAGTGCAGTTGAGTAATTAAGGCAAGGCAAGTTTATTTATACAGCAATTTTCAGACACAGGGCAATTCAAAGTGCTACACATAGGTGTATAAACACATAAAACATGTCAAATAAAGACAAGATAAGAAAAACAAGGTAGTTAGACATCAAAGAAATAAAAAATGCACTGAAAAGACAAAAAAGTACTTTATAGAGGCAAAGACATCAAAATTGCAGCTACATATTTATTGAGTTAACATGATTATTAATAATTACTTGCTAATTTGTGATAAATAAGATTCAACCCATGATTTCCTGCATTGCAATCCGAAGAAATACATAATTTGATTTAAAAAAAAGCACATATACAAGTGTGATCTTCGCTTATGACATTTAAGATAATACCAAGCCAGCAAGAGATATGCAGATTTACAGACAGGAAATAGATAGCTTTGTAGGAAATAAACTGAAAAAAAGGGGCATCTTATGGGCAAAGTTCTGAATTAGTGGCACAATTATTGCGTTCCAAAGTTGACATGAATGTCATAGTTGAGACAAATCACTGTAGCCTGGCTACAATTTAAAGAAACTGGGATACGCTCCAATTTGCGAGGTGTATTATACAACAGCACAACTGCAATGAACAGCAATGATCAGGCCGCATGACTGAGTTGAAGTTAAAATTTTGTTGAAGTGAACCAGTGAAGCTCCCTCATTTGCTGTCTGCATTCTCAGTTGATCTGAGTCAATTTAAACTCCATCAATCAAAGCTTTGAGAACACACCACTGTGTGTTTTTAAAGTTTACTAAGAAGTCGCTCATCAAATGGACAGGCAAACCTTTTTTCTTTTTTCTTTTTAACATGATGATGAAGGGCTAGGTGATGAGGCCTGACTTTAAACCATTTCTGCTGACTTGTAATTGCTTCTAATCTCTGAGCAGTTACAGTAAGTTCCCTGTGGATCAAAAAGGGTATTTTCTAAGTGGAGGAACTTCTTTTCTGACACACCAAGATGTTTCCTGGCTTGTCTCAAAACTGCAGATGCAGAAACAAAACATGTTATATTAAATGTGATGATACTGCTCAATAGATTGTTGCTGAGAACAGTAAGAATATATCATATTTTGGCCGCCCTGATGAGACTGTAGTTTTATTTTCGTTTATGTTTGAGAAAGAGCAGTCACCATTAATTCTATTTTTCATTAATTCCAGTTTTGTATCTGCATCAAATTGACCCTTTCAGTAATCTCAGAGCTTTCTCTGTACATGACTTTGGTCAAGGATGCATCAGCTCAACGGATCTCCATCCTCTGATGACATCAAGTCTTTTCTATTGTCATCCTCATTTTGTAATACAGTCAGCATTAGTTGTGTCCCAGTTTTGCTGTTATATAATCATCTCATTAATCATGCAGATGCTTCTGTGCTGTAAGACAGTGTGCATGAGCATGAAAGCTAATAATCATGGTTTTGCATTTTGCCCCTCATTTCTGCAGCATGTGAGATCTGATCATCTGCTGTTTTATTTACATACATCGTCTCTTACATCTCAGGTTAAAAACCAACAAATGGGTAATTTAGTGACAATATTTAATCTCAGTGTATATACTAATTAATTCGATGACATTTTGATGCTATGCATGTAAACGTGTTAGCAATGGCACTGATTTCACTGTTCCTGTTGTCCTTCCTTTGCACTACAGTAAACGCAGCCCATTCTTATTACCATGGCGTCAAATAATGCAGTTGCCGTCTAAGGCAAATGTACAAGGTAATGTCTTATGTAACACGATGAGGTCGTTCGAAGGTCATGTGACAAAAGCACAGAGGGGTGAAGTCAGAGTAGGGAGGAGTTTTGGGGTGGTTGGCTGGAATAAACCCAGGATTTTCCCTCTGGAGAGACCATGAAAAAGCACAAGTAATTTTGAATTTCTTCGAAGTAACCCAAACCATGACTAAGTCGTTTTTGTGCCTAAACCTAATCAAACGACTGTTTAATTTTTTGGCACAGGTTTTGTTTAGGTTTGGTCAGGCGGCTGTGTCACATTTAACCCAACCCATGAACTTTTCCTGACCAAACATGTGGTTTTTGAGACCTAAACGTAAGCCACCCTGTGCATTCTCACGAGACGTAAAGAGCTATGATAAAACAGCAGTGTATGACACCCGGGGAACCGCATTATTTGATGCCCTGGGAATAAGAACACTTTGGTAAAACTAGCCCTGGCGGCCGATAAACTTAACTGTGATCTAACTGTCAATCTGCAACTTGTCTTTTTTGCACTTTGTTTAATCCTTACAAAATCCCAAAAGAGATGTTATGTCTTTTATAAAATATGTTATGTAAAAATATTTAAGATTTTGGTGGTTTCAGAAAGAGCTCAGCTAAGCTAAAATAATATTACCATATATACAGTGTTAATAGGATTCTCAAAGTTACAAGCCTGCCCCTCACAAAAGGGTGCAATTGCCATATCTAAATAATCGTCTTTTATGCAGCTTTAAGATTGAAAATCAGAAGGTTATAAAGGAGACATTTAGCATGAATTATGATCCCATTGAAAAAGGGGGAGATTATAATTGTGGCACATAACTCCAAATAGCAAAATCTCCCACTTGAAATATGTAAAAAAAAAAACACAAAAAATAAATAAATTGAATTGCACTTTTGGTTGACCTTTAGTTTTGAGAAAAAAATTCCATTTGAAGCACAAACATTTTCAGACTAAAATACTTTCCTTTTCCAAAGCCTCTGGGTATTAATATTTCATATATAGACAGAGAAAGTCTCATATTTCAAGCCAATCTATCCACCATCCCAACAGTATCTGAAGCCCAAAATCTGCCTGCACTTCTGCAGCTCAAAAATATTTGAAATTTGTTTTTGAGTTCATGTTTCTATTTGAGTTCCTGTTTCCATTTAAGTGCGACCATTATCTCAAATTGCTGTGCTCATATTAAACCTATTTTTGTGATGGGTATGTGACATCAGAAGGCTCAGAGAGTGGTGTCCTTGGCTTTAGATGTGTACGTGTCCCCTTTCGCCCTCCGTTATATCTCATTTTCCTCTTTATCATATCTCGCAATTTCTGTTAATGTTCAAGCCTCAAACCAATCATGACATACTCTGATTTCTGTCCAATTGTTCTGCAGTGTGGTACCACTTTGCATTGGATTGTTTTCCACCTTTTTTTCCCCTCCCTTCATTCAAAAGGGGAACATGAGGTCAGACCGGTGCTGATCTGCCCGTCAAAATCAATTTAGAGATGGTGGTGGAACAGAGCAGTGCCACCACCATCTCTCAAACCACTGCGTCTCTGCAATAATCTCTCTCCATCAGCGCTTAGTGAAGTGATCAGAGGTAGAACTGACAGAGGGGTAAAGGAGGGGGATTTTCAGCAGTGCCACTCTTTGCACGGTCATCTGTCTCACCACCTCCTCCTCTATCTCACCTTCTCCTTAACACACCGAGACACTTGTTTTCTTGTTTTTTCGGTGCTCTTTTCATCCATCTATTTGCTGTGTGTTTGTCCTTTCCTTTTCCTACATGTATCACACATGTTACAGTGGACTAGCATGCTGGCATCATATTTTCATCCTATTATTGCAGCCATAAATCACAGCCAAGGGTGTAACAAATTAATCATCAAAGTTTCCTTGAATACATTATTAATGCTGCTATTAATAACTGAACAGTGGCATGAGATTCGTTGAACTGATGAAATACAGATATCAATGATAGAAAGAGTAGCCGCTGACCATCTTGGAGCTTTTGAGCGTCTAACGAGACAGCTATTTCCACATTTCAAAATGTCCTCAGGCAAGACATTGAACCCCAAGTTGCTCCACATGGCAGGCGAGCACCTCGTGTGGCAGCTCTATCCGTATCGGTGCTTTGCACACCATTTACTATTTAAGAGAGTTGGTAGAGACCAAAAACAGAGCTAAAAGGAAGCAAATACTGCAGATTTATTTGGTGGCCAGAAAAAAAGACTTTCTACATATTGACTTGTAATGTTTGCAACTTGTTTCCACTCCACAAGCTGACTAATTTTTTTTATTTTTTTAAATAGTTATTTAACCCCAAATGTTCTCTACAAAAGAGATTTTAAAAATAAATAAAAAAAAACAAGTCAGGTGGCAGCAAAAATATTCCACTTATTACTAAAAATAAAACACAGCCAAGGTCCACATTAAAAGAAAACTAACACAAATAGGGGGGAAGCCACTTAGACCAACCCATAAAAGGTTGTAGGATGTGGTTTCTTCCCTCTAACCTGAACCAAAATCAGAACTAACCCCAACAGAAATAAAGCCTCAAAAACAGACCCATCCACAAAAAAAAAAAAAAAACTAAAACATTTAGTCACGAGCAAAACTGCTGCTGCAGAGGCCGAGAGAGTGAACCAACGTCCCTGCATGCACCTTCTTTATAGGTTTTCACTCAATCAGACCAAACTACATACACCTGAGGGAAGAAGACATCCTGAGTGACGGCTGAGTGACATCATAACCAGCAGGGGGAGGGGAGTGTAACTGGGATAAATTTGTAATCATTGTTTCCTGCTGGGTTTTAATAAAAGCCAGAATATTAGAACATATTAGTAATGGACCGCAATGCAGTTGAACTGAACAAAACACAAGCACCACCTGCCCCTCCACTAACAAATACCAATGCCTGTTTTTTGAGAAACTAACCAGTGAGGAATAATGTAACAATGAAACCTGTGTGCAGAAATTCACCATCGTGCTTTACGAGCCACACATGTTCTAAGCTTCAGTAGGTTGACTAATGTTAGCATAGCAAGTCAAGGGCAGAGTTGTTGAAAGCTGGAATTTCCAGCAACCTGTGTCTGTGGTGGCTAAATAAAACTGGAAATAAAGACCACTGTGCTCTGTTCTTGGAGCCATCTGAAAAAAAAAAGCAAAGTTGCTGACCGTATTATTTCCATCACTGCGTCTCACAACAGTGAAACGGGTATACCAGCACATCTGTAGTTCTTTATTAGACTGAAATCAAACCCTCTCGGCTTTCCTCACTTTGTTCGTCCTCGCAACGCTTCCTTCCTCCATCCATCATGTCCCAGCTCGTCCTGGTGGCTGTAATTCCATCTGAATGGCAAAGTGTATCAGACACACACTCTAATAAAGAGAGCAGCGTGACCCAAATGCTTTATTCATCATCCCCGACGCGGCTTATGCAGAAGGCGAAACAAACAAGCTCGACTGCTACATTTAATCAAACGCAGCCACGCTGATGGCCCTCTCTCGTGTTCAAGGGCACCTCTGCAGTAGAACTCTTTGCAGAATTTGCTTTGATGAGGGACACCTCTCTGAGTGAGGAGGTCAATTATATTACCTCAGTGTATGTCTTAAAAAAAAGAAGGAAAAAAAAGACAACACAATCTCTATTTTGGAGCAGTCACGGCAGTAAGGCCTTGTCATCTCAAGAGTGCACACAGCTCAGAGCGATCCAGATTAAAAAGTGATGAATATTCAGGCAGTGTTCGACCAGTCTGCAAGAGCTGACAGCAACTGAGAAGTCGCCATCAGCAGATACAGTAGAGCTAGAACCAGTGGCCTATTCAGAAACCACCTTAATATTCTCAGTACGTTTCACTTTGCTCGCCGAGGCTCTGCAGTGAAACGTAAATGGAGTAGATAAGATGGATTCTCAGTGTCATTTCAGTTTTCTAAACAGCTTTGTAGGTGATTTCGTCTTGCCAATGACATCGACAGAGGCTGCATCTTGTTGAACTAACTACTTATCACAAATTGCAAACCCTCCAGCCATTACAGACTATCACAGCTTCTTTTTTTTTTTCTTCTTTTTTTTGTAGAAATCTGTATGAGGTGATTTGGTGACTTTGTCCAGGACTATAGTGAAAGGACATTAGCGGCTTTAAGTCACATATTGATCCGTCTTAGCCACAGTAACCATTCTCTCAACTGTATATGAATTGACAGAAAGGGTGTTTTATTACGAGGACCGAATTAATCCCGATGTACACATCACCCTAATACAAGAAGCCAGCTCAAATTCTTTAGAGAACCGGAAAAGGGAACAGCAAGCATTTCAATTTCATACAATTAAATGATATGCTATTTTTAACATATATTTGAATGCAGGAGATTTAGAACATGTGTTTTTTCATGTCTGTAAGTTGACACTGCTATTTCTCCAAAGCTGAAATCTCCTCCACACTTGTGCCCTTGATAAAGTTAGAACAGAAACAGAATTATATTCATTGATTTCGCCTGAATGAAAAGGATTTCGGAGTGACTTGAGAAGATAAGCGCTCTTTCTGGGCACTTCCAAAGATATCCACACCCTGATTGTTCTCGGAAACTCAAAGAGTTTTCATCTCCTGTTTGAGCTGCTGCCAGATGAGGATGGCTATATTACATCTCTATCTATTTCCCACAGCATTTGAGCAATTTTTCACAGGCAAGATTAATGGCTTGTTCAGTTTCAGACAATTTGAAGTTGTATGGAGGACTCCTCTGTGGAATTCACACAGATTATGAGCTCTATTTGTTGAGGAAATGAACAGTTTGCCCAAACGCCATGAGTCAGCTGTTACTGTGTTCTCACTTTTAAACTGTGGTCTTGACAAAAATGCAATAGTTTCACTATACGCATCACAAAACCAGCTTGCAAAATAAAATTACTGAGCCATCTGAGAACATTATTATTTGAATTTGCATGACTTTAATATCTGAATTCTGCCTACGCCTCCAAAAGGATTGGATTTTGGAATCTTTTCATCTCATTTCCCCCCCCCCCCAACACAATTAACCAGCTTCTCTTCTAATGTTCAGCTCATTCATTTTCCACCACACTCCAGCTGTTTTTTTTACACTGTTGTTGAACTCAATACAATATTCATCTTCCATTCTCCATAGAGACAGACTGAGGAATATTAAAAATGCTGGAATGGAGGAATCATGGGATTCCTAGACAGAGAGCTCTCTGTGATTGTGGCAATGTTTTTTCATACCTACATGTGTGTATCTTGTGTTTGTTCTGCAATTTCTATTTAATATGCAGCTGTTACTGTCCTATGATGGAGGGCAGTTATGTTTTTATCCATAATTGCAGATCGTCTCAGATCTCTTTCATGTAAATTTAAAAACCCAACAGAATTTACACCGGTTAATTACTTTCTTTCTGTATCTCTCTTCCTTTTTAGATCGAAATGTTAGAGCACAAATACGGTGGCCACCTCATCTCCCGCCGTGCTGCCTGCAAGATCCAGACTGCCTTCCGCCAGTACCAGCTCAGCAAAAACTTTGAGAAGATCCGCAATTCGCTTCTGGAGAGTCGTCTGCCTCGACGCATCTCCCTACGCAAGGTCCGTGTGCAAAATACGGAGGGTTTCTCTGCTGAACGGGCTCTGGCTGAAGGCTGTAACTTGGCAGGCATCCCATTGGTGCGCTCACCATCCCTGCCTGCCACGGTTGGTGGCACCCTGACCGACCTGGAAGACTCATTTACTGAACAGGTCCAGTCACTGGCAAAGTCCATAGATGATGCACTCAGCAACTGGAGCCTGAAGACCATGTGCTCACTGCAAGAAGGCGGCACCTATCAGTTCAGTGCCGACTCCTTCAGTGCAGCAGCGGCAGCAGCAGCAGCAGCAGCTGCAGGAGGAGGTGGAGAAGGAGGTGGTGTTGGAGAGTCAACAATTTATCAAGGCCCGGTGGACCCGAGTGACCTGTCGAGAAGCGCAAGCAAGCTCATGATGGCATTTCAAGGTGTGACGGTGCAGATTGACAGCCAGAACTTTCGTGTTTCATCCTCAGTCATGGAATCATCCACTTCTGTCACCCTCGGCAGCTGCGTTCCACAAGATGGAGCCTCCACCACTGTCACAACCACTTCCACAACAACAAACTCTACACCAGCCTCCGTCCCGCCTGGCCCCTCACAAGAGCCCCCTCCTCCTCCTGCAGAGGTCCCAGCTGAACCCATAGATCCCCCACCCCCACCCCAAGAGCCCCCACCACCCCCGGAATCATACATAGAAGGAGGTGAGCAGGATGTTGAATTCCCTGCACCGCCTCCGAGTGAAGAAGAACTGGGGCTGGACGAGCAACCTCCCCTGACCCCTCTAGATATGATGGCTGCTCCTCCAAGCCCAGAGGAGGTTGTGGTGGTGGCACCACCACCACCCAGAGAACCCCCTCATGTCCCTCTACCACAGGAGGCCGTACCACTGGGGATCTCTCCTGTGGTGGAGCCTCTAGACATTAAGAGATGTGGGTCCGAGACAGCAGACAACAGCTCGGAGCAGATGAGCAGCAGCAGCACATCAACAGAGGCACGTTCAACGTCTGAAGCCTCGTCCAAAGAGGCACTACAGGCCATGATCCTCAGCCTGCCACGCTACCACTGTGAGAACCCTGCCAGCTGTAAATCACCCACGCTGTCCACGGACGTCATGCGAAAACGCCTCTACCGCATCGGCCTCAACCTCTTTAATGTGTGAGTAGCCAGTCCACTTTCATTCACTCATGTTTAGATGATAATTCAAATGTATGAATCATCTCGTTAGCAATGATTAACTGTACTCAAAAGCACAATTATTGATACCAAAGAGATGTAGGCAGAACAGTGTAATTTATGTTTCTGAATTAAGTTTTACCACGGGAATAAAACACAATGAGCTTACCCTTCCTTCCTTTATTCCACAATGTAACAGGGAGGACATTTTTTCTTTGCACACACACAATTGTAGGTTTGAATCCAGTCAGAAACTTCCATAAGGTTTTGGGATGTTTATGTGGGAGTTGTCATTTTAGAATTACCTTAAGAGAATCAGTGCAAGAGTAGTTGGGGCCGGTAATATGGCTGCTTTCCTGTGGGGTCTTAAATTCCCTCAAAATGTAGTCGTTCAAATTATTCTTAAGAAGATTAAAAGAAAGATGACAGATACATTGGAAATGACTGAACGCTGTATGCACACAGAGTTTTATTGAAAGAGTGTGTACCTCAACTCCTCCTCTAGGTGTACTTGAAGTTTGATGGAACACTTCGTACTCAAACGAGCAAAGAAAAACACTTTTTCCTCACAGTTCTCCATTATGCTGAAATAACAAACACAATGAAGCTCGAGCACCAAGCTCGATCAGAAATGTCATCTTTCTTCTCATGGACACAACAGCTCAGGGACTAAAAGAGAGAGGCTGATTTATTGAGACAGAAAAGTGTGGGAGGAATGATTTGTAAGAGGAAGTGAGAAATATGAGTACTAGCTGAGATGAGACAAGACAGTTAAAGATAGCCTGACATGGGTAGTTACAGATATACCCAGACATCGGGTTCAGAACAGTTGACTGAACCCCATGCCCTTAGTTACGCTGTGTCATTCTCACACAGCACATAATGTGTGCAATGTACATTGATAACATCTTTCAGACAGGGGATACATGACATTGCTAACCTCGTCAAGCTGGCATTCAGGCATGGATTCCATCTAGCTTCAATCAGAAATGACAACACATGTACTCAAAAAAACTGCATCCTTGAGTAAAATATTTTACTTGACTGATATTTGGGACCCGAGATGAGTGAAATAGAAAGACAGTGGGTCGCCGCCAACCCAACATCTAAATTGCATCATGCGGAAGCTCAGCTCAGTCTCCTTCGGTATCACCGCGTTACCAACTCTCACAACTCTGGAAATCTGCTTTTAGACACGGCCTCATGCTGACTAAACAAATGTGGATTGTAACTGTCTTATCTTTGACTATTAAACAGCTGTAACCGTCATACAGCTCTGGGATTGGTACAGCATATATGCATCTAAATTGAAAGAGGAGTTTGGTGCAATTTATGTACAAATGTGGTACAGCAGTCATAACTTCATTAAAATCATCTGTGATCTCTTTTTAAGCTAGATGATCATTTTGTAGAGCAAACAGTTGAGCGTTTCACAAGACCTGCCAACACTCGCTGGTCAACGCCTCCCCCTCATCATTAATACCAATTTAACCCCTGAGCAAAAGAGAGGTCAGGAATTAAAAAAATATTAGTAGGTTTTATGTCTTCACTTAGTTTCATCATACAGCTATCTACTTAAACTAACATTCGCCACATGATCTTTTTTTCTCCAAAAGATTTAAAGCTTTTGAGTTGCTGTTTCAAGATTATTCGATGGCTCAAAGTGCACCCTAAATGCTTGAGAAACCAGGTTCTTGATGCATAAGCCATAAAGGTAACTCCTACCTAACTCCTAGTGTGTTTTCCTCTGCGGCTTCACAAATATTTAGGAGAAGAAAAACATGCTGTCTGTCTTGAGACGTTTGTTTATGTTTGCTTGTTGCAGCTTTTCAGTAATTCTGAATCCAGTTCCCCTCGCTGCCTAGTGAAGAGTGGCAAAGTCAAAACCTGAGAAGAACTTTCCAAGACAAGCTTCAGACAAGTGCGTGGTGGTTACATGGCAGCCAGAGACAGGAAGAAAAATGTTGCCATGGTGACAACAGTGCATGGGGCCAGCACTAAATCCTGTAGATGTGTGTCCACTTTTGTAGTAGAGAGCTTGGTGAGCTGTGGATTACCTAGTTATATATATATATATTGTTGAAAAACAAAAAAATCAATGATGCACTCAACAAACCAAAAATGCAACACTTTTGTTTTTGCCTCTATTTCTCATGAGTTCAAGTGAAAGATGTATGACTTCTTTCATGCACGTAGAAGATTAATTTCGCTCAAATTATTTTCTCAAATTCATTAGCACTTCAGCTTTGGCAAGATAATACATCCACCTGACAGGTATGTCACAGGGAGATGCTGATTAACCAGCAAGATTAATCAGCTACTCTAAAATGTGCAGTTTTATCACAACAGAAATGCCACAGGTGTAACAAGTTTTGAGAGAGCGTGCAATTAAAATGCTGACTGCAGTAATGCCCACTGGAGCTGTTATCCATGAACTGAATGTTCATTTTATCAATATAACCGGCCTCACAACTGCAGATCTGTGTAACTATGCCAGGCCAGGACTGCCACATCCGGTGGCTTTGCATGCAAGATTGTCTGGGACCAGCCTGTCAGACATTATGCATGCAACAGTGGCAACAGTTGGTTTACACAACAGAAGAATTTCTGCACTAACTGTCAGAAACCATCTCAAGGAAGCTCTAAGTGCCCGTCATCGACTGTATTGAAAAAGAGAAGGGAAAACAAAAGTGTTGCGTTTATATTTTTGTCGAGTGTATACTCAGAAAACAATTCAAATGTCTTTCCTTACATACCTCAAGTGACACATCCATAAAATTTATGTCAGGTGACCAAATGGAGTGGAAACAAATGAGTAAATTTATCTAAGGGTTGACCCATCACGACAACCCTGATGTATTTTGTTCTTCCTATTTATCAATGTCTGTAACAACTCCTGAAAATGTGCTAAAGCAGCCAACCGCATACTTGGAATATTAAATAGGGAGATTTGCCATATGCTCTAATAGCTTTTCACCGAGAGCATACCCTGAAGAACCTAAACACCCCACATATTCTAATAAATGAACTGGACTCTCCCTCACATTTATAACAAGCTGAGCTCAACCGCTGATCGAGTGGCTGGGTAACAATTAGTTCGAATACATGAAGGATGAATTAAAAAAATGATGGCAACGATCCACAAAGCCTCAAATTCTCATTAGTCATTCTGCTGTGAGTCGTGAATGTAATTAAAAGTTCTTTCGGCACTGCGAACCAGCACCTTGGGAACTGGCATGAAAAATTTGTTAACATTTCAGTCCGAGCAGGAATTGATTTTTTTTTTTTTCCCCTGCCACCTCAACCATTTCTGTACAGGCTGGAAAATATCTTGAACTGAAGGAAAATACATGGTTCCCTTGGGTGCAAAACCACTACAAGATTTTGTTAAGATATTGCCCCAATTAAGCCATTTCACACAAATTTGGACAATTGGACTCATGAACGCACATTATGTTTAGCGTATACTCCCAAGCTCTGCAGCGCCTTAAAAGTGCACCATGAAGCCAATTAACTTTGACTTGGGTCTTGAATGGGACACTGAAAACAAGAGAAGAAGAAGGAGAACTCACTTGGGAAGTTTATTCAAAATACAGAAAATGAAACAAAAACAGCGGGTAACACCAGATGTCAACATTGTCAGCTACTGAAATCGTTGTTGAAGAGGCGTGTCAGCCAAGACAGCCGAGCAATATCCAGTGCCTTCAGCATCTCAGGACGGATCTCATCCACCCCCGGCGCCTTGCCACCGAGGAGCTTTTTGACTATCTCAGAGACCTCCGCCGGGGATATCAGTGAGATGCCCCCCTCCCCGGATCGCCTCTGCTGTTTGCAGATGATGTGGTCCTGTTGGCCTCTTCAGACCACGACCTTCAGCATTCACTGGGGCGGTTCCTGTAGACGGCGCTGAAAATGCTCGTATAAATTATGTTGTTTTGGGAATCATTGGAAATGTTGTCGTTTCGGTACGAGGACGTGCCATCCTGGCATCTTTACTTTACTTTTACATTTACTGTCTATTTTGCCAGTTTCCCTGCATTAGCAACTAACTTATTGTTATTCCTGGATATAGTGGTCTGGATTCATTCAGATCTAGAAAGTATAAATGCAAAATCTGAGCTAGTTAAAAGAAAAAAAAGATCAGACTGTAAATGGGATACACAGTATTATGTACATTTAATTAGTTCTTCAAACATGTCTACTTTGATAGAGTCAGTCCTCACTGCGGCTGGAGTGGCAGAAAAAGATCGGATGTAGCATTTATCTGTTTGCTCAGATGTTATTTTTTACATATCTTCATAGGGGATGTGACAACAGTACACATTTGTAAGGAGTGTTTAATTAAAGCTCCTGGTTAGATTACAAGATTCTTTGACTTTTTGTTTTCTTCATGACAGGTTCCATACCCTTTCTCTCTATTTGCAAACCCACTTCTCATTCCTCTGATCAAACACCTTGAAAGATAAGCTGACTTTTAATAAATTGGCAAAGAGGGAAGAGAGCGATAGAATGAGGAAGTGAGAGCAATTTTTTTTTTTTTTTTTTTTAAAGTAGAGAGAGAGAGAGGGCAATCGGGCTTGAGGCTTATTAGTTCCACCAGTTCATATCCTCCCTCTAATACCTGCACTGTTGTATCCTTTGCATCTTAAACAGGTCTGTTTGCTTTGGGCTAAAACTTGGGTATTGCTTGATCATGCAGACAAAAAAAGTCAGGTGGTATGAGCTGTGTGTGCACGAGCGTGTTTGTCTTGCAGCAGGAGATCTATGCACCATCTTTGCAGGGGGAGTAAGAAGGGTTAGGATAGAAAGTATATTAAAGAGAGGGGGGTCAGAAGTTTTGGGTGTATGTGTCTGTGTGTGCACCACATAGACAGGTGAGTGATGGAAATGGAGTGCAAACGCAAGAGAGGAACTGAAAGACACACAAAAAGGTAGCACGGGGAAAAGGTTTAGAGAAAGACCATTTGATCAAGTTTCCACCTTGAGTGTGGCTAGAATGACAATGACTCCATTATGTGAGGAGAGTGTGTGTCAAGGATGCTACCATCACACGAGGGAACAGGGAGCAAACCTTCAACGGGGACATTAATGACAGATTCCTGAGTAGATTTCTCTCATTGTATTCATGACTTTTCCATTTAATTCAGCTCAGCTAGACATGTCCTTAATTCACTTTTCTCCCTCATACCTTTGAGCTTAGTGAAAACAGTGATTGGACATCAGAGCAGCTCACGGTGGACTCAGATCGACTCCCGATCAAGCATTAAAATGGAGCTCCATTAGAGCTTTATGATTTAAAGAAATGGTAGCATAAGAGATATATGGGTGATGGTGTAAGTGTGAAGAGTGACCACGTGAGGGAGATACCTGAATACATACAGTATGTCAAGCAAGGCTAATTAACACAGCAAAGCATCAAAGCCTGCTCAGCTCCTTGAGAGGGACCTTGCCTGCCAGGAGGTGAGAGCTCCACAAAAAGCCAAGTGTGTGTTTATGTGTGGATATTGGTATGCATGTGGGCGCCGGTTTGGGCGTACACAAACTTTTTCCTGTATAAAGATTCTGTCCTTAGACCTACATGACCCAGCACATAATTACAAACTCTGAAATCCAGATGGCGAACAGAAGAAGCATTTCCAATTTCTCACGGAACCTAACACCCTTTTACCCTCATTTGCTCTGGATAGTTAGTTAAAGGATAAGACAGGCCATATTGTACTTTTTTTTTTATACTGTGAGCCAATTCAATGAGAGGTCCAACGCAGAGTGAATTGATCCTTGCAATTTTGTCAGTACCAGACATCCCTTTAACACAGATCAGTTGACACAAATGTGTCACAAATGTGTCATCTGATTAAGTTTTGGAAGTACATCTGACAAAAATGGTTGTAAACCCCTGACGTGCATTTCCAGACCCAAATTGAATGAATGTATGGCTCCGTCCATGCTACGTTGAGGATCATTTCTAGTCATTGCATTCTAATGAGCATAGGCCTCCAATTAATTAAGAAACTATTGGAGCAGCCTTCAACCAATCAGCATTGGCCAGGATAAGAAATGTGTTGTATGCTGAAATCATAGACCGATTATAAAAAGTGGTAGTAGCTTCCGTTACGCCACCCATTGGTTTCTTGAAGAGCAATTTTGAAGCTTAGGCCTTTGCCATGTTGGCAGCACTTACCTCCGCCTTACTCCTGGCTAATCCAAAAACATGCAAAGAGGTGGAGCATTGGTGGAGATGAGGTGAGTCAAACCAAGCCTGCTTGCTAAAACCTGAAAGCACCTTGCTAACCACCTGTCACTCAAAGCAGCCATGTTCTTAATTATGTCTAACTTTCAGCCATAGTACAATGCAAACATGTGAGTTATATACAAATTCACTCATACAGTTCTCACAAATGGAAAAATTTGGCTCCAGAGACCTAAAACGCCTGTTGTGCCAGGCTGTAAACATGTTTATTTCTGCTGCAAAGTTGGGCATTTTAACGAGGGTTTGTGGGGGTTGACTTGCTTTACTCAACAGCCTCAAGTGGCTATTGGAGGAACTGCAGATCGTGACATTTCGTGCTGGCTTAATTCTTACACTTCGCAGGTTGCCACTTGGATGAAACTACATTTCGAAACAAATGCTTGACTTCAACATTACACTTCGCCACCCCCACTGGTTGCTGATTGGTATAGCCTTCAGAGTGGCTGAGCAAACCTTCAAGCAAACAGGGTTTCAAGACTGTAATCACAGCAGAGAAAGAAGCAGTGCCAAGCTCGTAAACCACTGCTTTAATAAGCAACAAAAAAAAACAATAGTAAGGAAGGGAAAAGCAGCTATATCACTGTTGTCTTCCCTCAGTTGCCTTCTCAGCAAAAGCATAATGATGATGGACAAGAGCAGCTCTGTGCAACAGCAAGTCCACTTTAGTGTAATGATTCTGGGTTTTGGAGCGTGTACCGGTACAACGCACAATCATGTTTCCACTCAGAGAAATACTCAAGGGCGCTAACCGGCCATCAATCTGTCACTGGTTAGTAATGGAACAGAAATGTGTGGATCTGGAGAAATAGGCAACATGCAGTGCTGACAGTTAAGCACTTGTAAGGGCCATAAAACACAGCTCCAAGTTGCGGCCACAGCACATCTGTCCATTTGCAATAAAATAGAGAGCCAATAAAAGTTGATATCAAGGTGGTGAAGCAGGGATTTATTTACAACGAGTCCGCCAAGATGATGCAAAAAGAAAAAAAAAAATGTGTGAGTGCAACAAGGAGGCAGGAGAAGTGTGTGAGGGGGAAAGATGTTGGGACATGTAGCACTTTATTTGGAAGTTGTCATCTCAGTGTAACATCTGGGTCCTGTCTGGCACCGTTTCTTCCCATCCCCCAGTTTTACATGACTGTGTCTCTTCATGTTGCAGTCTTGTTCACTTTTCACTTGAATCCAGTTTTCTGTCTTTGGCTTTAAATCACATGCTCCACCAACATACACTTGACTCGCTGAATCCTCAAACCTATTAACAAAATGTCTATCTTCCAAAATGACTCATATGCCTGTAGCACATCTGGGCTACCGTGGGGGTTCCTCGGAGATACAAACGACCCGCTGAGCCACAAAGTTCGTTTTACGGTTCCTTTTTATTCCTTCACACACACAATTGCTGCTCTCGCTTCCGGCGCTCTCCTGCCCTGCCTCCGAGCGTCCGTCCAGTCGCTGCCTTCCCTCCTCCTCACCAGGTCCTGCTCACTTATCAAGGAGAGAAACCAGTCCCTTGATTCAGTTCAGCTGCGCCAATTATCCTTCTCCCGGCACCATTCCCTGAACCACTCCATCACTCTCTCCCCCTTGCAGCTGAGCTAACCACGCCCCGTCACCACAATGACCTTCACAAAATTCATTCATACTAGTGTTTTCCCATCTGATCTGATCAGTTTATGGTTGCGGTTTGAGTATTTGATTTTTTGATTTTATACACTTTATTAATCCCCGAGGGGAAATTTCTTCACTACAGCAGGGGGGCTCTCAGGGGGGAGATGCTGCAGCAGGCTGCCACTAGCGCGGCGCCAGGTAACCTGACCTGAGGTGCATGTTTTTGGATGATGGGAGGAAGCCGGAGAACCCGGAGAGAACCCACGCAAGCACAGGGAGAACATGCAAACTCCGCACAGAAAGGCCCAGGACCGGATTCAAATTTTTGCTGTGAGGTGACAGTGCTAACCACTGCACCACCGTGCCACCCAGTACGATTAGGAAGCAAACTGTAGGGAACAGTCTAGAAACATTGACATCAATAATGCTTTGTAATGCTCCCCACATTATCAGTTAATGGCAACTACTGGATGATTAAAAGGATGATGAATCATGGGAAACCACACTTTCAAAACTCTAATCAAGTTTCCTGAGTTTGCCAACTTTTTTTTTTTTTTTTTTTGCTGCAAAACATTTTCTAGTATGAAAAGAAATACTAAACAAACAGTCCATGCTGATGATTATGTGATGAAGACACTCTCATTCTGCTCCACTCATCTGAATCTTATATATCTCGTGCATTATTTCCCACTCTTTACACGACTATCCATTTCTAATTACGAATAATGATCACCATGTGTGATCCATCTGTTGTTGGGCAAACTTCAAATGAGCGATATCTGCCAAATTCATTTGGCGAGACATCACCGTCAGCTAAGAGGGTGAGCTAGAAGCTGAGAGTGTGTGAGATTGTCACAGCAGATGCTTTCAGGCAGCCCAGCCTGCGTTCATCGTCCTCACTCTCCCATTCCCACACATCTGCTCAGTCTGGTCCTCTTCCAGCCTCCTCCTTCTATCCTGCCCTTTATCCTCCCCTCTCCCCTCCCCACTGTCCTGCCCTCGCCTTACTAAACCCATTAGCTGCGGTACACACACACACACGGCACTCTCTTATGTAAAGGCTGAGGTTTAAACACTGTATGGAGGCTAGAGGGAGCGAGCTGTGACAATAATGCGGTAGCCTCCCTTGAGCGACTGTCCTCTGTGTTTAATAGGGTTATAAATAGTTAAGATATTACTCCCTTGTTCATACAGGAGTAACTTCCGCCATGCAGTCAGCTGAAAATTATCTTGAAAGGATCATAGGCAGGAAGATATGCTTTGAAAACAATGGTTCACGGAAACCAATGAGATGTTTTGACAATTTTCTGAGGGCATGGGCGTGAAGTACACCTCATTGCAAAGCCAAATAGATTTCCACATAGACTATTCACGCATTAAACACACACTGTCAGAAGTTAGCTTGTGCCTGTGGATTTAAGGAATACTGCCAGTGGTTTTATAGCATTCATTTACATTAGCCTTCACAAGCTACTGGGCACACAACCTGGTATCACACCAAAGAATTTAATACACTTGTCAGTCAACGAAACAATTATGTTCCATGGTTTGGCCTCATTTAGGCATGGGAAGGAAGGTGGCTTGGGTTTAGGTACTAAAAAACCTGTGATAAGAGTTGGGAAAGATAATGGTTTGGGTTAAAATAAGTAATTTTATGAAAGTAACATTTGATACGTTACATAAATTGACCTTCCGCATAGATTTTTTCTGTCTCAAAGACTCAAACACCAGACTCCCCGGTGTTAATCCTGTCCTATGTATGTTCCATCCAAGCATCCCTAAACTCTTCCAGATGCAGACTTTATCACTCTTTGATAGTCACATGACCCATGACATGCGTGCACGTGTCATACCCAGGTGAGGCAAAATGTGACACTGACACGGTATCCTCTTGTGGACTTAGGGTTTTATTACACACTTTGTGTTTGATACCGCACTTGGTCATAGAAAGGTATGAAATGGCAGCAAAACCCTTTTGTTTGGTTGTCTTTGGGCTTTTGCCACTATTGTGCATTATTAAGAGTGAAGTGATTCTTGTTGTTCTGGGTTTTGTACCCTCATGGTTGAAATGCACTTATTGTAAGTCGCTTTGGACAAAAGCGTCAGCTAAATGAAATGTAATTTAATGTAAAAAAGTGAGTGAGTGAACAGGGGAGTAATTTGAACACAGCCGTAGTCTCGCTTTGAATTCAATATGACTATTAAGCAGTTTCAAATCTGAATCACATTCAATTAGGTTGATTTACAATGTTTTTAAAGCTGAGTTTATCCATTTTAGTGCGCTCTTAAAATCATGCCAAAGAGACTAAATATAGGCAATTCTTCTCAGTGAACAAAATGTCACTAAAATAATGAAACACACAAACAAAAGCCTAAGTTTTACTCAAAACTCATCTTTAACCTGTGCCAGTGCAGAACATGTGACTTGAAAGGAACATTAAGTATACGCATACAAACACGGATTCAAAGCTGCATCCCAAATTAGCTATTATGATTCAGGTAATATCCTCTAAATTTGGCAGGTTGTCGAGCTGTTTAGTAGTTGTTAATGAATGTTGTAATTCAGCAAGGGAGAGAATGTTTTATCTTTGTATTATTCTCCACCACCTCCACCGTGCAAGTGTGCACAGTAAGCTCGAGACCTACCGATTTTCAGACCAAGAACCTCATTACCACAATGCATAATTTTGATATTTATTTTTATTGCCCTAAATGCTCTCTCGGCAGTTATTGCAATAAATAAATGATAAATAAACTTAGAGAGAACGTAGCTCTGCTTTGCATTGATGTAGTTTGCATCTGTCCTCTAAACTACTACCCCAAACAAATTCACTTATTACTGCTGCTAATTGTAGTTAAGTATGTTACAGAGCAAATCGTCTGTCAAAGTCACACTACTACCATCGATATTTAGGATATAATGTCACTTTAAACCACTGCTAAGTCACTACACAACATTTTCTTTCATTCATTCACTTGTATCTTTCTTGTTTGTCTCAGAAACCCTGACAAGGGCCTTCAGTTCCTGATCTCACGAGGCTTCATCCCAGACACGCCCATCGGTGTAGCCCACTTCCTGCTACAGAGGAAGGGCCTGAGCCGACAGATGATCGGAGAGTTCCTTGGCAACAGCAAGAAGCCCTTCAACAGAGATGTCCTGGAGTGAGTAGCGGACAGGATTCCATACATTATTGCCTGAAATCTTTTTTGATGATTCTCCTCGGCAATCCCTCTTCATTTCAGGGAGATCAGGGGTCAGGGTCAACTACAGCCCTGGATTCAGTATGGGGTTTATCACAAGGAAAATCTTCAGCCTTATTAGTTACACGCTGTGCATATGTTTTATAGTTTATACGTTTTCAAACTTAGTTTGCTTCTACTGATTCCCTGAAATCCAAATGCGAAACATACATTGTAACTTCAGTACCCAGTCATTCCAGTATTCCACTCATTGTGGATTTAATAATCCACAATCACCTTTTGGAGCACAGGGAGATGTACTCAGGTGTATGGGATACAGTTCTACTGTATGTGGGTGTTTTGTATGAGCATATGTGTCAGGCATGGGAAGAGGTTGTGTGTGACATTTGTGGCTTTGTGCGAAACAGTGTGTGTACATTCTTACTCATCCCTTTCCAGAGTTGCTAGTTGACTATGTCTTGGCTGATTCCACATGACATCTGTGTAAATATATACGTAAATATTCAGGAACTCAGATCAGGGTGCTCTAACTGAATCAAGGTTTGTGCCTTTGAAGAGGCAGTCCCAAGATTTTTGTATTGGGATTCCTTAAAGTCCAACTGAAATCAAATTGCATTTTTCTCTCTGCTACAACATAAATAACGGCTTTGAAAATGACTTGAACAAAAATAAAAACCGCAGGGAAGAAGTTTATATTCAATATTTTGTGTTACATGAATTAGCCCTTTAGGGTTGCTTTTCATAAATGTATTCGAACACTGCTCTGATACCGTATTTCAATACCACCAATCAAATCTTTCATAAAGCAGTATTGTTACTGTTCTGTCATCGGCAGAGCAGATGGTCACACCGAGCTAAACAGCAGCCTGCTACACAACACAGGAGCCACAGACAACTCACTTATGCTTTCCTGCTTCTTAGCCATCTTGCAAACATGAGCACATATTTTCCTGCACCTTAACTTACTGACCAAGACACCCAACAAACATTAACAGGGGAAAAGGACACTGCTAACAGCAGTTTGCATGCTGGGTAGCTAATTAACTGCTCAGCTGCAGCACATTAAACAGCATGTACATGTATTTGCAAATGCAAATTTTACTTAGGTCCGGTTAGATTCTGGTGTGGTTCCCAGTCCTCAAAATCACAACTGACAACGCGATGTCTTCCCACGACATGTAGGCTGCAGAGCAAGTTTGTTTGCTTTGTCTCTCGTTCCCTGCGGTGCCCCAACACTCTGGCAGCCTGCCAGCTGTTGTCAGTCAAACACACACACACAACACAGCCCACAGCTGAGACAAAAAGGAGCTCTTCTGACATTTTCCCAAGGACCTCTTTTATTTTAATCAAAAAAAATATATATAAATGTGATTTCTGTTAGACTTGAGAAAGAGAAGTTTTGAAAACAAAGCAACAGAGGCCAAGGTATCCTGACTTTTAATCATCCGGATGGTGCACGCTCAAGTGATGTCAAATCCTTCCCTTCCCATGATCATAATCATGGATCATTGGTTAGACCAGCGGCTCTTTAACTACCAGCCTGACAGCCAGATCAGGCCTTTTAGATATCCTTAGATTTTTGAGTCCTTAGTATCGGGCAAACTTAAAAAATGATGGAACTCCGATCATGAATCAGCCCTTGTCCACAGCATCTTTGCCAAGCCAATCCAATATAAATGTGATAGCATCACGTTTACTTTTTTTCATTCAATTAAAATTCTATATTCATTTAGCTCAGGTTATCTTAAGGCACTTAACATAGGAAAGTCCTTACAAAAGAACCTTACAACATTACAGAGAGAAACCCAACAATTCACAATTCCCACATGAACGATAGCTGGAAGGAAAAATAACTCCCTTTTAACAGGAAGAAAACCTCCAACAAAATCATGCTCAGAGGTGGGCGGCCATCTGCCTTGACCAGTTGGAGTGAGAGGAGAGCAGAGAGAGAAAAAGGATTTGACAGAAAACATCGTACAACTCTAATTTAATTTTATCAAGCCATTATGCAGAACCTCGAGGTGCTTTTTTGCTCTTTGTGCATAGGTAGAGTCTTGTCAACACAATAACTCAAGACCTTTACAGTCCACAACATATTATTCAAGTAAAGCTGGACAATTAAGCAATTTTGTAATGACCAAATGCCTGGAAAGCAGTATGTAACAGACAAAAGATATAATTGATAAAAAATTGTATGTTCATAAACACTTAAAATGCTTTTATATCCGCTTTCAACTACAATATACTTTGTTAAACCATTTATGAAATGTTTGTGTACATCACATCAAGGGGAATCAATGAGTGCAAGTGTTCATTAAATACTGACATTTAGTATTATTATAGTTTTAACGCATCTAAGAGCTATTGAAAGCATTTTTATATCCTTTTCTGAACAGTCAAAAAAAAAATTGAAATAAAGGCACCAAAAAACTAGATGAACCCAGAGGTTTAGAGAACAAGGACAGATGTCTCTGTCTGGTATTACTCATCAAAATAAATGTGAAGACGCTGCAACACCCGCACGTGCACGAATGACTCACTCCCCCCTGTAAGTTTCATTCCAGGTCATTAACCTGATTACCGTTATTTGCTTTGAAACTGCAAACACCCCCCTCCCCCACCACCACCACCCATTTGTCTTCTCTGCAGTTATTTCCATCTTTCAACACTCTTTGCTTGATCTGAGTAATTGTCTTTTCTATTCTATTACATTTTCCAATTCACCAATTATCTCTAAATTTGCATATTAACTTGATGAGGTTCTGCAGATCTTCCTTTTATCCTCCTTTTTGTACAAGTTACCAAACCAAGAACACACTTCTAGTCTTTGCAAGGTCAGACAAACATGGCACAGCACTCTACCTAGTTGTTCATCCTCATCTAATATCCATATTTTCTTAAATGGACTCCATCATGGTTCCAAAGACATTTTATTAACAGGATTATGCTTTTAAGGGGTCAAACTCCAGTTCACAGCACGGACACACTCTCAGAGCAGGTGACATTGGGATATATAGATGTGTGTTTTTCCCATTTCTCCCAGCAGCATTCAAACAGCATAACTCGGGATGGAAGTGATGTTGAGGAGGAACATGATGAGAGTGCAAAGTGTGTGTGAGAGCACTTTCGATAAAGTGTAGTCACAGGAGAGCGGGTGAGGGATAGCAGTCTAATGTGAAAATCACTCATGGTGATTTACCGAGCCTGAATGCATGTGTGCGTGTGTGTATGTTTCTGTGTGCATCGGGCTTTTGTGAACACATACGTGTGTATATTTGTGTTTGGCTTATCTCGTGTCGCTCTCATGTATTATTGAATCTTCCTCCTCAATTTAAAAAAGCAAATGTGGCCTCATTCTCTTCACATTTCTTCAAGTATAAACAACAATACCTAAAATGTCTCAAGTCAATTAAGCCAAATTGTGGTTACATATTTGGGTTCCAAGAAACGTGGCACCCCAAGGATTTATTTACCAATAATATAGTGTACTTGTTAAGTGTGGAAAAATTAGATCTGTTTTCAGCCTGCCATGGACTTATTGGCTGTTTAGAATATGGCTTCATCCACTATACTCATACCTGCCATCACAGCTTTGTAAACATATAATTGAACTGTTATATGCAGACAGATGTGTCTATTTCCCTTCCAGGTACTGTATAGAAATCAAAGGTTATGCATGGTAAACAGTATGTTCATACACATGTGTTTGTGTTCCCGTGTGTCCTCCCATGCGTGTGTGTTATAATGTTTGAGTGTGTGTGAGGAAGAGACGGGAGGGGGAGGAGAGGGCTGATGTACTTAGGCCAGAGAGCATCTCGTCTGACATAACATAAACAAGGAGTGACAGCCGGGGAAGAGGGGAGAGAGAGGTGGTGGAGCGAGGGAGTGAGTCATGAAGAGGGCGATCAGAGAGGCTCGACAGTCAAGAGAGTTGATCAAGAGGACGATCAAGCCAGGCTCCCTGTGTACAATAAGCTTAACCTTTGTAAGCATTGTGTGGAAAATGGTCTCTTTAAATCCAACCTCTCGTAGGCCAAGTTAAACACTCTAAAGTTGAACTGCCTAAAGTGTCAGTAATGTTATGATTATTCCCTGCATTAGTAATTACAAATACAGCTATGAATTAAGGGTATAATGGCACATATGATGTTGTTCACAATTATATTAAAATAATTGTTTTTTAAATCATGTTGACATATTGGCAATATCCCAACTTGTTGGCGTAATGATGTCACACTATTACACACAGCAACAACAAGCAAGTTTTACTCTAACTTTGAGTGTACAACTGCTGTTGTACACAAAATAAACAAGTGAGAAATCATTTTAGAGTTGACTGAATATTCAAAGGCAATTTTTGGTTATTTGAAATATTGTAGTATTTATTTGGGGCCATATAGCCCACCCCTCCTGAGCCCTGTCGCCTCACAGCAAAAAGTTCAAGGGAAATTTGTATTATCCACTTTCCCAAAACATGCATGTTTATTTTCAACTGTTAAAAGCAGTGTGTATTCGACCAACATAAGCAGGTGTAGATCATAGAGGGCCAGGTACTTCTATTAGTATTATGAGAGGCCATAGCAGCAGCAGCAGTATTTTCAGAGGTAGCAGTAATAAAATAAATAATACATGCAGTAGTGGCAACAGTGACTGTAGTCGTAGTACTATCAGTAGTACAATCAGTACTAGTAGTATAATAGTTGTAGACATAGGGCAAGAGGTGGTAGTAGTTGGAGTGACTTGTGGTACTAGAAGTAGTGATAGTAGTAATAATAGGAGACATATGATAATAATTTGATTACAGTAGTAGAGCTAGGCGTACTTCTTGTAATATTAGTGCGGGTAATACAAGTGGTAGTACTAAATTAATATATACTTCCAGGTTTTCTTACTGTGAGCAGATTTGGATGTGGTCCCATGTTGTGGTGTACGTTGTGAAGGCCGTACTGTAGACTCAGCTGTCTGACTTTTTGCTGGGGCAGCATTGTGTCACAGTCAAGTACTCACCTCATTAACTCGCTTTGTTCCCAGTAATCTGTAGTGTGTGTGGGTACGTGCAAGTATTTCAGTGTTTCCTGCAATGCAACAAACAGAAAAGATCAGAGGTAGGAGGAAACGTCTCGACACCGTTACTGTACTGTATGTGTTGAAGACTTTGAGATCAACTCCATCATCTTTCTTTGAACATGCTGTCCCTAGCCGGAAAAAAACCCAAAACAACCTCATAGTAAAGATGACTTTATCGCCAACTGGTGCAGATAAGTTTGAAGTAAACCACATGAAAGCCAGTCCGTATTAGAAAAAAAAAAAAAAGGACTTTAATTTCATAGTTTGATTATCATTCCACTTTGTACCTCGACAGAACACCTCACATCAAAGCAAGGAAAACTTTCAAGCCTCCCTCCCCGTTCCCAAAGTCACCTTTCACTTCAAACCTTATTTCACCTCCAAATTGCCCACGTTGTATTTATCCCCACTCTACTCATTGGACAGGATATTTTGCTTTTTTAATTAAAATCATTAAGCTGGGGTTGTCAGATAATAGGAGGATTTTCTGCTCTGAGGCATTGTGTGTGTGTGTGTGTGTGTGTGTGTGTGTGTGTGTGTGTGTGTGTGTGTGTGTGTGTGTGTGTGTGTGTGTGTCTTGTCAGCTATGGCCCAGAGAAGATAGCTGGGCCCAGTCTTATCCCTGGTGTCCGTGCGTGGCTAATACCTGCAGTAAGCAGAGTGGTGCTGTGACTAGGAAGCAGATGAGCGAGACTTCTGCATCTCTTATCTCGGGTGTCCATCCACAGGTTCATCCAAACCACCACTGAGGGGGCAACCACTGCTATCATACCGATCTGCTGCTATGACCTTTGCTATACATTTTTATATTTTTTCCTCCCCTCTTGTGTCTTGTGTCTTCCTTATCTCACCCCTCTCTCCTCTCTGCTCCACAGCTGTGTGGTGGATGAGATGGACTTCTCAGGCATGGAGCTGGACGAAGCACTGAGGAAGTTTCAGGCCCACATACGTGTCCAGGGAGAAGCTCAGAAGGTGGAACGTCTTATCGAGGCCTTCAGGTACTTCAAACCAGACTCTCATAGAAGCTACTGCTTTATATATATATATCTTGCAGTATTTTCCTACGTATTTGATGGAACGTACATTGTTTCATGTCTCGTCAATCATTTTGGCATGGCAGATGGATCTAAATCCTACAATACCCATGAGTGTTGGCTGCCACTGGAATGGAAAACAGGCGTAAATCCTAAACCATTTTCCAACATACCCATGTAGCTAAATTAGCTAGTTACTAGATATTACGGTAGACAAAATTGAGGGTCAATAGTAATGTGCTGATATCAAGGAAGATTTTGAGTTAAATTTGCACAAATTTGCCACAGTCATCATTTTAAACTACACATTATGCCAGGTGAGAGTGAAAAGCTTAATGAATGATCAGTGATTACTGAAAAGACATGCAAGAGAGAGCGGGATGATGTGTGTGACTAATGTATTAATACTCAGAAATATTTTTGTGCAAATAGAACATGCAAAAAAAGGAGCTGGATATGAATATTTATCATCTTGTAGGTTATGCAAAATAACCCTCATTTGGTTTCATTTGTTTTGCACTGTAACTCTGGGCGTGTTGGTTTTGGAGTGGGTGTAAAAAAAAAAAAAAAAAAAAAAAAAGGAAAATCAAATTCTGTCACTCAAGAATTACCTCAAGGCCAAACTTGTCTTGCAGTGCTTTGAGATGCAATTCACAGTTTTTTTGATCATGAAATATGCCAGCATCAAGTGTCATGCTGAGGTACAGATGTGAATTTGTGATTTTTTTTTTTATTCGTGAGATGAGTTCAAGTTTCTTTTTTTTTTTTTTCCCTGCAGCACTGCACAACAAATATGAAAAGAGAGAACACGAAAACATGCCAGTATAACACAATTTAATCAGATAACGTCGACATTCATGTACACAAAAAGCACATGCACACAACATTTTTGAGGACAACTGAAGAAGTCTTTAACTGGGACCATGAATCTGTTTCAGCACATTTTAGTCTTTCTTTTCTTCGTGGCTACAATGAAAGCGTTAACAATCCAGCCTCCATCGCCAGGCAGGGTGTAATTTCTGGCCACAATTTGCAACAGTGTGACAATTTGCGGTGCAGCTGTGGCACTGTGTGTTAATGCTAACTGTTTGTCGTATAACCCCCCCTGGAGTAACAACCACCTGTCACCGTTGTCAAGGTGCCCAATGAGAAGAAACATGAATGCATTGTCACAGTTAGTGGGCAGAGAGGTTGGCTCTGGTAATGTTTGGACATCGGGCTGGCTCTGCATGTTATCAGGAGCAGGAGAGGAGGAGGATGGGGGGGAGGGGAGAGAGGAGACACGAACTGGGAAAGGAAGGGAGGAAGGGAAGAAAAAGGAAAGAGGGAGGATGGTTTATAAATAACCAGCGTTGCATAACTGCCACTGCCTCCCTGTGCCTGCCTCCCCTCCTCCTGGGCTTTGAAATGCCTCCAAACACACACACACACACACACACACACACACACACACACACACACACACACACACACACACACACATAGAGAGAGACAGAAATCTCCAAAGTAAGAGATGGGGATTTGAAGCAGCAGTGAAAAAGAGCAGGGGGGGAAGTGAAAAGCAGCCAGCAGCCTCGGTATCTGCTGCGTCAGTGTACTAATGAATGAGCAAATATGAACCAGCTCCCGTTGCTGCAGATGTATTCAGTTTATATTTTCAATTCTGCCTCACAGTATAGTATATCTTTATTTACTCATTCCACATTTGCTGTATTTTCTGTCTGCCCCCATATTATTATAGCCATATAGTCATAGATGAGGATCAAGCTTGTATAATTTTGTGCTAAAATCTGCCCGTAAAGCACATAATGACTGGTGGATTACACCATCTTTAGTGATCTGTAAGAGGAGCAAAATTGGTTTGGGAAAACAGTAGCAAATGCCAAATTTGAAGTCTAACAAATCCACTCAGTGAGAAGCATCATGTGCCATTTTACCCTGTCATTTTTGTTCTGTGGTTAGTTGTTTTTTCCATGGCTCTCTGTGCAAGAGTAAGAGCATACTCATAAAGCAGCACAAATGTAGGTTTTTCACTGCATGGGGCAACATTAGGATTCACAGACAAGGGTGTAATTATTGGTTGCTGTCGAGTCACCGTTTTCACACATTGAGATGTGAAAGTGATCTGTGATTATCACGCCAAAACAAATACGGGATGAGGGACACAAAAGAAGGTTTAATTCAAGGTACACAAATATGTATACATATACACACACGTGCACAAACATAAGCTTTGTGTGGGCATTTATACATAGTCTTGGGTTTGAGCCATGTCAAAAGCTCATTAAAACTTGGGTGAAAAGGTATGAACCTATGCATACTAATAGGTGTGTCTTCATTCAATCCCACAGACATACTCCAATCACGCAGCCCAGTGGGTTTGCTAAACAGTGCTACAGCCTCATGATGACTGATTAAAGTTATGATTACAGTATACTCTTCAATACAAAGCCTACAAGGTCCACACACACCTTCACATTTTCCTGCATGTTACCTTGTACAGTATATGGCTTCTTTGATTGCACATACACAGGAGGACTTGTGTTCTATATTTCATCCCCATAACCATAAAGTATCCATGCACCTCACAACACAGGAGAAATCATGTATCCCTCCCATCTAGGCATTTCTCTCTTAAACACACACAAACATACACACATATGTTAACACCTTAAGTAGGTGTCTACCAATCTGCCAGGTTCATGGCATCTATAACCTCACAACGCAGCTGCTTTTTCATTCCACACTTCTTATATTTAGGGCTTTTTTTTGGAAACTGCATCAAACTGAGCCTGGCCTCTGTCACATTTGTTTGCAGAAAAGGTGCAGAGGTAAGGGATTTCATATTTCAAAATTCATATTTCTTCACACTGGCACAATGACAGCTTGCATAAATCCAGCAACCAAGCCCATGAATGTGAGGTCTATAGGTGGACTTTTTCCAGCATTTGGGTAATGTGTGCAAATAAATACTATAAAAGGATGGAACCTCTGAGATTGGATGAATGAATGACTGAATGAAACCTTTATTGTCCCTTGGGGAATTTGATTTGCACGAAAAAAAAAACCAAGGATCATAATAACTTCATAAAAACCATGATTTGGGAGCTCAATAAAGGACATAAGGTGCAAGTTGAAGAAAGCGCCAATCTGATCAGAGCTTGTGAAGCAGTGAATCAACTATGATTTAGCCAGTTTAAATCATGGTGCACTGAATTGTAATGTAAATGATACTGCACCACTGGCTCCCAATGTATCTTACCACTCAGTTTAAGAGCCCTGTGTAGTTTCTTCTCATTTTGTACAGACAATGCTCTCACTACCAACACTGAATACAAAAGGTCAATATACTCTGGATGAAGGTCAGAGTCAGGATAAATCTGTCCACATTCAAACTTCAGAGTTTCATTCAATCCAATGTGATAAACGTGTTTTCACACAGGCAGTGTTTCAGCAGAACACATGCAACCTCACCTACTCTGTAGTTCATCGCTGCTGAGGGGAAGCGAACAGCTTCGAGCTAAATTAAAGCCATAACTCTCATTTCAGTGTGAAGTTCTCATGCTCAGCTTGTGGTGTGATTTTATAAGCATGTAGCGTGTCCAAAGATGCCTTTAGGTTCTGAGGATAACCCATTCTCCTTCTTTTCATGCGTTACTCCATCTGTCTTTCGTCCTGTCCTCTATATTTTTCTCTCCGCATACTTTTCATCCCCTATAGCCAGCATCACCTTTTTTTTTTTTTTACATCTTATCTTCCTCCTTCTCCCTATCTGTCATTCCTACATGTATGTATCCTTTGTCATGACCCACTTTTATTACCACACTCATTCATCTCTGTCCTCACCACCGTCTTTACCCTCCACCTTTATTCTCTTGTCTCTTACACCATCTCTTATTTCATTTTTTTTTTTTAATATTTTTGTATTGTTCTCCTCCCTGCTTTCCTCTGATTTTCACTGTTTTCTGTCCCAACTTGATTAATACCCACAGCCAGCGCTACTGCATGTGTAACCCCGACGTGGTGCAGCAGTTTCACAATCCAGACACCATCTTCATCCTGGCCTTCGCCATCATCCTGCTCAACACCGACATGTACAGCCCCAACATCAAACCCGACAGAAAGATGATGTTGGAGGACTTCATACGCAACCTACGAGGTAAGTCACACAGCACTGTGGTTGCCTTCATGGGAAGAGGCACATTAAAGGAGTAAAAATGACTTTAATTAGTCGACGTAATCGGCTCATGCAGGTAGATGTGGGTTTTGGGTGCGTATATGCGTCACCAGAGAAGGGTCAAGGTGTTTTTTGAGCTGGATGCTTTACACTGTGGGCTAGTTGAGGAGCTAATAAGGCCAAGATCATACACTCAAAATGTTGACTCAGAAAGCCTTCTTCCCACTGAAGTTCCTTTAAGCATAAAACTAAATCCCTTCAGCTCTAAGGGTGCTGTTATGTGTCCGACTCTGACATCGCTACCTCAATGGCAGGTACAAGGAAAAAGAATAGCCCCTATTAATCTTAGGACAGGTGAGAACAATCACTCACAGAAGATAGAACAGAAAGAGTTTGTTTGTATATATGCACACATAACAATTTTTATATTTTCTGAACAAATCAAAGAAATGTGCAGTGCAGTATATAGTATGGCTTTACTTGTTTGCTTGACATCAATCACCTTGTTTGATTCATACACTAAATATGAAAATACACGTAGACTGCAGGTCTGAAAAGTGAAGCCAGTGTGGACTTGCCTCAAAGTGCAATACCACTAAGGGCCACCAGGGGCTGGCTCCAATATATTCTCATTCAAAAAGCATAATGTTTTCTATGAAATACAAAAACCATTATTATTTTTTCACACGTCGTTATGGTGCCATTCGATAAATTCACTCCTTCTGATCAGTATTCTGGTGGTTCTTCTGAAAATAATGACATAATAAATTAGATATTAAGCCTCAAAGAGAGGCATATTTTGTGGCGTGCCTGATTTGATTGAAATGCCTGCCTGTGCATTCAGGTGGGGGGACATTGTGTCCTCAGGTTCTCAATCAGATTCACGCCTATGCTCCTCCCCAGTTCGTCCAAATACGTTTCTGGCTTTACAAAACAAGATGGCAACAGCCAAAATCCCAGACTCAATGCTTTAAAACAACAGTTTACATACCAATGGGGGACTTCACTATGGGTTACCATTTGGTTAGACCTCATGTACAAGTGACAAATAAACTTATTTTAAGATTTGGGAGGGATAATGTTTTGTATAAAAACAGATCTAAAACTAGATAGATAGATAGATAGATAGATAGATAGATAGATAGATAGATAGATACTTTATTAATCCCACAAGGGGAAAACATTTTTACAACAGGGATCTCTGATGTCCTAAACATTGTCAACTGAATGTATACATTTTTCTCAAAAAATAAAATACATCGCCACAAGGAGGAAGAAAATTGAGGACACAAGAAACATACCATAATTATATTTTATGGCTTACAATTTTATACCACACACACACAAATGGCAAAAATCACTCACTAAATGATATATATATATATATCTCTCCGGGTTCTCCGGCTTCCTCCCATCATCCAAAAACATGCACCTCAGGTCAGGTTACCTGGCGCCGCGCTAGTGGCAGCCTGCTGCAGCATCTCCCCCCTGAGAGCCCCCCTGCTGTAGTGAAGAAATTTCCCCTCGGGGATTAATAAAGTGTATAAAATCAAAAATCAAATCAAAATCAAATATAGGATTGTCAAAAGGTGGTATTTCAGTCAGGGAAATGTTTTGTGACTATTTTTCAATAATTTGTATTTTAACTTATGCCAAAGTAAATCCTCTATAAATTCCTCTCCCTTCCCAATAACTCTTGTTGTGGACATCTGTTGTGGAGCAAGGCAGCAGATCCCCAGATGAATCAGTGGGATGGGGTGTCCAACAGTTGTTTGGATCTGCACTCAAACCTGCCTGCGTAAATTTTGGGGCTATAGATAAGGTTATATTTCTCTCCCTGCCCGCTTCACTTTTCACATTAACTCACAGCGACACAGACAGAAAGCACCTGTAAATCGTGTATCCACTATGCAGACATCTGCTCATTTGCCGAGCATTGTGAAAGAGACGGGAGCATCGCAGTTTTTACTCTCCCTCTGTGTAATCAATCAGGGACTGCTGGGGTCGATGCAGAGCAACTTTAATAGATTCATCCAGACTGTTCCTCACAATTAAATTAAGTTGGAAAATCAATTTCAGCATCTTATGCAAATTAAAATATGCCACTCTCTCTTGGCCTCTCTATTTGTCTTCTGCTCAGTTTTTTTCTCTTTCTATCTCGTCTCTTATTTTGTTTTGTGTCAGTCCGAATATTCTGCTGTCTGTTTATTCATCTGTCTTTCCTTGTTTGTATTCTGTTTCTCTTTTCTCCTCACTTGTGTCTGTCCCACACACTGGCAAAGGAATAGTTCATTCAACTAATTGGCTAAGGTTAAATGCAATTATGCACCAGAAACCAACAGTAATGAAGAACTATAGAACATATATTATCTCAATTAAAACAGACTGTCAGTGTCAAAGCTATTCTACAATGGGGCAACAGAATATAAACTAGCTTCTGTCACAAATTAATCCAGTATTCACTGTACTGTCTTAGTTTGATTTTTTTTTGTCTGTTTGAGAGGATGGTCCCAGATTTGCAGAGCAATTTCTAATTGGGTTGGCGTTCATCAATAGACCTTGTGACAAGCCAGTTTTACATTTGGAGATGATGAAAACAAGAGAGTTGATGCACGGCTCAAGTTACAGAGAAAGCAGTAAAACAATACTTAAGAGTCTGCAACCATGCAAGAGGTTCTCTGAGGCAGTGTTTGGATACAGCAATGCTTTGAGCTAATGTCAGTTTGTTGACATGCCCACAATGACAATTGTAACACATGGTGATATTAGGTATGGTGTGAAGGTAAAATTCTGACATCCTAGTTTAGTGCTTTAGCAAGCTAACAATTGCTAATTAGTACCAAACAGGATGCAAACCTAACCATTTTTAGTCTTTGGTGTTCCCTTATCTGCTAATCTAGTGCCCCATCAGTCTCACTTGCTGTGACCAAAGTTATTACAGTTCCATACTGAAGAAACCTCTTTGACGAAAGGTGAAACGTCTTGAAGAAACTCAAACAAGATCAGTTGCATTTGGTTAACACTCAGATTGAACATGATGTGGATGACTGCAAATTGTCACTGACAGAAGTCAATAGGATTCATCTTCTGTTAACAATGATGTTTGTCCTAAATTCCATGCCAATCCATCAAATAGTTGTAAAGATACTGATAGACTGAACCTATGTGGTGGAGCATTTAACATTGTCATGCATAGAGCCATGCTGCTGGCATGGCTGAAAGAAAGCAGTGAAGTCCTGAGGACTCAAACTGGTAGAAAAAGAGGGGGGGGGAAATGACAATCAGCAAAAAAACATGCTACTTATTAATCTGACACTTAACACACATTTCCCTCCGGTCATCTCCTCCTCTCCCTCTGAGTCCTTAATGTGCAGTGATGTCTCAGCGGTGTCCCAGAGTGCCTCACTGACACCACCATCGCTTGTGGCGCGGCTTCATTTTCCCCAAACACACCCTGCCCCAATGAAAACTCAATGTTCCACACATTAGTACACACACAGTACAGCTGTGTCGATATAATGGGGAGCATCTGGAGGGCAACCTTTCCGCCTAATGGCATACAACTTTACCTGCATCAAAATGCCAACGGCCTTGAAATGCACCATGTTCCAGACAGAAAATCTTCCAAGAGCGAGGCAGGATCTTATAACCTTTCACTTGCCAATTAACCTCCTATCACATTTCAGTCATTACATAATGGACAGCAGGAGACAGAATGTCAAAGAAGGACAGATGAAGAGACTGAGAGGAGCTCTCTGCTGCTCTCAATATAGTTTTTTTTTTTCGCAGTCTTTGCACTATTTGCATATCAAATAAAGTAGCAAAATGTATGTTGTTCTGTATGTATACAGCTCTCTGCAGTAGAGTATAACGTATTGGAATTTTTTTGGTATATGCATATTTGTGTGTGTCTCCTCCTGTGGTACAGACACCCCCCCAGCTCTATTTAGGCCAATGCTGACACACTTTGATTCCTCTACCAACAATAAAGCAGCTGTCACTCCATATTGCTCCAAATGAACAGAGCACATTTAAAGCAAATCACTGCATATTGTGTGTTTACTTGAGAGTAATCAGCCTTTCTGCTGTATTAGGTGTGGATGACGGAGCAGACATCCCCAGAGACATGGTGGTGGGAATATACG
The DNA here is from genome assembly GCF_029030835.1 of Brachyistius frenatus. Taxonomy (NCBI): domain Eukaryota; kingdom Metazoa; phylum Chordata; class Actinopteri; family Embiotocidae; genus Brachyistius; species Brachyistius frenatus. Next base: position 2,802,454 of record NW_027210632.1, read on the forward strand.
AAAGAATACAACTGAGAGAGTTGCGCTCCAACGAAGACCACGTCACCTACGTCTCCAAGGTGGAGCAGTCCATCGTAGGCATGAAAACAGTAAGGACACGCGCTTAAATATCCTTATAAAGATACTGTCCCCTCATTTTGTATTGTTTGAAGAATGGCTATGATTACGCAGACATACACTTGTAATCTCCATGCCGAGTCACTCACTAATTAGTCAAGCCCTTATCACTATCACCTTGGGTGCAGTGGTTAGCACTGTCACCGCACAGCCAAAAAGGTTCGGGGTTCGAATCCGGTCCTGGGCCTTTCTGTGCGGAGTTTGCATGTTCTCCCTGTGCTTGCGTGGGTTCTCTCCGGGTTCTCCGGCTTCCTCCCATCATCCAAAAACATGCACCTCAGGTCAGGTTACCTGGCGCCGCGCTAGTGGCAGCCTGCTGCAGCATCTCCCCCCTGAGAGCCCCCCTGCTGTAGTGAAGAAATTTCCCCTCGGGAATTAATAAAGTGTATAAAATTAAAAAAAAATAGTGTTAGCGGAGCACATTTATTAACCATTAAATGTCTCATCAGCAGCTCAATCATTACCTCAGGTCATTACTCCAGCGAGATACATCATTAACTACTGCCATCATTAGAATCCTTTTTTAACAGTTTATGGTTAGAAGACTTCAATGCATCTCCAAAGCACATGACACCCAACACGGGATTTTCTTTAGTTAGAAGTCAACTTCAGAGATGAAAACGCTCACATACTAACTTCTAACTATTGTGGGAATATGTCTGCCAGTTTTTATGTTTCAGACTAAACAAGTCTCAGACAGACACAGAGGCAGAAGTATTTAGCTTTATAATTGACTGATTACACTAATTCATGTGGGAATGTGCCCTCTGTGCCCACTCATAACACTGAAAGGCTGTTTGAATCTTATCAGGACACGAAGGCCTCTGAGCCCTTTATTTATAAAATATTGATAAAAATGGTTTGTTTTTTCGCAGAAACTCTCAGCTATTCAGCGTTGCAAAACATATTGCATTGAAATACAAGAGCCAATTTGAAACATTGCTTAAAAATTAATTCAAACAAATATTTATTGTGGGTTGAGATCTTCGGTAATGCTCATAGTATGGGTCTAATATATGGCAATGTTGGTCAATTTGATCAGCCCATTCTTGTTGTTCAGACCGAAATATTTCAGCAAATATTGGACTGATTGACATGCAATTTAGCACAGACATTTGAGGTCCCTGGAAGCGGTTACGTCAGCTACTGTACAGTGAAAATAGCAAAAATACCAACAACCATCAGCCTCAGCAGCACATTATATGTGTATAGGCAAATGCTAGCATGAATTAATTAATTAAACTAAGATATGTAGGGGAGACCAGGGCTTGTTGTCACATGGGTAAGTTGTCACACTGCTTTTACTTCCAACACTAGAGGGTGCTACTGAAAAATTAAATATAGGTTTTGTGCATTTACTTATTCTGATGCAATTTCCTGTCTGGGAGCGGTCAGCGATGCTGTGAACTGAAGTTAGCAGAAATTAACAGTCTTTCACACCCCTGAGTAAAAACATGTCACCCTTTCCCAGTGATGCCAGTGCCAACCACCAACCAACTCAGATAAAGAGTGTTCCCCAGGCGAGACAACCTGTGTGCCAGAACTGCATTTCTGACCTTGAGTCTGAGTCAGATATGGTTCTGTTCAAAGGTTGTTTGAGATGATTCTCCAGCTGTTTTAGTTCAGACTTTCTCTTATTAAAAAATAAATCTTGAAATTGTATTTGTCAGGTTTATTTCTTACGATATCCAGTGTGACAAATTATCCACTGATGGGGCAAATTTACAAACATGCACATCAGCCTTTTTGACTGCCTATAACTCTGTTCTGAAGTACGATCTTAAATTATGTTGAATACAGAAAATATGCCAGAGACTTTCTTCTTTCATGTATAACTATATGATTTATGGATCCCAAGATATATAAGAGAGAGTGAAAAGTCTGACAACTAGCCCCGGTCTCACCTACAACCCATAGCCTTCAGCCTCACAGATTATTGTAAACTCTGCTCATGTTCTCAAGGACATCAGCTGAAATGTGGAAGGTGACAACATTGTAAATGGTTAACAAGATGCTCCCAAATTAGAAAAAAAAGAAAAGATAATACTTTATGATGACGAAGGGTATGTGCAGAATGTTTTCTGAGAAAGCTAAGATCCTCAATATGTGCAGCAAGATGTTCTATCAGTCCGTACTTCACCGTAGTCTGCTGGAGAAGCAGCTTTGAGGCTGGCAACACCAACAGACTTGGAGGGCTCTGAACAGACCGTTATCCTTTATGGGTGATCCTGACCACCCTCTCTACCACCTACTGGACAGACAGCCGATCACTCTCTCTAACACGCTAGTTCAGCTTCACTGTCACAAGGACAGGCACAGGAAACCTTTCCTGCCCAAAGCAATAAGTCTCCACAACACCTCACCTCTGTCTAAAAGTGAACTCCCCGCTTTATAGTTCTGTCTGTTTTGCTCCACGGTAACTGTGGTCATGGTGAATTTAAACATCTTTATGCTCCCACATTCCGCCACATGTATTCTACAGATATAGATTTTTACCATATAAAACACGTAAACATTTTGATTAGTTTTAAAATCTCAGTTACATCCTGTTAACTTTCCAAATGACATTGAAACTCTGACATTGAAAGGATTGCTGTTTCTTTCCTCTTTTTTTTTTTTTTTTTTTGGGGGGGGGGGGCGCTTATGCCTTTAAGTGTCTCCCAGTGATAGATGAGTAGCCATAGGATGACAGAGGGAGTGCTGTCATGGCCAAAACAATGATGGATTGTTGTGACAGGAAGTGACTATTCCTGCCAATGAGAGCTGTCTGCCATGAAAAGAAAGAGACTTAGATAAAGTTTCTTCATTAGAAATAATATCCCAGAAGGTGACTAAGTCCCTGTATTGTGGGAAATAAACTTATTATCTGCTACGCTAAGAAAAAGGAGATTAATTTTCTTATAACCTGTAAATATTTGATGACTTGATGAAAGCTACATCCCGGCATGACTGTGATGAAGTAGCTTTGTATTCTGATGTTTTTCTTGTTTAACACTGTGAAAAGATTTCCTTAGATATATTATTTGGATAACATTTGTGAAATCAGTGTTTTCCTAAGTCACATAATTGAATTATTGAATATGTGTCTTAATGAATATGTTGGTAAACTCCAGTCCTTAATAATCCTGTCAGGACTTTTCTTTTTTGATCAAACACGAGGCTTTTTAGGCTAATGGTGTCTTTACATGTTTCTGACATTAGTGTAATGAGAAAGCCGGCTGGCTGTGGCAGGCACGGCCTGTACTCCCTGCAGTGATGACACGAGGGAGCGGGAGAGAAAGAGATGGGGGCTACAGTATGTGTGCAACTTAATGCGTTGCAAATCCTGCACTCGAAACCAAGGGAAGAAAAATTGGAAATACACGTAGAGAAAACTGAACAGAGGCTGTGTATATTTGCATTTTACCCTGAAGAGGGATCATTTCCACATCTACCGAATGTCATTCTGCTGCTGTTGGGGATTTCTGCAGTGATCGAACACAGAGAGCAGGACGAGACAAGGCAGAGACAAGAGTGTGAAGGAGTGAGAACATGATTAGATCACTCTCCGAAGGCATGAGCCATTTTTGCAGTGTAATCTGCTTAAACTTGGGAAAAGCACTTAAGTCCAAGAGGAGAAGCCAGGCCTCCAGGGACATCTTTACATTAGACCCCGCCCGTGCAGTGCATTACTGCCACCACCTTTGCTAATCCGCATTGGTCTTGTGTAGGAGCCAGTGACTAAACAGCAATCAGCATACTGCAAATAATATAACACGATTTGGCTACAATACACTAAGGTTTTGTATGAGTGACCCTTGGTAGAACATCCCTTTTAGAGGAGCGCTACAGTTATCAAGAGCAAGCCTCGCTGTTGAATCTAAAAGTCTGCAATGGAGCTCAACCGCTACTGCTTTTGGATATACCGATATTGGGTTTATTGGGAAGTCAAAAATAATAATTCCAATGTCGATATACCAGCTGATATTGTTCATTTATTCAGCATTTACAGTATATATAAACACATTTATTCCACCATCCATTATCTATACCCACTTTATCCTGAACAGGGTCACGGGGCTGCTGGAGCCCATCCCAGCTTACTTTGGGCGAAGGCAGGGGTACACCCTGGACAGGTCGCCAGTCTATCACAGAGCCAACACATAGAGACGGACAGAAACAAAGACCATTCACGCTCTCATTCACACCTGTGGGCAATTTTCAGAATTATCAATTAACCTGTGATGCATGTCATGCAGGAGTACCCATAGAGAACCCACATAGGCACAGGGAGAACATGCAAACTCCACACAGAAAGGCTCCTGGCCGAGGTTCGAACCCAGAGCCTTCTTTCTGTAAGGTGACAGTGCTAACCACTGTATCACTGTGCCGCCCCACATTTATTCAATGACCCCCAAAATATGGTTAAACACTTCTGACACTTGTGACAAACTGTACAATATCTTTCCTCCATTATTAAAAAAACACTTACTTCAAGCATCTACGTCTGAAAAAAAAGGTGCATATCGACCAAAATATACGCTGATATCAGTATTTCTGTGATATCGGCTTATAAAATCCACCAACCGATGTATTGGTCAGACTCTGCCATGCAATACTTAATATTAAGAAAACCTTAAATCCTTCCTTGGTAATTGATTTTATGTCCAATTTTAAATAAAAATGGTTTTGTATTGTAATTGCTGCAAATACAGTGACAACTTGCTCTCATACGTTAAGTATCTGTCTTACTAAAGACTAAATGTCTTAGTTGACATTTTACTTGTTCTGTATTGTACAAGTGAACCAAAAATTTCACAGACACTGTGGAGTACCTGCATATCTGTGCTCTCATCACCGGGGGTTCATAATATTTGTCAAAACCTTGGAAAAATGGAATCTCAGCACTCACTTCTTCTAATCTTTTGCTCTAATTAACATTTCAAAGATCTCTTTTAGGGCTTTTAGGTCAGTATTCATGTCACTAATTTGTGTAAGCATACTGTGTTTTATGGATTTTTTTTTTTTTTTTTTTTTAAAGGTCTCCCACTTAACCCTTTTCCTCTCGTTTTTGTGGGGGAAAGTCTCTTTCACAAAATAATTTTTAAAGTTTTTCATGAGTCAATCATTCTGAATGATACAATATCAAATTTTTCCTGGATGCATGTTTCTTTATCTTCAGGTTCTATCTGTCCCTCATAGAAGACTAGTGTGCTGTAGTCGACTTTTTGAGGTGACAGACGTCAACAAGGCCCAAAAGCAGGCAGCACACCAGAGAGAAGTCTTCCTCTTCAATGATCTCATTGTGGTAAGTATTTAAAAAAAAACTTTTATTTAATTGAGAATCACAATGAGACATTCAGTGAAACAATTTATACCGACTTTTTTTTTTTTTTTTTTTTTTTCATGTTTGCAGTATCCAACCACCTTCACATGGTGGTTTCTGCTGCAAGCTTTAAAGCTGCTTACTTTGTTGTGACAGCTGCAATGCACCATCACCTACTTTGACTGTGAGCCATTTCTCAAGGCTCCCCCTTCTTTTATGTTGTTTCAGACCTCTCCAGCCATTTCTTTTAATAATAGATAGAAGCAAACACAGTGTTGCAGTGCAGCAATAAGCAGAGATCTGTCCTCTACAGAGCAGCTTTAAAGGCTCGGGAGAAAGTTGTGGTTCACTTGAGCCACACAGATGCCACAAGTTGTTCATTTGATTTTATGTAGTTTATATTGGAGGATTATCAAAGGTTTAAAGATGAACATAATTAATGTGCTCATTAGGGACCACACAGGGGTCATCAATCCAAATTATTTAACTACTCTCATAATTATGTCAAATGTTAAATTCAGTCCAGCAACAGACAACAAAGGAGAAAAAAAAGGCTGTGCAGCTATATCCTTCCTCGTTATTCTGCCGCAGCACAAAAGTAATTGGTATCTGCAGGACAGGAGGTTAAACGAATGATTTTGAAGCAGGGGGAAAAATAAGTTATCGCCCAACATCACAGTGAAATCCTGTTCATTTGGCACTAAAAGTTTAGCGATGCAATACATTCTGGTGAGGCATTTTCTCGTGACAGCTTTGAAAGAGGGCTTTCAAAATTGTCTTTGATTCTGTCGTGGATTTTTCAAAGTGATGGAGACTTTTCTTTGATTTTGGCCCCTGTTCTATCATGTCAAGAGGTGTTTAAAGTGCCAATGTGATGTATTGGTTTAATACGCCTTGCCCGCTAAATTATGCCCCACAGTAGCACTGCGAAACAGATTCACCTCATCTTTCTTTATCTGGAAGGTCATTCAGTGAAAATGCTGCAAAACATCTTCAATACATCCTGATAAGAACTTGCCAATGTGTTTTTAATATGAATTAGAGGATTGGTGCACAATCAGAAATATTAATATTGACTATTGGCTTTTTGAATGTATTTTAAATTGATTGTTTTTCCTTCTTGAACTTTCTCTGATGTTTTTCTGCAATATGGAAATTTCAGCAACAGTCAACAGCATTTCTGAAGCGTGGTGAACAAGGGACTAAATTAATTTAATGGCCACTCCAGTCATTCAAAATAGTTACTGTAATGCTGTTCTTTTGTTGTTTTCTCTCTGCAGATCTTGAAGCTTTGTCCAAAGAAGAAGAGCTCTGCAGCCTACACTTTCTGCAAAGCCATGGGCCTACTTGGCATGCAGTTCCACCTCTTTGAAAATGAATGTAAGACACCCTGCTGACAGCTGGCATGAAAAAAAAAAAACCCAAAAAAAACATCCTATGCAAGAGTGTTGCATTCACCAGAGAAAAAAAATTGCAGAACTGAATAATTATGACTTCTTTATTTCTTTATTATAACTCACTCTTTCCATGTCAATTCCATGCTTTGAATAAAGGAAACCGTCCGCCCAAATTTAAATTAATAAGGGCTGTAGGAATTATGGCTTTATACAATGGGGGAAAAAAACCTTCCTTTTTGCATGACATTTTTGCAAAAAACATTTTTGGTTGATGTGCTTGTTTTTGCAAGAAAGTCTGCACAATACCAGTTTGACGTTAAAATGTTGCCCTTCGACGCCACTTTATATTACTCACGCCTCCAAATAACACACCCAGTAATATCTTAAAGCAAATTTCTTGTAGCTAATCTTACAGCCAGTACAGTTTACATTTTATTTTCACTTTTGCTACAATGACTTAATATCCTCTGCTCTCCACAGACTACCCTCATGGAATCACCATCCTCTCCCCGTTTGGTTCAGACAAGAAGCAGGTACTCAACTTCTGTGCCCAAAGTGCCGAAGAGCTGCTCAAGTTTGTAGAAGACCTGAAGGAATCAATCGCGGAGGTGTCGGAAATGGAGCAGATACGCATCGAGTGTAAGTATCTTTGTGTCATGAGGGATTTTGACCCTTTAATAAGACAGTGAAAGAGTCCTTATCACTCCTTTCGTGCTCATCAATAGCGGTCCTGTTGGATCCCGCCTACGATTCTTTATTATAGCAGGCTGAGACTGTAAACTTGGTGCTACCAAATGCTATAGTGGGGGAATTCGGGGGTGTCAGATGATATGTTATCAGATGTATGACCTAAAGTAATCCCAAGTATGACCCAAAATAAACTGCATTTAATTTTCCTTGATTTGTTGTTATTCTTTGGTATGATGTCAAGGTCTTCATTGTATATTTTGGTCAATTTTCTTGGGCTACATAAATGTAAATTTTTGCACGTGTTGTCCATCAAGTGAAATGTTTGTGCCTGTTCCTCCCATGACAATGCACTGACAACAGATGGAGGGTCAACATCCCAATACATTCTGAACCAAATCAATGATCTCATGTCTTGGAAAGTCAGAGACTAACTTGTAGTTGGCGTACCATTTCTGTTGGTGTAAATTGACTTTTGCATTTTGTTTCCTTTGGTGCACTGTTGGCCTAACAGACTGCAGGAGGGCAGAAAATCAGAGGTGGAAATAGGAGAGTGTTCCTCTGAGCAGCCAGGCGTCTGACTTGTTTGGACTTGTGTGCATATGAAAAGTCTCCGGACAATAAGACAACCAACACTCGCACGTACTTTGACGCACACATGAAAAACCTGAACATCCAGAGCTTGGCTCCTGCCAGACTGGGCATCAAAGAGAGCATCCCTGCTGAGATTTGATGCAACTGCCTTACCCTTCACAGAGAGAGAGGGCCTGCAGCCTGGGGAGAGCGGGCAGGTAACAACATATGGAGACAGGCAGGGGTTGACAGAAGCAAGTTATTTCTCTCTGTAGAGCCGTGCACAGGATAGACAGCTACTTTGCACAAAAACACATCCGGTGTGCACATACAAATAAGACTGCATGTTGGCTGTTGAGACATAAAATTTAAAAAGACAGCAAACTTTTTCTTGGGAGCTGATTTAAAGTATGAACATTTTTAACAATGTGGAACAAGAAAGAGCTGGCACCTGCACAGGCAAACAGTACACGTCTTTTTTCCTCCAAGGGCTTTGTTTTGTTGGCACTTTTAGTAAACAGGCCCACGGCAGGCTCACTTATGCTCCGGCTTCCCCTCATTGAAATAGGAAGAAGTTTGTTTATCTGAAGGGGGATATTTTTTTCCTGTGCATCCGCTGTTTTTAATGAGGGAAATTTAGAATTTAGTTAATTCCTTATTAAGTGCCCAAATCTCTCTTTTTACCAACACGAAAACTAGAATGAACAATTTCCATGTTTGAGTACATAATATTGTACAATAATATCTCAATAATAACATTTCCTAATGTAATGGTTCTCATTAATATTCAAATAGAAATTTCCTTTTAAATAAACAGCTGCTTTTCCAACCCACTCGTATGTTATTTATTTATTGGCCCCCTAATTTTTCATATATGTTGAATTGTATGCTTGACGGCTGATATTCCGTGAGACTTAAAAGTCTGTCCTCTTGGCTAGTTAACTGTAAGTGCACCAGCTGAAAACTGTCTCTATTTCTTATTAATTTGTACCAAAATAAAGAAAAAAAAACTTTTTAAGTAAAATAATTTGAAAAATGTGAAGAAAATAAAGACCAATACAAATAAATTCTATATACTATAAACATATTTTCATCATAAATTAGTTTCATCCCCAAGTATTGTTCTAAGGAATAAAGCACAAAACAGGATATTTTCCTTTTAGCTCCTCTCCGATTTGCAAAGTACAGAACTGAAGGACACGGTATGCTGCACTCTTGATGTCTTACCTGGCAGTTTTGTGGTTTAGCATCAGAATTAGAATGCAGCGCGGTGTTGGAAACAAAACAACATTTACTCATCATGATTGGAAATGACATGCAATTACTATCAAGTGTGAAGTTTAATTAGAGAGATGGAGAGTCGTGTTCTGAGCTTGGGAGGGGAAGGCAACGAGAGCATGTACATGTGTATGTGTATGCACACACTTTTGAAAGAAAGAATTATGCCAGTTAATGCTGTCACTCTTACCCATCCCCATCTACCAGTTTATCTACTTCTTTGCTCTCAGTCTTGGTGATTATGAGGATGATCATTTTTGTTTTCTGTTCTCTGCAGGGGAGCTGGAAAAGCAGCAGGGAGCCAAGACACACTCAGTAAAGAACAACGGCACACAGCTAGAGCTGCGCGGCAAACAGGGCTCCCCATCAGGTGTGTGTGTGTGTGTGTGCACTGCTGCTTTTTAAAACCCACTGCAGAGACCCCAACTGCGGTAATGCTCCTGCTGTTAAAATTAAGTAGCCCTGCTGCTTTAATTATGAAAAAAGACAACATTCATATTTTTAGAAACGATGTGGTACCTGCAGCATTTTAACATTGAAAAACTCTGCATTATTTTAATGTTGTGAAATACTTGTAAATACTGTAAATGAGGGATTTCAACTTGTTAAGCCCTGCCCTTTTAGTTGCTGTTGCAAGGTCTGCAAAGGTTACCGTTTCGCACAGCAGATGTGCAGTTTGCAGAAATACCGGTGGCAGATTCATTACTCTGAATTCATTGGAATTGATTTAAACAATGGGTTCCTGATTTCACAAAGAGGTGAAAGATGCTTTTAATCACAACTGTAACTAACTGATGTAAGTTTTATCTGGCTGGAAATTTGGTCTCACTCAGCTGTTCATATTAGCGTTTGCTCAGCCACTCTGAAGGGCAGACCAATCAGCAGCCAGTGTCAATGAGGAAGCTCATTTGTCCCGCCCTTCCTTCATTTTGATTAGATGGGTAGTAACAGTGAGAAGTGCAGCGTTAACATTTTTCAACTCTCTGTGACTGAAAAAAAACAAACCCTGCTGAATGTTCATCACTCAGCGTAGAATAAACACTCAGCACCTCGTCAATCTGCTGGAATTCATTAAAAAAACGCTGTGCACAAAAAAACACTTTGGTGGACTTGAGCCCTAGGTAGTAAACTGTTCGACACTGTGCTGTCATATGGTGCATGCTGATTGGTTCAAATTAACCCAAGGTCTATGACCAGTAGGATGGAACGACTGCAAACGATTCTCTATGGAGCGTCTCCAGACCCATATATTAATGCAGTGAATTTCGGTCTGGCTACAGCAGGCTAGTTCATTGCTGGCATCTAGAAAGCAAAAAAGGTCTTGCTATCAAAACGTCTGAGATATTTCACATCTTCCATCGAGTTCAGAGCTTAAAAAAAATTTAACAGCAGAGACTGGCTCTGAGAGTTCCCCATACCAAAACTGGCTTCCAGTTAAAGACAGTCATTCTTGGGTAAAAAAAAAAAAAAAGTGTGTGTCTGATGTTGAGATATTGTGCATATGAGATTTGTTCTCTGCTCTCCTTTTTGCAAAAGATATCTTGCCTTCAAGAAATAAAGGTCAACTAACTACACACCTGATTTTGTCAAAACTACTCTGTCTAAAGCCGTTTGTACCCACTAAAAAGTTAACTCCACCAGTTGTTGACATGGAACTGAAGGAGCGATGCCGTTCTTGTAAAGCAGATTAGTGCAGTATGATGAGGGAGAAGTAAGATCAGAATGTTATTTCATTCTAACACAGTTCCTGTTTGGAGGCTTAGCCTTAGAGAACAGTGGAAAACATACTTGTCAAGCAACAGAGGTTAGGATTTATGCTTTGTTCACATTTTCCCTTACAAAAGAGGATAAGGCCCTGTTCGCTGGAGGGGAGCCTCCCAAAATCCAATAAAAAAAAAAAAAAAGGTCACTAACATTAATACATTCTGATGGTGTTTTTTTGTAAGGCCCAAAGAAATCAAAAGCTTGACAGGCCTTCCATGCCTAGTTACAGATGCTAAACTGTGATAGGGCAATCTCTGTTTGGGGGAAGGGGTTTACCATACGAGGGATTGGCTGCTGCTTGTCTTCATCTTGAATTTTCACGCTCCTAAAACATCTAATGATGCAGTTAAAGAACATTGGTCTTTAACAGACATTTTGCTGCCACCTTTGTCCCTTTTTCCTTTTATTTTTACCCCCACCTCCAGGAAACCAGGAGTTGGATGACAGAATTGGACACAATGCAGTTGAGGTAAGTGCTTAGCGATAGGTCTGTGTCCCAAACAACAGGTAAGTCCGTGCAGTAAGAGTCAGTGCAGTGCGTCGTTATCAAGGCAGGATGAGATAGGACGAAAATCCCAGGATTAGTCGTATCTTTAGGACTAGAGGGGTCAAGCAAGCGCGGGTGAAGAGTGCATGAGAGGACGAGTGGTGCTGGGTGAAGTGCTGCGGGCATGTGAGGTAACCCAATCAAACCAAAAGGACTCCTTTCTCAGACAAAAATTAATGATGGTTTGGGGAAATTAATACAAGTAAGAGTCAGAACAGGTTCCCTTCACACTCAAAATGCATCAGACTCAGAGGCTTAAATATTACCTTTAAGCCTGAAAAGGAAAAGGTTGTAATAAGTTTCACAAGCTCAGGCAGACATTGTGACTCCTTTGGGGGCTTTCAAGAAAAAAAAAAAAAAAAAAAAGCCATTGCTAAAAGTTCCTTAGGGCATGTGTGGAAAGCCTACACTGTGTGTGTGTGTGTGTGTGTGTGTGTGTGTGTGTGTGTGTGTGTGTGTGTGTGTGTGTGTGTGTGTGTGTGTGTGTGTCCACATTCAGCATGGAGACATTAATTAACTCAGCAACATGCAGGCGGATAAATTTAACGCTCATTTGACCCAAAATCGTCACCTCCCCACCCCTTGCCAGACCTCTGGGGGAAACATCTCGTGCGAACATTTCGTGCGAGCAAAGAGAATAAGCTGAACTACAGAGGCATTGCAATTTACCATCCGAGAGGCATCTTATGGCCTTTCCTGTTTGTTTTTTTTGTGACTAAGGAGTTTAGGGCTGGAGTGAGAAGCCAAATACGCAGGGTCAACTTGACATTCAGTGGCTGTTTATTTCCACACAGCTCATTGGTAAAATGTTAGGCTGTAAATCTTTACAGAGGTGCTGGTTTGAGCAGAAGTAGTTACACATACTTCACACGGAGAGGCTTCGTTTTCACAGCCATAAATGCCTGTAGAATGATCAATTACTGCAGAGCAAGCATGCATTCACTGCTACACAAAATACATTTAAAGACCAATATGCGAGGATGTTTTTTGCGATGGAATATCGGCTCATTTTTATTCGTACAAGGACTCTCTCGACAGCCTTTGGGTGCTGATACCAGACATCTCTGATGAACTTTAATTTGAAAGATCTTAATAGCCTCATACTGTGCAATTTGATCTGTGGTTTGATAGATCTCAGCATCTACTTATTACAAAAGCCACTGACCACACTAGTGAGAGAAAAACACCACAATCTGATCCAAATTAAAAGGTTACACTTTCACTGGCTGTAGAAGCTTTAATTAAATCCAATCCAAAAAAAATAAGTTTTACAATTTTCATATATAGGATTGACCCGAGGGCTTTGCCTCTTCCTATTTTTCACCCGTGTTTGCACCTCAAGTCAGTCTTCATGGTTGTCTGAGCTACCTTCAACAGCCATCTTCCCCTCTGCCAGGCAGCCTACAGTAAATGTCAGGGGCTGGTGGGGAGCCGCTAGCTGTCAAAACACATTTATCTCAGAAACCAGGAGGGTTCATGCCGAAAAATCCTGCTAATACTAGAAGCTTTTAATCTTGGAAGATTTGATAAGGGAGGTGTTGAGATTCTAATGTTACTGGCTGCCTCTGAGCAGTGGCAATAAGCTGTGATGAGGTTTTGAAACAGCTATTCAGTTGTCAGAAATTTAAAGACAGTCTGGATCATTTACACGCCCACATCACTTTTTAAAATCTTGTTTTTGTCCCTGACAGTTTTACAGTTTCAGTTTGATTGACAGTGAGCTCACAGCAGTTCAGATTTATAGGCAACAGATAGGAACAAAACCCAGGGTAAATAAGCCTAAGAGTCTATGAGCAACCCTCTGATTGGTGGAAGTTGCATCCATGATTTTGGAGTAGGAGTAAAAACCCTTTTAGCCTAATCTTTATTCCCAATTTGTCAATATTTTCCTAAAATAATCCTTGGGGACAGGGCTCAGTAAAAATGAAAACACATGCACATGCTTCAACAGAAAGTTTAAGTATTTCTGTGATTGGGGGAGGAGAGGTTGGCAAGAAAAAAAAAAAAAAAAAAGCCAAACACACAAACATGGGGCCATCTTGACAGAGTGGAGGTTGGCAAACAAAAGTTGTTGCATCTATTAGTCCTTTTAAACCCTGCCAGCTTCTTTCCAGGTGCATCCAATCCAGCTAATGATCCACCCACTCTGACCACTAGCTTCACACAGCAGGAGGCAGTCAAAGTGGCTCGTTATAGCAAAGTGTCAACTGGACTGCCCAGTCCAAATCATATGTATTCAATATTTAATTAAAAATCACAATAAATTACTTGGAAAATTATGTCACAAAATGTCACAGTGCAAAAAGAAACTCTGCAGCTTGCAATTATTTCATTTGAGATTAATGACCCATTTTTTCTAGAATAAATGATTAGTTGGTTTGTTGGTAACGTGAAAAAGATGCTCAGCTAAATATAATTTCTGTGTTCATTTTGAGCAAGACACTGAAAAAAAATTACTTTTCAGATCAGTTTTTAAAAAAATTAAGAAAATGATCACATAAATAGTTACAGTTGACTCAATGTTTGTCCCACTGTCAGTTCATATGGTATCTAAATAAAAAGAATTTTTTTTAAAATTGCTTCATAAATTTGAAAGTTTCATTTAAATGAAAAAACTAATAATTTTAATATATTAAAACGGCATTATTTTTACTTTGATGTCACTTTAGTCGCTAGAAGTATCTAGTGGCTATTTTCATTAATTTCAGATGTATTCCGTCCATCTGTGACCAATCTTTTCTTTCTACTTCAAAATTAAACTTTTGAAAGGCACAGGAAGGTCAGTGAAATCCTTCGTTCTTCATCTGAAGTGCTTCAGAGCTCAGTGATACTGTACTTTAAGTATATGTACTACCAACTTGTCAAGGAGAAACCGCAGCAGGCAGATTGAAAAGGAGCAAATGTTAATGGAGTTCTTTTCACACAAGAGTTACATCAGCTGCTGTTAGTGAATAAGGGGAAACACCGCTGGAAGCCCTTTCTTACCTCAGATACTTCACATTAAAAATCCATTATATTGCAGGAGAATTACTGCTGACCTTATTCACAAAGTCCCCATTCTGAAGAGTTTTGGAGGGAAATTGTATTCAGATTGATGCACTTACTGTACAGTGGATCAAATGCTGATTTTAAACCAAGCTCTTTAGTGCAGCCTTATGAACAACCTTGAAAACTTTGAAGTGCAGAGTTAGCGAGTTAGCAACATTAGAGTACATAAAAAGTAGCGAAGCATTTACTTAGCTGAAAACAAATGAACAAAACATCACATTCTTGACGTACATCTGTTTTCTGAGGACAAATATGACTGATGAGGTTAATTTATTGGAACTGTAACCTAAAAAAATTCAGTTGTTCATATAAAACCTGGTATCACACCAAAGCGTGTAACAGACCCGCCATTCGGCAGTATGTCAATGCCAAGCAGTTAGGTTTAGAAAAACACAACCACATGTAGGAAAAAAAAAATCAAAGACCTTCTACGCCGATAGGCGAGGCTAACTTTGTCTCACAAAATTCGGAGAAATTAGCACAATGTGTTAAAATAAAAGCATAAAAACTGTGAAACATTAAACAAATGAAAAACTAAATGGGGCAGACACATGCCCTAACCCTAATCCATAACCCTAACCCTAATATATTTAAAACTTGAATTTTTATATATTTAGTTAAATTCTACAAGAATCAAAATTTTGTTTAAAGGTACAAACACTGATGCTAACCATAGCCATTAACTTGTGACAAATGTGAAAATACCCTGCATATGGCTGCAGGTTTCTCACAAATGTTAATTTAGAGCTGTCCACCTCACAATGTGCATTTCAGATTGTGCTCGTACTATGAATTTTGATTATGTTAAAGTTTTGACATATGCTAAAAGATATAGAGGAAAGACACGGTTAAGGAACAGAGATAACAGAAAACAAAAGTTAAGGAAAAGGAAAAAAAAATAAGAGAGTTGAGACAAATGGGACATTTGGAGTTTTGCATTCTACGTGCGTGTTGCCTGTGGAAGTCTGTTGTTGTCGGTCTGCCCACTTCCTCTCTCCTCCTCTTCTTCCACCTCTCCCTCTTCTTCGTACGACCTCCGTCTATGTTCCGGTGATCTCGACCCTTCCCCTAAAGTCTCCTCGTGTCCGCTGTGACCGTAGTGCCAAACAGTGGTTTGGAAGGGAGACACAGGGGCCCCCAGTGTCCCCTTTGGAACCACCGGGCCCCTTCTGTAGCATCGTTCTTATCCCCATTCCCCACCACTGTTCTCCTCCTGACCCCGGTCACACTGGTGTTCCCGAGCATCCAATCTACACTGTTCCTAGTACCTGTGGGGGTGGAGGGAGGGGAGTGTATAGAAGTCACAATGGTTTTACACCCCCACCGAACCTTAACACCTGAGCCCCCACGCATGCCCTGTGTGTGTGTGTGCTATGCGTTCACCACCCCCTAAAAAAAAGAAAAGAGGGCTTGACGGATTGTAGAGGAGGAACCAGTTTTATAACATTTGATGCTGTTCTCTTGGCTGTTTTCTAAACTAGGTGTCAATTCACAACAGGCTTCAGACGTACCAGCTCAGCAGCAGCACGGCTCGGAGTCCCGAGAGCATGGCCCTTCTTAACCACCGGGGAGACCTGCTTTTCCAGCAGGGGCCCCAGGGGCTAACCCAGGGGCCGGCGCCTCCACCTCAGCACCCGCAGCTGCACTCAGCGGCGAGCACCCCGACCCACCACCTCCCCCTCCAGCAGCTCCACCATCCCACGGTCAGCATGGCTGATCTGCGGCCCGAGACCCTCATCCAGTGTCAGCAGATCGTCAAGGTCATCATGCTCGACAACAGCAGCCATGGACACATGGAGGCCTTCCTCAGCCAAACGCCAACGCACCACCACTACCAGCATCACCACCACAGCCACCACCAGCTTAGCCAGTCCGCCACGTCCACCCCTGTCCGCTCGCCGGATGGCTACCACAGCAACGATGGCCACCAGCCCCCGCTGCCTCCCCCACCTCCACCTTACAACCACCCGCACCAGTATATACCCCCAGATCCCCGCCTCAGTCTACACCGGACCCCAAGTGGCTCTCGGAGCATGGTGTAAATAATTTAGTTAGTATTCTTTCCCTGAAACACAGGCACACACCTCCACTGAACCCTACCCCTTCTATTTAACAGTACATAATGTACATATATACATACAGATGAAAGAGTTATAATGAAAAAATAAAATCCCACTTATATGCATATATTTAAGGAAAAAATATGCTTAAAAAAAATAAAGATTTTAAAAAGAGATAAGGAGAAATAGTGCATATATAACGTTTTACTTGATTCCACATGTATTTTGAAATATTATGTAGTTTTAACAAATTTCTATAACTTTTTGTCAGTTTTAACTCTTGCTAGAGAAAAACTCACAGATGTTCAGTTCGTGGATGGATTCCTCGTAGTTCCAGTATTCACCACCAACAACAGAAATACAAGAATCCCTCAAACTTTTTTGAATTTTACCGGTAACGGACGGACACACTTCAAGGACCTTCTGCTTCTGTTCGCTTTTATCATCCCGAACCTTACGCCTACTGTGCTGTGCGTGCATAGTTGACACTTAACTGAAAAATGTGTGCCAAAATACATACGCCTCCACTAAACACTGACTTCTTTGCACTTGAGTAAACGCTAGGGCTAGAAGAAAAGAAAAAAAAAACAACAACAAGAAACTCCTCCTTTGCTTTGAGAAAATAGTCCTTCCGGGCTTCTCCCTCAAGGAGCACAAAAAATGAATAGCAAAACTGATATTTCATAAAAAAAAACCTATCTATCCATTTGCGCTGTTGCTGATTTATTTATGTGATGGAGGGCATTCTCTCTTCTTATCTGCTCCCCTGAATTAAAAAAAAAAAAAAAAAAAAAATGACATCCTCCGATAAGCTGTCTTTGTCAACCGCTCCTCTGTTGTGTTGTGGCTCTCTATCATCATAAAACACTCCCACTCAATTGTCACTCTCCATAGATCATTCTACAGAGAGGAATGACAGGAACAAAAGGCAACCAATCACATGGATTGCTACCAAAACCAAAAACTTATCCCAGGATGGTTCTGCTGATTGTTGTTTGTCTCTTCATATTCCAAGTTTCCCAGGAATTCTTGCCACTTTTATCTGCTAACGGATGGAGAGGTTTTTTTTTTTTTTTCATTTTTTAAAATTGTTTGGGCGTATGAAACTGCTCTGGAACTTTTCTAAAACGACAACGGTTCAACATGTGTACAACACGCTGTGCTGTCATCTGTTGTTTGTCAAATGCTTCTTTGCTTTTTTCAGGTAATCTCCCACGGATTCCCATGAAGATGCTTCTGCTGCAGCTGTTAAATGTCGAGATGTGTGTTTCGTTTTAATTTTGCCAGTGTGCCGCCGCCATCGTGTGTTTTCCTCTGGTTGATAAATATAGCCTCGAGTCCACCCGCAAAAACATCCAGACACCGTCTCTGTATGTTGGTTTGACTCCCAAGTTTTGTTTCAAATCCTTGTGACTGCTTTCTCTTCCCTCTCTTCCTAACCTTTTAGTCTGACATTTTCAAAAAGGAAAAAAACTACACACAGCTTACACTGCAAATGCCGGCATAAATGGTATTGTTTGTGCTGTTGGCCATCCTGCTTTAAATAAGAATGGGACAAAAAGAATGCATTATCTGATCTCTTTCTATTTCACCTCGGCCTAGATTGTAAATACCACATGCGAGCAGTGTCAGAAAGGACAAGCAAGCTACCTTTAGCCCCTTCAAATCGCTATTGCCCTGTCACACGTCCTTCGTTCTGAAATAGGTCAGTGACTGCCTCAGCCTGAATGCGTCCATCTTTTAAACACAAGCCCATAAGGGTTAACTCTGCTTCCATCTGACCTCCACTCGTCTGATTTGTTGATTTATAATCACAGAACCACTGCGTGGAGGTCTCTATCTCATCTTTCTGTCCTTCAGGATTTCACCTCGAGAAAAGACGGAGGTTGCAGAAAAAAAAAAAAAGCAGTTTGTTTTTCTGGTTGGCAGAGACAATGAGTGTGTGCGTGTGTGTGACCTGCTCACAGTAGTTAACTTCCTAGTAAACAAATCCATCCTCTCTGTCTCTCTCTCTCTCTCTCTCTCTCTCTCTCTCTCTCTCTCTCTCTCTCTCTCTCTCTCTCTCTCTCTCTCTCTCTCATCCCAGTAATTGCTTCTGTTATTATTTCATAACACAAGAAAAAACAATTTGCGCTTTCAAAATGAAGAGCTGCGATGATTAGTTTGATACTTTTACCGACTAAAAACAAACATTTGAAGGTTAGGTAATATATTTCAGCAGATTACATCAAGAGTTTTATTATTATGGATTCTACATTAATTGATGACAGTAGTATGGTTGCTTATTTATTTGTTTAAATCAACTCTCAGATATAATATGATTGATTTTTTTTCATGCATGATATCAGTTTGAAGACCAGTTGAGCCCTTATTCCCCAAAGTCTTGAATTTATCGTGCATGACTAATTTTTGCTGAGCACATTAGTGGAAGATGAATATTTTTTTGTCATGATATAAAAGGAGGCTTGTGGTGGAACTGAAAAAGATATATTAAATGAATTTGTTATGATAGCAAACACCCTTTTCAACACAAAATAGATATTTAGGCAAATATGTTTCTGTGCCTCGTGGCAAATTAGATGCCTCTTTCATGGCCATTTTGTTTTTCTCTGTCTTTTGCAACCCTTTGTTTATGGTTGCACAGTTTTCAACAATATGTTTAAGCATTTTAAGGGGACAGATAGGCCGTGTGTGCAAGAAACATGACTATGAGGCACACTGAAAATCCCGGATTTACGTTTGCAAGGAAACCAATGTAGCATTTTGGGAGTGTAGCGAATGATATGGGAGCCAGTAGCGGCTTCCATTCATGAAAAAACTCACAAAAGGGCTCTGCCATACCAGTGCACTGCTTCATGAATGACATGTGGATCTTGTCTGGCTCTTCAACACTGTGTTTGCTCATACTAGTAGAAAGTAATACAAATAGTGGAACTAATTATGGATAGACAGGAGGAAACTGAGTGCAACAGATATGAACCATCATCTTCCTCAGTTGGCTTTGAATCCCTCTCTATCTGTCTCTGCAGTATATCAACTTGCAATTAAAGATGATTTAAGTCTATTCACCACAATGGGTTGCTTTTTCTTCTTGGATTTAAAAACAGCATTCAAAACACTGCTGTGGAAATGTTTTAGTTTTTTTTGAATAACATGTTACACAACACTGCACTGTACAATGCATTACTTTGTACCCAGGTGCACATCAGCTGACATTTTACACCAGACAGTTTTATCAAAATGAATAGAATGGATTAGCAATAGATGGCACAATGGGTCACACGTCTACTTTTATGTGAAACAATTGCTTGTAATAACAAACCCAGAGAATTGACTGCAGTTTCACTCAGCTCTACGACCCATACAGGCTCTGGCAGGTCAATATTTTTGTTTCAGTCTGTTTTCAGCAGCAGACAGCTGATTTTGGTGAAAAAGAACTAACAGCAACAAATGGTAGAGAATTAAAGTTAGCTGGTGTTAGAGGTGGAACAATCAGCAGCGAAATAACCAAATATGTACCTAGGGACGTGGTAGAGGGCAAAACAGAGCTAAAAGGAAAGCCTTCAAATAAGTATTGAAGGTCCACGTCTCCTGGAAATGTAAAACAATAAAGAGTTAATTAAGGTTTTACGCTCGTTTCTCCTACTTTGTTCCACCTCAAACCACAGCCAACATTGATGGCACAGAATCCTGTATCACTGAAACCAGTGAAAGCACTTGATGTCAGTAAAATAAGAGCCAAAAGTAGCTTTTCTTCAATAATTAATAGCTTACAGAGATATAGAGCTTCATAGCTGCTCTAAACACACACACACACACACACACACACACTGCATGGCCAAACATGCAAAGCATTTAAAGACCTACAGTGATGTCAGTTAGACCAGATTTAGGTGCAAGACCCAACAGGGAAACCTTTAAAGAGTCACTACTAGTGCTAAGACTTTATCATTGCATCACATCACTAGTTGAGGCACTAGTTTTTAGAAAGTGTTCAAGTGAATTATGCTGCAACACATAAACCTGCCAATGTTTATCTAGGAATGTTGATTTATGCGGCTCATAGCCCCAAAGGCTTTCAGAAGAGAAAAACAGGGATGAAATAGAAACTAATTGTTTTGAATTTACAAAGAAAGTAAAGTTTAGAAGAAAAATTAATTATTTTATCTGAGCAAGTTCCTTGACACTATAGAATAGTTTGTGGAAGATGCTGATGGAAGATGGAGTTACAAAATGCCAATTATTTAGTGTATGTTTTTATTGAAATGAAAAGAAAATAGAACTAATCTTGGGGTATACCTGTAATACATTTCTTAAAGTTGCAGTCCAAAGAAAATCATGTAACTCCAAATGGTCTTTTAACAACAACAATTGTACTTGTTAAGTTATATAAGCCTTTTAGGAACCATTTTAAAATCAAGTCTGAACTAATTGAATGTGTTTTGGAGATGCATGGTTTCCACAGTCACCTTCTCCAAACTTACAAAATGGGGAGTTGTAGCGTTGCTTATTATTCGAGTATGAAAAAAAAGTACTTAAAAAAAATCTTAACAGAATGAAACATTTATATTTACAGTTTTCTAATATCTTAAACATTGCCATGAAAACCTCAATATACATAATTAAACTCTAAAAAGTATCTCAAATCTTTGTTAAATGAGAAAAAAGTGAATGGTAAATAGCATACGCAGCTTGTATCACATAAAAATTATGGTAAGAAATGTTTTGTTTTGATTTTAGATCTGGATCAACATTATGACCCACAGACTTTTTAATGGATAAAATGTATATTTACCTTACTGCTATGAACAGCTACATCACAGTGGCTGGTTTGTTGGTTCTTTAAGCTGCAAGATAAGCAAATAATCTTTGATGCATTACAAGTTTTATATTTAAAATCAAGTTTTACCAGATTGTTTAAAATCTCTACAACATTCAGTACGTTTGTCATAAGCTTAAACAAAGACTGTGATTGTGTTGAGTAGTTGAGATTTACAAGGAGAGCGAAGACTTACAGTTAAAATGGTATATTGCATATGGGGTATATATACACAGGGTTATTGTTGATTCAATTTGTGGTCAGAGCGTTTACTGCTGTTTTTACTTTTTTTTTTTTTTTAAAGAAATATCCATTAAAAGTACTGCTTCACCTTCTTCTATTTGCCTGACTTTCAGCACAATTTAAGATGGAAGAAAACACGGTAAAAACTTCTCTCCAGAGACTCCATCCATCCAATTGTCAAATTTCAGTGTTGACTACATTAAGTCCAGGCAGTCAGATTCTTTCAACCTGAACGATCCTGGCTAGACAGGAGCTTCGCCCACGCTCCCTGTGTGTGTGAATTCTTCATGCCCTGATGGCTTTTCATCCTCCTGGGAAGTTGTCATCATCCGCCAACGCTGGTCATGTAAAGAGAGTTACATCAGCCTTAGATTAGCTGCACAGTTATTTTTAAAAGGTGAGGCCAAATGTGAAAGGTTTAGGGGGATCAAGACAAAGACAATAATAAGGTGAAAAGCCCGTTTGAGCTGTAATTTACACATTTCTCACTGGATTAAAGGCCGGGAAGGTAGAAAGCTGATAACTAGGCTGATTCCAGTGCCACAATTTTCTTAAAATAGTTCATATTAAAAAAGAAAAACATGATTTTGTAAGGTACAAAGAAGTCTAACAATCTGTGCTCACCTTCAAAATGGTCTCACCTACCTAAACCCAGGTTAATGATGTTGGCCTTGAGCCAAACCCATATATCTGTTCATGCTTGACTGACTGCAGTCTAAACAACAGAGTGAGAAAATCCAGCCTTCCTGCACTGTTTCATTCAAGTGTCGACTGTGCTAATTTTGTTTGCTTTCTACTTAACACTTTTCTTGGTAGATTTTTTTTTTTTTTTAATCTTGAATCAGTATACATTAAAATCAGAAAAAAGGTGAGTCATCTCAGAGTTTTGTACCTGTTTGATGCTGCCCTTGGTGTTGCAGAACATGTAGATGACATAGCCTGGGATTAGTAACATCGAAGACAAAGACATGAGCCAGCCAATCACTTGGCCCCACAGCGGGTACACGTACTTCCCCAAGGTCAGAGGGGTCATCTCAATGGCACTGAAGGTGAACACCCCCTACAACATAAAATGCATTTTGTTAATTTAATCTGAGACCAGTTGATCCAAAAACTGCAGAATGAGACTCGGAAGCACAGATTTTGTGCTTTTTGTTGAAACAACTCGATTTTATAAAACCATTGTTTGGATCAGATTGCACTACTATATTTTAACATGTGGTTTGGACCATTATAGCCATTAAAATGCTGTTGAAAAAAACCTTGGTGTTTAAAGGACAGTCTACAGCATGCTAACCCTAATCCCCCATAACCCTAACCCAAACCCTAATTCTAATCCTAATCCTAATCCTGACCCTAATTGTGACCCAATGCTAGTAGGTGCCAGCAGCTAGTGGCTAACACTGACCCTTGGTAGGTATTCAAACAGCCCCTCATTAAAACAATATTGGATACCAATATTGTATGTTGTTTAAGGTGACAGTGAGACAGACTTTAGGGCCTTAGGCACAACCATGCTTAATGTGGTGCAGCTAAAATTTGCTAACTCATGCTAAATACCACTTGAGAGGCTAAATGTTGCTATATTTTCAGGTTCAGCTCTTAAACCAAATTAAATGAATGTTTGCACCAACTTTATTGGTGGAAATTTATCAGATACATCTAAGCAGGGAAGCAATTAACTGTAAAATGTCACTATCCAATAGCTGTTGAGATATTTCTGAGTGGTGGACCAAACATCTAAGTCGCTATAATCACTTTCTAATCAAATTAAACTATAGTTGTTAACCTCTCCCTCTCAATATTTTTAGACCTGCAAGTCATCAAAGCATTACTGCCTGTTTTTTTTTTTTTATGCACTAAAGTACTATGAAAGTTTATTTACACAGTACACTTCCTTTCTGTAAAGTAGAGGAGATAAAGACATCGACATGATTTCCCTGAGGGCCTGACAGTCCATGGGATGAAGTACAAATCACCTCATGTCAGATGAAACCATTTCAGCAATGACATCAATCCTCTACCTATTGGCACCTGCTGCAGCTTGATAGGTACATAGATTTCCTTGTGGGAGAAGGAAGCTCAACTGACAGGAGCACGTTTAAAGAATTAAGCAGATGAAAGGTCAGAGGTTAAATCAATAATAATTGTTCTCCTACCAGGCAGATTAGAGGTGTGAAGAACATCCAACAAAGCTTCCACCAGCCACATGGCCGATACCCGATCATGTCCTCAATGTTCTTATAGAATTTTTCAGCTCCTGTGGAATAAAGAGAGGAGGACAAAGAGGGAGTGGGTGTGTTGTAATATGGAGATGATAACTGCAAGAACAAAGCCGTGTGGGGTGAAAGAGAGGGAAAGCCGAGTGGACAGAGTCTTATCGCAGAAATGGGAGCAGATAGATGTAATTTCCTGTTGGACAGCTATGTAGGAAATCTACATGCTCAATTCATTAGTCCTTTTCATCCAGATTGTCTCAACTAATTTCAGCAGTGGTAACATTTCATTTCACTCAGCAGAATATAGTTTAATCCCATAAATGCAGGCAATAAAAAGGAGAGATTTCCTACCATAAAACCAGGATATAGAAACGGTCTCAAAGAAGACGAGGAACAGAAGACACATCCCACTGGCAGAGTAGTAATCAAACAGCTTGAACACGTACAGACCACCCTGAGAGATTTCAACACACGGAGACACACACATATCTGTTTTAGGGGCTGAATATTAACATCCCTCTCTTTATTGAATAAAATATTCATAAAGAATGTACACCACAGGTTGTTGTGAGACCATTTTGTTGTTATGCATAATGCAAGTAACGGAAACATGTGCAAGTGTTCATGCATGTTGGTGCAAGTAAGTGCAATTAAGAGCGATCCATGCAACACCTGCGTGATGTTGGAGAAGCCAATGATGAAGGAGATGAAGCAGACAATGAGGATGAAGACCTTCTTCCTCTTCCTCAACACCATGGGATATTCATCCATGAGAGCTGTGATGAAGCCTTCTACTGTGCAGAACTAATACATAGGAGTAGGAACAGACGGGTCAGGATGCACTGTCATGTGAGAATAAAAGAAAACCTCGTCTATAACACACAGCCAGGTATTATGCCAAAGTGTGCAATACACCTGTTAATCCACTCGAGGATACCGTGTCAGTGTCATGTTTTTGACCAGGGTCGTAGAAGGAGGTTATGTTACCAAGGTGCATGTGCCACATGACGTTCACCCAAAAGGGTATTGTTCTATTCAGTGAAAAAGCAAAAGTCAATGTAAATAGCATCAGGAGATTTACATTCCACTTACATTTTGTAATGTATTGAACTTAAGCAGCATATGTTAAGTCATTTTCGTGAATTACTTATTTGAACCAAAACTATGATCTTTTTGTGAACATGTTTTTTGATGCATTAAAAAGGCACCTCACTTTTTAGGCTGAGGCAAGGCATCCTGTAGTGGACTGATTAAATTATGTTCGACACATAATGGACAGTTTTTAAAAAAAAGATCAAAACCTTTGTGGCAAAACCGCATCCTATTCTCACCCACAAGCATTGTGTGCGTTATTTGTACCTGACTGTCCAGGCCGAGCATCATGAGCATGGAGAAAAAAAGGATGGCCCATAGAGAGGACATGGGAAGCTGCGTGACTGCCTGAGGATAAGCCAAAAATGCCAAACCTGGACCTAAATATCACAAACAAGACAAATATTTCAAATTACAAATGTTTTACCTTACGACAATATATTGTAGCCTGCTAAAAAAGTATATGCACTAACACAGAAAACATTCCCAAGGCTGTCACGTGAGTTTTCAGCATTCATATTACCATAAATATGAAAGTTGAAAAGGTTGGAATAGTAAGAATTCTAATCTCAAAGTAATATAATCTGATTAAAATATTTATCAGCAAAATGCAGCAATAAATACCAACTATTCTCTGTTTATAATAAAATGTACCTGATGCTGCCAATTCATGCACGGGTTTCTTTGTGATGTGGGACATGAAGCCAACAATGGAGAAGATGACAAACCCAGCAAACATGCTGGTGAAGGAGTTGACGCAGCACACTATGATGGAGTCCCTGAAGAGGAAAGATCAAATGAAAATTTACGATCAAAGAAAACAAATATGATATAATTATTAAAGAGGATGTACAAAGCTTTGATTTCCTGTCCCTACTTGTAGACATCATTGTTGTAAGAGTTGTAGCTTCCCAGCGCGATGAGCGAGCCGAGGCCCAATCCGTAGGAGAAGAAGATTTGAGTTGCTGCGTCCAGCCACACCTGTGATACAACAGATACACAGACAGTTCATGTGCTCATGTCTATCTATGAATGCATTTTAGATGAGGATGTGTGCAAACTGTGCACCTCAGATCGGATGAGCTTATTGAAGTCTGGGGTAATGTAGAAGCGGATCCCATCTATGGCTCCGGGAAGTGTGACCCCTCGGAAGAACAGGATGAACAGCATGAAGTAGGGATAAGTGGCAGAGAAATACACCACCTGCAAGAGAGAGAATATGCTTTTAAAGTAATAATCAAAATTTAAACCTGTATTTCACTGAAACAGAATTTAAAATGAGAGAAAGACATGTTTCTAGCAGTTACTTTGGTGTCTGTATATTCTGTACTGTCTATATGTGTTAACATGGGGTTGTTTTTAAACTAATCTCAAATGCAAACCAACAATTTTACTTCAATAATTAAGTCATAAAGAGAAGCTAAATCCCAGTTGCCACAGCATACAGAAAGTGTCAGCTACTAAAATATATTTCCATGGCTTCTCTTTGCCAGAAGATCTGTAGCATGTGGCCCGCAGTTCTGTGGCGTAATGATTATGCTTAATTGGTAATGTCCGTCAAGGCCGGGGCCTTTGGGGAATTCATTTTTCTCACAGCTCTCAGATGCCACACATTAAAATCCAATTATCGCTGGCAGTGAATGTGTAAATGTTTTTCTGCTCATATACTTTGCTTCGACTTGCTGTAATTTAAAAATCCAAGGCAGACGGCCGAGAGATGTTAATTTTTTTTTATTTTTCTAACTCTTTTGTTATCACCTCTGAATCATCCAGCTGTTTGGGATAAAATAATACATTTTGAGAGTGTTTTTATTTCCACCAGTGAATTGTTGGAGGACAGATGGGATGTAAACAGCAAAATGACAGCAGATATTAAATATTTGAGAAGAAATAAAGTGTGAAGACATGTCTTACATGAAAGAAAAAACATTTAAGGTTGTTGTTTGATTCAATGGAGCCAATTAACTTCTCCGCTCTGTTCTAATGAGAACTCATAATGTGACACTTTGAGTAACTCGGACAAGACATTTTAAATAAACATCAGCATCAGGATATCATCCAATCGGGAAACCACAGAGGAGTTAAATACATCTATTCAGACATAGAAGTAGACATTGTAATAACATAATACAACAACACGATGCATCAACAGTTAAATGTCATCACCACTTGATTGGAAATTCTCATGCACAATGCCCAATCATTCATGCCAATGAAAGTCCCCTTTTCATAAGCCCCTTTTCTCAAATTCTGGCAGAAGAGAAATGACTTTAAAAGCAATAATGAAAAGTATCCAATTGAGTTTCATCAATGTGCATTTGGGATTGATAAATATATAGCAAAATAAGTGAAAAAAAAAAAAGGAAAGGGTTAAAATAAGCCAGATTTCTTTTTCTGGCCAAAGAAGAGACCTAAATGACAACAAGTGCACCATAAGATTCTACTTCTAAAAACTTATCGTGAAAAAAAATTAAGATTTGATTTTAGGGACAATATGCTCATGTTTACCACATATAATGCTAACCATGTTCCCACTCTTAGTTTGGAGTGCTAACATGCTAACATTTGCTAATTAGCACTAAGCTCAAAGTACGTCATTGTGAATGTAAGTTAGAAAGGCCAAACTTTCGCACATGCACTGTTTTTCTTGTTTTTTTGCCATATTTGAAGCTCAGGAAATAAAAAAGAAACAATGCTTTAACATTTAAAGAAAGGTTATTTTTCATGTCTCTTTGCTTCAGGGGCTGCATTTACTTTGATGCAAACTTTTACATCGGACTACAGTGAACCAAATGACCTTACCACCCCGAGAGCCATGCAGCTGGAAACGGAATATTTAACTTTTTCCTATCTCTGAATCCATGTATCATTTTATTTGGCTCCACCCTTTGACTCAGGCAACAACAGCGTGAGGTCTGCCTCCTGCACAGCTCTGTGTCGACTTGTGTTTGCATGATTAGAGCTTTAAAATGCAAGAAGGGCAGAAAGATGCTCAGATAAAGAAGGCAGGGCAATGCAGCAAAAGCAGTGTGAGGTCAAAGAAAGGATGGAGAACGTAGAGGGACGGAATAGAGAAAAACTTTGGCAAGAGAGTCTGACCTTCCCCGTCCACTCCACTCCTTTCCAAATTGAGAAGTAGACGAGGACCCACGCCAGCGCCAGAGTGCCCACTAAGGGCCATCGTAGCTCTCCTGGCTCCTCCAGACCACCGGACAACTGGTGCATGTTACGCCTACAGAAACACACAATGAATTCGGACCGAGAAAGGCACAAATAGCTTCCAGAAATAGCTGCTTTACACATCTATGTGCAGAATATCTTGTACAAACACAACCGCACGTGTGGTGGGACCATGTCCATATCTCACTGACTTACTCCCAGAACTCGGTGACAGCGCTGGTCCGGTTGGTGGTATCTGTCAGACTGTAGTTGCAAAAACATTTCTCTGTGTTCCAGGGGTTATCACAGCTTTGCCAAGGCAGCTCCTACACAAAGATATACAGCATGCATAAACAAAAACAGGTTGCAGTAGGACAAAACGTGATAAAATAGCTCTGTTTTGCATTTTGGCAGGATGTATCAGCCGCATCATTTCCTAAAAAAGACAAACCAACAGGATGAACCAGCTTTATGTTTCTCCTCAGAAAATAAAACTTGTATCCTTGACTTTTCAGTCTCCTGTTTTGTTTGACTTGACAGCCACAAACGCCACAAAGACTGCTCAGAACAAAGGAGACAGAAAGGCAAACCATCCAACAGTGAAAATAACATTTAATGAACCGACAATGTTTTCGACCTTTAGCTAAAAACATTGAACAATAATGTTATGCATTTTCCCACCCACAAGAGCCCCATGCCCGAAAAACCTTTAAAAGAAAAGACCTAAAAAACACACCTAACAAATTCAGCAGACAGGCTACACAACGATATTCACATTAATTTGTGTTTGTATCCAGCTTTTAGTTCCATCATAGGTTCATAAATGAAATATCTATAGATTTCTAATGACTGCTGCTGAAAACAATGCTGAGTAGTAGAACAAGCTGTCAACACAAAAGACACAAAACGGACACATTTTTGGCCATAAATAGTTGTTATGAATTGATATTCATTTGGAGTCATGTTTCTAACAACCTCACTTATATAAGTATAATAATAACCTTGTTGTCAGATCTGTTTTGGTGGCTTGCTAGCTGCTCCATGCTCCACGAGTTTGCTGGTTTTTGATGCAGGCCTTTATTACTGAGCTTATCAAAGCTTTTTCAGTGATAGTAGCTGTCTACTGATCCTGAAAGCAAAGCTAATCTGTAAAAGTCACCCAAGACAGTGTTTGTCCACTGTAGAAACCTGGTGGTGCAAAAAAAATTTGTATTTATTACTCAACATTATTGATGATGTAACATACCGAACCAAAGGAGTTGAATAAGTAGTAGAGTGCCCAGGCAATGATGATAATGTAGTAAATGTTGAGCCAGAAGGACAGGACCACTGCAGCCAGACCAACACCTGCAGGAGGAAGAGGTGTAGACATCAGCATTATAAGCATTATAACAGCGTAATGTTTTACACGTCAGCAACATGCAAAGGCACATTTGATATGAGATATATGCTCTCAACATTACAGAAATCTGCACGTTACCTTTCATCATAGGGATGAGTTTCCACACCCCCAGTCCTCCTACTGAGGTGAACTGTCCCAGCGATGTCTCCAGTAAGAACAGAGGTATTCCAGCAAACACCAAGGTCAAAAAGTACGGGATCAGGAAGGCCCCTGACACACCACCACAAAAAAGATAAACACAATATGTCGGGTAAGATCATTTAGACTAATTAAAAGGTTAAAATCTGATAAGATTTGCTGCTGAGGATGTGTCAGTGTAGAATTAATCCTAATGTCAGTCAGGCTTCCTGCTTTGCTTTAACATATTAAAAATGTTTGAAACCTAAATATTCAAGTTAAGTTTATATTTTTCATTTTAGATCAAAGAAAAACTGAATTCTGCTGTAATATTGTGGTAAAAATGACATGTTCCATTTTCTAGTTTGTTAAACCACTGCTGCTGGTTGAAGATCTGAAAGTTGTACACCCCATGGAAAAAGTTTTTTTTTATAAAAAAGATAATGTACAACAGTCCTATAAAATGTCAGTCAAAAAAAAAATCTATAAAACTTTTTTTGTGTTATATTGCTTGTGTATTATTGTGATGGTTTTAAAATAAATGCCTCTGCTTTACCACTAAGCACATCATCCTTAAAGCTAGCCTACCATTTGACATAACAACAATAAATACAAACATTGTAATCAGACTAAGACACCTGTCATACGGGTGGGTCTGTCAGTTTCATCAGTACTTACACTTACCTCCACCATTCTTGCCGCACAAATAAGGAAACCTCCAAACATTTCCCAAACCAATGGCATATCCCACACATGACAGCAGGAAATCAAACTTGCCCTTCCAGCTTCCCCTGTCAGGCGGCTCATCCTTCTTCTTATTTTCCCCTGCAGGGGGCGCCACATGATCCAGTTCCTCAAAGGGAATTGCTTCTTTGACCTCTGATGGGGAGTTTAAGTCCACTGTACTCTGCCCGGTCTTCCCCATTGTGGGAACGCTACGGACCAGTGGGGTCAGAGAGCCACCTTGTCCTCACAGCCTGTGACGTCTCTTTTACTGTCTGGCTGAGTGTCTCACGCTGGGTTTGGATCTCAACTGGACAGAGTCTGGGTATGTTGAGAGGCTGTGAATGAAGACAGAAGAAGACAAGGTTTGTAATGGTGTTATGTACTGGCAATATCCAAAGCTTTTTTTTTTTACACATGTTTTAGTAGTGGGAAGTTTCTCAATTACAATTTACTTATGTTGAGGCATTTTTACGGTCTTTTACAACCATTTTATGAACTAGAGCAACTAGCTCCCAATACTGAATCTAACTGCTTGCATATAAATCTCTGAGAAAATATAAAAATCTGTTCCTGCACAGAAATATTAATTATCAAATGTTAAAAGTGTGGAAAAGATTTTCATGGGCATCAAACATTATGCCATGAAAATGTTCCAAAACCACGTTTCTCATGGGTCAAATAAATGTTTCACATGTGCATAATCGCATGTTTGTGGTCACCTATGATCACATGAGTTGTTGCACATGTGAAATTTATGTGGTTCTGTAAGGGTTACACTGTACATTATACATCCTTATTACCTCTAACACACATCTTTCTTTTTAGTCCACTGCAGTCAAGTTCAAGGTGAGTCCTGCTCAAACTCTCACTCTGAAGAATATAATCCCCTCTAGAGCAAGAGCAGGCCTTTGGGTTTCTTGTAAGAAAAATAGTACATTGCACTTATACTCATTTAGCCATTCACTGCCCGTGGAATATTCCCACATCTCACGCCCGGATAGAGTCAAATGATCAGGAAGTGTGAGGTTTGGTAGGGAAGTTGTTCATGTTTGCAAATATTGATCGACCCAGAAATTGTCCATATGGCTTCATGCCATCGCTGGAGGTTAATTAGAGACGGCTTACTGATACAGTTCCTGAAAGAACAAGATATTTTCTGCTCTAACCTGATTTTTTCAGGGCAGTCTCGCAGCTTAGCATTGCACACAACAGCTTTTAAATGTACTGAATCATCAACAATGTTCCACAGACTTAAAAAGGCTGCTCTACTGCTGCGTTTCATTATGCTCACTGTTATTTTCACAGCTGTCAAATGATACTGTTTTCATGTGCATTTATGCCTACACAGCCTTTGATGATGTTGATGAAAAGAAATATTGGCAAAGTGTAGTGTTTACCATACCATATATGCAGTGAACCCACCTGATCTATATTCAAATTACAAAAAGAGCAGTGCAGAGTAATGAAAAAAAAAGGCTTAAAACAGCATATTTTTAGTGTAATCAATATTGATCAAACAGATTTCCACACACACATTCGTGCTTTGAAAAGAGTCATGTTGGATGGTGCGTAAAAAGGCATAATGGTCATAATACCATGAAATAATTAGAAGTGTACTTTCAAATTGTTGTCGAGGTGAGTATGAGCTTCAAACGCACACCAATAATAAAACACATAAGAAATTCCCTTTGGGGATGTCATCCATTTAGATTCAAAGTAAACCATGCTGCTTTTGAAGGCAGCAACTTTTCGGTTGCCAGTTTTTATGTTGGCTCCTATGAGCAGAAAAAGTTTCATTTTTCTCAACAATTACATGATTACATGATACTAGTCTTCACTGCGACTCAATGACTCAAAGCAATATGCAGGAAGGAGAAAGAGGTCTATCTTACCTGACAGAAGTCCTTTGTCAGGTCATCAGCTTCAGTTCTTCACACCAGCAGCAAAAAGTCCGGAAACTTCAACTTTACATCCAAAACAAATTGAAAAGCTTCAAGCTGATCTTCCACGCCCAGGGGAAGGCGCAATGAATGTTGTGCTCCAACTCACTGTGTCCTGTGTGCTGTATTTTGGAGGACTTGTGGCTGTTCCTGCTGCTGGTATCGAGTGGTTGATAATAAAGTTCGACCTGTGTGTCTGCTTTGATTACTGCTCAGTTCTGA
This sequence comes from Brachyistius frenatus, assembly GCF_029030835.1. Classification (NCBI taxonomy): domain Eukaryota; kingdom Metazoa; phylum Chordata; class Actinopteri; family Embiotocidae; genus Brachyistius; species Brachyistius frenatus. The sequence goes on from NW_027210632.1 coordinate 2,835,169, forward strand.
CTAGTGAGGCCCCGCGGCCTTGGGGTTTACAGTATGTCAATTGCCCAACTCTGGTGGGGAACTCTAGCAGCACCAGCAGCAGTGTGTGTGTGTGTGTGTGTGTGTGTGTGTGTGTGTGTGTGTGTGTGTGTGTGTGTGTGTGTGTGTGTGTGTGTGTGTGTGTGTGTGTGTGTGTGTGTGTGTGTGTGTGTGTGTGTGTGTGTGTGTGTTTGTGCATTATGCACATGTGTTTGTTGTGACAGCTTAGGTCAGCTCTTGCCAGCACTGTTACCATGGTATTTCCCAACAGAAGGGCCTGATCAGTGAAAGAGCTCATGGAGTTTTGGAAAATGAAACGAGCGACGGCTGCTGGCAGAGACCCTGGAAATGTATGACCAGAAATGCGGCCATGCCGGCATCAGCCTCTTGACAAAATGAACACATAAAGTGACCTAATATCCATCTGCAGTGTCCTCACTCAAATGATTGGAAGGAAATATAGGACAGATAAGAGTGTAAAGCCTGCATCTTAAGGCCTGAGCAGTGAAAGAGCTCATCCACTCACTGATCCAGTGCACCAAACACTTAAATGCAGACAAAGACACACACACACTCACCCAAGGATATTCCACAATTATGAGTCTGCCACAGTACTCTAACAAACTATTTGCCACGTATGTTTGTTCCTCTGAGCATCATTTACATTTGTGTGACAAAACAGGACTACAGCTTAGATAAATCGGAGATCTGGGAAGGTTGCACTTGCCAAGTAGAAATAGGGATTTCAAAACCATTTAACCAAGTTAAAAAAAATTCAGAATTCCATTTGTTATGAATGCAGCATAAAGTTCAAGTGGGGGGCAACATGGAGGAGGGTTGCTTGTCACTCTATTTACTGAATTCAGTTTTTTTCCTTTATATGGGTAAGAAAGGTCAGGGTTTGTTAATACAAAAATCGGGCTGAAACATATTCCTTTATTAATAAAGGAATAAAAAGGATAATAACTAATAAAAAAAAAAAATCCTACCTGGTCACCTCACTGAGTTGCAACTGATGGCTGAAACCTTTTTTATTCAGTCATTTGTTTATCATTTTTCCAGGTCACAAAGTTAATAGTGAGGAGCATCAATGTGCTCAACAAATGTCTTACCCAATAGAAAAAAGTGAAGCCCAGGAGGTTTCGCAAATTGCTTTTCTTTTAACGAGTACTTTCATACTTGCTATAAAGCAACTGGTTAGTCCAGACTCATGCAACAATGTTCATGTAAAAGCAAGAGCACCTGTGTCCTGTCGTACAACATTATACCATAGTGGATCAGTGACGTTATCTATGTTGTCTTTTTAATTACTCTAGCGACAGAAAAACAATGTCCTCATTAATATTAATGGTTTTAGATATGAGACATGAATTCCTCGTTTCTCCTGGCAGGTAACCTCCTAGCTTTAATATCTGCTGCAGATATTCTATCGCCAGCCAATTAGAAAGACTAATGAACATTCCCACAATACCCTTTGGTTGGCTGGGGGACGACGATCGCTAGTAGACACAGGGGTTTTAAAAATGAGAGATTAGATCATATTAAAAGCATAATTACACCCGTTCCTATCGAGAGCCGATTCAGTATTGTGTCTGCTGAGGTTTATTGTCCATGTGCACGTAAATGTTGATAACCTGCTGGATTGGAGTTGTCAAAGCTGGTTTTCATCAATCTCTTGCCGGCGTGCCCCGATCGGTGCAGTCTAATTATTATTCCAGAGGGTCCACAGCTGAGAATAACAGGGAGCATTTATGTAGGTGACAGAGGCAGAGGGACAGAGATAAAATGTCACAAAAGTAAAAGTTATGTGTCCCTGATTTATGAAGATTATGTTAAAATTTGACAAATCTGGTGATATTTACTCCTTAGAAGAAGATATTTTTTTTATGACAGAATAAAGATAAGGGCAGAGAAGGTTAGAAGACAGAGACAGTGATAATAATGGGATTAAAAAAAAGGGGGGGAGGTTAGAATTTTGCAGTAATTGCCATGAGTAGTTTCGACACTTGGGCAGAATACAAAATGTTGTGTAGTGTGAAATAGAGAAGACACTCCAGCCAAAACAAACTCATAATGTTTCATTACACAATTCACTGACACACTCCAAAACCATTCTTATTGTGTTGAAAACTTTGCATGTGTCGTTTATGGTATCGAAACCTTTGTAATCTTTATAATGGCAGTCTAACTTGGTGGAATACTTTTGAGATTTGCTGAGTCTGCATGTATAGAGATAAGTGAGATAAGAGTAATTTGTATGCGTGAGCACTGGCCCTGTCCCCGCGTAATAAGTGCCTGTAGCAACAAACACTTCCTCAAAACGCAGAGTAATGGCTCACATACCATACTCAAAATAATAAAGTGTACAGCTTTGAAAAAGATCTAAATATTTCTTCGGACTAATGTCTCCACAAAGCACCGACAGCATGTTGTTGTACATTTGTTGTAGCCAACAGATGAATCTGATTTATTCTGTTTTATTGTTTGTTCTTTTGATGCATCCAAACTTTATTTCGTTGCACGAAAATAAAAAATGAGAAAAACAGAGGTTAGTGGATTCAGGATAAGGATGAGTAATGACACATGACTTACAGGATAAATTATCATCTTTAATTTCAGTTTTTCTGGTCTTCACAGTGCACAGAGGAGGAATCTTAATGACTGGTGATTAGATGACTTTTCTTCAAAGAACACCAGCAAGTTTACTTTTACCAAGTGAAATATCAGCACCGATGGATGGATGGATGGATGGATCCTTTGCACACTTACAGCTTCTAACTTTGACAAAAAACTTCTAGTAAGGAGTCCGAACTTAGGAATGATTTAGGAAAATTCTCAGAGCAACTGAGGAGGTGTCTTTGACCCTGTTGTATGATGAAGCCTTTTGAAAAGGTGTGATTGGTTGATTTAAAAACAAAACAAAAATCATTGTGATAATGTCAGATTGGACAGAGGCAATTGTTTGTGTGATCACTCTGCTGATGGAAAGTGATGACTTGAGTCAGCACTGCTGCATTATTGCATTTTCACAGTTGCAAAATATCTTTGTGTTGTGATCACTTTCATTTCTGACATTGTTGTGTTGAGTAGATGTGAGCGTGTCTCTAATGAGATCAACCACAAACATCATCCCTGTATATTCTGCAGCGTTTCATTAACTCACTGTCAATCAACCCCTTCAATCAACATTTTCTCCTCTGCTTAAGACATTCTTAAGCCTCTTAAGACAGTTTTTCACCTGAGGAGCTCTCAGGGCTGAGAGATGTTTGTGAAAAACTTTCATCGTCACAAGGATCTCGCCTTAACTTCAGGGTACATTTCTTAGAAAGTATCATAATTTGAAGAATTGTCTTTGATCTTTCATCAATAGGACCAACTCTTTGTACTAGCTTTGTGAATATCGCCCGAGGTGTTTTGTCTACACTCTGAAGTCCCACTTTCCAGGTGCTCATAAGTTCAGCCTCATAGCTGCTTGCATGGACTCTTTTTCATAAAGGAATGAAGCCACAACTAAAGTGCTCCACATCGAAGTGATAAAATAATCTATACAAACTAAAACCTATCCTTCAATATTTTCTGTGGAAGGAAAGTGAAAGTCGTAATAGTTACAACTGGAACGCTGAGCCAATACATCATCAAAGTAGTAGATTCGCATGATTTAATTCAGTTCAGTCATGTGAAAATATTCCTCAATAATCTCAGTAACAAAAATGGGTAACAGTTTGAGGGGGAAAAAGCTGCTGTCTTTGAGGCCTCCTTGCAAGCTGCCTTTAATTCACAGCACGTGTTGTGGTCTGTGAATCAATGCGGGGGTTATTATAAAGCAAGGAACACCCAGAGGCGATTGGCATGCATAGATAGGAGGCTAATATTACCAACATTTTCATCCAGTATTGCAGTAGGACGATGGATGCTGCATAAATTTCCACAGGTTAAGGACAAACGTGGGGCGAGGTGCACATCAGAGAGAGCTTGATTGTGTTAATGAGAGGGAAAGAGTGAAAAGATGAAAGATGCGGGAGCTAGGGGCAGAGAAATTTCTGCAAAGAATGAGGGGGAGAAAAAAAAAGTATAGATGTGAGTTTGTAGGCAGAATGAAAAGATAGTGAGATAAAAAATTGGAAAAGTTGATACGTTGCAGCCGTGCCCGGATAGATAAGAAGAATGAGATGAAAAGATACATAGAAGCGGGAAAATGACTGTAAGACACTGAGGAAGACTGTTCCATCGCTGCAGATAGAAAGAAAAACTGGAAGAGAGATAGCATCAGACAAAAGAAGTGGCAGAGGGCATTGAAATGTCTGCATTTACAGTTTGCTTGATACACGAATCCAGTACAGTTTCACTGGCTTCTCTGCAGATTGCTATTCCCCCCCCTGGAGATCTATCAACAGCCTCATTCTGAATTTCATTCTGCTCTCCTTCCATTACCCCTGAGTCATGTTTTATCATTGCAAAAGTCTCATATCCTTGTGACCTTGTTATTTGCTAAATAATTGTCCTTTATGTCGCAAGAATTAAATTACAGCAAGGCATTGTCACCATAAAAGCTCTAAAGTAGCAATCAAGCAGAAATGCAATCTTTTACAAGGAAATCTGTTGATATGATGCATTCAGTATTTCCTGCATCTTCAGAGTAATAAGGCCAGACATGGTTCCTTTTCTCTTTCCCCGTGGGGATTGTTGCTGAGCGCAGCAAACAATCAACAGCTTCATTAAACATTGATGAAGCCATATAGGTTGTGATTACTATATATGCAGCACAAAGTAAAGCATGTCCAGCTGAAAATGTGATTCATTGATAATTTATTCGGGGAGACATTTTCCAGCAAAGGAAACACAACTTCTCAAATGGTCATTTTGTAGTTTAAATATTTTAAATATCCATAAATAGCACTGAACCATTTTCAGATGTTTTGATGATCAAAATGATTAATTTTGAAAATAGTCAGCAGATTAATGTATACATAAAATTATAGTTAGTTGCATTCGTAACGACTTATTGTAAGTCGCTTTGGATAAAAGTGTCAGCTAAATGAAATGAAATGTAACATGCACACGACTCCATACATTTAAAAAATGTGATTATATAAAATTTCCTGATAATAATTACCATTCAATTTATTTGCTAGTTAAGAGCCAGTATAATATAATGTTGCATCAAACACAAGAAATGATTGGCTGTCAAAGTACTTCTGATATTGAGATAAAACAAAGACTTAAACCTTGTGAGTACAAAGTTTTGACTAAACATGAAGTTCACAACAACTCGTTTGGGGTTTTGTACCTTCTGAAAGTGCTTTGTCATGCAGGGCAAGAACTATTCGTTAATCTGTGATAATTCTATAAAATGGATTTACAGCCTCTGTCTTAAGATGCTTTTTGGAAAGGGGCCCAGTACCAGACAGAGGCTAGAGGTTAATTTAGTGTGTCTGCTGCATTAACACTGAAAATAACAAGAGTTGCATTCTGTCAGTCAGGATGTTCTGATTTATGGATCGCTCCATACTGACTGACTGAGTGAACCAAACAAGACCAAGGTGACCAAGGACTTTTTAATTGCAAGTAAATAATGAGAAAGCAGAGACATCTCCTTTTATGCCTGCTTTTCTTTCGCTCTTTAGGTTCACGTGTTGAGCCGCACTAAAGCTTGTGTTGTCCCAACAAGACTTGGCCACAATGCAAAACACGAAAGACGAGTTGTAATTAACCCATCAAACTAAAACGTGTGTATGTCAGACTGACAGCCACCAGCTTATATAGAGTACTCAGCAGCCAGACCAGGTGAGATGAATCACCCTAACGAATCTTAGTAGTTCAGGTTCTTTCTGCAGCAAGTGGTTGCAAGACATGAAAATGATCTGCAACATGACTTGCAAGGCATGTAAAACAACACACTACCAGTCTGTGACAGAATACATTGTCTATAACATTTACTGTGTTTACTTCAGAAAAGTACGAGAACAACCTTTTTAATTTGGGGTTTCGCATTTACGACAACTACGGATTTACTCTGGAATCTTCATCCCACATTTAATGTGATAGATGTCTTAGTGTCCCGTAGGACAATACGAGCCAAAAATGTGTGTTTTTGGTTTGTTCGTTGTCTAATTTCATGATTTAAATATTATTTTCGATGTCCGCTGTTAACCACACAGCATTTCAGTATTCTATCGTGTTTCCTAAAATCTGACAAAAACAACCCCATTGATGTTATGAAGATGACATCAGGGTTATCGCATTAGAATTGTCGTGATACTTCAATGTTGAACAGAAGTCTTGCGTTACAAACTAGAGATGTGGCATTTAAAAGTCATCACAATGACATAATGACAATTATAATGGGTAATGTGGGTTCCAAGATTTCTTGGAGCTTGACAAAGCGGCAACCAACCATGACGTCACCCATTGGTTTGTGAACTGCTGTTATGAGGCCTCGAGTTTGATGTTTTGGCCATCACCTTCTTGCTATTTTGCAGCCAGAAGTGGCCATATTTGATGATGATCTCTAATAACAGCTGCTTCCATGACATCTGTCATCACCCCACTGGCCTGTTCTGTATTTGTATGACATGTTGATCTGGTCAGCCTGGGGTTGGGGTTTTCCATTCCAGGCTGTCTCTCTGCTGCAGTGGGGTAGTGGCTGGTTATGTAAAGGCTTATGGGTAGATAGTCTAATTATAAATACTGGAAGTGTTGAACCACTTGTAAACCTATAGTTGTGTTTCCAACCTCAGGCAACCTTCAGCTTCTAATTCAAGCACAGAACCATCAATATCCAAATTGGGGGTGTGGCCTTACATATTACTACTGCTGTTCTCCAACACCTGAGGAACATAAAATGGCCAACAGCACTTCACCAGCTTCCTGTTGTTGATTTTCATCGTCTCATTAATGTCAAATTTAAGTGGCACTTTGACTCAACTGATCCAATGGCGGGCGTTTAAGCTTTTTGGTCCAGACTTACCGAGGAATGAGGTCCATTTTGTGCCATTGGGGGCGGAGTGGAGGGAGTGAGGGTGACGGGAGGTGGGAGGCAACTAGGTGGAATTGTCAGTTAATTGAATGCCAGTTCGGATTACACAGATGGCTGAGTTTGGCATTATAATGGTGCAAGTTCATGTACACCAATCAATAGCATTCGATGCAATTACACATACAAACTGCCATTTTGTCATTTCATAACCACATATGAAACTCTGTTTTAGTAGATGTATGACAAAAAGAAGGTAGGAGGACATACACAGCTGTGCAGTTGTTTTTGTTTTCTTGCTACAAACCAGGAAACATGAGTTTTGCACGACCTGATCGACTTGTATTGGATGTTTACCCTTTCTGGTCAGTAAATCAATATGGATAGAATCAGTGAGGCATTTTGCACCAGGATATTTAACATACTGATACTTTCACTGCAATATACTTCATCACCGTTGGCTGCACAAGTTATAAACACAAAGTTAAATAAAGAGAATGTGCACATTTTAAAGCTGTCTAAAATGGTTCAAATTCATCCCATTGGTTGACTACAACGTTACGTCAAAAAGAATGATGTGTCATAAAAAAATGTATAAATGCCTATGACTCTTAAAACATAGAAAAACACACACAACATATGCAGGTCATTAATAAAAGGTGTATATTATTCCAATGTGGAGACAATTAGGAATTTTCCAGTGATCTCAAAGGAAATACACATGAACACAACTTTTACTGGTACATAGTTACATAATTTCAAGCCTATAGGAACTCTTCAAATATGTAACAAGACTTTGAACATATACTCAAACACAGGACATCTCTGTAAGCGAAGAAAAAAATTATTTTGAGGATCTTGACCTCCTCCATGTTGTTGACCTTTGCCTTAACACAAGGCTCATGTTGTTTTGCACTAACACGTGCTATTTGTCATACTGTTGAAAACAATGGCTAAGCTTTAAGTGTAAAAACATAAACATGTATTTACTAAAAGATAAATGAATATATTGGCAAATGATTATGAATAATGAACTTATGAATAAATGATAAACTACAAGTTTGCAACTGAGTTTACTTTCACATGTGCAGTGTACAAACCTTAAAAATCCATTATAGCATCCTCACAGTAAAATTAATCAACTCCTATTCAAGTGTGAAATTAATGTAAATTAACATTAGAATTTCATACTATGATGCTGACAGTTTTCTAAATAAACACGGGTGTTGGATGGGTACTGGATCAGCCAGGCATCCCAGGGTGTCAAATACTCATCTGATTTGTATAAGGTGCCAAAAATCACATGTTGGTTTAGCAAAAGATCATGCTTTGGGTTAAACGTGACACATTCACTATTCGGATAGGTATAATCATCAAAACTACTTGGTTAGGGTGAGGTAAGATCCTTGTTTGGTTTGAAGTAAGTCATTTTGCATCAGTAACGTTACAGTCGCCACATACAAGTATGATATGCAAGTTAAATGCAGCTGGGTTGCTATACTGGAAAGTAAAAAGTCCAACCGGTGCACCCTAAGATAAAGTTGCCTTTTGTTGCTCCAATGGGTGGTACATGAGTCTGATAAATTGCCTAAGGTGATGTCACCTGATTGTAAGTAATGTAGGCATTAGGTTTTCCTCAGGGAGAACAATGCATTGAACAAAAATGGACAATATACGTGGTTCTGCTGCATCAGTTTTGGTCTAAACTAACCATTTATAAATGTTTCAGGAGTGCAAAGCTAAATTGATGGAGATATTTTATGTCAGTTACTTTATGTAGAATTGTCAGTGCAATACACAGGACTTTATGTTATTATTCTTAAGTAAAAAGTAGTAATGTAAAAAGCAAAAACCATAAACGAATCTCCCTGAAAACTCAAAATGTGTAAACATTTGTATAAAGCTGAATAAGACTATTTTCTTTTAAATGTGTTTTTCTTAATTATTTTTACAGATTTAAAAATGTCACCAGCAACTATCAAACCCCACTGGGTTCCTCCATCATAATTTTCTCATTTCTTTCACCTGCACTCCTGCCTGGCTGCCTCTGGGCCTTTACGATGACACATTCACACATTGTTAACGCTGGCTTGTATGGTCGAGACTGACGCAGGTCGCTGGATGGTGTAGTCATGTTTTGGGGATCCTGATAGTTAGAAGAGAAAATCAATTAAAACATTGTGTAATGAAACATTTAGTGACATGAACACACAAATTCCGGAAAAATATAAAAGATGCTGAAAAGAGAACTTTAGCTTTGTAAATAATATTTGATAATGATGCAATAAATAAGGGTTTGACTTCACTTACCCTGTACAGTGAGACCAAAATGAATAGTGGGATGCACATTAGAGGAGTGGCAACAAGTACAGCGCCGAACATGGAGGCCTGGATCCCAGGAACATACTCATACACATTTAGAGAATGTGTATGCGTCAGGTTATACAGCAGTGTAAGCTAGGAGAATGGAAGTGGTTTCATTAGAAAGACAGACAGTTAAAGAGGTGTGCGGGGGGCAGGTATGGCGCAAGATAATCTTTTATTTGCAGTCATGTTTCGGGTCACCTTATAAATGTAACTCCAATATTTACTCATTGGGGTCGGGTGCAAAGCAGACCGGGCAGCGAGCCGGGCCAGGCCAGGAGCCCGGGCGAGCTGATCGCCGGCAGCATAGACTAGCTCTAGGTACGTGGAACGTTACCTCGCTAGCGGGGAAAGAGCCGGAGCTGGTGTGGGAGGTGGAGTGGTACCAGCTAGATATAGTTGGGCTCACCTCCATGCACAGCACTGGCTCTGGAACCAAGCTCCTGGAGAGGAGCTGGACTTTGTCCTTTTTTGGAGTTGCCCAGGGTGAGAAGCGCCGGGCAGGAGTGGGGATACTCACAAGCGCCCAGCTGAGTGCTGCCGTGTTGGAGTTCTCCCCGGGAAACGAGAGGGTTGCCTCCATGCGCCTGCGGTTTGCAGGAAGGAAGGCTCTGACTGTTGTTTGTGCTTATGCATCGAACAGCAGTTCGGAGTATCCGGCTTTCTTGGAGTCGGCAGGCGGTTTCATTTCCAGGACTTCCCTCTCACTGCTCGAAAGCCCTGGAAAGCCCAAACGTGGCATGAGGGTGAACTGGGACCATCTGGTGGAGGAACCTGTCCGGGAGGTCTTCAACTCTCACCTCCGGAAGAACTTCTCACACATCCCGAGGGAGGTTGGGGACATGGAATCTGAATGGACCATGTTCAAAGCCTCTATTGTGGACGTGGCTGCTGGGAGTTGCGGTCGGAAGGTCATCGGTGCCTGTCATGGCAACAACCCGAGAACCCGGTGGTGGACACCGCTGAAGGAGGAGGCCTTCTGGGTCTGGTTGGCTCAGGGGTCTCCTGAAGCAGCTGAGAGGTACCGGCAGGCCAGAAGGGCTGCAACTGCGGCCGTCGCGTATGCTAAAACTTGGGCATGGGAGGAGTTCAGGGAGGCCATGGAGAAGGACTTTCATTTGGCCTCAAGGAAGTTCTGGCAAACCATCCGATGACTCAGGAAAGGAAAGCAGCGCCTACGCCAAGCTGTTCTTAGCGGGGGAGGGGGCAATTGCTGACTCAGACGGGAGATATCATCGGGCGGTGGAAAGAGCACTTTGAGGAACTCCTAAACCCGACCAACATGCCCCCTGGAGAGGAGGCAGCGTCTGAAGACTTGGGGAGGGGGTCACACCCATATCCCTAGCAGAGGTCGCTGAGGTAGTCAAAAAGCTCCTCGGTGGCAAGGCGCCGGGGGTGGATGAGATCCATCATGAGATGCTGAAGGCACAGGACATTGCTGGGCTGTCTTGGTTGACACGCCTCTTCAATGTTGCATGGGGGTCGGGAACAGTACCCATGGACTGGCAGACCGGGGTGGTGGTTACCATTTTCAAAAAAGTGCTCAACTATCAGGGTATCACTCTACTCAGCCTCCCAGGCAAAGCTTATGCCACGGTGCTGGAACGGAGGCTTCGACTGTTTGTTGGTTCAAAAGGAGCAGTGCGGATTCCGTCCCGGCCGTGGAACAGTGGACCTTCTTTTTGCCCTCACAAGACTACTGGAGGGCTCCGGGAAGTTTGCCCATCCAGTCTACATGTGCTTTGTGGACTTGGAGAAGGCTTTCAACCGGGTCCCTCGGGGTTTTTTGCAGGGGATGCTGCAGGAGCATGGGGTGCCGGAGCCATTGCAATGGGCCATCTATACAACTGAAATAGGAGCTGGTTTTGTATTCTCTGCAATAAATCAGACACGTTTCTGGTGGGTGTTGGCCTCCGCCAGGTCTGTCATTTGTCAATCATCCTGTGAAAAGACCGTCAGGTTTGGGGGTCTCGGGATCGCCTCTCTGCTGTTTGCAGATGATGTGGTCCTGTTGGCCTCTTCAGAACATGACCTCCAGCATTCACTGAGGTGGTTTGCAGCCGAGTGTGAAGCGGCGGAGATGAGAGTTAGCACCTCCAAATCCGAGGCCATGGTGCTCTGCTGGAAACCGGTGGATTGCTCCCTCCAGGTGGGGACAGGGTTCCTGCCCCAAGCGAAGGAGTTTCAGTATCTCGAGGTCTTGTTCACGAGTGAGGGTAGGACGTAGCGGGATATCGACAGGCGGATCGGTGCGGCTGCAGCAGTAAAACAGGCACTGCACCGGACCGTGTTTGTGAAGAGGGAGCTGAGCCGGAAGGCAAAGCTTTCGATTTACCAGTCGATCTACGTTCCAACCCTCACCTATGGTCACAAGCTCTGGGTCGTGACCGAAAGAGCGAGATCACGGCTTCAAGCAGTTAAAATGAGTTTCCTCTGCAGGGTGGCCGGGCTCAGCCTTAGAGATAGGGTAAGGAGCTCAGACATCAGGAGGGATCTCGGAGTAGAGCCACTACTCCTTCGCATCGAAAGGAGTCAGCTGAGGTGGTTCGGGCATCTGATCAGGAAGCCTCCGGGGCACCTCCAACTGGAGGTTTTCCGGGGACGGCCAACTGGCAGGAGACCCTGGGGAAGACCCAGAACACGCTGGAGGGATTATATATCCCAGCTGGCCTGGGAACGCATTGGGATCCCCCAGGATGAGCTGGAAAATGTTGCAGAGGAGAGGGAAGTCTGGGCCAACTTGCTTGGCCTGCTGCCACTGCGACCCAATCCTGGATAAGCGGAAGACAATGGATGGATGGACGGATGGATGGATGGATGGATGGATGGACATTTACTCTCTTTTTGCTGTTTTCGGTCACAACCAAAATCCGAACACAATTATCTGGCATCAAAGTGCTTCACTATGTTACCCAGGTAGTTTTTAACTGTTTGGCAGCTGAGTGCTGTTTGATCCTGAGCAGGTAGTGAACAGTGTTTTTTTTTTTAGAGCTTTATTGTTTTAAACAGAAGCTTTGAAAACCGTGACAGTGAACCAAAACATTAAGCCAGAAACATGAGCTGAAACTCACTTGAAGCTCCTTACAGCCAAGTGGAGCTGTACATTTGAAATTCTCAGTATATTCTTCACTATGAGCAGCACGTTTCACATCATCACTTTGTTTTCATATCATTACTTTATATTTTGCTATTATAATACAGACTCCAGTTCTGAAATAATATGCCGACTGTATTTTCCATTCTCGTACTGATCATATCTGCAGAGAAGTGAGTTTTAAAACAGATGAGTCCACATTTTCAGATAAAGGCAGCAATCTCTCCTCTTCCCATCCTGTATGAGTGCTCAAGCATGTGGCAAAATGAAATATGTGAAATACTCAGCAAAGATGAAAGGCCAGGAGAGAGGGAAACAAGAGGAAGCAAAGACAAGGGATGATGATGGGCTGCAAAAGATCTGAATTCAGACATGATATAGGGTAGAAAATAAGGAATACAAATTAAAACATGATAATAGCATTAAAGCAAAGAGCCAGTGTGAAACTGAGAAAGAGACATGAAGTAGAATTGGAGAAGAGAGAGATGGAACCCGGGTGTCAGGACTCACTCACCCCACAGATGAGAGGCGTGAAGAACATCCAGCAGTACTTCAGCACAGGGAATGGAGGGTATCCGATCATGTCCTCAATGTTGTCATAGAAACGGTCCGCACCTGCAAAGTGCAAAGACATGGGCGGGGGATATTAGATCAATTCAAGGGATCAAAATAGTTTTGTTTTTATGGGGAATACTCTTACAACACATTTGGGCACTTCAAATGAGACCGTCGAGGCTCAGCTTTGTGACTTAGCAGTATTCAAATCTAAGATTTTTAACAACAGTTAAAGATTGTCTACAGTTCGATTTTTGTTTGGCCGTAAAGGAAACCAGTGGTGGAAAGCAACTAAGTATCTATTCAAGTACTGTACTTACTACTTACTGGAGAATTTGACATTTAATGCAACATAATGCTTCATTATGCTCCACTACAGAATTTTTTTTTTACACCATTACAGTTATTTAACACCTGTAGTTACTAGTTACTTTTCAGACACAAATTTGTAAAAATATCACGTGATGAGTTTAGAAAAAAGAAGCATTATCACAGATTAAACAGCAGTCATGGGTAAATGAGGAAGCAGAGGAGGAGGAGTTCAGTGGGGGATGAAGATGAGAAAGCTGCTCACCTTCAGCTGCCATAGAAAGGAATACAAACATAAAAAAAATAACAGGAGGAAACTGAGATGAGATTGGAAAGGTATGTGACCTGCTGGGTGGAACAACATCCCGAGATTGATTTTTGCAAATGTTTAACAGCATAAGAAGTTCGCAAACCTATTTAGGAAAACAAACAAACATGGCTCCATAAATGATACAGTAATCAACCTTGAAACTAAATACACTTTTACGGAGGAAGTGAGTGGCCTCATTTAAATTTGAGTGAGAAAGTATCTCAACACAACAGAGACTGAAGAGACAGCGATGGCTGAAAAACTCAAATTGTGCATCAGTTTGCTGTGGAAGATCCTAATTCCAAAGAGCAAGTAGTTTGGGAAATGGAAATGCACTTCTCAGAGTCACAGCAATGGAACATATATGCACAGTCAGGAGGTTTTTGAGGAGACCTCTAAGAAATATGCAATATATTTGTCAGTGATACATCAGTTTCATTAAAGAAAATGGCCTGTATCAATACAATACAGATACTCTGAGGACTGGGAGAAGAGGAAAATATATGAAAACAGGAACTCTCCACCCACAGGATCTCATTTAGCAAGTAATACTGCTGATAATGGAGGTGTAGGAAGGGATGAAAGCATTGAAGAGAGAGAGAGAGAGAGAGAGAGAGAGAGAGAGAGAGAGAGAGAGAGAGAGAGAGAGAAATAGCCACAAAGTCACAGGAACTGAACATCCAACATATATTCCAAAAAGGAAATAGAAATAAAATGTAAGGAAGCCTAAAGCCATCAGATTTGTCAGAAAAGGCCTGGTGTCGATGTTTGACTTTACAGCAGAAGCTGCTGGTGCTCATTTCAGACCACTAGGTGGAGCACTGATGCCTCTGACCTGCTGTAATCTCTGAAAACCTCCACTCCTCTCAGCTGAGATAAATGAAAAATTGTCATCCTCCAAATGAAGCGCTGAATAAACTCTAATCTATAATTTCTTGTCTTTTATTTATGACCAAATATTATGTGTACCTAAAGAATGTGCTTTGGTAACAAAACAAAAAATGCTGAAACTCCTGTAGAAAAAGCAATTTACAGCTAAATGACAAAACTGAAAAGGCAAACAGCAACCAACCAAACAAAGAAGAGAGACACCGTTTAACATACAATCACAGTTTTGTCACAGCCAGCGCTTGTAAACTTAATGTAGCATGAAAACCATTCGATTTTAATTAAACTGAAACATTAGGTGAGCTCGAGAAACATTTGCAGGCTTGACTTTTTGAACTTTGAACAGCGCTAGGCTAATTAGTTCCCCGTTTCCACTCTTTATGCTATATTAAACTAAGCTCGGCTAGGATAACCATCTGCTGACTGAAAATCGTGTTTTTATTCTAAATCGCAACAAGAAAATAAGTACTATTTCCAAAAATGTTCTTGTCAGGCTCTTTCCTTTTCACTGTTAAATCGTTCAGTGAAATGACACCAGATGAAAACTAGAAATACCTGCTTGCAACAAAAAGTAAAAAAAAATCTTCTCTAATCTCTTTAAAGTGGATACCTATGTGCCTAGCTGTCACTGGATATTGTTACAGATCCCCCATACCCTCAGAGGAGGGTATTTATGGTATTTATGTGGCACACGTGCAAAACAACAGCATACAGATGTAAAGTTCAAAATATAGCACATAATATCATTCAAAATATTCTAAAACACAAATGAAAACATAATATTGTTATCCCTCTCCAATCTCATCAAAATTAATACTGTTGGTAGAGCTGTTTTAATTCCACTGAGGGCAAAATGAAACCTGCAGATTTCAACTTTTTTTTTTTTCCTGTCAGAAGTTGGTCTCGAAGAGATAAGCTTATGAGATACAGAGATACGTTGATTACACTGATGAAACAAATGCTGCTGTTTGAGTTGCATCAGCTAATGATAAAGAATGAAGTCCCCATTTGTGTAGCTACTGTGAAGGTACTGCACTACTGATGATGTTGATATAGTGAAAATAAACTACATAGTACCCACATACTTAAAGTTATCATAGAAGACTGCCATCATACTGATTTAGAGCTACATTAGAAGTCTTTCATGCAAAGGCCCTCTCGTAATTAAAAGAAACTCCCTTTCAGAAACTGGAAGTTAATCAGTTTTTATAATGCAACTGCAGCTCACTGCATTACATGATGCTACTCATTTTGCTCTGCATGCAGCAGTTTTAACAGCCAAAGACTTACCATACACCCAGGCAACAACAATGGTCTCAAAACAAGCAATGATGAGAAGGCTGGTTCCACTGGGACCATAGGTGTCAACCAGCTGGAAGAGGAGGATCCCTCCCTGAAAAATGGACAGGCGAAACACAGGGAGGAAAAACAGAGATGTAGCTGTCAGAGGCGCAGACAAACTGCGTTTTTCTACCTTTATATTTGGAATAAGCAGCAAACCTCTCATTTATGCAATTTTATGGCTCTGGGCCCCCTATAGCAGGACATTTGATGGACAGTACATCATGAAATCAAAAATTTAAATTACTGGTGTACACATCAACTTAATAGAATACTGGCAATCGTTTTAACAGTTCACTTCCTTCCTTTTTAGCTGTGAAACAGGACCCTTTATTTGAACAATCAGTGCTCAGAGTCCAGCTTACGTCACTAACGAACGGCAGCCCCAGCAGGAAGCAAATGATCGCGATGACCAAGACCAGTGTCTCTCTGGCACCCGGCCTCCTCAGTCGACGTGGGAACATGTCTGTGATGGCTGTGGCCAGGCTCTCCACACACACAAACTGTGGACAGGACAGAGCTGAGCATTAGCTGATTTCGAACATGATGCTATGAAGTGTGCGATGTGTCCCATATAATACCTGACTGTCTAGACCCAGGAAGATGATCATGAGGAAGAAGAGCACAGCCCAGAAGGACGAGCCAGGAAGCAACGACAGAGCCTTAGGATAGGCAATGAAGGCCAGACCAGGACCTGTACGAAGCACATGAATGCATCTATTAACACAGCCTTGATAGTGCACAGGCATTATTAACAATAGAGACCACAAAGAAGAAAGAATCCAGAATTTCATTATTAAAAGACAAGAAAATATGAAAACAAAAGGTTAAACATAATTTTGTGGAACACCTGACCACTCAGATTTTTCTGGTGGCCCTTTAAGGCTTGTTTAAGGCTGGTTGGGAAGCACTGCTTTAATAAAACATTTGATATAAAACTTTAGCTCATGTACAACTCTTTCCTCACAGAGATGCACATTAAAAAAGTGCTTTGTAAAATAGGATTAAAAGGAAGAAACAAAGTAGTGAATTGGAATACAGATAAACAATAATTATTAAGAACACCAGCAATAAAATGTACAAAAAAATTGGGTTGATTGTTAACATTATTTTTTTGATGCCTAAGGAATACCACTCTTCACAATGAGTGACAAAAATACAACCTTTCAGCTGTATCTAAACATAAAATGCCATCTTGTGGACACTGGTGGTTGTTTTCAACACGCCCCAATGCATAACAACTGAATACAGCAACTGTTTCTGAATATTTAATGCTTATGTTTATAAACATGAAGTTGACATGAAACGCAGAAAAAAACCAGCATGCACATACAGAAAGTGGGAAACGTACCACTAGAAGAAACTTCATCTATGGAAATGCCGAGGTCATGAGCCATGAATCCCAGCACTGAGAACACAGCGAAGCCAGCAAAGATACTGGTGGCGCTGTTCAGACAACAAAGCGCAAAGCAATCCCTGCGACAGAACAAAGAAGACACGCCTGCTCTGTCAAGGAGGAAACAAACATACAATTGTAAATGTGATGATGTCTGGGTGTGGGGACACTGACCTGTAGCAGTTGTTGTCGTATTTATTGTAGCTCCCCAGAGCCGTCAGTACTCCCTGGCAGACGGCATAGGAGAAGAACACCTGAGTCCCTGCATCACACCACACCTGGAGAGGGTAAGATACTGAGTTTTGCAACATTTGATAGGCACCTTAAAAGTCAAAATTGTTCAAATTATCCAAAGCATATGTTTTCCATCATCTCCTTTCCTTACAGAGAAAAAATACAATCCCTGGAACAAACAGCATTAACCATGAGACAATGAATCTGCATCTTCCTATTTTGTTGTTTCTGTCATAATTTAGGACAAATTTGTGAGTGAGTGTGTGCATTCAGGTCAGCGATTGGAGGTTTTTTTTTACACAATTGTCTGTTTGCAAGTCCCGGTCCCGACAGCATCTGGATTACATTAGTGGCACTAGAGCTCAGTCTAGTCCACTAAACAATAGAGTTGGCCAGGCTCCAGAGCAATATATATTCCCCTTCTCCAGCCCCATTGTGGGCCTGACTTATTCACAGCCTAGGGTCAGGAATGGAAGTCCGTGGCATAAGATCTTCACATCTAACACTGGACAAAGAGGAAACTGTTGTGTCCTTACAAGCATGCGTTTTATTTTGGGGTCCTCTCGGCTGCTCTGCGCACATGATCACACGCACACTGACACGCAAACACAAAAAGGAGACACATTGAGACACTAAACAGACTCCAGATGCAGGCAAGAACTCAACCATGATTTCCTCTGCAGATCAAGCAAAAGCTGACACTTGCACGCAACAGCAAAACCCAGAAACAAGTCAAGATTTGTTTTTAAGAGCATCTGGTATTGCATAACTCTGCTATGTCAGCCGTAACTGCTTTCACCTGCTTACTCCAAATGACACATCGCAGTTTTTCCTTGACAGTATTAGATTCTCACGCTGGATGTAGGAGTGTCTAACAAGAGCAGCTACATTTTGTCTTATAACTCAAACAGGCAGATGGGGGATGATCAGATATTTCAATTGAGCTCTGTGATCCATCGGAGTGAGGTAGCAACACAAGAATCCAGTCAAACAGACCAAGATTAGAGAAGAAAGAGCTGCAAAAACAACTTCCAAAAGCAAATATTACAGGGCTGCAACCCACGTAATTGATTTCTTTTTTCATGAAGATTCATCACTCACACGAATGCTGATCCAAACATGCATAAATGCAGATGTTCACATGGAAATAGGAATTACCCTCCCTCCACTCCAAGACAAATTCTGGGGCCTAACCCTCCGATGATAGCGTTTGATCCCTGAAACTGAGAGCCATGCTGTGCAGAGACATAAAGAAGCAGGGGGAGGTGGAGAGAGGTGATGATCCAAAGAAAAAAAAAGTACTCTTGTGCTCAAACATGCAAACCCATCCAGAATTTACCCTCTTCTGTTTTTGATTCAATCTTATCCTTACACTCATTGACAGACAGATCTACTGTCACAATTGAATACAGTGTGCAAGCTTCCATGCAAATACAAGTAAGTTCCATTGACTTAACTTAAAGCACGTTATGCCGACTTTTTGTAAAGTAAATATAGCTGCGAAATGTGTTGCGAATTCCCGACGGAGAGCACTGTTTTCACTCCTGTGTGATAATGCTACTGTGCACTCCAGAGGAAAAAAAAATATATTTGACAAACTTCTCACTGAAGAGAATCTTGGCTTGCTTTTCTTGTTAAGACTCTGTCTTGGGACCGGAAACAAGAGTCAAGGCAAAGAGAAAGGAGGAGGGGAGGCGCTGAGGATAACAGGACACTGCATTCATCTTGTTACAACAGGGAGGAATCTGACAGAGAGAGATGTGTTGAGGAGTGAAGAGGCAGATGGTTGTGAGTTGCAGTGTAGATGTCCGGACTCTTTCTGTATCTTTAACATTCTGAATCTCAGATGACGTGGCTGTACTGTGCGTTGTGTTTTTAAGTTTGCATTTCAAAACCAAACATTGTTACATTAACAGTTTATTAAGAGAGTGAGCTCTTACACCTGGATCGGCGAGCTTCTGGAAGTCCGGTCTGAGGTAATATCTCAGGCCTTCTGCGGCTCCTGGCAGCGTCACTCCACGTAAGAAGAGTATGATGAGCATTAGGTAGGGGAATGTAGCAGTGAAGTACACGACCTACAAACACATAAACGAATACAAACAGCTTCTTGTTAGATGTATGTAAGCAAAGTGTCTCACCACTGGTTGCATGTGTTCGTTGCACACTCACTCTTTTGTTTAAAGTTGCTATAAGTTGGCTCTAGTAGTTATATTTTAGTCACCACCGCTTCTGAAGGACAAACCTGGATCTTTAGCAGCTGAAATGCAGCACGATGCAAATCAATTAAAGTAATTTAATGTTTACTGCGGTTTAGTCCTCAAGTAGAAACCTATTGTGTAGTGGAGTTATCAAAGTTTTTATTTTTTGCTGAGAAAGCAACTTTACTATATTAGCTCATGCTTGTTGCTCTCATGAACCAAACAATGAGCTGGAAGATGCTAAAATGCTCCGTAGAGTTGAGGATAGGTGCAGAGTTAAATGATAATCATATACGACCACCAGAACACCAATTAGAAGAAGTGAATTTAGTGAACGACAACAAAATGACTCATGGACATGAGAAAATTATTTTTGAATGGGAGTCAATTAGAGCAAAAATATTTTTGGGAGGCAGCCCCTAGAAGCCTTCAGTGGTATTGCACTTAAAAGGCACTTCTGTCTCTGGTAATAGAGGAAATCTGTGTTTACAGTGTTGATAAACATCCTTTACTGACAACACTCAACAACAGTAACAGAAACATTGTGAAAGAAGAAAATGTTCAATGCAATGAATACTTTCATGTGAATCCCTTAAGTGTGGGTGTGCAATTTGATCCCAGGTACTAAAGGCAGACCCCATTCGTAACAATAAAAACTACTAGATAGAGAGCCAACTACAAAAGTCAATGTGTTGAATGGCTAATCCATAAAAAACAGTATTCAACAGGGATTAAAACTTTAAGTGCACCCACTGATCACTTATTTATTCCTCTTTATTGAATCTATATCAATTACAAAGAAGTGAATAAAGAACAGGGAGATGAGCTGAAGACAGCTTACATATAGTTTATCAATGGACTCCCGCCTATACCGTATGATAAAGAAGTACTCACCTTTCCAGTGGATCTGACTCCCTTCCAGATGCAGAAGTAACATATGACCCAAACGAGCAGGAGACACAGAGCCAGGTCCCAGTGCACCGTGTTGAAGGACATGTCATTTGACATTCTTAACACACGGTAACTATAGGGAAGAGAGACATGTCAGCACAAATACAAACATGCATCCTCTGCATAGAAACACACTTTGCTTTTCTTGATGCCTTTCTCCAACTGAAAATCAACACAGCCGGGTACAAAATGTTGCCTGACTCATGACAAGAACACATTAAAAGTCAAGACTTCCTTTTATTGTAGTATCCATGACAATGGAAAGAAGTTCATATATTGAAAAAAGTACCAAACATCTCATCATAAGCACAGATGTTAAAATCGCCCTGAGTTTATTTTGGAGGCCTTCAGTTTATATTAGAAACCTGCAGGGAATAGAGCACATATTGTTCTTATCCGCTAAGTGGTTTCCTAGTATCTGCTGCAATATCCAATCAGGAAATTATCATGTGAAGCGCAGCAGCGGTGTTTCGAAATATCTACAAATTAGGAAAAAAAAATAGGGAGGCAAACAACTTTGCGAGTTGTAAGTTAAATAAGGTGCTATGAGTAGTCATTTGTGGCTCCTGAGGAATGTAACTGGCTCATTTTTCTTGCTGTGGTTTGGTAGCCTTGGTTCACCTTTTGCTGGTTCACCATTACCATCGCGTTGACTGAGCATCCAGAGAGTAAAGATCGGCTCTTAGTATCTGGGAAGCATTAAGAGCCGTTGATGAGGAATGTTCAAGCCAAAGATAAGGTCAATGGGGAGGATGACATTACGGTCGTGTGTGTGTGTGTGTGTGTGTGTGTGTGTGTGTGTGTGTGTGTGTGTGTGTGTGTGTGTGTGTGTGTGTGTGTGTGTGTGTGTGTGTGTGTGTGTGTGTGTGTGTGTGTGTGTGTGTGTGTGTGTGTTTCTCACATCCAGAACTCCTCTTCTGGTGACCTAGTCTTCGTCAATGTGTCATTTCTGGAAATACAAAGATATGAGAAAGTAAAGTGGATTGAAATCAATTAATTATGTAAACAATGTTTCAGTTCATTAACATTCTTTTCAATGTAGTTTTAATTCACTCAACAATCACAGAAGTAACCAATCGAAAACTTTTAGAGGGATCCACACAACACTGCTAGTGATAGCTTCATCTTTCAGCCAAGAAAGAAAGTATTGGCAAGAGAGTGCATATTTCCAACATATATTCCTTTAATATGGTATTTTTCCAAAATTCGACATCCCACTTGTTTTTTAACAACTATTAAGCTAAGGCCTGACAGGTCCTTTAGATTCACTAGGTGCACTTTTCACCCCCAAAGTGTTCCAAGGTAGCAATTAATACTGTTCATTTGTATAACAGGAACGCATGTATGCTGTTGTGAACACATAAAAGCATGGGCGTGTCCTTAAAATGAAACATTATCGGAGCCAAGACTAATCCCATAATTCTTATCATCCTTTTCATGTATCGTGTCAACAGTGTCATAAAATTATATATTGTAAGCATTTAGAACAACAAAGATGAAACTTACATGTAACTCAAGTTGTCATAGCTGTCATAGTCGCCAGTTAAGGTGACGTTGTTCAGGAAGGACCAGTTGGCATCGGGCCGAAACAGATGGGGGTTGGCAAAGAAGCTAGAGCGACCGTGACATTCCACTAACAGGTTGAGGAGAGGGGAATAAAGTGAGAGCAATGTTGCAGACTAAAAATGTGAAAATGATTTGGGAGAGTCTTGTGTTTCCTCTTTGAGAGGGCAACAGGCACACTTCTAATGAATTACAGATGTGTTTAAACATGCATTTGTGGATCAAAAAGAGGGGCTTACTAGTGTTCCAGAAGTTGTCACATGTGGACCAGGGCAGGGGGCTTTTGAAGGCATTAATTAGGTAGAAGATAGCCCAGGCCAAAACAACAATGTAGTAAATGTTCAGATAGATGACGATCACCTGGGATGCAATTCCCACACCTGCAGTACAAGTGAATTGCTACACAGTTAGTGTACATTTCTGGCTGCTGTTTTCTTTTGTATTATGCAATAGTTGGTTCCCAGTCTTCAACACTGAGATACACATGTGTTCAGGTTGGTTTAACATCAGCATTTGAAACAAATAATAAACCATCAGCATGTTTTTTATGGTATCCTTCTCTTTAGAGCAACAATGTCTGTTTAAAATTAAGATACTGGGGAAAACAAGCCTGACAGCACATACACAAAGCAGCTATTGTTGGGGGTTGAATCCCGCTGAACCACTAGGGAAGTAGAAAAACGTCTTTCTCTGAGTGAAATGCTGCATGAAATAAATTTAAAAAATCAAATTGAATCTCCTATTAGTTGAATCTCTATGGCATGTACAATTGACAACAAACAGCTACAATCTTGTTTTTGCAACAGTAATGAAGAAAGCACAGTGAAAGACATGTATGTGTTGCCTGTCAACTGAATAATTCTTATGTAATTCTCAAAAATTCCATTGTGAGCCTGGCTTTTACCCTCAAACATGGGGCATATCTTCCTCCAGGCAGTCACCCCACCCTCGCTGGTGTACTGGCCCAACGCCGTCTCCAGGAAAAACACAGGGATGCCACAGAAGAAGAGGAAGACAAAGTAGGGGATGAGGAAGACCCCTAAAATTAGAGACACCCATGATGAAATCTGATTAAACATGCCAGGGTTGCTCTGTTATTGACACTTACAGATCAATAGAAACCCCTACATATTAAAATATTTATGAGAAAACTGCTTATAGAATTAGTTAATTGGGATGAAGGGTGATTTGTAATGAATAGATGTTACCTGGGAGAAATTGCAATGACTCTGCTTACACAATTATGAATAACAACAGTCGAAAATGGTTGCTTTTGGGAAATGGATCAAGCCAAAACTAACTATTATGAAATAATCTCTGTGTGGAAAACAATGAATGCTCAGGATTCAAAATTTGTCACACACACACACACACACACACACACACACACACACACACACACACACACACACACACACACACACACACACACACACACACACGTGCACATTACACATGCAAACATGCAACTTGCAAATGTGCACATGTTGAGGGTATGTGCAACAGCCCTTTATTTAAAATGTCAAGAAGAAAGAAAATCTCCCACAAACCCAGCCCCTCACCTCCTCCATTCTTGTAGCACAGATAGGGGAAACGCCAAATATTTCCTAGGCCAATTATTTCTCCAGCCATGGAGAGTAGGAACTCTGTCTTGCTGCCCCATTTTTCCCTCGGCAGAACACCTTCCTCAGAAGCCCGGGTATCTGGATTAGGGTCTCCACCAGGGGCCCCTCTGGCTGCTTCCTCAGTCATGGTCTCTCAGTCTGTTGTATATACAAGATAAGTGAAATGCTTTTTTTGATTTCACTCTCTCCAATTTTTCTGCATGCATATATGGAACAGCAGCCTTGACATGTAATTGATAATTCTCATGTTTCTTCTGATAGCTCGCACTGCATTGCATTAAAGTCTCATCCGTTTCAAAAGAAAGAGGCTCTGACAAAACCATCACACTCCCAAATACCATTAACTGCAAATAACTCCACTTGCATTACTCGACAGATGTGTGCAGAGGATGTCAAAAAAAAAAAAAAAACTAGACGGTCTAGCTTCGCATTACAAAACTGAATGTATGTAACTCACCCGTTTGCTTTCAGAGGCGCCGGCAGTAAAGCTCCTTGTCTGTCTGAGCAAAGTTTAAAGAAAAGTCTTATTCTGAAGAGGGGTGTGTCCTGAAGGGAATCACACACACACACACACACACACACACACACACTCGGCCTGTACACTCCCGTATGAACATTCAAATTCTGATAAACCGGGAAAGTATTGATATGTTTAAAAGTTACAACAGCATAATCTTAAAACGCCTCAATAATTGAAAAGTTATATATACAACTATTGTAGGCAAAATATAAATCAGAATCAAATGATGCAGAGTAAATTCCACCTCCTATTGTGTCATGTCTTTGGTCTAATATTTACCGTAGTGTCACAACAATTTCTGAAATGGACGTAAGAAACGAGTGGCAGATTAGCTCTCCACTTAATGTATTCCTTGCAAACCCAAATCACTTTGCTGAGTTCATTGAAACCACAATTCAAACTTTTTTTTTATTTTTTTATTTTTTTATTTTTAAACAGACTCTGTGGTGTTACTGTTTTTCTGTTGCCACAACATCTTAACTACCGTACATATCCATAGTTTAATCCTATTTAAACCACGTGAGCGGTGTGTTTTCCACACATGCCTACCAGGACAATCCCCGGGCACCAGCGCTCCAATCATCGGAGGGGGAGGAGCTCTTCCACGTCGACGCGTTGACGTATGCTGTGTGACGAACCAGGAATTAAAAGTAAACAACGGTTTGGAAGACGAAAATGATATTTAGCGCTAGTCATCCAAACGCAGACCGAGTCTGTGATTTTTCTGGCGCTTTACTAATAATGTATGAAGGTTTTATATCCCGATAACGCCAGAGAGCCAGTTAGAGACAGGCTGAAAGCCGGTAAGACACCCGCAGAGCTGAGAAGAGTCGGCTGCGGCAGCCGTTAACGATAGCTAGCTCGATATGGCAATTTCCTGTATCTGAATTTGTTTACAGATGAAATGCCCTCACGACCATGGCTTAAAAACATCTCCTTGACGTTAGGTTTGTCTGATAAAACACCCATCTTGACCCTCCCCTCCCCCCTCACCCTCACCCTCCCCATCCTCTCCCCATCCCCTATTTCCTTCTTGTATACTATTTGCGATTTGCCTTAAGTGTGTTCGCGTGTTTTCGCCCATTAATTCCAGATTTAGCAATGTTAGCCATCAGATCGTCAGAGGAGGAGTCCACAGAGATTGAGGAGATGGACACCTCAGAGCCCAACTGGTGCTGGTTCTACTTGGCTGAGTGCGGAGTGTGGCACATGTTTGAGGTAGTTCACATGATACCACAACTTTACACGTACAGTTTTTTGTTTTTTTTTCCAGGTTTTGAGTGGCAACCAGAGAGTTAATCATTTGCGGTGTTACAGATTATCAACACAATTTACTTGCAGTCTTTAATTGGCACAAAAATGGCCATTATGTGCCCCCCCCCCCCCTCAAAAAAAAAGATTAAAACCCAGGAAATGATGAATGCCATCATTTCCCTTTACCAAATATCACAGCTTATATGTAAAAACATTAGACTGACTGCGACTAACAAGCCACGTGTTTTCTTTAAGAAGACTACTGGTAGCTTAAAGTCCAAAGATACTCAGTTTCTAACATATAAAACAGATTTAAGATGCAACAAATCCTCTGGTATTGCCAGTAACACTAATTTGCTTTGATTAATCAATTGTTGGTCTATAAAATGTAAAAAAAAATAGTAAAAAAAAAACAAAACAATTCAAAGTGTCTTCTTTAAATGTTTTTTTTTTGTCTGACAAGTATATAATTCCCATATTGGAGAAGCTGCAACTAGTGAATAGATGTTTTGTTTTGTTTTTCTAGAAAAAAATAGACTTACAAAATAGTTCCAATTAAAATTTAAGCCAGCCAACTGTTGACTAAAAACCTCCTTTGACTTAAAGTATTGGTCTGATTCATTTTCTGTCCAATGACAATAACCTTGATCAGCTGATTGGTTCAGCTCTTTATACACGTAATTTCTCAATTTCTCTTGTCAGATTGATCCCAGTGCAGCCTGCTCTGTGACCAGTGCTCAGATTGAGCAGTGCTACAACAGGAACCAGCGTGGCGTCATGGAATTCTACACCGCCAAGTACACGTACAGACTGGACTTCTCAGGTACGATGGTGACGTCGTCAAAGTGATACTAAAAAAAAGTACTAAATTAGGCAGAGAATAGTCAGGATTCTTTTGTGACATGACATCTGGTGAAAACGAGGTATATTTCGAAATCAAACCCGTTTTAAAAATCGCCCATGAACAGGCGGTTTTGTAGCCCTAATTAGATTTGTATTAAATTCCTCCCCAGTTATGCGACAGATAAACGTAACAACGGGAAAGCAGCGGCCAATCAAACGCTCCCTCCACTCTGCAACTGGATTCAGG
Source organism: Brachyistius frenatus (assembly GCF_029030835.1). Lineage (NCBI taxonomy): Eukaryota > Metazoa > Chordata > Actinopteri > Embiotocidae > Brachyistius > Brachyistius frenatus. Next base: position 2,861,852 of record NW_027210632.1, read on the forward strand.
TAAGACTTGGTGGTAAAAGTGAACATTGCATTAGAAGAAATAGAGAAGAAATGCTAGAGAGGAAGATGGAAGGAGCAGGATCAGGTTAAAAAAAACAACAACAACACACGCTTTGAATTAAAGGTCAGGGTTTTTGCGAATCCTCCACGTAAAGCGTAAATTTCAAAGCAGCTACACAAGAAGCTGCTCAGTCAGTCGCTGACCTCCAATTTCTATCTCTTTAAAATGCAAAGAGGAAGAGAAAAAGGAGGATATCTGCCGTTAGACAGAATGAGGCTTTTCTTTCTTTCTTTTTTTTTTTTTTTTTTTTTTGCGAGCTTTTACTAAATTACTCCGGTTTGCCGGCATTAACGCAAATGCACTCAGTTTTATCCTGATGCAAAACTCTAATTTCTCTCTCCTTCACTTATTCTGTCAGGTTTATTTGTGATAATCTTGCCTTGCCTGTTCCCTGTCACTGGGAGAGAATCAATACAGACGAGCCCTACCAGGTGAGAAAAGTAACTGCGTTGTTGTAGCATAAACTGAGTTTCTACTGATTTCGGTTCACAGACATTTTTGGTGTTAAGGAAGCAGCACACCCCCCCCCCCCCTTTGATATTTGATTGTGTCCGCAGACATTTCGGCAGCATACTCACACTGTCAGCATGTCTCTGTCTCTCATCTTAAAACTCTAGAATTGAGATGTGGGAACACAAAAAGAGTGCTTTTTCATAGGAGGTGTTTTTTTTTTTAGGAGTTTAATGTTTATTATGACACTCAGTAGAATTGTTTAAGGAAGCTTATTTTGAAAACAATTAAAAGGGACCACATTTTACACTTGTCTGGTGTTTTATTTATCGTCTTGATATCCATATAAAGATATTTTTGAGGTTTTAAGTACCAATAACGATTTCAATATAGTTGTACATCTCTCTTGAGATTATCTTACTGTATGCTTGTGTCTTTTTTCACTGATATCAATGACCCTCTCTTCTGATTGGCTGACTCTTTTTTACAAGTGGTGCACCACGTCTTCCACGTCAAAGTTTGAACAGCGGGTTGTGCTGAGGACCAACATATGAGATGAGTGCGAGTTTGTGACATCACAAACTTACAAAAGTCCAAACGAGTTGTCGAAACTTACTTAATACGGCCCGTGTGCACTTCTCCGTAGATTGAGCGGTTTGACACTTTAACAGTGTCCCTTGTAATCAAAAAAGAAATGGATATCCAAATTTACAACAAATTGGACCTTTAGAAAATAAAAGACCACCGACTCAAAAGTTGTAGTTCAAAACCTTAATGACCAAATCCTCAAACATGAGCTCAAAAACACAAATCAAAACCAATCTGGTGTCGAGCATCCATGCTGCATCATTAAAAGTCATGTTCTCTTAAGATCCGATCTTTGACCTCCTGCAACCTGCCATCTCATGTTGCTATGGAGAATACGAAAAGTGGTCCGCTCCGTCTGCTATGTAGCTTTGAAACCAAACTCTGAAGCTCAGATGGAGGAAATCAGCATTTCCTCAGGTGCGATCTTAAGTTGTGTGCTGTGGAAACAAAATACAACCATTACAGCACACCCCCAAAAAACATGTACATTATATAACAGACATATTGTCACTGTTTCACTGATCTGTCATTGGTTTTTACATTCCGGCAGAGATTTGTAAGTGTAAATTGCCTTTTCTTTTCCAATGTTGTCCCTGTGTGTTTCTTCAGCTCATCCAGCTCGGCAGAGACACGTACGAGTTTAAAGAAGTGGCCAGACTGTACGAAAGGACAATGGATCATCCAATCAAATCCATCCAGAGGATTCAGAATCTGGATTTATGGGAGTTTTTCTGCAGGTAGACAACTGTTTTCTGTAAAATATAAATCTTGTATTATTTCTATTAGACAATGTGCAAGAAATAGAAACAATGATACTTTTTCCAAGCTCCCACTATAGAAAAAGCTGTTGTTCTGTTTAAATAAACCAAAGCATACAATTGATTTTTCCATTAACATCTGAATCCACACGGAGTTTCTCTATGCAAATTAATGTCATTTGCACTGTGGTTTCGATCTCACCCCTTGTAGGTCTTTGTTATGGCTTGTAAATCCAGTCATCCAGTAACAAAGTGATGATCAGTGCTCTGTGTTGTGCTTTCATTCCTCTGTGCTCCCCTAAGGAAGAAAACACAGTTGCGAAAAGTGAAGCGAACATTGGATATTGAGGAGCGCATGCTGTTTCATGGCACAGGACACAGCAACATTCAAGCTATATGTACATTTAACTTTGACTGGAGGCTGACAGGCAGCCATGGCGATGTCTATGGCAAAGGTAGATCCCTTTGTGTTGTGAAAAACATCATGAAAGATTTCAAAGCACTTTTTTTTTCTTTTTTTCTTTTTTAATCTGATTTTAACATTTCAAATAAATCGTCCTTCCCGCAGGGAGCTACTTCGCCCGGGACGCCAAATACTCCAGTAAATTCTGTCACACTACAGGTAAACACAATACCACCTTACAGAGACACGGACTCGCACCGCCAATATTTGCCAGCGAGCCGCCTTACAAGACCATGTTCCTGGCCAGAGTGCTTGTCGGAGAGTACACGGTCGGTCATCCTATGTACTGCAGACCACCCTCCAAGGATGCCAGCTTCACCAACTTTTACGACAGTTGCGTGGACGATATGGCAAATCCAAAGATCTATGTCATTTTTGACAGCAATCAGATTTACCCAGAGTATCTGATTGAGTTTTACTGACACCTAACAAGAAGATTCCTACTTTTTTTTTTTTTTTTTTTATATATATACATATATATACATATTTATATATATATTTATATATATATATGTATATATATAAAAGCTGGCTTTCCAATGTGGAAAAGTGAGGATACAGAATCACATGATTATGGGATGAAATGGAAAAAGAAGCAGCTTAAGAGACATTTGGTTTTTCTTTCAGTTAGATCCAGTGCCTAACTCGAGCATGGGTCAATCCGAAGTGCCTTTGGAGAAATAGGAAAGAAGACAATGAAGACATTGTGTGCAGTCTGTACAGCAGCCTATATCTAAAATGGGGACTTTGTAGTTTGTGTGACATACAAGGACAACAACGCTGACTGAACAGCAGTCTCGGTGTGCAATTTTATATGGGATTCAGAATCTGTGTTTGCTTGTTCAATATGTGCTGTTTAAAATAGGAGTGGCACTCGCAGCCTGTAGATTATAGGTGATGTCTCGCCATCGGCCACAGCCCTCCCCTCACATCCACAGTGCCATATTTATGCTTATTTACAAAACCAAAAACATGGTCCTGCTCACTCATGTTGCAATGTGATCTGTCGAAATATGTGTGTACATCGTAAAGTGTATTACATAAGCATGGATTTTTTTTTTCCTTTTCTTAAAAACGCTTCTACCTCTGCATTTTTTTTAACCATGCATCAGTGCACTTTTCCCCCTTTCCATGAAAGGCTCTGTATTTGTGTCATAATGACATAAAGTTGCGATGTCGTGTTTACTCGTCGTCCCCGAGCAATATGTCTCTGTGTATCTTTTCTGACCGCTGACTTCAGTCCGTAAAAGTATTGATGACTGAGCTGCAATCTCGGCAGAGTTCGAAGTTCATTTCAAATCGAGTTTCAGCATCACATTTGATTTCACACATCACCACCTGCTAACTTCTTTCTTTGCACATGGTGTAAATTTATCCACAAAAAAAACAAAAAAAAAAAGAATGTAGCCAGCACGTGTAGAATTGTGATCACAATTTACCACACAATGTAAAATTGCTTTGCTGTGTGCATTTGTTGAATTCATAGTATGATTGTATTTGTGTCAGGATAACAAAATAAACTGGATTCTTAGTGAAACGTTTGCCACACGGTGGCCCACAAAAAGTAGAAGAGTGGATCTTGAGCTACAAGAAACAACCTGATGTCTTTAGTCATAACAATACAGCTGCTCTGAGTGTCTGAGTAGGAGCGCGTGAAGATACATATGCGTCTGTAATTTGCACGTTATAAACAAATAAACTTTTCAACATAAGCACCTTCAGTTATTACTTGCGTGACCTGTGCTGATAAATATCTCGTATGTTCTTTCACTTCCTCAGTGAGAAAAGCCGGCCTACCTGATGGGGTGTGGCTATAAATGAACTTTAGATTCCTGAGTCGGAAACACTGAGTGACTGACTAACTGAGCAAACCAGAAGACAGCCAGCTCAGTTTACTTAATTTATCTTTTGTTACAGTATCATTTGTTTAATTTCTGTCAGAACAATGGGCAGTGATGATGTGGAGAATATGGACACGTCGGACACCCTGTGGTGTTGGTATTACCTGGCAGACTGTGGACAGTGGCACCACTTTGAGGTAAATTGTTTTGGATATTTCTTTAGATAAAATTAAATGTCATTAAATAATTTAGGGTGTAGCTTACCTTTTGGTACTTTCTTCCCACCCTGCAGGACGACCCTGATAACCCCCTGTGCAGTAATGACATTGACACATATTACAGAATGAACTCAAAAGCTGTTTTAACTAAAACTTCAATCAACTGTCACATCAATATTGATTTCTCAGGTATTACAGTACTTTTTCTTTGTCACAGTCCTCAGTTACTAAGAACTTGGCTTGAACTTGTGTGTTCAAGTTCGTGTCTTCCTGTGCAGCTATGTTACAGACTAACTTCATCACAGGGAAGCAAAGGAGAGTCCAGCGGACATACCACTTTGAAAGAAGGTGAAATGAGGCATAAAAGTTGCATTTAAACAGAAATAATTTCCCCTCACGGCAGTGAGTCGTGGACAGCTGAGTTTCCAGTTCTTGTAAAATGAAAGTGAAACTGAATCCAAAGGAAACATGTCACTCTCCTCCCGCAGATGCTCCTGTTCCAGCGCTGCTCCTGTTTGGTGGGAGGGAGTTGAGCCTACATGTCCATATCAGGTGATAATCACAGAAAACCCATTAGAAGAGCAAATCTGGCAGGGATTGTAAGGTTCTGTGTGTGATATCAATGCTTTGGGAGATTGAGCTTTAAAAGTTAAATATATCAGGCACCCATCAAACGACAGCGCAGCCTATCACCCCCAAGAAAACCTCAGTATTTTACAATATAGAGAGTTTTTAAAGCTGGTGTCTGGTGAGACATTCCCACCCAGCAGATTCCTGCATACCGGGCATGCTCTATGGGCAGAGCGTTTTCATGAGACGTATGCATGCTAACTTCAATGGGAATAATACGATTTAATTGTGAGGCTCCTTGTTGGAAAAATTACTGAGGCTTGGTTCAAAATCAAACACATCGGACATTTTATTCTTGCAAGAAGGAGCAAATACATGCCACCCTCCAAGAGGTGTCCAGCAGTGCTGCCCCCAGCAGTGCTCTCCCAGCAGTGCTCTTTGACAGTCACCCCCATTCCCTTTGTATCTGCTTTCGTATGGTAATACAGAGTTGGTTGTAGGTCACAAGATAAGGACACAGGGGAGTCGTCAAATTAGATGCGGAAAGTAAAACAAAAAGGAATCACTTGCAAATAAGAGAGACAACAAAAGAGACTTTCCGGAGCCACAATGCAAACAAGAGGAAGAGACAAATCTTCTTTTTTTCCCCCATCACTCTTCTAGACTTTCCGATTGTTATCAGGATGATTAAAGCAAATTGTTGTGACAGCAAATCATTTTGCGGTGGTTGTGACGCTCCAAACAATTTTTTCCGCAGTTTTAAAGCAACTGCGACAGTAGCAACTGTGAAGGCTACTTTGTAAATGATGGAAAGATTCTTTTATATGATGGAAAGATTCTTTTTTTTTGTTTTGTTTTTTCCTTTTTATGTACATGTTATGTTATACTTTGTATAAACAGGAGGGATATGAACAAAATTTTCAAGCAGATGCAAATCCAGTCAGAACAACAACAGAGTTGCCGTGTAATTATAGCAATGACCCAACTAGAAACTCTCAGTGACAGAGTGATACTTTGTGATTTAAAAAAAAAATTTTTTTTAGCTACTTTACTGTTATTATAGCAACGTGACTAAACTGTGTATTTCTGATATATTTCCAAGTTGATTCCACTGAGTGAACGCTCCCCTGAGTACCAGACTGTGGAAGGTTACGTGAAGAATGATGGGCTGTTGGACAAAACCATTTTATCAATCATCCGGATACAGAATTTGGACCTCTGGGAAATATACTGCCGGTAAAAAAAAAAGTGTGAAAGTTGGGCTGTCTGCTTTCTTTTCATCATGCCCTCTCCTTTGTTACTAAGATGTTGTTGTTGTTGTTTTTTTTACTTGATTTGTATCAAAGGAAAAAGAAGCAGTTAATGAGGCTTCAAGGTGTCAGAGAAATTCAAGAGAGAAGACTCTTTCATGGGACGGAAATCAAAAATGTTGACTACATTTGCAAGTATAACTTTGACTTGCGGTTAGCTGGACAAAACGGCCACGTGTTTGGCAAAGGTAAGTTAACTAATATCAGAATCATTAATAAATAATTACGAGTTGAATTGTTCAACAGAGTTCTGATCCGAGTTCCTTTGTTTTTATGTAGGAATATATTTTGCCAAACGTGCATCTTTCGCAGACAAGTACAGTGCAGAGAGCCTTGACCCTTTACCAACGAATGGCCTAAATCGATACGCTGGACGGACTAAAATACAGTTTTTGTCCCGAGTGATGATCGGAAATTCAAACCTTGGAAACGGTCACTTCATAAAACCTGATCATGGAAGTAGCGAAAACTATCACGACAGCTGTGTGGATGATATCAGTCATCCCAATATTTTTGTTATTTTTGATCCAAATCAAATATACCCGGAGTATTTGATTCAGTACAAATGAACATGTTTCTTGGACGTTAGACTGCCTGGATGAAAATGTAACCGGCAAAGTTCTCGATGGCTTCAAAAAAGTTTTTACAGCATTTATTTCCCGTTTTTGGTTGTTGTTGTTTTTTTTTAAGGCCAAATGCGTAATTACATGCGGTGTGTGATGGTTGTTGTTGGGGTTTTTTTGCTCAAAAGAACTAAAAATTAAAAACTGCCAACAGAACAGAAGTTGCCACACAAATTGTGTGTGTGTGTGTGTTTTTTTTAATCATACCGGTTATTAAAAAAACATCTTTACTGACTTTTGTTACATTTGTTTACAGTAAAATAACGTTTCCGATCACGTTACGCAAATGAAAACAGAAAAGCCTCATAAATACATTTCCTGGCACAACCAATTTAAAGTCTGGGTGTGGTTATTCCAGCACTGAAGGACAAGCAGAGTTCCCGTCTGTTAAATTAGGTGATTGGAAACATCTGCGTGTACTCCACTATAACGCACAGGTGGAATTAATAACGCTTTCAACTCCATTAAGTGTCCGGGTAAACCGCAACAGTGAAACAGCGTGAAGCACAAAAACAAGAGTCCCACCAAAGTACACAATGCTTTTCGCGAGTGGACATTTCGAAACGTCTGCTACAAAAAACAAACAAAAAAAAGATTGACTATATCGGTTCCGTGTGTTGATAAGAAGCACGTTGAGGCGCATTTTGGCAACGCCTTTGTTCTTACAGCCAAACCACAATCCTCACACAGGACAGGGACGAGTTGTCAGTCAGAACTTTACCCCGTTAAAAAAAAAAAACGGATTCAAAGTAATTCCGATGAAGACATTTTCTATTCATTTAAAGTTTTTTTTTTTTTTTTTTCCTCAAAAGGGAATTAAAAACAAATCTCACACAGGTTGGAGAACTTGTTTCACTGCTATCTGGAGGTTGTGCATTTTCAACCGTTAGTGACGTCAACACAGGTGTTTTCCATTTACAAATAAAAGGCAAATACCTGCCTTCCATATGACTGCCTATGGTAATTCAGGATAGTGGTATGCTGTTTGTTTTGATGTCATTTCTCCCACCGAGCAAACCACAGTGAAACAAACAATGTTTTCATATCCAAATAGAAGCTTATTCTGTCAGCATAAGCCATTTTTGTTTTGTTTTGTTTTTCTGTTTTCTGTTTTTTTCTCCTCCACTGAGCTGAAAGGGATTCAATTCTTTGTTGTTGAAATAGTTAAATAACAAAGAAGTCAACTGTGCTACATGACAGCTGTCAGCAGAGGCTGCTGTTGACTCAGGCAAGAGTTTTGGAGTTCTCAGCAGGTCAGCAGTAGCTGCTCCACATGACGTGTAACAGTTTCTAACTGCACATTTTTGCCATTACGGTATTTCTGAAAAAAAATCTTTCAAAATGAATCAACAACAAATTATGCTATTTTCAAAAAGCTAACAGTCCACCTGGCATCAATGGTTATATATTTAGTGATATATATATATATATAGGCCCATAACTCCGGTGCAATTTTGAGGGACTTTTTTCACTTTATACATTTCAGAGAGAAATGATTCCATTTAATTTATATATTTATTTACATATTTTGAACCTTTAATTGACTGAGACAGCACAACTGCTGCAGCTTTCAACCATTTAACTAAACACATGTTTCACCTTAGCACTGCAAGAGTATTTGTAATTTTGTTCAATAAACAATGTATTTAGACACCGCAAATCCACATATGCCAGATCCGGAGTACTCCACATACTTTTTCAAACAACTACAAAAAGTCTAACGTCTAAATGAAAACTTAATTCAAGTAATGTGGAGATGTTTGTTTGTGTGTCCATCTGTTCAGTGAAACCAAATGTAATGCTGATGACCTTCAGTTAGCTGAAACACCAAGACCGAAGGAAATGGCAATCTGTGCCTCGCACCCCCCACATGCTGCCTCGCAGGTGGAGCACAGAAGGTTGGCTAATTTTCTCTCCTATAGTGGAGCTTTACTAGTTCACTTTAGAAAGTGTGTGCAGGTGTTACTCCCACTGTATCTGCCGATTGTGGAACACACATGCAGCCATCATGTGTGAAGATCTTTCATGTTCTGAAACACTAAAGGCAGCTCTCAGTTAATTGACAGGTGGGTGTGAAGAATAGTAACAAGCGCAGACGGCCGTCACTCAAGAAAAAGAGGAAAAGGTTGCTTAGATGTACGAAGACAGGGAGGCCTATTTGTGAGCTCCAGAACAGATGTGTGAGTGTGAATAGAAATGAAATGGCTGATGGGTGATGTTATGATATTTACCAACTTTTCATATTCCGCTTGCTAGAATCAGTCCCAAATGACTCAGTTGCACATAGATAGACACATCGTTTTATTTAAAAAAAAAATAAAAAAATCATTTTATGAACTAAAATACTTCATATAACTAATAATTTTCAATATTCTGCAGTGAAATACACATTATGTGGCTGTGTGCTGACTGCATTAGATTGTTTTCCACAGCCAAGCTGTCGTCTCTCAGTAAACTATTTGTGATGAAGTTAATTAGTCCTGCGGGTAAGATATGGATGAAGTCAGTCCAGCATATGGTGACTCAAACTGAGCTTCTTCCCATGCATAATGAGAACATTCTTCATTCTGTTGTTATTATTGCTGCATAACAACAATACGTCGGCACAGATTTATTAGCGCATACTTTAAAATGTTTGAAACTGGGGCTGGGAGTTCTTGCAAGTCAATAAGTGAGTCAAGTTTGATATCTTCTTAAATATTTACAGCTTGGTGTGCTCCGAGTCTGGCGTGTGATTACGAGCTCTTTGATGTCTGCTCGATTAGATGATATCAACATGTTGAGTGCGTGAAAAGACCAACTCTAATTAGTGGTTCTGTGTGTGTGTGTCACCGAGAGAGGAGAAAGAGAGGGAGACTGTGGCACTACTACTCTCCTGCTTCTAATGAAAGCAGGACTAGGTAACGAGACTGGAGAGAAATTAGTCTCTTTCTAAATTATTTAATGTTTTAACTTTCAAAAACATTTGAGAATCAAATGGAGCAAAGCCTGCAAATTAGACCCAGATTATTCTATGCGGGGTCCTGGATGCTCTCAGATTAATTGAGCAAAAAAAACAAAAAACGTGTTTGATGTTGCTTTTATCCGCTTGATCCTTCATAAACATTTCTAATTGTGTGAGAGTTGTTAATAAACCTGCCCAACATGGTTAAATACGATGGATTTTCATACCCTGTGTGTTTATTATCGGTGGAGATGGTACAGTTTATAATATTCTCCTGTTTGATTAGTAAGTTTATACACTTTAGGAAAATAAAAAAAATAAAAATGATTCTGTAATATATATGAGACACCATATTGTATTATTTGGTATTACTGTCACTCCCTCATTGTCTTTTGGGGTCATTTAAAGCCTTAATTTTAATTTTAGACAGTGGAGAGATGACAGGCAGTGAGGGACAGAGAGACACTTCAAAGGTCCCCAGCTCAAACCGGTCACATCATGGTTTGCGTTCAGAGGCCCCGTGTCACTCCCTAATCTTTGCTGTGCAAAGTTGGGGCATGGTTGCATAATGACTCTCTAAATACCCTGTATTCACATAAAATCACACCATTTCCATTACATACATCACTCAGTTGAGCGCAAAAATCATTTTATTATGGAAAAAGGTTCACTTCTTTTTTTTCTTTTTGTACAAAACACAACACATTTCCAGCTACACATTGTCTATAATTTAACCAAACATCACAATCATAAAAAAAATGTAAAAAACACCAAAAAAAACCCCATCTAACATCGTTTTAAGAAGCTCTCTCTGTGTCACAAACACATTCTGTGACAGGAATCACAACCTGATGTTCCTGAGCAGAGAGAAAAAAACAGACATATATAAAACTATTTGAATGTATTTGTTGCCTACTGTAGCCGATCATGGGTGGAGGAATGAGGGAGGGTGGGCTGCTGTGACAGTGAAACGGCACAGTATTGGCATCTTCACACAAAATAACACATATTAATAAATTAAACGTGGATCACATGAAAGGAAACATCTTCATTTGACACATGAACACAACACATGAGTGAGAACAGTTCTTGCTTGGCACGAGAGGTGTAGAACTCAGTACAAGCTTTGGCACCGCTGAGGAGTTTTCCCATGACCTGTTTTCAGTTTTACAGCCACGAGCATTTAAAACGCACCAAGTGCAAACAATCTTCAGTGACTCGGACAGCAGAGTGTGATTGGCTATGCATTAAACCTATTCTTATACTTGCTCGGAGCAATGCAGTGTACAGCATTGAATTAGAGGGTGCTACTAGAAGATGTCTACGCACTGACATGCTTTGATTGTTAACTATGTACTGTGTTAAGTCAAAGTTAAAAGCTAAATCACCCTGAGAGTGATTCATCAGGGATTTTTTTTTTTCATTTATTAAAAAGAGTATTACACCTATTTAGCATTGCACTCCTACAACATTGTCAGCTCAGGATAGACAGATCAGCAAAAGAAGTCCTTCCTTGTCAAAACCTGGAGCCTACATTGCCCATAATGCAACTTAACCTGCAACAATTTGGTCGGATATTGGGTTGTGTGAGGAGCTTCGAGCTACGAGCCACAGAGGTCTGATAAACGCGCCTCTTTCGAACTCACAGCCCCCGTTTTTTTTAATTTTCAGATTTGTTGTCTTCAGCCCCAACCGACACTGACTGGAGTGACATCGCTTGCTCCTTCCGGAGCCACAAAATGCTTTACACAAGTTTCTTTTCTTTTTTCACACACGCAATAGTTCTCCCCAAGACCTGTAAACAGACTTTGATGTGTAAAATTACGGCTGTAGAGTTCCTCTTTTAAGTCAAACCAGCTGGCATAATGAAACACAGTCATTAAGCCATCAGTGCTGACACTTCAAAACCCATTCTGCAGAAGTTATTATTCAAATTTGCTACATTCAAATTAAGTGCTCTAAAACATACCCAAGGTTTAAGTTGTGCTGAAATAATAATTAGCTGATATTTGAGACCTTGAAGATTTTCTTTTTTGGACTCTGCAGTTATTTGCTTTCGACTTCATTGTATTGTTCAACAACAGAGCATTATAAAATTTCATATAAAATAAGACATTAGCTTTAGTCGTTCGAGCCACAATACGGCACTAGCGGTGTCGTACTGTCGGGCAGAAACGGTCCATTTTTTTATCACAAACATGCTAAGCCTTAAACTGTCTTCCACAAGCACCACAGGCCAAATCACGAAAGAAACTGTCTTTACTGTCTCGTACAGAGAGATTTCAGCCTCCTGCTCTTTCTTATCCTGCTTCATGTCAGGAGTGCAGGAAGAGTGCAGCGCAATCTCTCAGTTCAAAGGTCGCCTGTCTGCACCTCGAGCCCGTGCCTCGTCCTGAGTCCCTGCCTCTCCATGATGTTCCACAGCTTGCGCAGGTTGGACTGGGTGATGACGTCATCCGGTTTGAGCTGGAGGGCCCGCAGGTAGTTGGCCTCCGCTTTGGGAAGCTTCCCGTTCAGGTGGAGGATGGCACCGAGGTTCATCAGAGCAGCTGGGTACTGGGGGCGGGAAGGGAAGGGAAAATGCATGAAACAGAGGGAAAGGAGACACAGTGGTGCATGTTGAAATGATTAAAGTGACACGTGAGGTGTCAGAGAGTTGAGTTACAGGATCACGATACTTGTGACAACCGTGCTGACCTTGAATTTATTTGGACAAACTATGTTAAACCTACCCTATCTACTTCTGACAGACATTTATGTGAGACACACATTTCAGGATGCTTGCCAGGTATTTTTTTTGGATGGTGAATTAAGGCAAGGCCTCTGATTTTTTTTTTTTTTTTTTAATGCAATCTCATACAGAAGGCGTGGCCAAAGATAAAAGTGTCCCGACAGTGGCGCAGTGAACAAAAAGGTATCCACAAATTGTGCGTGGGCGAGTATTCAGTATTTTATAGATGAAAGAACCCATTGAGCGGTGTGTTTCTAGAGTCGCATTTAATAAAACACCATCTTTTTAAATTGCAAAGGGAAACCATCTGGCCTTCAGTAGTGCAATACAGTCATAGATGTGACTTTCAGCAAGCCATAACTAACAAACACACCCGAATCTCATCCTAGAAGTGGGCTGCACCTCATCCCCCAGAGCTGGCATTGTTCCCAGGCCCGCGTCCTCGCTGCCTGACATATGGTTAGCAACTTGGCAGCTGGTTCACAGAAATGTTCTCTCCCCAAACCCAATTGTTTGTCTCTTCTCAACGATGATATTTTCAAGCGTTTACATTCCACGTTTCGAGATGGTGAAAGCTTGTTTTTGTCACCTAATGTAACAAATGAACCCTTACGAAGCTGGAATATTTTGAGCAGCGACCTGGAGGATGCTGGAAAATTCATCCATTAATGCAGTTTTACAGGAAGATGAGTTGCCGTGCAGTGCCGCCACCCTTCTTGTTTTTTTTTCATCGACTGCGACAAATGTATGTAAAAAGAGTGTTTTTTTTCTTTCACAGAGGATGTTTGTAAGAAGGTGAGACACAGTAAGCCAAATAAATGAGGCTCCTTTTGTCATTATAAACAACTGGATGATATGCAGTACACTGTCTGGGCTAAACACACCACAACTGATCAGGGGACATTAGAAATAGAGCCCTGTTTATATTAGAGGAAAGCTAGAAAATAAGTCTGTATTTCTTCCTTTTGACCGAAACAGTAACTTCCAAAGTTGGGTCAAAGATGCTGTATTACACTGACAGTGATGGAGCAACATGCATCATTTCCACGCTGAAATATTGCAGCATGTAATTCAGTGTAATTTTCTGTCAGATTTGTATTTTGTTACTGCAAAAGAAAACAGAACATGTTACTGCTGCTGCTTTAAATTATAAGGGTTCGACTAGTGAAATGCAAGATGGCTTTTATTGTGAAGAAGCCACACGAAACGCCATTTACTTACCACAGTTAACTGATGCTGCTCTAAGCCTGTTTGGTGTGCCACTAAACCATACTTGCTGTTACCATGGAAACCACAGGTGTAGCCAAATCAAAAAGGACGGAGATTTTTTGTCTTAAAACTCTGACAGATTACAATGTAAGCTCATCATATCATCATTTTTGATTTGCAATTACAAACAAAATTATAGACTACAACTTAGACTACAACATTATATCTTGAGATGAATCTCTGTGTTGTAAAACAAAAAAAACCTCTCTCGCTCATATCCATCACCTTTCTTAGCACGTAGAGCCAGCGCTGAATCTTTCATGACCTGAAAGCTATTGGATTAGGCTGATATTTGAAAGACTGTCATTCACTAAGCAGACGTGTGCCGAGAAAATGTCAAAGACAAGAGGCACTTCACTACTGAAAAATGAAAAGAGAAGCCCTCGGCGTGTCTCAAAGTGCACATGAAGCCTTTCAGACTGTGAATTACAATGACTGAGGCTTTGAGCTAACTAATTTTCCCCATGATATAAACACACAGATTTCCAAATTCAAATAGACAAACCTGTATTCTTCTCCTCTACGGTTTTACTGAGCTCTTAAGGCTTAAACAGGATATAAACAGACAGGCACACCTCATCTAAAAAGGGGACAGATGCTATAAAGCAGTGATTCCCAGCCGAAATGTGTTCCCCATGGGGTAGCTCTGCATTGCCAGGGGCTACATGGATAAACTGTCGAGTAGCGTGGCTTGCTTAAAATAAAAAAATTAAAAAAAGTAAAATCACTCCTTAAAAACTACCCTTTCCCAGTGAGAGTATCTGAAAAGCAGTTAACAAGCTGCAAGAATAGCTAAAAGCAATGCATCAATTGTTGAAATACTAAGCTAAAACTACACATAATCAAATTAAAATACACGTGATGGACAAATGGGTGAGTAAGTGATGAATTGAAACACATAGAAGCAATGGAAAAATGGTTGAAATAGCTCCAACAATGGAAAAAAAACATGTTTTGAAATTGCTAAAAGACTCAGAAAAAGAAGCTAGCAACAATTATAGTTAGATATAGTTAAAATACTGAACTATGAGTATAATTGTTAAATAAAATCATTGTTAAAAGTTGAAATATACCAAAATTCATGGATGGAAATCTGATAATACTTCAAATGTTCTAATAACATAACATCTAAAAATTGGTGTCAGTGAAAGGGTACTTAGGTGTATCTGACGGGGCTGTGCAGGTTTGTCAGACAAAGATAAATAGATGGGAAGCCTTGGTGCAAAAGGTTGTAGTAATATAACACTAGTTACTCCAGAGGAGACACCAAGATAAAGGTCTGACCCCTCCTTACTGAACATAAGTCACCGAGCAGGCCGTCACTAAGCAGACCGACATAACAAACTAGTGCAGGAAGCTCCTTCCAGGTTTTGTCTAACAGACTCGGGGGTTCCTATGACTCTAAATTACTTCTCCCAGACCGCTCAACGCACCCTCGCCCTTTGAAGTGACTGATGCAGACGAGGCAGAAACAGGATACAATAGCGCCCAACTTCCTCAACCGCATGTGCTGACAGCGAGAGACATGATATCCCAATGAAGCCCGGTCTGTTTTACTATACTGTGATGATCAAGTATTTACTCTGAAGCTGAGTGTGTGACTTCAATATCAGACAACACTGAACTCAGTCCACTTTGGGATTTTTGTGTTTGCCTAAGCACATCGAGGCGCATTTTCCATTTTATATTCCGCAGCATCACAGTTTGCCAGGAACAACAGCACTATACCATAGTGTCAGAATGATGGGTAACAAATAGTATGTTGTAAATTGAATTTACAGCTCAGGCGTGTGTGTGCATTTCCATGATAAGTGCTAACAGGCTAACAACGGTCCAGGTACTTACATCTGGTCTGAGGCTGGCCGCACGCTCATACTGCCTTTCTGCTGCCTCATTTAGATTGGCCTGTCTGAAGAAGGAGGAAGACGAGAGCGTAAAAAATGTGCACATAATAACACAATTTATAATGTTGGACGAATACAAATAGCTGCTGATGATAGTATTCATTGAAATTTCCGAGCAAAATTACTGTAATTATTGTGAGTCATTCATTAAATGTAATAGTAAGCATCTCACATCATTTTCGGGGAAATCATCAAGTTCTTTGCATCATAAGTTTCAACAGACTACTCCCAACAGTTGTTAGGAGTCATGCATGAAGTTCTAGCTTCGCAGGTCAACAATACATTAATTAATCGTATTCACATTTTCCCCTTGTTCTCATTTTTGACCCTGGTCATACATGCATGTACTTTTAATGCTTATAGGTGATGCTAAGTGTATAACTGACACAGTTATCCTCTGGTGGACTGACGGGTGTAAGAGAAGCAGAGAAATGGACTTTTTGAGCTGCTGTTGATGCCAGAAATACCACCAGCCAGTCCTCCCTAATATAATACAGCTGGGTTCATGAAGTCACAACAGTTACTCTGCACCATACAATTTTATTCACGGAGTACATGAACTGAACTTTGCCATGCCAAAGTTAATAAAGTCAAAGAATCATCCCGTCCTGACCTGATAATTCATATTTATAAGGCTGTGATTCAAGGAAAATATGTAAAATACAGGGTTCACTCAAGTTCACAGTTGATATCACAGTCGTCATCTTATAGCACCCTTCCTTGGTCTTTGTTTTGCTTGGTCAAGTCCTAGAGGCATTAAATGATTCAAGATTCAGGAAGTCAGGTTTGAGAGCAAAATCATTGTGTATCAGGGGAGGAGTAAAGTCAATCTTTCCCTTTGTGAAAAAGAAAAATGCACTAAGCTTAATCCTAAACATGTCAAGGAGAAACAGATTTGGCTGTTAAGTCACTTGATGCAACACCAATGCATCGACTTGTAAGAAGGCGTGGAGCATGCACTGGATTGTCAGGTCATTATCATCATCCTGTTTATGGTCAGTCATTCGCTGTTCATGAAGCCAAGATATCTAGCTCATCGTCATTATCAGGAAAGCAGCTTTAGCTTTGACATGTACGTGTCAAATCATTAAACCTTAATCTGTTTGGATTAGTGTCACAACTGAAAATAACCAGCCCGGCCAGAACACGCCAGGACGAGCTGTCATTTGGATTTATTCAAAGGTTTCCAGGAGCGAACCTCGGCCAATCCCAGAGACTTTTAACTTTTTACAAATCCTCTGTGGTGGTGCATCGAGAGGCATGCTAAGAGAGCAGTAATGACTTTTCCAGATATGTAGAGCAAAAAAGAATTAAAGGTACATCATTCCAATATTCCCTTCAATTGCTGGGAGCAGAGGCCATTCGCAGTCCCTTTTGACACGTTCTAAGATTTATAAGATGTCTGTGCACGTGCTTGCCAAACTTGGAGGGAAAATTCTCCAATGGCTTCTTTACAAGCCCTGGACTGAAACCTCAATGTGATGGACTGAAACTGTACTGCTGTTTATATATGTAATACATAACAGCTTTTATAGCAGCTTTTCCACTCAGAGGACATTTACTGTTTTGTAACGTTGGTATGATTTATATTTCAAAGATGGTTATTAAATGGCAGTGGCACAGAAGCAAACCCACAGATGTTGAAGCAGCACAGCGGCAAACTAAGCAAAAACAGGATCTCCAAAACATCAACATTTCTTGAACACTTTCATAAAGTTTTCTGTTGGGGGAGTCCCTTGTACGCGGTGTTGTTGTATGTCAGCAGTTTATCCAACCTGAGCATGTGAGCAGCACTGAAGACCACATCAAACTCAGAGTTGTCCAGCTCTGCAGCTCTCTCTGCCATCTCCGCAGCCTCGCCAAGACGAGACTGCTCCAACAGAAACTGACCTGAAGAGAAAGGAAGACAGATGAAGTTATTTCCACATGGCAATGCTGGTTTTTCAACTTTGGTCCAGACCGAAACATCTCAACAACTACTGGATGGATAAAGATGAAATTGTATACAGATATTGATGGCCCGCGAAGTATGGCTCCGAATGACTTTTGTGATTCCGTGACTTTTTCTTCGAAAGGCCAGCAATAAATTAATATTTCGTTTTTTGGATCTCACTAATTATTGGTTGGATTGGAGTTTTTATGATACAGTGCATCCGGAAAGTATTCACAGCGCTTCACTTTTTACACATTTTGTTATGTTACAGCCTTATTCCAAAATGGATTAAATTCATTTTTTCCCTCAAAATTCTACACGCAATATCCCATAATGACAAAGTGAAAATAGTTTGTTTAAATTTTTTGCAAATCTATTAAAAATAAAGAACGAAAATATACCACGTACAAAAGTATTCACAGCCTTTGCTCAATACTTTTGTTGAAGCACCTTTGGCAGAAATTACAGACTCAAGTCTTTTTGAGTATGATGCTACAAGTTTGGCACCTATTCTTGGGCAGTTTCTCCTGTTCTTCTTTGCAGGACCTCTCAAGCTCCATCAGGTTGGATGGGGAGTGTCGGTGCACAGCCATTTTCAGATCTCTCCAGAAATGTTCAATCGGGTTCAAGTCTGGGCTCTGGCTGGGCCACTCAAAAACATTCACAGAGTTGTCCCGAAGCCACTCCTTTGTTATCTTGGCTGTGTGCTTAGGGTCGTTGTCCTGTTGGAAGATAAACCTTTGCCCTAGTCTGAGGTCCAGAGCGCTCTGGAGCAGGTTTTCATCAAGGTCTCTGTACATTGCTGCATTCATCTTTCCCTCCATCCTGACTAGTCTCCCAGTTCCTGCCACTGAAAAACATCCCCACAGCATGATGCCGCCACCACCATGCTTCACCGTAGAGATGATATTGGCCAGGTGATGAGCCGTGCCTGGTTTCCTCCAGACATGACGCTTGGCATTCAGGCAAAAGAGTTCAATCTTTGTTTCATCAGACCAGAGAATTTTGTTTCTTATGATCTGAGAGTCCTTCAGGTGCCTTTTGGTAAACTCCAGGTGGGCTGTCATGTGCCTTTTACTGAGGAGTGTCTTCCGTCTGGCTACTCTACCATACAGGCCTGCTTGGTGGAGTGCTGCAGAGATGGTTGTCCTTCTGGAAGGTTCTCCTCTCTTCACAGAGCAACGTTGGAGCTCTGTCAGAGTGACCATCGGGTTCTTGGTCACCTCCCTGACTAAGGCCCTTCTCCCCCGATCGCTCAGTTTGGCCGGGCGGCCGACTCCAGGAAGAGTCCTGGTTGTTCCAAACTTCTTCCGTTTACGGATGATGGAGGCCACTGTGCTCATTGGGACCTTCAATGCTGCAGAAATTTTTCTGTACCCTTCCCCAGATCTGTGCCTCGATACAATCCTGTCTCTGAGGTCTACAGACAATTCCTTGGACTTCATGGCTTGGTTTGTGCTCTGATATGCACTGTCAACTGTGGGACCTTATATAGACGGTGTGTGTCTTTCCAAATCATGTCCAATCAACTGAATTTACCACAGGTGGACTCCAATCAAGTTGTAGAAACATCTCAAGGATGATCCGTGGAAACAGGATGCACCTGAGCTCAATTTTGAGTGTAATGGCAAAGGCTGTGAATACTTATGTACATGTGATTTTTATTTTTATTTTTTATTTTTAATAGATTTGCAAAAATTTCAAAAAAATGTATTTCACATTGTCTACCAATGGGGTATTGTGTGTAGAATTTAGAGGGAAAAAATGAATTTAATCCATTTTGGAATAAGGCTGTAACATAACGAAATGTGTAAAAAGTGAAGCGCTGTGAATACTTTCCGGATGCACTGTATATAGATGATAAATCCTTATGACTTTGGCGATCCCTCTTTCCCCCTTGGGCCACTATCAGGCTCACATTTGTGTTCTTTTGTGAATACCTTGATAACTATTTGATGGATTGCCATGAAATTTGGTACACATGTTTATATCCTCCTAATGATGAATTGTAAAAATATGGTCCTACCTTGGTTATGGTTTAGCACTATCATGAGGTCAGAATTTTAATTTTCACAATACTTTGGTTAATGTTCAAATACTATGAAAAATAATGCCATATATACCATATACGATCAGCCTCAGATATACTTTATGTTTGGAGCTAATTAGCATATGATGAAGATTTTGAACTTTATACCTGCTATAAATTAACATTTTAGCATTGACACTGTAAGCATGCTGGCATCCTTTAGCTCAAAAAATACCTGTGACTAATTATATTGTCCTGTAGCTGCTAGCATAGCTGCAAACTGTTGCTTCCTTACAATTTAGTTTTTTATTCCTTTTGTTGAAAGAATTAGCAAATTGTTAATTAGCTAATGTTATCATGCTAATACACTAAACAACACTAATGAGCATGTTGAACATTAGGCTACGCCTGCTTAAAAAAAAAATCATCATTTTAGCATTGACATGCCGCAGAATCTTGTCTTGAAGACTTGTTTCCTTGCAAATAGTTTTCCTTTCCTTTCTTTTTTTTTTGTTTTTCTTCAGAATATTTTTTTACAAGTTTATTATTTGGTATCATGCTGTGGAAAACTGATGGAACTGGGATGAGGGTACAAAAAAAGGATAGGAAAGCTTAAAGGGAAGCAATGACAGGCGAAGATGGAGATCGGTGGGGAAAGAAAGGAAGCTGAATGGAGGCTGTGAAATAGATGAGCGCCACAGGAGAAGGAGGCATAGAGAGCGATAGGGAGAGAAGTGAGACAGTGAAAAAGTGAAGGATTGCTATTCTGCTCAGTAGCATCCGAGAACACAGATGAGATGGAGGTATTTCATGCGTTTCCTTGTGGGAGTCTGGCCACCTGGTGCAGCACCCACAAGCGCCTGCTTCAGTGGCTATAAATTAACAGCCAAGCCTGGCCACAGATGTTACTGCATGCAGGAAAGAGAATGTGGGGAGGCTCCATTCAATGTATGCGTGTTTGCTTTCTTGTACCAAGCTGACTGCATTTGCCTGAGAGAGGCTTCCAAAAACAAACTTGACACCAAAGCAGACGGGGCATGTGAGCGTCTGTTTGCATTCAAATGTGTCACTGTGAACAATGGCAGGAAAGGGGACCTCGTCTTAGCTTTCACCTGCTGCGTCCTCCCCTTCACGCGTTCTCCCACACGCGTGTCTTTGTGTGAGCATCAGCTGTGTTATAATGTGGACAGATATCATCACTCCCTACACACTCACACCTGGAGCTCATCCAGTGACCCCAGGACAGCTAAAGCAGCCAGATTTGAGATAAGGGAAGGGAGCAGCCCAAATAAACATCACCTATAGCAAGAAGCTACATGATAACATTGAAAAAAGAAAACAGAGAAAGGAGTGTAAGGATTTCAGAAGGGGAAACGGCTCGGTCCAAAGACAGCAAAAGACCCCTCGCCACTGACCAAACTAAACTCAAAACCCAAGATATGAGTGCAGAGAAAGCACCAGGAGGAATGGATGGAGATAAGGAAGAGGAGAACGGGACAATGCACAACGGCGCTTTCAGCGCGACAGGACAGATTTCATTTCTTATGAATATCCTTGCGATAGGAATGCGTAGCAGCAATGAGCCTGTTCCTCCAAGCTGATATGAAATGCTGCATTAACAGCGGTACAGGAGGAACATGGTATTACTCTCTCTTATGAATAGTAAACAGTGTATTCTGAGCCTGTCTCCTCACTTACATAAACACAGCATACATGTCTGTTTGTATGGGTGTTTGCACCATCTGCAAAACCTCAAACAGCTCCAACACAGCCGACATTGACATAAAGGGTCAACTAAACTGTGCATCATCACTTTTACACGTTGGAATTTTACATTTCCAGATAATTACATCCCTGCTTTGACTCTTCCCAAAATTCTTATCAAGTTACATGTAAAATTAACTTGGACGCACGGCGGTTTATTACGTTAATTGTGAGGGGACTTACTTTACTTACCCAAAAATTACCCTGTAACAGCTCTACAATTGTAAAGTCAACCTGAACAACACTTGCCCCATGGATAAGGGACACTCGTGAGAGTTTTGAAATACAATACTTCTCTCTGTCCCATCACAAGGTCAGGAGGCATTTAAGAAAGTCCAGTAAAAATATAAATTTTTATTTCTGCCTAATCAGACTTCTAAATTTGAGAATGAAAAACAGTGCAATCATAATGAGTCAGGAGACTCTGGGACTGTTGAACTTATTCTAAAACATCTCAACTGCTTCTCGACCAGATTAGACACAAAAATAAATTAAGCACATCAACTTTAATCATAATAGTACCAGACGGCCTCTGCAACCTTGTGAAAATGATAGATACAGTCCAGGGGCCGCCAGGGAGGGAGGGGTTAATGACTGTGTTGGAGGGTTACACTACAAAGTTTGGGTCTTGGATTAATGAATTTTGACTAAGTATATAAATATGAGTACAGCTGACTGCAGAAAAGCCTGACCATTACAATGAAGCTGCACAGCTTGAAGTGAAAGCATTTCACACTAGATTTTTACAGCTGTCAACTACTGAGAGACATTTTTGAAGAGAGAGGCAGTCATGGTTCTATAATTGGAAATTCAGTTTTCAAACAGGCTTTGTTGAAAAGAGTTCAGTGTCTATAAATACATATTTTTATATCTTTTCTTACCGTAGTGCATGTAGCAGTTTCCTTTTGTTGGGTCGAGTTGAATTGCTTTCAGATAGTATCTTTCTGCTTCTGTCTTCTGCCCCTAAAAAGAAAACAAAATGTAAATCAGTGACTACACCTGATATTTAAGTTGATTTTTTTTTTTTGTATTATCTAAGAGGTTTTTGTCTTACGGCAGTTTTTGACATCATAACAAGTCGTTTCTTGATCACTCCGCATATATGACATAAATATCCTGAACCTGAAAGAATGTACGCTGGTTTCCATGCGCCTGATACAACTCTGGAACAAGGTGCTGCCACACATACAGTACAAGCAGGAGGGTAAAGCCTCCCATTACTAAAAAGGTTCTAACAGTATGTTTAGTCTTTCTTAGGTAGAGGTGCACTACACGCTGCTGAGATGTTATCCATTCATGGGCCAAAAGGAATGCAGAAATTTCTTCCCACTTATTGATTGGTTTTAAACTGAAAAAAAAAACCCTGCAAAACTCAACATACAATATTATGGAAAGAAAGATATGTGATTATAAAAAAATAAAAAAAATAAAAAATCTATCTCAAATATTTAGTGGCATGTATGAAGTGTAAAATCTGTATACAATATACTGTAAATAAAATGTGTCATGTGTGACATATGCGTGGACAATAACTACATGGATCCCTTTTATCTCACGGTATCTGTTCCGAATTGTTGTAGCTCACTGACATGCATCAGTTGAGACATGGAAACCCGGCTGCTCCGAATCAGCAGGAAACGGATGCTAATAAATAACACAGTACCCCACCTCTCATGCCTAACCTTTAAAGAAAAACCCCTAAGGTGTTTGTGTGTGCGTGCGTGTGTGCGCGTGTGTGTGCGTTTGGACCTGCAACCAAACTGAGAGCGATATTGCTTCTGTGAGCACGAGGCTCCATTTCTCTACCTCTTTTGTTTCATGCTTCAGCACTGATTGCCTCCATATTGCCAATGGACGTGCCATGCAATAAGAAATGAGAGTGCTGGGCATATTAGGTTTGCCTCATTAGCTTTTTCCCATGCCTGCAATGCCTTATTTCACATTTTCTTTGGCTCCTTCTTCTTTACATTCAATTAAACCTGTTCCCCAATCATCCATCAGAACTCAAAGTACAGTGGTTCGTTCCAGTTAGGTTGGAGTAAGTTATCATTAAGAGGATTAATAATAAAAAAAAAGGTCTCAGGTCAGTTATAAAAAATTTAAAAAAAAAGATTTAGAAGGCTATTATGTGATATGTTGCTGGCTTATCTGCCCTTCTACATAAAAATATATTGAGTCCTTCTCATGATTGAGTGGTCTTCCAAAGTGAGAGACGATAATTAGCACTGAGCTTACTGTGGACTGACCACAGCTTTCCATATTGCACACTAGGCCACTCTAGCCACGTATTACTAGACCCAAATTCTCTGCGTGAATAGGCAGACTCTGGCCACACTCCACTGGAGATTGTTTCCAGTCGTTGCATCCAACAGAACGTACACCTCGTGTTAAATTTGAAACTATTGGCGCTGCTGTTAACCAATCTGCATTGACCACTGTTAGAAAAATTACTCAGAGGCTGGATTCAAAATCAAACATATCGGACATTTATTCTTGCAAGAAGGAGCAAATACATGTGCACTCAAAGAGAGGTGTCCGGCGTTGCTCAACATCACTCCTCCGTAGGGCAGCTTTTATACAGTCTCACAAACAGTTGACAGTCACTCCCACGTCCTCTCGTATTTCTGGTTAGCTCGTACTGAGTTCGGTTGTAGGTCACAAGATAAAGACACAGAGACGTCGTAAATGAGACAATAGAAACATCCTTGAGCAACAGATAGATAAGTACATGTTATTTTTTCCCATCAACCACCAAAAGAAGTATGCTGTAAACTGAAACTCACCAAGCTGTAAAAAATAAAGACCCTATGAGCAGAGTGCAACACCATGTCAGTAAATGATCATTGCAGACTTCGCAGTTCCTCAATATTTGCTGGCATTGTCGCAACTGTTCATACGGCTTCATCTAGCTAACCTACCACCGCCATTGTTGGAACGACATTTCAAAATAAACCCTTGACTTCAAAGTTGTCGCACTTAGCCACACCAACTGCTATCTGAATAGTTCCTTTTATCTGGCTGAGCAAACCTTCATGCAAACAGGGTTTCCAGACTATTTTCACAGCAACGACTGAAGCCGTGAGCAACAGGCGGGCTGAGTCAGGCTAACGCCACTCTGACTCCAGCAAGTGATCTCTGAAAGGCAGCAGAGCTCTAACTTTCCATCCGACACTTTGACCTTGGGAAGAATAAGGCAAATTAGTGGCTTTGGAGTTGCACTTGTTATTTTCTGAAGTATGTGGATAAAACTATCAGGTTCCAGCGTTATTATTGTGTGGATATTTTTTAATTTTTTTGAATTAAAAGGTCACTTTGAAAGTTGCACTCATCAAAATACCCAACAGCACCACAGCACATGTTGGGCTGAACTACAGTATAAGACTTCAAATTGACCTTCCCTTGTCTGTATTGTCGATTGACTCTGGCAGGACGGCCAAAATGTAGCCAATGGAGTGATTCAATAAGGAAGCCGGGTAATTGCATTATAAGCTTGTCCACTGGCCCCATTGTCCGGGGCCCATCCAATCTCCTGTTTCTTAAGCCCTGTAGTAGTGGAGGTGGCCTCTCTGCGAGTCAGGGCCCTGCATGGATCTGGAGCCCTGAGCCTTAGGGAGCCAAGCAGATATCCACCCACACTGGGTGACTCTAATCTGAACCAAAGTGTGTGTGCTTTGTACTGAATATCTTCAAATCTTTCTACCAAGAGGGGAACTGGTCAGAACGAAATGTTTAAAGCCCTTAAGGTTTACAGCTGTACGAGTGTGTATCAGTCAGTGCACGTGCTGTCACTGCAGGTTGGCTGTGTCTTTGCTCAGCACCTGAGGCGGTGGAAGGGAAGAGGTCAAACATCTTCAGGGAGGTCACAAAGGGCGCAAAGTTCAACTCCCAAATCTAAACTGGACTCAGCTGTGAACACATCTGTTGTCATATACATGTGTTTTTGTTTTTATGGAGGAGGTAGTGGCAGCACAGGAAGCGGGAACTTTTCTGCTGGAAAAACACATCAGAAGTGCAACATAACATTTGGAAAAGTTGGGAAGTTTGACGATGTCTTCTAAAACTCATGTGTATACAGATACACACAGCGTGGGACAGAGAAAAAAAAACCACAGATGATCTGGAATTCATCCAATCACAGAGGGATGGCTTTCATCTACAGCAGACAAACTCCCCATGTCTCTGACCTCCAGACATCAGACATGTATTAATGCAGCTCCTTCACAGCAGTTTGTTACGGTATTTGGCATCAGTCCTGGATCAATGTCAACCCAAGGTCACCCAAAACGACTATTCTCCGAAACGTTTCCGTCTTAATTTCCTCTTTCACACTGTGTTATCTCTTTTCCACATGACTAGTAGAGCTAGAGGTCAAACACAATATTCATGAGTGCATCAGAATTCATCTTCGGCTCCTGATCCGGGGAGAGGAGTTTGATTAGCAAACACCTTTCCAAGTCAGTCACTCACACCTAATGACAATTATCACAGTTCTTCAGGCTTTGCTGAGGAATCAATAGGATGTCCCATAAGCCACTCGATATGCATTATTCATCACTCCACTTCAAGTCCCATTTAACTACACTCTGGCACACAGTTAACCACTGCAATCACTACTCAGATAATGTTTTATCTCCTGGTTCTTCCTTTGTGTGTGTGTGTGTGTGTGTGTGTGTGTGTGTGTGTGTGTGTGTGTGTGTGTGTGTGTGTGTGTGTGTGTGTGTGTGTGTGTGTGTGTGTGTCACTGAAAGGGACGTACGATCATGGACAGGAGTTTGCCGTAGGTGAGGTGGGCAGGGATGTGGTCTGGCTTGGCCCTCAGGGACTCTCTGTACCAGTGGCCCGCTTCCTCCAGCCTGTTCAGCCTCATGTACGCCTCTCCTGAAACAGATCACAGAGTAGGAATCCGGATAAGTTATTTTCAAGGATAATAATAATAATTTAAACATTTTATTAAAAATGAGAACAATGTTTCATGAACACCACTCAATCGTGTATTTTTTGTTTTCCAATAATTAATTTATCAATAAATGCAAAGATTAACAGCTTAAAATATATATTTCCATTTTAACACATTAAAATACTTGCTCACGAGAATCTAATGTGTCATTTATTGTTTTGTAAACAAAACAAAACCAAAAAACACCCAGTGGATTCATTGTAATTTTTTATTTAAAAAGGATTTACTGACAAATTTTGTTGTGGGGCCACAAAGTCAATGGCCCTCATGGTTAAAAGGCTGGAGCAGATCTCAGCAGTGTTAGCCTCTTGGCCTTCTGAAGCCATGGAACACATGCTAAACCACCTAAATAAGCCATGTTCACAAATACTCTCAGCTTCCCAGTCACCCCGGTGTTTATATCCTTATACACCTGCTCGCAGGTCCAGTTAACTCAGTTAAGTTTACTGGCATATACATATTTTTTTTATATGAATCTCCCTGCCAAAGCGCATCGATAAAAATGTGACTCAACTCTGCTTTTTATCCACATGGTCAGCATTACAGACATGCTGAATAAAGTGACCACCACGTAGATCAATCTAAAAACACAGTTCTCTCTGAAAGAACAATTGTTTTTAATACTGAGAGATTTTGTTGGATCTGATCTGAGGACATGCTGTTGCCCCCCTACCCCCGGGGTAAGACGATACGCTGATGACATCAGTTGAAACAAAGTATCCCACAGACATCACACCAATACAAACACTGACCCTTCTCCAATTCCTCCCTCCACCTGACTAAACACACTTCCCATTTTAATTCAGCCTGTCCAAGGCACTCATGCAGACATCTCACTGCAATCTCAACTATGTCATCAGGATGAGCTTCCAATAACTTAATTAGTCTTCCAATAACAAAGGAGTGGAAGTGATTTATTACACGGATTAGTGTCAATCCTGTCCAAGAGGACACAGAGTCTATGCACATACAGTGGTGGAATCCAACAGGTGGTTTGTGTCCTCTGAGGGTTTTCTTTGGCGATGAGTTCATGTTGATTTGTTGAACTCAATTCAAAGCTCAGATAAAATGGAAGACCAACATTATAAATGGAAACAAACATGTAAGATTTATCAGCGAAGCTCAAGCCAAACCTGTCCCAGGAATACATTGTTTTTGTTCACATCATACAACAATTATGGCATTGTTCTTTATGCAAATGTATTCATATGCATCAAATGGTTATGTTAATTAACCAAATGCTAATGGATATCACCAATGTAGTGAATTATTAATGGTACCATTTCAGTCAACAGTCACTCACCCATCATGTTGAAAAGACTGTGCGGTGCAAACTGTCTGGGCATTTTCTGCA
Organism: Brachyistius frenatus; assembly: GCF_029030835.1. NCBI lineage: Eukaryota > Metazoa > Chordata > Actinopteri > Embiotocidae > Brachyistius > Brachyistius frenatus. The sequence goes on from NW_027210632.1 coordinate 2,889,618, forward strand.
CTGCTTCCTTATAAATAGTCAGGGCCTCCTGCAGTAGAAGAAAAACACGTTTATTTAGCAAGTCCAGCTCTTGGCCCAGTCCTTGTGAAAAGCAATGCGAAAAGTATTTTGGTCCTAGTCTCGTTAAAAAATGGGGCACACAGCTCATGTCAAACCAAACATTCTTCAGCTCTTAAAATATCTCCTTTGTTTTTTCCCCACAAACTAGACCCACTAACCTCCTGGTGGCCCTGTTCGTGGAGCAGTTTTCCCAGGTTGTACAGGCAGCTGGTGACCGAGCTCTTGTGGGCGTGGGGATCCTTCAGGTTCTCATCGGGAATGTCGGCACAAGTGAGGAAAGTGCGTTTGGCCTCTTCCAGGTTGCCCTGGTTCATCAGGATTATTCCTGTGTTCAAATAGGCCGCTGTGAGTCAGAGCGGAGAGAAAGGGGGTCACAATCGAGAATCCAAATGTAAAAGAAATCTGAAAAATAACAAAACTAAAGCCTGCTGTCACTCACACATTCACCGACAGGTCTCCTAATACATACTGAATTTGTTAAAGTGTGTTTACGACCGGTTGAAAAATACAAAAATGCTGAATGTGCTTTTATATAAGCATACACACAAGTAATAAACACCGTCCAAAAAAAATACAAATTGAGTTTATATAAAGTGGAGAAGATGTGGATGCAATAATACAGCCAAAAAAAGGCCAGCAGAGACGTCAAAGGCAGATAAAATTACCATGAGAAAAGTAAGTAAGACACATAATAAACGAACCCAAAAAGAGATAACGGTACCAAAGAATTAAAGTCAACTTATCAAGCTAAAAAAGCAATGAGGAAATGTGTCCTTTCTCATAAAATTGTCCTTGGTGCAGTCAAAGACTGACCCTCATCTCACATGCGAGCACTCGAGTGTGAGATTGAATCTCATCATCATTTCGCCGCCAAGCTGAAAATGGCCCTCCACATGACCATGTAGCAAAAGAACATCCAATTCAGCATTAACATTGGAGCATGATGGCAATTACTCTAGCAATATCTAGTAACGTAATCATCAAATCGAAGAGCAGTTTTCCCCTGATCCTGACCACTCATCATGTATCAGCTACAAAATCAGATTGTCTTAGGTTTACTTACACGCCAGTGTTGGCCGACTCCCAATGGCCAGTTTGTAATAATGCAGCGCTTCGGAAAAACGTTCGTTCTCCTGCAGCAGCAAACCCCTGGTGCAAGAGACATTTGATAACACCGAAAATTGTATTACAGTTTATATTAACTCATCAAAGGTAAAGTAAGCGTTGACCAAAATTACAAATCATCAAAGTCGTGAGTGATGGAGGAAAGCGAAGAAATAAAAACACAGCAAAAACGGGGGCAGTTTTTGTATTCCTGGCCCAATATACCAATGCATAACCGCAATATATCCAAACATCCATCATGTTCAAATAGCACCTCTGTTTTAAAGAATGCAAAAACACTATTCGGTTTTCCTGGCTCTCTTTGTTGCTTTGCCAGCTTCCTGACACCCGTAACTTGAGAGGGAACACAGAAGTGGGGAGACAAACATGTCAGCATGCGAGTCAGAGACCTGGGTCTGCTATGAGGTTTTGGCACCTTTGACACTTTGCTTTGCAGGATTGGAAGAGGCTTTGTGTTCCCCCACGGGCCCCGCAAACCATGACTAATCAAATCAGTGCCACTAGGTACAAAGAGCCACAAGAGACAAGTTATTTCCTCTCTCTCTCGCTCTTGCATCAAGCCGTGCTCTGTTTCGCTTGCTTCATTCCTCCTGTATTAGATCTATTTCTGTTTGCCTTCTGTATGTTCTTCCTGCCTGTCACTCCATGTCTTTTTACGCCTTACCCCCTCTCCCTTTCTCACTCTGCCTTTCTTGTTCTGCTGCTGCAATCTTGAGTGATTAGATGGGAGGAATCAGAAGTCGTTCGTGTCAGGACTGCGCAAACAGGAGGAGGTGGAACGGGCCATCTTTAAAACTCACAGGTTATACAGCATGTCAGCCATGTTCCCTCGGTAGTGCAGAGCATTTCTGTACGCCTTCTCCGCCTCCACCATCTTGCCCTGGTTCTTCAGTACGTTCCCCAAGTTCCCCCAGGCTACAGGAGACACGTGTCAGTCAAAGGTTAGACAACAGAAAAACACAATGTCACTATTTGTTTAAAAATTTGTTGTTATTACCATCAATATTGTACTGCTTGTTTTCACTATTGTAATGTTATTTAGAGTTTGTTCTGTATTTAAATGTAACTATTTCCAAGCAATAAAGAAGCAGGAAGTCATATTGCCATTTTCTCTGTGGACTTCGTTTTGTTAAAGTTCACCAAGAAGCTGTCTGTTACTTTCTTGCATATGTTCCCACACACAGCCAGCAGAAAGACATGTATAATAAGTACGGTTGGGTATTGTTGCAGATGTTCAAAAATCAGTTTTATAATTTTTTTTGCAAACTTCTGAAATGTACTGGTTGTTTTCCTTCAGAAAAGTATGAATGATGCCCTATGGAGTTTAATAAATTATCTAACAACTCTGAGGAATTTTAAAATAGTTCTTTATTTGCCTCTGGGTTTACTAGTTAGCAGTGTTTGACCATGCCTTTCGTAGTCACTGTGGTGACAATAAATTCAAAACTATAGTACAATCAGCAAACTGACTTGGTAAAGTTTTCTCACATTAGCAACCATAAGCCTGCTTGAGGTCATTCCAGATCCAGGAAGGCTACAGTGGTAAAAACCCAAACACTGCATGTGTTAAATTCAAGTGCAGGATGTTTATATTGCTTGAGAATTAAACACTTTATTTGTAAGATGCAAAGGTTGTGAATGTGTTGTTTCTTCTTTGAAGTTTGACTGACTGGCTTCAACTCAGAAAGTATCGGATCAAAGAGAAAAAAATTCACAGCCAGCTTTTGGCTCTTTACAGTTTTTGAATGCTATGCAAAATCATTCAAGTCTGTCTTCAAGACGTATGGAGACTTACTACTCAGCACTAATGATAACTGATGGCCTTCTTACCTTTAGCAGGATTCACATTAATCCCAGACTTGTAGAGATTCTCCTCATTGCTCCAGTCTTTGTTTCTTTGAACAGTTCTTAGTCCATTCAGCAGGACTAGTCCAATACAGAGACTCAACACCAAGGCCTTGCAGCCTCTAGTCCTCAGTCTGACGTACAAGGTTCTTGCACCAGCAGCAACCAATAAACAAAAACCTATACTGGGGATGTATAGTACCCTCTCTGCAATTACAAAACCTACATAAAAGAATAGGTTGGTGGCTGGGATGAAAGGCAATAACAGGATGCCTAATGACAACAGTACTAGGCTCTCCGTAGGGGGGAGGGATGTCCTTGGAGGACAGCGGTGGAGTCCAGCTGACCCATTCAGGGTGGTCTTTGGCAACCACTGGTCTGTGTTATGGTTTGTGTCGAGGGCATGGTAACCATTCCCATTTGTGATGGATTTCCCATTAGTGACAAGGGCTTTCCCATTACTCTCCTTGGCTTTGGAGATGGGACCACGAAGGCCAAACAATGCCAAGAGGATAATTCCACCATAAAAGGCAACAGTGTGAAGGTTCCTCCAGTCGGCCAAGGACCTGACCAAGGGCACGGCATCCATGGACCAGTCAAAGCTGAGCTTGTCGGGGCAGAGCAGGAGCCAGGCGTTGGCAGCAGGCAGGTGGAGGAACGTCAGCGTTCGGGTGAAAATATGCGGCGAGTCGGCCGCAGGGTTGTCAGAGTTGGAGAAGTTGGGAGGCTTATTACCCATCCAGTAGAGGCGAGCTGACAGCAGAATCACTCCCCAGGAAGCCAGCACGCCAAGACTCAGCAAAACGCTGATGTTCTTTTTCTGAAAGGGAGGAGAGGAAATGCTAAAGAAAAACATTTAAATAAACATGTAGGTGAAAGCCACAACATTTTGTCCGTTCCAGAGCGCCTCCAGTATTTTCCATTCAGTTTATGTCAAATCTTTCAAGGTCTTTCAAGGCCTGAACCACAGCAAAAAGGTCCTATAAATGGATTTTTAGGCTCTCTGGACAACAAGTTATTAAGACTGGCATCTCCTCCCTTGTGATACGGTATCTGAGTATGAACATCTGGGGTGTGATTTATAATATAAAATCCACCTTTTCCCCCCCCAAAAAAAGGAAAAACTTAAAGAACTCCTTGATCTATCAATCCACTGCTGGAGTACATAGAAAAAGAAACTGTGCAAAGCTATCTCCGGAATGTTTTTGGTAGCTGTCTGGGGCTCAAACCGCACTCATGCACAATTATAAAGTTATCTGCAACACTGGCATACGCTCTTCAAATTAAAATGCACCAAAGCCAGAAACAACATCACTGTGTTTACGTGAAAATAGTGAACTATGACATATTCAGACTGGTGACAGACACACTGGGATTTGGACAGCTGTGCGCTGTAATGAATGTCACTTTCAGTGAACTGCAATACGATTGTTTATATGATGAAATAATCACTTCAAACGGAGTGTCATATTCAAAGCGGTGAAATATTGTTTTGAATTTCCCTTTGTTTTGCCAATAAATTCTCAAATGTCAAAAAGTTTTAGGATGGATAACAAGGGAAAATCCCCAAGTCCAAAATGAAAGAAAAGAGACAATTCAACGTTGTTCAATAATTTTCCATATATTAGTAATCCATTCTCTCCTCAGTTCTGACCTATTTTTGGTCAACTTTGAAGTAACGTTTAAAGCATGAGAGGCTTTGCTCCTAAGTCTTCCCTTGTTGCCTGTCGAGGTTGCAGTGAATGTGACTGGTAATCAGCTTAGGAGTCATTGTGTTGGGATGTAGATGCTGTTTACATCTCATAAGAGCATTAATGCTGAAGCATGAACATCATCAGGGCCTCAGTCACGCAACACCTTTCACCGAACTGGCAACTCTGTGCTCCCTGAAAATTAAACTGAATAAACCTTTTTATAAACTTCAACGTTCTGAAATAAGCTCTATCAGTAGCTGTATTGATGCGGCGCATTCCTGGAAGGAAACAGAAAGAACATTTGGTGGGTGACTCTTTAAAAAAAAACAGGAAAACATCTTTGATGCATAAATTCAATTCAAAGCCAGAGACAGGAATAATGTGATACTCCCCAGGGCCAAAAGTTGAATTAATTTCAGTTGCTTCACAATGGGCTGCATGGACATCTGCATGCCTGCAGTGTGAGCTCCAGCTTCTAAGATATGACAAGGTTGTACAATCCCAACCATGACTTCTTGACGTTCGATCACTGATTTGTTAAATTGCATTCGTTGGTGACAGCAGGGAGCGATGACAGCGACACATTGTTTGGTTTTCTGTCTGATGTAATGTCAGACTTCCTCAATACCACATTTTCATATGATGTTTTTTTAAATCAATTACTGCTTAAATCAATCATCAAGTAAGTCTGATCTTATTTCTTTTATTAGATGCTGATTAAACGTGAATGTCATATAGGCAAAGACTTATTGAGGGCGACAACCTGGTGCAGTCTTGACCAAGAGCCAACCCACTGTGATGTGACATCACTCATTGGCTTGTGAACTAAGGTTTTGAAGCTTTGAGTCTTGCATTTTGGCCGGTGCCATTTTGGCTTTTTGTTGCCAGAAGTGACCATATTTGGACGAGTTGGGGAGGAGTGAGGGTGGATCTGACTGACAACTCAAGGACACTACGTCCATTCACTTATACTTAAACCTTGACAGCACTCAAAGCATTTAGCTAATGATACCATATTAACTTTTGGAGAAGATTTTATGAGAGAATTTGATCCATTTTGAATGGGAGTCTATTGAAGCTGGAGGTTTTTTGGAGCCAGCGTCTAGTAGCCCACAGTGGTATCACACTTTAAGGCACTTTTGCATTGGCGTCACTTCTCAGAACAGGAGTGTATGTCAGTTTTTATATGCAGTTTATGTTCATAACCAAAAAAAAAAATCGTTGTTATTCCTGTTCGTCCCTTCTAAACACTACACATCACAATGAGTGATGATCACAGAGATGCTGCTCACTTCCTATTTTCTGAGCCCATTTATTATTTTACTGAGCACCGGTGTAATATGAACTGTATTTGAACCTGTCTTATGGGAATTAGAGCTGTGTGCACACACAAGTTCATGCTCACATACGTTAAGTGCTGTTTATACTATGTAATATCACTGCAGAGGACAAGAGTAGTTTACATATTTTTGGTCTAGTATTTGTGTTATCAGTATAGGCTTTGATATAACTGCTAATCACCATCAGAGCCCCAATAACTCAATGTTGATCCAGTGTAGCCCAACTTTTGCTTTTATCTCTGAAGTGAGTTTACTATATTATAGTCATAATTTAAACTCTGTTTGATCCACTTTGAATGAATTGCACAATAGACAGATGGATTTAAAAAAAAAAAAAAAAAAAGAAAGTAAGCTACACAATGCACAAAGAACAGATCAGTTGCCGCTCTTAACAGCGAGCAGGCTTGAGTAATCTCACGTGCACTCTCCGGCACCACAATGGAAAACAAAAGTTATCCATAACAAACCTATGAGGATTAGAATAAGAGGTTTATTATTGACTTGCCCCAACCTACTGGCACAAATTCAACTCTTGATTTCTTCAGATCTGAGATTCCTAAAAGATCTCTTTTAGGAAGTTAGAACTTAAATTCACGTAATAATAATATCAAGAGCCAGTTCATGGAGTTCAACATTTTGGAGTGCTCGAAAAGCCAGTGAGAAACTGACTGTGGAAAACAATTGGATATTGATTTGGACGCTGAAAGGAGGTACATAAAGGATAAGAGACAGTGCCTTTTACACAAAAAGGGGAATATGCTTATTGATGGATGAGCCCATATTGCCTGTCAAGGGAGGAAACTGTCTGAGAAATCCAATTCTGCTTGCTATTAGAAGATAAGCCAATTCCAGCAAAGAGAGTCATTTCTGGTATTTAGTTGAATGAGCTCCATTCTGCTCCTTGCTGCCTTGTCTATTTCTAAATCGTTAATTGACTTTGTGATCAATCACAAACACACACACATTCACGCACGCACACACACACACACACACACACACACACACACACACACACACACACACACACAACTCAAACTGCAGAGCGGAGGCTGGTCCTGCTTCTCAGTGATGTATGACCATGCATTCACAAACTTAGAAACAAATAACAGCTCTGAACGCAAGCTTTCTAATTAGTCTGTTTTCGAGGCAACAGTTTTGTTGAGAAATGAAATAGAAGGAATTGGTTTTGCTGAAGTCTGTTGTGACCTTGCCTTCTGTAATCAGTTAAAAAATAGATCTTCAACAACCCAACATTACCCTCTTAACAGCTGAATCATTCCCGTCACAACTGCACCCTTTAATTACTAAAAAAAAAAATGCTTTAACCTCTCTGCTTTGCAGTTGATTTATAAAATAAGTCCTGAATTGTTCAGGGCCTTCAGTAACAGCTCTTTGTGCTTTTTGTTTAAAACTATACCATTCTCTAATTGTACTTTAATTATGAGTGAGAACATTGGCTTGATTCCTAAAATAAAAAAATTATTATAATCATAAAAAGGGCACCTAAAGTTGTCACGCGTATCTACGGATCTACTCTGGGAATTAAGTTTTAAATATATCTGCAGGCAAACTTGGACAAAATAACTCTGGACATCTTTTTCATGGAGCGCATTTTGACTCCAGGCAGGACAAGCGCAGGTGTAACTAATCACATTAACGATGCTTCAACCACGTTCGAGTCTGCCAGTAAGCTGCAGGACACCAGGGCCCTCTTAATCAAGGTTATGAGCTACACTTGTGTTTAGCCAGCCGACATGACTTTGGAAGTAAAAAGAAAGAAATGACAAATTTCAGTACTGCTGAGGGTTTTTTTTTTCTTCTAAGAAAAGAAGCAAACTATGTTACAAAGGTAGTAAGTTATCGTTTCACACACGCTTCATATTATCAGACTGATTTGTCTGATTTATTGCCTCCGACCAAAGAACCGAAAGGACGATTCAAGTGTTTCTAAAATTGTAATCATTCTTGCGTTGGGTATTGTGAAACGCGACTTTATGGTTTTAGTGCAGGTGTGGTGTAAATTTTATTATCCACCCAAGTCCACGGTGAACCGTGCAGAACCTTGTGGACGGCCCCAAATTTGAGACGATTACTGTCCACACAGTGAACATGCAGAGTGCATGTGCAACAAAAATAAACTCGACACTCAATGTGTGCTCCCAATGGACTTTCATGGTGTTTGCATTGTATTCTGCACCCTCAGTCATGTTTTTGGTTGCATACACTTTTTTCTCTTTGACTTTTTCATGCAGTGCTGACCAACACAACAAACAAAGCTTTTCTTCTGCAGTCACGCAGTTGCCATCATCTTTTCTAGTGTACATGTATGGAACACATCGATGTACGCATAACCCCTGATTGTAGTACAAGTAAAAGCATTTGCAAGTCCAAAGAAAGTAGCCCCCTGGATGAGCTATTGTGGCTAACGACAAAATACATCCGTGGCAATTTGCCAGCTAACCACATGTATTTTAACAGACTTCATGTTTGTAAAATCTTCCCAACAAAGGTAGTCAGTACAAAATTAGCATAGCCCATGGTGGGAATGGTTGAGACATGCAGGAATTTTCTTTCAAATTAAAAGTCTCGGATGTCTGCTAACAACCACAAATTCTTATAACTTCTGCAAATAATGATAAGACATCACATGATGCAAAGCCATCCATGCTGTAGCCGTGTTTTCTTGTGCACCACAACAAAGGAAACAAATACAAGACAAATCGCCAATGTGTTCTTAAAGTTTCAAGGAGGACTCCGATTTTTAGATTTCACCATTTCCAGTCTTACTTCTGCCCAAATGAAACCTGGGAACCAGTTCTAACGACGACTGATTAGCCTGCATGAGTATCTGTGTGAATCCACGGAGGACGGCTGGCAGAATCCCCAGCCAACTGTCAGACGTAACGTCCTGCTGGCTCCAACCCTTTGAACCTAATGCTCTATCTTCTCCACTTTGGATCCTCATTTGGAAATTCAGCCTCCATTTCCGTGGCTTTCTCTCTAATACTTTTTATTCTCTTTCATTTTATTATCCACTTTCTCTCTTGCATTAACTCTTCACTCATTCTCTCCATCTCTCTCTCTCTCTTTCCGCACATAAAACGTACAGCATTTAGCCCCCGGGCTTTTATCTTTAAACTGTGCCATTCATTATTAGCTCTCGTTTCATTAATCCCAGAAGTGTGTGGTCTGCCTGTTGACACTGTAGCGTGCCGAGTGTTTAAAGCATGTCTGAAGAAACAGCGGACTACGGCTGACTTGTGCACTGTTTAAAGCTGCTGTGGACTGACGCAAGACAGCAGGGGAACGATCTTCCGGACTTTTCTTGTTAAAGTCGTGTCCGATTTAAACTGCTCATAACTCTTTCCAGCATACTGCGCTGATCATGCACAGCATTTTTTGGAGTCCTTGTTTGAAACGTTTAAATTCAAATCGTATTATATTATCCTGTTTCGAGAACTTAATGTTCAAAAAGAATGTCCAAAAAATAGACAAAATACTTTTCTTTCAGAAAGTTTTTCAATTTGAGATACATTTAAAACAGAAATGCCGAGCTACAGTGGGCGATTCTTTCTCTGTGACATCTGCATGGAAAGACCTTCAAAGTTTTGGACACAGTGTGTTTGTGCAACACACATCCAGCAGGCCTCATATTTGATGCATTAGCAATGACATACTAAGTTGTGATGAAAGGTACAATGAGGCATGCATCAAGTTCTTTTTCCAGCCCTCTAATGTGTTCTGGATTGTGCTGACTTGGCGCAACCCATCCAAGTCATCAGACAGCAACATGGCTGGCACTGAGAGGGACGACTTTGATAGAGTGAACCAATTACCCCTTAGTTCCCCCCATGAAAGCCGTGCTGCTGCTGACACACAGACCCGTAATGACATGGGTCACAGGTTGGGCCTTTGCATACCGTCCACGAGGATGGCTGATCAAAGAATGGGAGCCATCCGTGTTAACTTGACGTTTAAAGAGCTCCCTGCTTGAGTAATGGAGGGACATCCAAAACAGAGAGGGGCTTAGAAAAACACAGGGTTCCTTGGTGCTCTTGAAGAGATGTCATGCATCTGATTTAGATTAGTTTGCCGGATTTTTTTTCTCAATCACTATCATCAATTCATTTGTGCTATTGAAGCTGATTAGTAACAGATTAAATGCATGTTCAAAGTAAAAGAAATTACAATGGGCCTCTTGATAGAGCCACTCATACAAAGAGAATCACATTGAATTGGTCCTTGGAAGTGATTTAAGGCTTAATTTACATGTAACTCGTATATGATTAAATTCAGATGGGTTTGTTGATTTACACTTACACATACAGTATCTCCGTTGGCGTGATGATACTCTCTTGGTTTTGCGATGCAAAACTGTGCTGGCCCTACGCCAACCCAGTGGGTAGCACCTGAAGCTGTTTAGTGACTGAGAAAAACGCCAGAAGAATAATTTGTGCCTTTAAGTATCAACAATTAGCACTCTAGCTAGTTTAAATACCTGTAAACACAAATACATGGAGGGAGGTTTTATTGTTTTCACATGCTCTTGTGTGCTACCTGACCATGCAGATCAATCACTAGTCAAAAATAGTCAGGAATCAGACAAAGACTAACGGCCCAGTCAACAGTGTTGAAATTGCTGGAACTTCTTTTTGACAAGTGTAATTTCAGCTGCCATGTGATTCTGCCGAAACACACACTGTGAGTGCTATTTCCACAGACCACTCACTGATGTAATTGTTTGGAAGGATGAAAATTCTATGTGCATTGAATTGATGACTGCGTTTACACCTTTTTAAACGTTTGGTGAGAACGCAAGCAATGGAATTTCTACCTGTCTTGAAGGCTTCTTGGAACATTTTATGCTCGCTTGCTTTGCTGAGAGTTTATATATGTCGAATCTGTGACTACGTGCAGAGAGTTCGTTGAATCCATCATGTTTTTTCCTGTATATAGCAACATTTCTGAGTGGTCCAGCCATGTTATATGCCATTATCAACATTTCCTCACCAAGAAAAACATTTGTTTAGGATTTTTTTTTTTTTAATATATTTTAATATAAATGATTTCAGTTTAAATAAGTTCCCAAAGTGGACAAAAATGTGTTTTCTTCTTCGAATGACACAATCCCCTTTGCCCTGTTCTCGTACTGGGCCACTGTATCAAACCATTTGTTGTTTATTTCTGTCATGGTACTGCATAGCTTGGGGAGCTTTGGGAATTTTTCTGATACTTTTTTGGGTCCATGAAACCTCCAGTGATCAAAATTTTTGTTCTTGTCTGCTGATGTTACACAGCGGGACACACAGCTTTGGGTAACATTTATGTGAACGAGCAAAGCATGTAACCTTTTAAACAATTTAGTATACTTATAAAGGCTGTGTTGATGTTGAGACGAGTTTGTGCAGTAAAGAGTGTTTACTGAATCTGACTTGGAACACTCACAGAAGTAAGAATACAAACATCCACAGGAATGCTGACTAAAGAGCAGAAACCTTCAACGGCGGGCATCGTTTCACAGCCGAGTGCTTCTGTCACAGGATAATTGGCATCGCATTCATCAAGCTGTCGGGTGGTTAAACTGAATTTAATCTGTATCTCTGCACCGTGCATTGAGACAAATGAGAAGTCCATAACACTTTAACTGCAAACTGGTAAGGACACCATCAAATCCCCACATTGTCCTTGTGCCTCTGCTAAAACGCCAACTGTCATCTTTCCCTTGGCTCTAGATGCACACCTTGAAGTTGCAGTGAGAAATTCAAAAGGTGTGGAGGGTTAGGGTTAGGGGAAGTGAGCCAGCTAATCCACTCTTATTTTTCTTGATTAGCTATATAATATATATATTTAATGTCACACATTTGGTTTAGAGCTTTTCATGCATGACTTTATTTGAAAGGTGTAATCACTGACATCTGTGTTTTTAAATTAAGTAAATTCTTAAAATTCCAGTTTAACATTTAAACAAACAGCTTTTAATGAAATCTATGTTGATTGCTGCAAAGAGATGTTGCCTTTTTCTTATACCAACCAACCTGGGCTCTGTGTAAAGCCTGGAGCTTCATTCGTCCACGTGTTTGTTATTGCCACTGACAAACCAAGAGTGGAGGCAACAAAGACATTATGTTCTTATAATCCTGGGGTATAACTCATTTTGTTTTCCCAGTAGACTGCGGCACAAATCCCACACCTTCCTTTGTCTCCATATGTCTCTTTCTAACTCTCCCGCCGTTCTACCTTGTTTCATTTGAAATCTCATCTCGATCTGATTAGGGAGTTAATAGGATGAGAAATGGGAGTGCTGGTCGAAACACATCTGTCCCCTCTGATACACTGGAGCGCATTTGCATTTCCTTATTGTTTGTGGCTGCTGTGAGGATGCAGTCAGGTGATGAGATGGTGAGGATTTTTTATTCTTCCTTCAGCTTCATTTGGGAAGAAAAAGAAAAACGTTGATTGAGTATTGTTCTCGACCACTCATCTTTGCAGTCTCTCCAGCTGTGATCCAACTCAATCGCTACAGATTGTGTCTTAGTGATAGGATATGAAGCTAAGTCCTCTGTTCCCAAAGAGCTTTTAGGGCATTGTGGGTAAGAAAGGCCGAGGACAGATAAAGGATAGGAAGTGAGAACAAAGTTTCCCACTCCATTTCTTATTGCCTCTCCCTCTATATCCTTCTCTGTTTTGTTTTCCCATGTGTCCCTAGTTGTCTGGCTCCTAATCGAGGAAATGATTGGCCTTACGGTCGGCCCCAGCATGTAGCGAGCGCCCTGCCAAGATAACCGCGACTGGGCAGCAGAGGAGGGCATCGCCGGAGTGATAAATGAGCCAGATGTGCCAGGAGTGGCGGGTGGTGTTGTTGTGGGGCAGGGGGGGGGGGTTGGCACAGGGATGCTGGCCAGGGCTATTGTGTCTGGGCAAAGAGGTGGAGGCTGCTAATGATATCCCTGCTCCACTGTGTGATAAAATACACAAGGAAATGTGACTTTTCTTTACAGATTCTGACAAGCGCTGAGGGTGGTGAAATCTGTCAGACCATAATGTAACCGACTGGAAGAAGTTGTGGTTCCATTTCCAAGGCTGTGTCTTGACTTTATTGGTTTATACACAGGCAGACAAAAAAGGTGGACACATGATACTACAAAACAACCCTAATAGATACTAACATTTAAATGTCCCATATGCAGGATTTAGGTATTTTTAAACCAAAATTGATTTTGTGAATATATGCGTCTGGCTACGCTCCATTAAGGATTGTCTCCAGTCGTTGCATCCTAATGAGGGTAGACAGGTTGATTTTAAAACCATTGGATCAGCGTTTAACTGCATTGACCACCATGTGACCAATATTGTGCGCCAAAACTCACAAAGCTGTAAACAACAGTGAAAAGTGCAATGTCATAATGGTAAATGACCACTACAGACTTTGCAGACTCCAGCTTCAATTCCTCAACATTTGCTGACAACAACTGCTCGTATTGCTTCATCTAGCTCTACCACTGCCAACATTGTTGAAACTACAAGTAGAAACAAACGCTTGACTTTAACATCATCACACTTAACCTCCCCTACTGGTTGCTGATTGGTCTAACCCTTCAGAGTGGCTCTGGAAACCTTAATGCAAACAGAGTTTCCAGGCTATAATCACAGTGAAAATTGAAGCTGTGAGTGATAGGTGGGTGGATCCAGGCAAGGATTTAGGGTGACATATTGGCAGAAATGGAATATAGTCATCTTAAGTAGGTTTTCAATAATGTATAATCACCTAAGACTAAGACTCGTTGTGTCTTTGCTATTTTAAAATAAGCCCTTCATATCTACATATACAGCAGGTCTTCTTCTGCGGAGGCAGCTATGTTTTTCCGTCACATTTTACAGTAGCCCAGAAGGGACAAAACAAACACTAGCTCGAGAGAGAGAGGGCTATTTGCAAGTTTTGAGACCACCGTAGATCCTGCTTAGAAGGTAAGGGTGAGTCAGTGGGTGTCGAGTTGTTTGCAATCTGCAACCTCACCTCTAGATGTCGCTAAATCCTATAAACTGCTCCTTTAAAGTGGACATTTTGTCAGTAAAGTTTTTAAATTTTCCTTTTTTCCAGTCTTTTTCATTGTTGTTGAGAGAGTGTCAGACATGTGTCCGATTCAACAGATGAAAGGACTGTAAACATGATAATAACTAATAATTCACACCTGAGAATGCTTCAGAGAAGTAGTGGAAAAATTGTATGTGCTAAGAGGTGTTTCAAACCTTACTAAGGGACAAATATTACAAAAACTGGATTTTAAAAGGTTCATTCATTGTCTTTTTCCTTTCCTTTCTGGTCTCTAGTTTGCATTTATGGTTATATTTGACTGACTCATCATTTGCAAATGAGTACACCTTTATACCTCCTGTGTAACCACAAACATAGTGTCGCAGCTTTACTCGATGACTATACAATCTGAAAGACAGGTGTTGCCCTGCTAAGAACTCGCGGTTATGAAAGCACTCACACTTCACTCACTCCTCCCAAGCACAGAGGAGAAAGAAAAAAAACATACTGTAACTCCTTCTCCCTGCCTTCTCTGATCTCTCTGGGCCACTCACTGCAAGCCCTTTAATAACAGTTGTGGGTTATCATTCTGCCAGAAACAACTCGGAGAGAAGCTGCCCCACAGGTGCGGTAAAGTCCAGCACACTTGTAGGTAGAACGTGTTTTCATTTGAGTGCTGGCAGCATAAATAAGACGGTCATGCACAAGTTTGCAAAATGAGGTTAGTTCGTACGAAACAGAAAGCTCCACAGGACATTTGTGAAGTGCTAAACATGGTTACATCACAAACCTTGCAACAAACTGAGGTATTTATAGATGTTTCCACAAGAAGAAACGACTGTGAAAGAGATCCTCATGTGCACACATACAGGTTCAGAGCCAGACTGTCCTTGCTCAATAAACCCAAGGGGATTTTTTATTACGCTAGTTATGTGTTTTACGAGGGCCATCATGCTGACTGAGGAGCAGTTCCTCTAATCAAATGTGGAGTGATTGTGCGAGGAGACTTTTCAGTCAAACACTGATCCCCATAATCAGATGATTCACGGTGTCAAGGTTGTCCTCCTCAAATAACTTTAATTTGGAAGGGGAAAATGGAGCCCTGCAGAGCTTGCCTTGAGAGGAAACATGTGTTGTGTGCGTGTACATTTTTATATGTTTGGATAGCGTACTCGACAAGTGGACCAAATAATATCCCAGAAGGATGTGTGTTTTTCTGTGCATGCCTTTTGTCACCTTAAAATGAGAAAACAACTCACCCCAAAAATAGCTTTTCCAGCTCACGCTCCATTTCCACGAATGCACATGTGCACACACATAATGAGGCTGAGATCCTAATTTAGATCTCCTTGCATGAATGTATATCTATTTACTGCAGCAAATTGAAGCTGCTGGCAGTATGGTGAGGAAGTGGGAAACTTCCCTTCTACATACATTTTCTTCCTGTGTAGCAGAATCACATGAGGAAAGCTTATTCATGCACCAACTGTGAGGTCTGCACAAGCAAACAGCTTTCCTAATTACACTCCTAATGAAAAGCAAACACACAAACAAAACCATGTTGAGTACACACACACACACACACACACACACACACATACACACACACAACTTAATCCGCCATACAGGAACCATTAACAGCCAATCGGTTGGCTGAGGTTCACCTTTGAAGGCAGGAAAAGGAAACTGGATATACAGAGATGCCAAGACATCACACACACACACACACACACACACACACACACACACACACACACACACACACACACACACACACACACACACACACACACACACACACCGCATTCATTTACCTTTCCCAATAGGAGAAGTAGTGCCTGGCGAAACTGGAGTCTCTGGAACACAAAGAGGTCGTACACGGCCGACACAGCCAGCACCGTCACCCCCTGCTCCTTCCACAGCATGCTGGCCGCCGCACACCACAGGCTGCCCAGCATCCAACCCCAGCACCTGGTGTCCACATTGCCACCATATTGCCTGCTCTGGAATGCCCCATGTGTGTCCCTACGGAGTCCACAGTGTCTCACATAGCAGAGAAGAGACAGCAAGAAAAACAAGGCAGCGCCGACGTCCGCCCGCCCCACCACACCAGCGACTGCTTCAGTGTGCACCGGATGAGAGGCAAAGAGAAGGCCTGCTAAAAGGCTCCATGGTCCCCCACCCAGCAGCGGGCGACTGAGGGCTGTCACAAGAGCGGTGACAAGGCCGTGCAGCACCACGTTGAGCAGGTGGTAGCCCCAGGGGCGCAGGCCGTGAAGGGTGTAGTTGAGGCGGAAGGAGAGGGTGCAGAGCGGACGAAAGGATTTGTGGCTGCCGCTGTGAGTGAGCAGGGTGCCCCAGAAGTCGTCGTACAGGATGTTGGTCCATGGAGTCTCAGGAAGAAGGTCCTGGTTGGTCTTGATGGCTCGGCTGAAAGACAGCAGAAGGACATTAATCGAAACCATCAAGTTCATACAAATAGTTTCAGTATATGTAACACAACTAATGCTTTGTTATAATTTTTCGGTTATTTTTTTTTTTTTTTTTTTATCTTTTCCTCTGATAGTTTTTTTACTCCATTTTTGTGTGCTTAATGTCACTACAACCAACTACTTTTTATATTCAAGTAGTCATATTATCGACATAAAAAAAAAATCGGATTGCACCACCTTAACGCTCAGTAGTTGTTGTTTTTTTATTACAGTATGCGAGTATAAATTAAATAAATGTGTTTAATTTGCAAAAGTATTTTTGTTGAACCAACCTAAAACAAAAAAAAAACCATCCACCTGCATCATATGTGCAGTACGGCCTCATGTGGAGTAATACATTTTCCATCTTGCTGATGATCCATCCACTCATAAGTGAAATTTAATTGACAAATGCAATGAAAACTCCAAATGTAATAAACAGGACACAGAGTACTTAAATAGATACACAGACACGTGTGCACCGTTGCTCCTTCACACACACAGCATGTAAATATGTCACAGGTACCTGCGCGCGAGCGCGCGCACGCACACACACACACACACACACACACACACACACACACACACACACACACACACACACACACACACACAGACAGGTGGTTTCACACCCCGAGGCTGCTGTGGATTGTCATAATTAGCGGGTCATTACTGCGGGACATGAGCTGCATTCGTGTACACACGCAGGCTGCAACAAATGAGGCTCACCGCAGGGATTAAGAGTGATGAATGGGACGGGCAGATAGAATAACTCACAGCCGTCTGGGACAGTCCTCCACACTTTTCTTTTTACTTTTGGAAAGTGAAATTTGGATGAAAGATAAGGCCAGCATAGATGTTACACAGTGACTGTCAATAATGACAATATCTACAAATCTTATTTTCCTGACTCGCAGCAGCTTGCTGGAAGCAGGTGCCAGCAAGAGGAAAACTGGAAACACAAACAAAGCAAAACGGAAGCAGTCACACAGTCTGCAGTGAAACCAGTGTTTTCCCACACATTGTTAACTTTGGGAGTTCAACTTTTTCAACGTATTCAAGTCTATTGTTTATGCTACAATAAATAGAGCGTAAACAGTTTCGAACATTATGAAAGTTATTTGAATAAACTGAATCAGTGGTGCTTGAATGTTATAATCAGTCAGATGAGATTGAGCGAGTGTTGCTCTGTGATTTACTTTTACTACGTTAATAGACCTAAAACAGCATGTGTCACTGAGCGGTTGAATGAAATCAATCAAAGACCATCAGCTTTCTGCAATGCTGCTGAGCGAGCGGCCTCAGACTGGAAAGCTGGATCAGGATCAGATTATTTTAAACTGCCTTAAAGGTCCATGTCTCCAGGTCCAGGTTCAGTTGAGTCATTATTCAAATATAAAAAAGTCAACTTTCTAACATGTTTTATTTGTCAGATCAGTTCTAAATCAAGATTTTGTCACTGTTCTGCCACTGAACTGTTGACTTTCCTCACAGTTTCTAGCCGGTTTCTCTACTCAGCATGTGCTTCAGCTCCAGTGGTTATACTGATAATAGTCAAAACAAATTTAGATAGCCATCTTTAAATAGAAATGTCACATCATGCAGAGGTGCCCTTGCAGAAGCACACAATCCTCCATAAAGTAAAAAGTTATTGAGAAAACATTGTGACAGCATAAAAAAATAAAAAAATAAAACAACATTTCAAATTCCATTTCCTTGAAGCTCTGAAGCCTTTTGGAAGAACATGAAGCTACAAAATGCTGACAATAACATAACGATAAGGAGAAAGTGAAACAGGTTCAAGGTTGAAACAACATCCCATGAAGGTTGGGCAGATTTTAAATAACAACAGCAGTGCGAACAACACAGTGATCCTGTTGTTTGTCTTTGCTGTTGTTACATCTTAAAAGGCAAACTACAAATTTCAGAACATTACAGTGTTTCTACAGAAAATCTGCAGTGTTTGGCAGTTATTTATTTCTGATTTAGACAAAACCACCATGTAAATACCCGAGGATAACGGTTAATAAAGCTTTGTATTACTGTGTTACAAGTTCAAACTTATCTCCACAAACCAAATTAAAAACTAAATTAAGACCGTTTAATAACCTTGAATGGAGTGCACAGTCACACAGAAAGAAGATAATAGTTATTTGATGCAAAGTCAAATATCACAGAGGCAGAAAGGGTTTTAAAGACGGGCTTCACGCTGTAGATAATACAGCCCAACGTGTAGGTGACTGAGGCAAACAAAGAAAATCTCACAGTAGATCGCACAACGTGTAAATGTAACGGAAAAAATTATAAAAGAAAACCCACAACACGAGAAAACTGCAGCACACTGCTGGAAGAAACCATTAAAACATGATGAATTTATAGTATACAGATAATCAAAAGGAAGCCAAGCCTGCTGATCTGTGTGCTGACATGCCAATTAAAAGCAGCCAGAAGAAAGACAATGAACAGAGACATAACAGCTTGTTTTATCCTCCGAGGACAACACTACTCAGGCTGTTTTTTTGTTGTTGTTTTTTTTTTTTACCAGGCGACATATTTTATTTGCATATTGTAACAAGAAACCTGGGTTATGTGAGCATGAAAAGGCATCAGGTTTTGAATCACACTGACCCAGTGGCAGCTTTCCCCGTCTCTCTCTCTCTCTCTCTCTCTCTCTCTCTCTCTCTTTCTCTTTCAGGGTTTGATTATCATTAGCAGTGTTTCTGTGTTTGTGCATGGCAGCACCAGAGCAGGAAAAGGACAGCAGAAGGAGGCCAGTTGGGGACTTCCTTTGTCTGGAGACTGTAACTATATAACAGCTGGGTGCATAAAGAGAGGACAGGAGAGAGAGCTGCCTGTCTGTGAAAGCACATGGGATAAAAGATTGACATCAAAGCAATTTTTTTTTTACAAAAATCAAAGGATAGAAAACCAGACATTATCCTGTGTCAAAGCGACAACTGCTCAATGAATTAATTTAAATGTTTTTTCCTTCGTGCCTACAGCCCTGTCATCGCATGAGCTGTAGTAAATTCCTCCATTTCCCCGGATTGTTCTGTCAGGGAAAAGCGAGTGTGTGTTTCTCAGGCTCTCGCTTACAGTGAAAGCCCGAGTGGCGCTCTCCCCTGTCGGATATTTCTAAGGACCCGGTGCATTACATCATTCAGTTTACCAACCCTCTTCCTCTTTTTACTGTAGTTTCGCAGCGAGCCATTATTTATAAAACATTTTACAGTCCCACTCCAGTGCTGAGGTATGATATGAGACTCTCGATACCAGAACAATAAACATTTTGAAATGGAATGATTATTAACACTGAAAGTTTTATTAATGCAGGATTTACTTTATCCTGAATGTATAAACTAAAACAGCCTCATATTACTAGGCTCAAAATATTGTGTCCATCTAGCTCTACAGTCGTGCTAATGCTTTCCCCTGTCCTGTCCCTTCAGGCATTTAGTTAGCACACTATCAAACCCAAACACAGCTCGCTTCACCCTCACCGAGCTCCCTTGCGTCCCCTGGCATGTCTTGGGTCTCAATACTCTTTGGTGATAAATAATTTAAATATTCAAATCAGCACCAACCACTCATCTCCCTCCCCGTCCCTGCCCAGCACTGGAGGATGAAAAGAATGCATTAGCCACGAGGGTTCAGGAACGTCTCGGTGCACGTGCACGCATGTGCCTGTAAAGGCTACAGGAAGAAATGGTTACATGCAACGTGTCCCGTCTTTGTGTTCGCGAGTGTGTGCATATGTGTGACAACACAGCCTGTGCTGATGGCTTCATTGAGGCCTGGCGCTGCAGCGGTGCAGATAGAGTGGTCTCCCGTAGTGATTGCTCTTACAGAAGGGGGTCTTTTGTATTCAGCCTTCGTATGTGGGGCAGGCAGGCTTCAGGGCACTCTATTCACAATCCCCAAAGTACAGGACGGGTTTGGTCCTTTCAGTTTTCTCCTTTTTTTTTTTTTTTTTTTTTTTTGGCGGAGGGAGGTAAAATCTGAAGGATTTCCACCGACTCTCAAAAGAGACATTAGTGGGCGGAGATTTTTTTTTTTTTCTTCTTTTTTTTGAGGTCCGTTTGTGTTGGGGTGAGGTCTTCTTTCACCTGTCCGCTCCTTTTAGAGGGGAGAAAATTGGCCGTCTTTCAATGTTTGGCTATGTGTCTTTTCAATATGCAAATGAGGCACTCCACCGCCTCCCAAGCAGCAGTGATCTCACCACCAGTGATTTGCTTTTTCATGTGCTGTGGCTGCCTTCAGACACACACTAGGCCTTTTTTTGTTTTGTTTACAGCCAGCAGGAGTCTTATTCTTACACTGATTGTGAAAAATATAATGGACAGACTTTTCAATTCATTATTTAGTCTCTAAAATGTCAAAGCCAATGATAAATACTATCCACCAAAACTTTGATATTCAAATTGCTCTTCTTACCAAATTATATTTATTTATTTACACTGATAGAAAACGTTTTGGGAGGCTTAAGCAAGAAAATGCTTGATGCAGACATTCAAGCCAAACATACTGTGACTGTGTACTTATTGTGCAGCAAAAAGGTTGAACCTTTGAATCTACCAGGATGCTTTTTCAGTTTCCATTTCTATGCTCAGCACAGCAGATTAAAACACACAGATGTTTCAGTGAAGCTTTCACCAGCTTCAGGATTAAGTCTTTTCAGCCTGTCACTAGCAATTTGTGTTAATCAGCTCATTGCCAGCAGGTGCATTGAGTGGATACCTCTTAGAAGAGGTAAGGGTTAGGTTAGGGTTAGGGGTGAGGGTTGGGGGTAGGTTAGGGTTAAGGGGTAGGGTGAGGGTTGGGGGGTAGGTTAGGGTTAGAGTTGAGAGTTGGAGTAGGGTGAGGGTTGGGGTTAGTTTAAACCACTTATGTGACCACTTCCTAATATTTAAGGCGATGAAAACTACTAAGCTTCTTACTTTGGGTGATGAAATCTTACATAAATGCACCAGTTTCTTCGTAAGTAAGAACACTTTTGGATCTTTCACATCAAATATTTCTGTATTTGAGTTTTTTTGATGTGTACTTAATTTTGTGTGTACTTTTTTCACTAATTTAATGTGCTCGGGCAATTGGAAACAGATGAGAATAATTCCATGCACAAATCAGATTACAGCAATTTGAGAGTCAGACCACGGGTGTCAGGACTTTCTCAATCAAATCTGATCAAACCGCACCTACACAGTCCTGATGAAGCTAATTCGCTAAATTAGAAAAAACTGGATAATCTCTCAATAAAAAAAACTTTTCAAATATATTAACTATACTGGCTGTATGGGCTTTGAAAAAACTCTTCCTAATGGATATCAGCAACAAAACACTTTTTTTTTTTTGTGGATGACAAATCACAATGAACTTGTTTGATATCTGAAATCATCATGTTTGTGCAGCCATAGTGTATTTCAGAATGCTCCTAAACACACTGTAACAAGGTGGCATATGATTTATGCATTTTTTTTTAACAAATTTAAGTTTTACATTTTAGAATTACATTATATTTAGGTGTATGAATATGTGTTATCATATTGAGTGTGCATGGTGATAGGACTCTTCTGCCTCTTCCTGCAGGAGCTCGCGGTCGTTAAGGTGACGTGGCTGCACCTGTGCCTGTTGCCTCCCTCTTTCTCCTAAGCTTCAGATTTCCCAGATTTGGATTTGCTTTAACCTTTTTTTCCCCATGCCTGCAACACTAACAAACACATTCATCATGTGTTAATGGTCATGTTGGTTTAGAATAAAACAGCTAATTAGCACTTAAACCTGTCTGGTCTCCCTTTTTTTTTAGCTGTTTTTTTTTTTCACAATGGGTACATATTAACACTATCTCTGCTTAAAGTTTGAATCTCTTACTTCACACACTGCATCGCGTTAAGAAAAAAAAAACCTGTGTTGTTTCCTTGATTACGTCCTTGTAAAGTTCAGTTTACAGATGTCAAATGACAAGTTGGTGCACAAATACGCACTACACTACAGTCCCGTCGCTCCCACTGTGGTCTGACAGAATGAATGTTCCCTTTTAATGGAGCAAATGTTTTTGGGATGTCTATAAAAAAAATAAAAAAAGGCAACAATATTAACTGCATTGCAAAACCCTGCACTTGAGACTGTTTTAAATATTTGGGCTCTGCTACAGGCTGTCTGTCTGCATCATGTCCACTGGCCTGTCCTGTTGTGTTATAATAAACATCTCCAGTATAAACTTCCATCATTTAACATAACTAGGAGTGGCCTTATTACAACCTTTTGTAGCAGAGTGCATCCTTCTGCCTCCTGAAAGTGGTAATGAGATGGATTAGCTAATCATTATAACACAGTGCTGATAATGGATACTGGCCTGGACAATATTTCATGGGTCATCATCACCTCAAGGTTCATTTTCCTTTCACTTCTCATCCATTTGCCTTATTATGTCTTGTATTAGCCTACTTCCCCGTCTCCATTCATTCTTTTATCTTCATTTCTGATTTTTATTAAATTAACATCCCTTTGTCCATTTTTTTTTATCCCCCCTCCATGTCCTCCTCATTTCATTTCTTCCCTCCTGCTGCTTTCTCTTTTTGAATCTTTTACTATCTGACTCAAGAATCATATCTGATCTGGTTGTCTGCCCCAAAACGAAGACTTTCACAATATCCCTTGTCTGGCCAAGATCTATTAAATTTCCATCTCCTTACTGAGCAATCTGAGTGTTAATTAACCACAAAGACCGAGAGCAGCAGCAGACAGGCCTATTCACACAATGATAATCTTGGGCTGGCGCACCACTGAAGTAAACACCCCACTGATGCTGCTGGGCTTTGCGCAAAAGTATCGCAGATAATTAAAACTCTTTATGAGAAGGAAAAACTATCCGTACTGAGGGACAAAACAAATCCGCATCTCTGAAGCACAGCGGCGAGTTTGTCCAGGTGGAGAGTATGATTACAGAGCCGTCATCTTTACAAACAAGTGAGATCTGAATGAATTACCATCTGTTCGTGCACTCATTTCATCATATACGACAGTTCAAGGGCATCCTGGTGGATGAATGATCTGAAGTTTCAATGCAATAGTGGGCCTTTAGTTGCATGTCACCCTCCTATTTCTCTCTCCCTCCCCATGTTTCCTGCTTCACACTACTGTTAGAATCAATACATAAAAAACAAAAAAGTGAATGCCTCTTCACCCTTGGCGAACTTGCGGGTTCATTGCATGTCACATTGTTTGATGCTGTTAAATTTTGGGGTGAGATGAAGGGAGTGGTTTGGGGGGAAGTATTTAACACTGGTGGATTTGTCTTAACCGATTACTCTCTCGCTATATGTTAGCAGTGGCGTGCTGGGACTGACGGCTCACACGTTGAATGCAGAGGTCACCAGGAGACAACAGAAGGAACACAACTAACTTACTTACTAGCTTTGCTCAAATTGACTTCAGTTGCTTAAGAAGAGTTTAATCTACTTGCCCAACTCAACTTTACCTTACCTGCCAAACTCGAGTTTACTCTATTTTTTTTTAAATTATTGATTCACATTTTCATTGAGATTCTATCTCGCGTGCGTGAGATGGGGGCCACTGTTTAAAAGAGGAAGAGAGAGTGTATGTGTGTTTGGGTGTCAGGGTTCAGATCACCCCTTCGTTAATCCAAAACTAACAGGATTAGAAAGTGATCATAGAGTTTCTGAGACATGCCCGGAGGTCGGGGGGGTCAACGGGTAATCTAATTAATGGTTGTGTGTCTGTGTGCTCAAGTCTCTATACTCGTGTCATTCTACATGTGCAGTATAGTGTATATAATCTATGCAATATAGTGTCCTAATCCCATGCTGTTGCAGTTGGCAGCATGACACTGTTCAGGGCTTTGTTCCCAGCTAACGCCACCGCTGATCGAGGATAGAAATCTCATAAATTTCACTTCAGTGATCACTCTAGTAGGGAGTGTGTTGTGTTGCACCACATGAGGCGACTGCACACGTGGAGATGATGATCTGGTCTGGTCCTTTTTTTTTTTTTTAAATCCTAGGGCTACCGATCCATCCATCACAGTGCAAGGTTGAACATTCATGCGTGAAGCCATTTCGCTTGCTGGGCTGGCCCTAAGTGAGTCATTCATTGGCTGATTATCAGCTGCTATAATCCTGCCAGTATGTAGCCACAGCATGATGACAGGCAATGAGGAGGTGGTGATGAAGATGAAAGAGTGAGATGTTGAAGGGGAGGAAGGCACCAGAACTCTGGCTTTATAATCATAAGAGAGTAATGCTCTCATTGTTATTCCCTCTACCATAATAAACATACGTTTCCCACTTAAATTGTATCTCCTCTCTGTACGTGATTATGCCGCAGACACAGACATAAAAGATATTAATAAAACATGGATTTACTTTTAATCAACAGTATCTGTTTAGTTTGTATATCTGTGGGCTAAAAGGTCAGGAAGTGAGCGTTAAGGGTGTGTTCAAACATCATACGTCATCCACACACACACACTGCTGGCAGAACAATAACCCGACCAGAAGTGGCACCGCTACTTTCCCACACTCTGTCCCACGCCAAAGTGGCACGAATATAGGAGGAGAGGGGGAAAATGCATAAATGCCCAGATAGCATTCATAAAACTCTGTCATACAGCTGGTGGCCTGGTTGTGAAAGATTTGTGCTTAGCTCTGCAGTGGCCCTTCCTTTTCCTGGATGAAATCTGACATTAATTTGGCAGATTTTTGTGGCCAGCTCAGATGCAATTATTTTTTTCTTTCCATCATTTGAAATGTGTGAACAGTGATAAACTGCAGTTGGACGGTGCTATACATAGCTGATGACGTGAAAAAAGAAGAACAAAACAGCAAAAGTTTCCATATATTCTTACACATTACTGAGCGTAAACCTGAGACATGGGATGAAGCTTACTTTGTATTCAAGGTACTAACCTACATCTATTCCTCCTCTGCTCAGAGGATCTGTCTTTTCATTGATTAAAAATAGCCCATCCTGCAGCTCCCAGCAGTTTTTCCCATGCATGCAGACTAACCAGTGGGACGTTTGGGTGGAATGAGTAGTCCAGTTAAATGACTAAACACTTCATGCGGATGTAAAATAGCAACGAATGTATATGTTTACTTTGAGGAAATGCTTGTTGATCCAGTGTTTGTTAGGAGAACGGTTACTGTATGAAGGTAGCTGACTTTCCTGTTGGTGGTATATATACAAAACATATCAACAGAGGAAAGTCTGACTCAATCTCTTCTGCATTCCGATGAAAATATTAATGTAGTGGTCAAGTGACCCCATCTATTCACATTTTCTGTACAAAGTACAGACATACATTCACATATATGTGCGTGCATATACTCCTGCACCATTGGTCAATACAAAGATACAATCTGTATGGAGTGTTTAGAGTCTTAAACAACTATTTGTATTCCGTATCTTCTGTATCTGTATTTTTTATTGGAATTTGCCTCAACTGCATATAAGACATAATGCATACGTTTTCTTTCAAAACTGGAGAAGTTGATTGATTGTGAAGCTGTTATGAAGTCAAAATTGCAAAAACATGACTGTCGCTATCTTCAGCTCATCAGTTTCCCATCATTGTCAAGCAGCACAATATTTTTAAAACCAGTATTTGTTCACATCCCGAAAACACAGATACATCCTAATGCTCCAAAAAAAAAAAAAAAAAAAAAAACAGCATTCAATTTGATTCAAGATAATTAGAAACATCACATCGAAGTTTGGCCTAAGTTCAATTAAGTACTCATGGATTTATTTGCTGGAATTAAATCAAAAGTACACACTTCAGGATAGTTACTCATTGTCCCTGAAGTGCAGCTGTTTTACCGTCATCACCATTAGGCCGAGCAGGTCAAATCATAGCTGATTAAGATAAAGTCTCCTCTACATCCTCAGTCTGTCCAAGCAGCCGGTCAGGGCAAACAGATTTTTTTTCTCGCCTTCAAAGAGGGAGAAAAGGCCTGAGCTAAACGTCAGGAAGTTGCCTGTCGATCTTTTGTCAGGACACAGACTTGCTTTCATGTCCCCTGTAAAGCCGGTTTCCTGATTAGCGGAACAACTAACTTCAAATAAGCCAGGGTTGACTCATTGTAGTTAAAAGTGAATGTGTGCTGTGTACTTGAATAGACCTTGACCATGGCTGGAAATTTACACAGATTGATAATTAAATAATATTTACGCCTGTTTTTTTTGTTTTTCATGTTCCTTGAATGCATATAAAAAAAATGTTTCACAATGCCAGTCTGATTTGTGCACAAAAATAAATATAAAAACAATTCATGGTTTTCTAGGTTGTTAGCTTTTTGCAAAGAACTACTTCCACGGTGCTACCATTGTTTATGTTAAGCTAAGCATCTCCTGTTAGTCTGATCAACTGAAACTTTATAATTAAAGGACTCAAAACCACTGTCAATAGATGTAATACCACTGAGAAAAATTCTTAATAAACTGCCTTTCTAGTGGTTAAAAGATTATGAAACCAGGAATTGAGTGTGACTCCCTCATCTATTTTTCACCGGATTGATTTCCAAGTCTTTGTCTCCGTCTAAGTGATTGATTGATCATTTCCCAGTAGCTGGTTGCACAAAACAGAGGTGATCTGACAACAATGCCACCGCTGCCACCTCAGCTAAAAAAAGGAAGCCGGGCCCACCGCAGCGTTTCCTGAGTGATGGTGTCGATAAAAGCCTGTGATGAATCCATCGCCTCACCAGGGGGGAATGCTATGGGAAATCAATTGCTAATAAAACTAATGCATTACGCACCCACCGCGGAGGTAAAATATAGTGGACGCAGTGAAGGTAAAGACTGGGTTGGGATTTAACGGGGTCAAACCTCACATGTCCAAAAAGCTGAAGAATTACGTTGTTTTTTTTATGATGAACATGACAATTTACTGTACAACTGCAGAAATACAGAAGGCTGTCTAACTATCCTCAAAGACAGCAGTTTGTTAAAGCATGTCGCTACAGAGATTATTTGCAAAAAAAAGCAATCAAATTGAAAAACACTAGAGACTAAGGTTTGGGGGGGTGTAATAGTTCGATTCAACTGCAAATTACTGTTTCACACCTTCGTGAACACCCCAAAAGACCACCAGGAGCGCTTATGGAAAAAGACTGTTACACACAGTTGTGTTTATCCCATATATATCAAGATAGGAGCCCTTATTGTGAAATTTATGGGTTTTTGAGAAGTCTCACCCCATAAATATGCCATATGCCTACAGTACGGTAGTACTGTGCCCAGCAGCATTCACGGCGCAAAACACATTTAAATGAGCCAATGTCCAGGAGCATTGGACGCTCAGAGTTTTATATGGTTTCTAAAATCTGTGGCTTTCCCACACAGCCAGCTCTTATCAGTGAAACAGTGCCCAACTTTAACACCCTACATCCTTCATCCGCCAGTCCATCTACACATTCATTCATCCATCCATCCATCCCATCAGTGGGATTCAGCCAAAACAACCTCCAGCATGTTACAAGAAAACAAATGAGCAGCCAATCAATTCTCAGCTCTCCATCTACTATGGGCTTGACAGTTAATTACAGTGTGGACGGGTAATTAGGGTGGCCTCCACGAATCGCCTGCATCCTCAGTGATAAATGTGATGCTTGATTAAAACCAGAGTTCTGTTTTTGAGCGTAGCCAGACAATACATAAATTATGGCTGAGGATGTGATTTTAAAATGCCAGACAGATGTTGCAGCTTGCTGCTGTGGACAGAACATCATTGCTTCTACAGGAGTTTATACAGAATTACGCTGTTTTACAAGGGTCTTAATTTGTTGCTTTCCATTTTTACTATCTACTGATAATATGCAGATATAAACAACATGAATCAAATATTTTATTCAAACGTCAAACTACCATTTGAATGTAGCAAAAAAATAATAATATTCACTCTATAGCTATATGTATAAACCTAAAGACTGGTGTAATCCAGCACATGTCACCATAAGAAAAAGTCTATTTCCAATAACTGCCAAAAAGACATGAGTATTTTTAGCACACTCTATAGCACCAACATGCCCTCCATACCTAAACGAGACTGTTGGAGAGTATCAGCAACAGGTGTATCAGACCTTAGTTGTCATGGTAACAATAATAAACTTGAATTGGTTATATTGAGGCACCAAAAAACTTGGCTTGTTTTAAGAAAAGGTTGTGGCTTCTGTTAAAATAAGTACATTTATCATGTCAGTCACATTATGTCTGTGTATGTTGACATAGTTTTGTTTTTGTCTGTTTAAAGATCATTGAAGAGTAACAATGGAGATAGACAGCATGTATGGGTAAAGTCCAGACAGTGAACCAGTGACTCACTGATCAGGGAATTTGTGCCCAAATGGCCCGACTATTGGGTTGTCTGTGCATTGCGCATGCTAACATGTACTTTTGTTTTAACACGGGACAAGAACAGCCGTCTTCTGGATGAAAGCCCTGTATTTGATTCATCCAATCGCCCACGACCTCTTTCCGACCTGGTCACTCTTTATACTGCATCACATGACTTCCTCCGTTATTATAATTATTACGGCCACTGGAAGACACAATAATTGTAAATGTGGGTTGAATGAAGCTGATTCTGAAGACAAACTATACGCAAAATCAACCCACCAAAGAGATAATAAAGTGAAGAAGAATTTTGGATTTGACATCATGGATGGACTAGTCATAAGTAAATGTTTAAGGTGGCAGCAAAGTCAGCAACTTTGTAAAATGCAACTGCCATGGTAACATTATCTGTATTGGCAGTTGATTTAGATTTCCAGGCTTGCATGAAGTATTGTGTCAACCTCTATATGGTCCTATGTAATTGATAATAAAGTGCCATAAATTAATAAAGAAGACACAAAGTGGCTGTCAGAATGAGCATTGATTTGTTTTCTTCTGTCTAAGAATTCAGCTGCAGATTACCATCACAGCGTCATTGGTAAAACTATTTTACAACTATCCAAAACACTATGTCGTTTTTTAGCACCAGGTACATTTCCTTTTCCCTCACCTCTTTAATGTTACCTTCTTTTTTCTTCTACAATCAATTCTACTGGCCTAGTTCCAGAAAGCTGCGGGTGCTGGCACAGTGTCCTATAAAAACGTGCACCTCCAGCCACCCAAACTCATTATTATGGACCCCCCCCTTCCCCTACTTGAATTAAAATGGGGGACTCCAATAACGTGGACAAATACTTTGTCTCGCATTGATTTTGCTCAACAGGGAATAGAAGGATGTTGATGGGTCATGAAGAGTCGCGGCACAGAAAGGACTGCCAATGTTCTTGGCTCACTTTTCACCTCAGTGCAGCTGTATCATTTGCTTGCACATATGTTCAGATTTTCACTCACACACATGCAGAGCACCAGGTGTGGACACAAAGCATCGACAATAGCCTCTCCAGAGCGGAGCAGGCCCACTTTATTCACTGGAATCAACAGCATAGTAGACTTTGGCAATGTCCAGCTGAGTTGATCACTTGCCAAGAAAAGAGTTCTTTAGTCTGCACCAGAAATCTCTGTGTCAGACCCCGAAAACAATTGGAACGTGAAGTACTGAACTGTGGAGCTCCCCTGACAATGACTTGTTCGGCTGCAAAGTAGCACATGGGGATAAAATAATGTTAGTAGTATTTTTGCGGACGGAAAGCTAATCACGTGCTGATATGAGGAGTACATATTTTGTGATACAGGTCTGTTCCGTGGAGACAGAACTTCTGTTCAGACTTCGGAGTCCCTTGGAGAATCTGGATCACTTTTGATCTGCTGCGGAGATTATAATGAGGACAAGTTTAATTGCTTATGACAAATCACAGAGCCAGTGGAGGCTCTGAGTGCTGCAGTGCTGCCAAGGGAGCAGCTGTAGAAACAAAGCAGCATTCTGTTTCTGCTCAAAAGCTTTCTGTCTCTGATTAGGAAAAAAAAATCCCTTTAATGCTCCACCAGAATTGGTTTGTAATCCGATCACAAATTAAAAAAAATGCAGCTATCTCGAGAATGTAAAGGATTTTGGCCCATACATTGTATGTAAAGAATGGCTGCAAGTTGCACAGAAACCAGCCAACAGTGTCACATTCTGGGCTTCTTTCCGTTTTGACAGCTTTCAGTGGTCGGATTCACATCCAGCATTTGTAATGGCCAAGTAAGCCGCGCTAACAGACCGTACAGCACTGTATCCAATCCAGAAAAGGCCCTCCTTTCTTCTGCCGTGACCAGTTGTCACATTCCAGCATTAGCCAGAGAGAAACGGCAGCTAAAGAGGGGTAGCATGGGGGCCAACCCAAACTAAATCTGTCTTCTTTTCAAGGATCTAGGCTAATTATCTAAGATCTTTTCAAATTCTGATCTGTGATCTGTTAAACACGGCTGGTACAACGAAACTATTTGCCTGAACTCAACTTTAACATGGAAACCAATGAAGTCATCCCGAAAGTGCAAACCCCATCCATTTGACCCTTAACTTCGGACAAAGCAAAAGTCGACTTAAGCGGTTCAAAGATACTTTTGACGCAAGTCATCTTTTCATTCAGCTCCGAAACACTTCAGCAAGGCAAGTTCTACCAAGGGCCTTTGGGGAAATAATTATAGCCTGTGAATTATGACCAACAAAATGCAGTGTATTACAACAAATATGTCAGTTGCACTTCCCTGCAGGAGATTTCATATAATCCAAGTTTGTCAAACTATCAGCAGGGGTTCTAAAATATATGGCATGGTTTAAACGCTGCAGGAAACTCCATTATAAAACCATAAAACGCATTGTATAACATCATAAAAATACCATATTCCCTTCTGAGATGGACCGGAGGGACAAGCAGACATGATGTCATGGTACAACATCATGACACTTGTATGGAAGACTGGGTTCCAAGTGATTGTGGCCAATTTGTTCCTTTTTGTTATTCGATACATACGTACGAGAAGGATGTGCTGGTGGAAAGAAACTCAACACTTCCCTCTTGTTTCCACCTATAAAAAAGGACTGACATGAGGCTGGAGGAAAAGTTCCACACCCAGTTAGCTTAGCTTAGCATAAACACTAGAAACAGGGAGAAGCTGCTGGCATGGCTCACTGTGAAGGGAAATAATTCTGCTCACAAATTAACACAAAGTATTGATTGTTTTAATCTGTTTAAACAACAAAATGTAAAACAAGTCCATTTGGTGTTTTATTCAAGGTTACATGCCAAGGTATTTCAAGGTCAGGACCAGTTCCCAAGAAACCGGCAAAGACTTTTGATTCCTTTAGTTTTGAGCAAGCTGTCTGCTACGCCCTGGTAGCAGACTTTGTGCTAAACTAAATTAGCTGGCTACAGGTTTAGCTTCATATGTCTTGATGCAAGAGTGGCAATGCTCTCAATTAATTCTCGGCAAGAAAGCTAATAAGTATATTTCCCAAAATGTCAACCTTTTCCTTTGACTTCTCTACAGCTGCAAAACAAACCAGGGAACCATCTGATTAGAAAACAAAAGATTGCATCCTCATGTGTGTAAAAGGGAGGAAAAAAAATATTCAACAGGATGGCTCATTTCACTGGCCGGACAAACATCTTTCCTGTGTGTAACAGGGATGTCACATGGTACGTCTCTTCTGGAGATAACCGCTATCTTTGAGTAAATGCTTCGGGTCATAGCGGGAAAAACTAGCGAGGCCGAAGAGTGTAGATTAAATTGGCGTTGTCAGCCACCCCGGTAATGGATTGACTAGATGTGGTATCACGGTAATGAGCGGGCCTTGGGGGACGACAGACGGTCTGCGTGTATCTTTTGATGAAATACACCCAGTGTGGTGGATGAGCTGGCACCGTCACACTCTGTGGTGACCTCTAATCGGACTGCTCTCGCCAAGTCTGCACAGCAGACATACATATCTACAACAGTACGACACCTTTCCTCAGCCCACATTCACGTGGAAAAGAATGACTGAGTGCCTCGGATATTGGGTTTCTTTTAAGGCATGGTGCAACCAATCATAGTATTGACTAGACCAAGCTCCCTGCAGTGGGTTTCTTTTCAAAGGGAAAGTAAATACACACTGCGGAGCTCAAACAAACTGGTCATGTTCTTATCAAAAGAAAAGCCATGCATAATTCAGTGAGCTTCAATACAGTCCACCAGATTAAAAAAAAAAAAATGAAAATAATAAATTGAAAGGGTAAACTGTGAAGGAGATAAAACTGCATTCTGGGGTAGATTCCGACCAAAGTGCATCAAAAATAAATTACAGTGTTGTCACAGCTCATCATGGCAGCTCTATAACTACACAGCCTTTCTTAAAACCACTGATCCATGAATATCAAAATTACCTTCTGAAGAAAAGATAAATACAGCGCTTGGTTTGTCTCAAAAACACCCGTTATTGAATCCAGATTGTGTGGTTTCCTCCCAGTCAGAAGAGCCATGTTAACTCAAACGCTGACTCACCTTCCCTCTTCCCATCGTGATCAGAAAATAAGGAGCTCAGTTCCCCTCTGTGAGACAGGTGAGCACACTATTGAACAGTGCTTCGAAAGGGCAGCGCTTCAAAATGGGGGAAAATTGGCTTAAATGTTTCCTGACCCTGGCTGGATAATTAAAGAGGATAGTTAACTTTGAAGGATGGTGTGCTCTGAAGCTCTAAGCACAGAATAATGACTTTCCAAACCATCCAAACCTGAGTGACTTGGTGTTTCAATTGGGCAGAAACTGCTGCACCACAAAACCAAAAACCGAGGCCATATGGTGAAACAGGAAATTACAATCTACTTTTCAACTCAGTGCAGCTTAACATCAAGCCATGCAGAGTCTCTGTTTTAGAATAAAGCAACATTTTCAAGCACAATGACAGCGTATTTCGAACAATAATCACAGCCTCTTCCTTCTTAATACAACTTGTGTCTTCAATCCTCCATTGTAACGCAATGAGAGAACAACACAGCTGTACTGAGACTTCCTCACTTCCTTTATCTGTATTATCGACTGTGGTTCTCCCCTTTTAGGTGCTTATCAGGAGGAAACAGGAAAAAGGAGAAAGGCTATCTCCCTCTGCAGACTAAATCCAGAGGATGGAAATGAAATATGAACACGATACACTCCTTTCTAAACATTTATATATCCATTAAGTGAGGAGAAATTGGACAAATGACAAAGCCAACCACCCTTTCAAGATACAGGCTCTGCTTTGAAAAAGGCAAACAAATACCAACTGGAGCACACTTGAGCGACAATATTTCCAGTACAATCACTTCACCCCTGCTACATTTCAGGACCAAAGACTGTAAGTGTACCTTTGAGTAAAGGCAGCAGCGCTGTCATGTGATCCCTCCTGAACATTAAATCCCTCTGGTCCTCACACCAACTCTCCTGGTCTCCCTCTCTCAGGATTTTATGAGGTGAGAATAACAAACCGATCCACCACCACCACCACCACCACACACACATCAGGTACTTTGCACTTGGCCCTCTTCTGACCCAGAAAGCTGAATGCATATTAGTATATTGTACATGAGCTAGCTAGAGTAGCCATGCCTGAAGATGGAAAGAGATGTGCGCAGTGCTAAGCTTGGGTTCAGTGCCAAGGTTGCCGAGCTAATGAATCTGTATTGGTTTTGTGAAGCGCTTGGCACTTCTAATAATAATTACGGCGCAGTAGCCCATGCTGAGATGAATGGGAGTTTCATCACAGCTTGCATGGCATAGCGATATTTACCTCGTCACATTGTAGGCATTTGGCAAGTGGAAAAAATTGTCTCGAAAAGTAAAAACTTATATTCCTCACTGTCTTCAAGAACAGTTTTTCACAACTCAGCTTAATGCATGAGTCTTGAGGGGGGGAGTATTGCTTTGGGTGATGATAATAGCAGGTAGTTTGAAAGGTTAGAGAAGATCATCTAAAATTGTATGTGCATACCCAAAGATACAAAGTATCCAAAAGGTTGTAGGTCTTTATTTGTCAAATTTTAAAAATTGTAAGAAAAAAGTTACATTTTAGGGATTGTTTGATACTTTGGGAAGTATGTCTATTTCCTTTTTAACCAAGTGTTAGATGGGAAGACTGCAACTGGAGAAACAGCTATCCACATCTGCCTGGCAACATCTCTAACGCTACCAATTTTACACATTATATCTTGTTTTGTTTGGTTTCGTTCATGCAAAAATCAATATGTTGCATTTTTTTTTTTTTTTTTGTGGGGTTATGAGCTGGACTACAAAAATAGAACTGTGTCGATAATCTTAGCTTGGCATAAACACTGGAAGCAGGGAGAAACGGTTAGCCTTACTCTGTCTGAAAATCCGAAATACACGACGGGTCCGTATGCAGCACACCAACATCGTCTCAGCTACTACAACCTTAAATAAAAAAAATAAAAATAAAAATAAAAAAATAAAAAACACCACACAGCTCACAGATCATACCAACCACAAGCATCAGAGTCCAGCCTGAACCATCAACCTGATCATTTACACAATCAACTACTGACAGCTTTACCGTCACCAGGGAAAGGCTGTCAGTGGTCAGTGCACATGAAAAACACAAACACTTCCTCATCCACCCACAGATCCCTTTCAGATTCTGAACAACTGGCTGATGCATGTCTGAATGATGCTGTGTAGTGAAACATGAGGACTTTGTCAAGTGAAGCACAAAATACACCACATTAGATTTTCTGTTCCGACAGCTGTTCTGGACTACGGAGAAGAAAAAATCTGCAGTCACTGAAAGATGATACTAAATGGCTATTGATTACAGAAGGTAGAAAGGGTGATCGTGTGATCCCCAGCTTGGCTTTTGGTTTTGTATTACGCCCCGACTGCTGTAAATTGTTTTAGAAGTCAACCTTGTAGTTTAAAGAGGGAAAGTGGATGCCGGCTTCTACGTGTAATCCAATGCTACAAAAAAGGGCTTTGCTTACAAAGTGAATTTAGGGCACTGTGGTAGAAATTCAACCCCATGCTGCTGAACGCAATTATGAACCGTGTCAGTTGGAGAAGAACATGGTGAACATGCATGAGATCGGCCAGATTCTACATTTGTGGGACTACGTTTTTACCACTTTATCTGTGGTTCTGAGGGTTTCATCCTCCAAAATCCAGCATGGATGTCGGTATGTTACAGAGCACTGGTTGTCCGTGGATACTTCTATTTTGTGATCCACATATGGTGTGTGTATAGAAGGAGGGTCGTGGGACTGAGGTTTGGCGGTCGTGTCTTGGCAGATGGGTGGGGCGACTGCGGCCTGCGGGGCCCAAGGGCCAGCCAAGGGTGAGCAGCAGCCTCAACCAGCCTCATGCGTTGAAAGGATCCAACGGCACAAGGAGGTACAACCTAAAAATAAACAAACAAGTCTCCTATCTGTAACACCCCATGCCACCCTTGCCTCTGGACCCATGACTCACACACATTTATCAAGCTTGTTGTTGACTGTGCTGGCTACTAATAGAGGACTAAGACATTTACCAAAGCATAATATGGCTGCAATTAACTATGATTTTTTTTTAATTATGGACAAATCTTCCAATCATTTCCCCCATTATTTGATTGATCATTTGGTCTGTACAATGTTAGAAAGTTTCAATCTGAGGTTTGGGGTTTGAGGTTTGGCCTAAAGACCAACAACACTGCAAAACCGAAAGACATTTAGTTTCTCATCAAATAAGACAAAGAAAAGCA
Source organism: Brachyistius frenatus (assembly GCF_029030835.1). Lineage (NCBI taxonomy): Eukaryota > Metazoa > Chordata > Actinopteri > Embiotocidae > Brachyistius > Brachyistius frenatus. Next base: position 2,925,845 of record NW_027210632.1, read on the forward strand.
TCAAATCTTGACAGCTGAGAAATATGAGCCATGGAGTATACGGCATTTATGCTCAATCAATATATTATTTCAAACCATAGACTGTACATAAAAGCGGATGTAGCTTCCGGGTCTGAAAAGTGGGGCCAATGCAGAAGTGCATGAAACCACAATACCACCGAGAGCTGAGTTAGGTCCAAAAAGGCTCTGGTTCACATAGACTCCCATTCAACATCTCTCATGAATTACAAAGTCAGTCAATTTTTTTTCAAAAGCCATAATTGATCATTCGCTACAGTCACTCCTTCGTATTTTGTTTTCTGGTAGTCCATCAGAAAATACTTTTATCATTAATTTAATATTAGGCTTTAAAAAGCTGTGTTTTGGGGGGGCATGTCTGTTTGATTGACAGGCCTGTGGTGCAGTCAGGTTTCTGCTAAAGGTGGACGGGCATAGTGTCATCGGGTTCCTCATCAGATCGAGTCAAGTTCACCGCTCGCTCCTGCCCACCTAATCCAAATATGGTCACGTTTGGCTCCCAAATAGCAAGATGGCAACGGCCAAAATGCCAAACTCAAGGTTTCAGAAAGGCAGTTCACAAACCAATGGGTGAGGTCACAATTGGTTGCTTCTTGTTTCAAACCACACAAACCTTCGGTTTTCTTTCAAAAAAAAATTCCAACCTTCCTGATCTTTGGTACGTATATTCTGCTTGTCTCTATGAGGGCTGATTTATTTTGTTTTACTCCCCCATTTAAATTGTATTGAGGCTTGAAGTTATGCATAATTGAGGGTGGGGCTGCTTTGAGTGACAAGTGTGGTGCTGTGGCAACTGGATATCTGCCTGCAGGTTTTAGCAACCCAGCCAGGAGTAAGGCTGAGTCAGGCACTGCCAAGATGGTGACGGCCAGAGACAGAACTGGGCTTCAAAACCGGTCTTCAGTAAAGCTGTGGGTGATGTTACAGAGGCTACATGATTTCAAAAAAACAAAACAAAAAAATTGTCTTGTGTATGTCTTGCTACAGAGAACCATACATGCTAGTGGGTTTTTTCTGTGCCTGTGAAAGCTGGAAGCCGTCCCAGTGCAAAAAGATAGTCTTTTACATTTCATCCTTTGTCTTCAGCAAAGCTACTGCCATTCCCTTCCCTTGAACATCGAACTGGACGACCCTGCAGAGAAATTCGAATCCGCCCCATTCAACGTGCTCAGTTCCTTAAGCCTTCATTTGCGGCTTGAAAGCAGTTTCAAAGCCACAATATCTGCAGAGCTGACCACTAAATGCTTATGTTGACTAAATCTGCAAGTAATCAGGATGAGACTCTTTGTGATAATTCAAGCCCTCCACCCCAAATTGAAGGAGGCTACACATGACAAAAAGAAGACATCAATGGCAACACTTTTTAAATCTAGGGAGTAAAAACATATGCTAGTGCTTAAATACATTAGGAAAGTGCATATGATGGTGACACATCACCAGAAAATATTTTTTCACCACCAAACCACACTTTTCATGAGGTTTGCCCGTTTCTCCTCGAAAACACTTAATCCTTTATGCAAGCAAATCCGGTTAAAAGCCTCTTGCCTCAAATTACAATTCATAAACACTTTTTTTAATCAGTTTTCCTCACCACACGGTTCACTTCAATTCTATCTTGAGGCCGTTTTTAATGCTTTCATAGTGAAAACTCCTCCTGACAAGACACATGCTTTCTCACCTCAGCTGTAGCACTTACTGCGCTCACAATTCAGTCAAAGGGATTTCGCTCATTCATGTCGTTAGCCTACTTCGTCCCTCAATATTTATCTGCTCCAAGCATATACAGTAACTTAAACAGCCTCAACACAACTAGGGCACGTGTTTTAGATAATTATTCCACTAGAGGCACTGGGATTCCTGGCAGCATAACCACAGTGGGCTGAGACTGATCACAGTGCGCCAACGCCTTGGGCGAGTCGACCCATAAGAGATAATGATTATGAGCTGTTATCAAGAACAGATTTGATTCAGGGATGACATGGGGGCTTTTGGTAGAATGCTATCAGATATATGCAGCAATGTACTAACATAACTACACTATTGTCCATTATAACACATTCTGTCCAGTAATGATGGATTTTGAGGAACAAAAAAAAATGTTTCTTCATATTTACAATGTGCCACAGATGTTGATCAGAAGCGCGTTACTTCATGACATGTTGCCCTAATGAGTGGGAAAGATGACATTTTGTATTTCGGTGATTGCATTGCTAATCTTTATAAAGCTCAATACACTGACAGGACACATGCCAACAGTGTCAGCGTCGGATTGGGGCTCGTTTCATCGGTGAGTTCGGTAGTAACGCTGGCCAGGAGATATCAGCGTGGTGTTCTAACAATATTAGAATTCACGTGTCGTGTTGTTGTTGTGTTTCTCACCACCTGATACGTGTAAATGCTGGCTTCTCGTAGGTACGACGTGAGAGGTTGTCCACACGATATCCTTGGCGCTCAAGTGGTTCAGTCGTTGGAAAACCGCTGCCTGGCAACGGCAACATGGACGGCGTCTTTAAGCCAGAGAGGCCAACAAAATATCCAGCTAGCAGGCGGGCAACATAATGTAGCAAATGCGAAGGCATTATTACAGAGGGAAACGATGAGGCCTTTGGGAACCGCAACATGTCGGCCTTTTATTACTTTGTGCGGAAAAACTCTGTGCGGCTAAAATTGGAATACATCAACTTGTCACCCAATAAAAAAATTAAAGTTCCATGGCCTCGGCGATTTCTGAAAACGTCAGCAAACACGTCTCAACCCGTGAACTTGGGAGATTTTAGAAAAGTTCAAGGGCATGAATATCAACAAGAGGTCGGCATTCATATAGACCGTTCTTCATGATCACGGTAAACACGACCCCAGTTGAAGGCAGCATAAGTCCAATACTCACTCTCCTCTCCCATCTGTCTCTTTGTAGGAGCTAACTGCTCCAAGCCAGGTCCTAACCTAGCTCATAAGAACTTCCTACTGCTGCTATTAATGACGCCAAGAAGAGCGGTGAGACTGAACCAAAATAGTTCAGCTGGGGGTCATTTGACCAGCAAATAATGAACTGAAGGAAGAGAAATGTAACAGAGTCTAAAAATATTGACTAGGGCAGCTTTAAATGCAGAACATGTGACATGTGTGGCTATGGAGTTGTTGAAAGACAACTTTATGGGCTGAGTAACATAAACACTCGCTGCTATTTGTCATGCAATTACTTTTTAAAAAATGAATACAGAATAGTAGCAAAGAAACAGCCATGAAAACAGGCCTCTCGCCTTAAACTGCTTGAATTTATTGCCCTTCTTATCTCAGAGGCTGTTGATACAAGCACATGGCTATTCCTGACAAAACAATGCCCCTTATTAAAAGTGAGAAACTTCCACACAGTTGCCACATACTGATTTATATGTGGATCAACTGAAGGCTGCATAATTGAACAAAATAATGAAGCAAGAAAAATGTAAGCTTTTCAGGATTTCTTTCTGTTCTGTTTGTTTCTTTGGTGGAGCACCACATCGATATTGATCAATGTGTGCGCTATTAACATACATAAAGGCAAACCATTAGCATTCGAACTCGAAGCACTATGGTTTGAACTATGATGAAAGGGTGCTTTTAAAGAGGATCCCATATTGATGCATTTATCAGTCTCCCTCAGAAACCGAGCTGGAAAAGAAACAGATGCTGCAAACCAACAGACTCTGTGAGCCTCTGTTTTCATCGTGCTGCTTCTCTCGCGCCACTGTTCTGTGTCACCTATGTGCGAGGCATGGGTAATTGTTGAAATCCTCGTTCGTAATGATAATATTTGAGACGGAGATTTCACAGCGCCTATTAAGGGGAATAATGCGCCAGTCACTGAAAACCAAACCCGACCGTGCTCCTCCGAACCGTAGAGATGAGATTGTTTTGCTCGTCCAAAACAAAGAGCGAAGACATTTTCACTTCAATTCCCTGAGGGGCCCTAATGCCTTTCTGAGCTGAGCAGAGGGACTGTGATGTTAGTGGGGTCACAGATGTTTCTGGAGAGACGACTCTGAATACTGAAAGCCACTTAGGATGCATTTCATTTCACAGCATTGCCTCCTTTTCTCTCTGGTCCTCGCTTCAATGTTGGTGCCTATTGAATAATTTCTTAGTCTTCCAAGTAAGGACATCTATTCACCCACCGGGTCCATTTGTCAAAAGGTGTTGTTGAAAAACCAATATCATTGAGATGTCGGAATAATGCAGAGCCTCATTTGTTAACCTGTCAAAAGCCTCGATGATGGGTAGTCAAAGCAGAGTTCAAAGGTTACGGTAAATGCATTTTCCGATCTATGACCACAACTCTCAAGCAATCAATCTTACACCAAAAACGTTAGCATCTTGTTTAAATCAGAATAATAATGATAATAAAAAGTCTGTCATTTGGCTTAACCCAAAAAACCCAAAACCCCCCCAAAAAAACCTGACTGTAAACGAGCAGATCACATCTTGATTTTTATCCCCAAATCAAAAATGGCCTGGCTCAAGTCCTCTCCCAGCTCCCGTAAAACGTAGTCATTTCACACGCAGAGGTTTTTCATTGGGATTACCGTTGGCCAAGAGAGCGCTTGACCAGGCGCTGAGCAATGCCCAGGAAAACACTTGGATATGATTGAAAAAGCAGAGACCAGCCACAAAATCTCCACAAACTTCGACTGCCTGGATGGACAAGATTTATCTGCTTCGCCATCTCGTCTAGGATGGTAGGACGCGCGTGTGACTTGGAACAAGAATTTGATTATAAGGTGAAAAGTCAGACAAACAGAAAAACAAGTTTGTCTACAAGCATGTAGACAACTCCAGACAGAATGATTGGTTCAACTCTCCTCCACTTCAATCTGTCTCTCACCTTAACCTTTTGCCCATAACTCTTGTCTAATCCCTGAGGGAAGAGACCGGGAGCCTGCAACTCTTGACCCCAAGAGAGGGCGGCGTTTTGATGAACGACCAGGGAAGGTCAGGCCTCTGATTGGTATTCAGCCTCCTCCATCTGAGAGCGCTGAACCAAAACACCAGTGTCTGTCCCCGAGAGTGTAAATTACCATGGTGACTTTGATAGATATGCCGCGTTGGTGGATACTGAACTCTCACAGAGGGGATGGAGCACGAGCGTAGGCCGAGGCAGGCAGAGCAGCGCCTCGGGGTAATCTGTCAGCGACTGACTTTTTTTTTTTTGACAACCTCGCAGGATCGCTCAGACGCAGCTCGATGTTTTATGGGGATATGTACCGAGGTGTGATGCAACTGAAGACGACGTACAGAGCTCATTTCTACCACCGCTATATGTTTCTATGCTGCGTCTCCTCCTCCGTCACCTCCACGCGCACTCCGTCTTACTCGCACACAACACACAGAGGGGTCACTGGTGCTGAAAAGTAAAGTGGTGTTGGGGAGGGGGTGGGTGTGTGGGGGGGGGGGCGGTGAGGGGGGAGTGGAGGGGTGGTGGGGGGCTTTTGACCTTTAAGGGGTGTCTGGAGATGCTAACCAGACAGGAACCTCTGACGGAGCTGCGGACGAATAAGGGAGGCAACCTGTTCACTGTTCATGCTTTTAATCAACAGAGAAATCTACCGCATACCTTCCGTATCAGTACTTTCACCTTATGATTAAAGACTTGATGATGGAAGACAAATTAATATCAGCTTTGACAGAGCCAAAGCCCTTTTATGCCCATATAGAGTATCTAAACTACCTGTCCAGATGTTCTTTTTAAAAGGAACCCAGCTGTGAAACTTTCTGAACATTTTACATGACGGAAGGTTATTCTCACCAGCACTGATATATGGCATGCACTCTCAGCCCCCCAAAAATTTACCAACATAATTTATTTGTCCAATTACCGGTGGCCATAATTTATAGATCAGTCCATATCAGCGGCTCCAAACCTCTCCTCTCCAAGAAGCCTTTTGAGAGATCATCAGCAGGTGTGATGAGTTACGAGCATTTCACTGACCTTTTTTCCTTCTCAGGTTGTTTCATATAAAGGATGTTTAATGATCATTAACACTTGTGGCAATTCAAATAATTTAGGCAATTTTTAAAGCAAGGATACAGTAAATATTCTTAGATGGCCATTTTTCCAGGGACAGTTTTCTACTGTTTTCTGTTTTATAATAATTTAAACTGACTTTGAACTGATGCTTTGGACTGTTGACCAGACAGAACAAGATATTTGAAGAAATCGGGATGGTTATTTTTTCACAGTTTCAGACATTCTATTGACTAAAATTCATCAATTGATAGATGAAATAATGAGCAGATTATTGATGACTCTAAATCTCTGATGTATTTTCACTAAAGTAGATATTACAGACATAAATAGTAATATTTTCACTGAGAAAATCTGTCTCTCGCCAGCTGAAAGTGTCTTTTTCTTTATGATCGTATCTTAAGTCCTGTTTTGTCCACCTTTAACTCAATACATCCCTGTCCCATCAGGGCACCTCTGGGGTTTCTCTGATTGGCTCTCCACAGCATTGAAACGTTGACATGTTTATTCAGCTGTTTACGTAATTACTCCACCTTTAAATTAGCTCTAATCCCCAGAGATCAGGGCATTGTTGGAGCAAACATGAGCGTTTCATCAACACAAAGAGCATCTGAGGCACTTCGTGTGCAGCGGGCGATGGGACGGAGGCTGCTCTCAGTTCACAACGTGTTGAACTTCACCTCGTTTTCGGTTTGGCTTCAAACTGTGGAACTTCCATCATGTAAACCATATTTCTAAAAGTATAAGAGTTTATTTCTAACTTTTGAAAGTCCCTCAAGGAATAGCCTATTTTATGCACAATATTAGGACCATGTATTTAACAGCAATAAATCAATATGAACTGAGGAGCAGCACAAGTTCCATGAATGCATCACTGCGGGTGTATTACTACAATATTAGCGTTCAGGTTGGAGTACACTCCCTTGACCTCTCCCTGTCTTTGTGTCGTTGACTAAAGCCGACAAATAAGCCGTGATTTATTACCGGCCACAGACAAAAGCACATGCGAGCAAGCGGGCAGGCTCAACGAGCCGCCGTCCCCCCCCCCCCCCCCCCGTCCCCCCCACCGGCATCCGTGCAGTGGTAACAAGAGGAGATGACAAGTGGAGGAGCGGATGGTGATGTTGTTGGCAGCAGCGCTGCTGCGCTCCGTGGGCGAAACCTACCTGTCATCGTAGCAGAAATCTGCGTCCAGCGTGTTCAGATAGAGACCCACAGCCACGGCGGTGCACACCAGCTCCGTGATCATCTCTCAAAACCAAAGTGGGAGAGGAACTAGGTTTGAAATGACTGGAATCAAGTCCCCTCCTCTGCTCTCAAGTCTCTGTTATTGTGCTCTCGGATCAGCCGCTCGGCAGCGCAGCTCTCCAGACAACGCAGGGCATTTCTCGTGTCATGCAAAGCTTGTAAAAGTTTGCCATATTCCCCCTAACCCATTGTGCTGAGAGACGGGTCAGGGCTGACGGGGAGGTGATGCTATCGCCGGGTCGGGCTCGGAGCTGTGCGCATTTCTGTGCTGCGGTGTCCTCGGTGTGCGCATCTCTCTGCTTTGGCACCGGAGAGAGCAGAGCGGAGAGACGCATGTGGTTTTCAGGAAGGCTGAGCATGCGCACTGGGGTCGGCACCGGAGGAAAAAAAGGTGGAGAGTATTGGGAGTTAGGAATTGTGGTTTTATCCATTACTGGTGGTCTAGAATAAGAATCAATTATAAACAGGAAGTCAGGCATAAAATTATTCCAAGATTATTGTCATGGCAACAATTGATTTTCATGTAACAGCCGGGCTGGTTCATGAATATGCATAAATAATAACAGAATGTGTTCAATGGGGGTAGGACCCCTGTATTGTAGGCAATTAGCTTCTATGATGTGTGGCACAGTCACAGTTAACCTGAATTTGTCTAAAACTCTGAGCCACAATTTGTATTCATATTGTTTGGAAACGATTGATTTCATAAACTGAGAGACATTTTATTTTTTGAAATAGGATTTGAATGGGTCACAATTCTACCAAAACATATTACACGTCATATGTGGTGTCACAGTTATTGCTATTCAAAGTAAGATAGTTTGTTCCTTATAGTCCATAAGGCTTTTTCTAATTTTATTGTTTTAATATCATTTGCTTTTATACAATAGCATCCCTGATTTCCCCATACACATCTTCTCTGTGTGAAATTTATACAGCATCCTTGTACTGCAAGAGGTACATCAGACAGCAAACAATAGTTTCTTAGCATTATTTCCACTGAGGTATAAAGCAGGCCATGATGTAAGAGTTTCTAATACTGCTACATATAAATCCATACGTTTCCTTGGAAATGACTGTCGACTGGCGGAAGACATCGGCTCTTTTGGCCTGATAATCAATTTAAATTTAATGCTGAGGAGCCCCACTAAAAACAGCTGAGATGGGGATGCAGATCCTCCTGAAGGTGTCACATGATCTTATTCTAACCCCAAATTAAAAATATTGATTTATTTGCTACACACCAGCACCCCAACTGTCTCTGTGGAGAGGCTAAACTGAGGGAGTAGGTGTGATTGATGAACTACTGTACCTCACCCTATGGCGAGCATGCATATGGGCATCAGTTTGGAAAGATGCAGCCTGGTCCTGCTGACTACCAGCTGGACCGACGCCTGTCCCGCAGTCGGGGCTCCAGGAGGATAAATCCAGTGCAGAACAGCGGAGAAAGAAAAACAGATGGTCAGAGAAAGATGTATAGAGCATAGGGGCATTGGCTGACAGTGGCTGAGAGAGTGACGGAGCAGAACGGGCCATGGTAAGAGAGTCATTTGTAACGGTGACCCTGATTCTGAACAAGATTTGACCTCCACCTCGTGGAATCTGTTGGATTACTCAGCAGGGCAAACTGCTGTGTTTTTGTACCTGGGAGCGATGCTGAGGCGCTTCCTCCTCTACAGCATTTGTCAGTGCCGAGAGGTAGCAAATGAGAGTCACTGTTTGGATTGTTGGAAGAGTCTCATTCCTGTTGACACTTTTTTTATCTGTAAGGAAACCTCAAAATATATCCCTTTTTATTGTAAGGTTTGTTATTTGAGGACGATTGTCCACAGACATTGCTGATAAGTGTGTTGGGTTTATTTGAGTTGTGACAAACACGTAGATGAACACTGTGCCCTTAGTCTGCCCCCGCGGGGACGAGGGGTGCTCTGTCTGGCAGCAGCCTGCACAAGTGATTAAGGGATTAGCTGAGGAAAATCATGAAAAAAAATATTCCTGTGGAGAATATAAACAGGCCCGGGGCAAAACAAACACATTACAGGGGAAAAAGTGTTTACTCCCTCTGACTGATTACCTGCTACATCCTCGCTGCGGAGCCCCATAATGAACACATTGCTCGCTCTTTAGGTTTCAACAGGGAACAGGCCCAAATAAAAACAAGTTTTGGGTTACAGACAGAAGTCTAAGGAGTCATTGAGGGCTCAGTTAGATTGATGGCGCAGAATGTTGGAGCATGCGTGCAGTGTTTCCCCTTTTTATCTCTCCACTTCATAAAGAAGTCTAAATATTTGTCGTATTTGATGAATGCATTTTTCTCCTTCATTTACTATTTTGTTTTTGCTGTTTTAGGAAGTGACAATAATTTATAGAGTTTATAATTAAAAGCTCATGAGTTTTCTCATTTTGTTTGACTTGGACAAAGCTAATTCTTGCATATTTGACTTGTCATGTGTCCAAATTCTTTCTTAGGGTTATAAATACTAGCAGCTAGTTAGCTTAGCAAGATGACTGGAAACAACCTGGCTGTGTCCAAACATAATAAAATTTGCATACCAGCCCCTCAAAAGGTTTTTAAATAAGCATCTTTGTTTTTAGTGTTCCATCTGTACAGCATGGTAGCTGTTTCTGTCTGTTTTAAGGGGCAAAAATGACCAAGAGGACAATCTTTAACAACAAAGTCTACTTCTACTGATGCTGTTATTAAGAGGCGTCCTCACCCCTTTTTGCCATACAAAGCAAATCATGGTTGTTTCCCCCGTGCTATTCACTCCGGAACCACTGTTTCGTCACCCCAGCAGATAAACATCACACAGGAAGCAGATAATCACAGCTGGAAAGACTAGGCCTGGGCCCTGCCCTCACAGAAATAGCCCACTCGTGGTATTAATATCAACGCTGAAGCTCAGGAACTTAAAATCAGGATCCAACCCTGTAATCTTCAAACGGGCTATCAAATTTAGGTAATTGTCAAACCATGTCATTGAAATTTGGGGCTTTAACAATATAGTATGAGGAGAAACAACGGCATTACATTTGTTTTGAAATTACATTAAAGTTGGGGAAAGTATTTTTCTACAGACCACACACAACATTCTTTCTTTGCCTGTTTTCAATGACTTGGCATATGTTTTAGATTGATCTGAAAAACACCCAGAGAGAATGGGATAGATTAATGGAAAATATGAATCAGAGGGACATAAATTGTTATCCGAAGTACGTGATGACTGTGTTTCACATTAAAAAAAACAGCAGTTATCTGTTCAGTTATCAAGTGGTTCTTCACAGAGAGACTGTTTGACATATTTATTTACGCTTCTAGATAGACATATCTCTGACGGGTGTAAAATAAGAGTTTTTGTCCATGTGTGTCCACAGACAATAAATCTGCAGAGACCTGAGGTGATAACAGCGATTTTAATCTAAAGTAAGCAGTGTGTGCCCAACGCAACATCCAGCCAAACTCCCTCTTTCTCCACACGCCTGGCATCTGGCAGAGCAGTGAAGTCAGTTTGTGACTGGAAGGGACTGAGGATGGCAGCCAGGGCACCCTTCTCTCGAATGGCTGTCTGCCCACATCCCACCAAAAGTCCGAGTTTGTGTTTTAAAACACAATGACCATGCTCAGTTGGAAAACATTAGGATGAGAGCAGAGACATTTAAACAGCAATTAACCACCACTTCCTGACATTCCCCAAAAAAAAAAAATCACTTGAGGTAGCCCCCTCCTTTCCTCATTTCCATGTTGTGTTTATGTCTGATAAAGCCTGCCACTTCCTTTCAAAATTGTATCCTGTGATTATTTTGGGTTGGTTGACTAAGACCATGTTTCCCATTCATAAGTAAGAGCATTCTTTGAGTCCACTTTTATCTGAGAAGTAATGTATATGTGGATGTTATTAGTTGACGTTTCAAGTCTATTCAATGTATCTCCCCTTCTGTTCATCAAGCTGGAGGAACCCTGGGATTAATTTACAAGATCAGGTAGTGTGGCAGCAGCTTGCATTGTATCCAAACACCATTGTGAGAAACAGTGAGCACGGCCAAAAAGCCCAAGTGTCTGACACACTCCCCTCACTTCCCCTTCACTTCCTCTCATTACTTCCTCATCCAGTCATCTGAGATGGGAATGCTTTGCAAGAATATCAATGCATACTATTTCTGTCTCCGAGCCCTCATCACATCCTCAAATCCTTTTTCCTGTCTTCTGTTAAGTGCAAAGTCAGGAAATCGTAGTTTACCTACTGATATATGTTTACTGATGTTTCCCACACGTTTACATGTTTGTGTGCGTGTTGGCCTCTCATTAGATTTCCTGTCTTCCATGTGGGCACATGAAAGGGGCCGTCACAGGATGAGTGTTTATAAAACAGAAGCGTGCACCAACGTGCGTGCAAGCATCAAGGATGGGACAACAGGTCGAGAGGACATGACTCACTCTGCCACAACAAAACCCGACAACATTTATATCCTCAACGAGTTTCGTTCACATGTTGAACTGCTTGCTTTCGTGTCAGTCCAGTTTGGCCAGCAGGCTGTCAGTGCGAAACATGGTGCTGGATCCAAACGTGGCCCACGCACAGTGAAGAGCCTTACCATCTGTCTTAACCGTGATAACAAAAATAAAGCTTTGGGACACAGTTTCACCACGGCAACGTTGACAGACCTATGAATGGCCAACAGATGCGCGGCGTGCTGTGCCTGCAGTGACAAATATTAGAAGCAGTGGAAGCTGTGATGGGAATAAATGTTTTGTACCAGCACTGCACAGTGGGATTGTATATCATAATACGCACCTACTCTCAGGCTAATTTAGTTCAACATCTCCATAATTTTGTAAAAATTAATGTTCCTACAAAGCTGCCATGACAATTACCGACTCAGTGGTGGATACTGAGACACACAGAGCACAAAAAGACAGAATTGATGCTTATTATGAAAGAGAGAAACTGGTTTCCAAGCAGTTTTTTTTTTTTTTAATCAAACATACAAACTGCCTTGTAAATTAACTGAAACCCTGTACTGAGAAGCAAATCCTGGAATTTGCTTTACAGCATCTTTAAACAAATAATAGTTTTTATTTTTCAGTGGAAACTGCAGAAGTATAGCTGGTTGGGAATCATAAACCCGTGCCATGCCACCTCAGATGTATTACATACAGGTGAACTTTGTCACGCCATCCAAATGTCTGAGTTAATCATAAAAAAGGTTCCTTATTTCAAACAATAGATTTTATTTGTAAATTCATTCAATAATAATCCCGAAATGACCTGATTTAATTTGGGCTCAAAATGCCTAATTGTGTACCTTACCTTTTGCATTTCCTGTCTATAGTGTATTTCCCATGACTGTAATTCACGTGTTCTCAAAACTTAAAACATTTGTTTTTGAACATGTAAGAAGCATGATTTATTAAAAGGCCAAAGACGGAGCAAAACAGAAGTAAAGGTTAAAAAAGGAGTCAAGGGCGCCTCTTGCCCTGCCACTCTTTTCCCAAACTTCATCTGGTTTGGGAGCCTAAAAAAATGGGCTTTCCAGACTTGTCGAGGGGATCCAAGTCCCCCTAAGTCCCACAATGCATCTGACTCCCAGAATGGTCTTTAAAAACAAGTGTTTTCTCAGAGTTGGTCAAACATAAAAACAAAAGGCTGCAATAGTTCAATCAAACGGGCCAGTTTTCCAGGTGTTTTGAGCATGGGTTTACATGAGCTGTCCTGTGAGAAGGTCAAGGACTAAGAAGTGGAAATATTTCAAATGTATTATCATCCAAAACAGTAAAACGTATAAATCAAACAGGGATTTCGTAAATAAATTACACAGTTTAGTTTAGGGGAGGTGAGAATGCATAACTAATCCAATCACTTTCAAAGTATAATTGCAGATCGAATCATGCATAAACATGAGACCTGAATTAGCGTATTATAATCATGTGGAGAAGTTTTTCAGCTTGCAATTCTCTTTCCAGAAGTCTTGAGTCCGACGACAGCGTAGCATCTCGGTGACAGCAGGGGGTCAAACAGTTGCACCAGTGCGGAGAATGATACATCCTCCTGCAGTACACAAAGACACAAAACAATAAGACACACCAGAACTGAATCAAAACGAAACAAATGGATATAAAAAAAAAAAATTCTGGGAACTTTTCCTCCCAGGTTGGCTTTGTGACCCATGGCGTCAGAGAGACGCACGTGTTATTCTGACTTGGGTCCAGTTGCCTCACTGCTAACCTAGAAGTTTCACCATTTAAATACCCTCCATTAGCCACTTTTCTTGTGTAACGAATCTGGATCAGTTTCTTTAAAAGCACGACAAGAAAGCATCTAGTAAATGAAAGTAGCTGAATCGAATGTGTTACTGCTGATATTAGATATTATTTCTGTGAATTGTGAATTGTGATTGTGAATGAAGCAAACAAGCTGGTCCCAATACCTGCAAGCTATCATGCTTGCATTGACAAAGCTAAAAAGCTGTTGTTCAGCAGGTATTGCGTTTACATATCTCAGTTTAGTGCGTGAGCGGCCAAGGCTGACGGGAACATTGTTAGTTTTGCACGCATTTGGTCACAGATTTTGTTAAGACATGTCGTTCCAAAACCACAAATCCCGACCTCACAGATGTGCTGCAGGAAGTTATTGGGATTCGTTGGCTGAAAAACACGAGAATCTGTATGAAATTTCATCCGGTGGTTGCTTTTCAGTTTGGAACAAGGTGGTGGATCAGCGTTTGCCATAACTTAAAACAGAATGAGCAACGCTATTTTCTTTTGTTGTCTGAGGAATAAAATCCATTTATGGCTAAAGATTATCACCGGTGCATATTTCATCACATTAGCTAAGATGGGGGAGCCAGTTGCAAACTAATTGTAAGATTGGTGGTTCAATCCCCGAGTTCTCCTGTCCACGCGTCGAAGTGTCCTTCGGCAAGACACTGTAAAGTGGTTTGAGACCTCTAAGGTGAAAAAGTGCTGAATAAGTCCATCACTCACACTTGGTCCCCTGAGCACACATCACAGCCACAACAAAACACAATTTCTACAGTATACATTTCTTAATAGGTGTATCATTGTTTGACTGTCAGGGCTGGAGGACTGTATGGAAACAAAAATCGATATCTGATTTGTCTGTTTTTATACGATTGTTTCAGGCCAAACGTGCTTCGGCGTACTTATCATCACATGGATCACATTAACATACATCCATCACCTCTTCTTTTACCGCCTCTACTTCTCCTCGAGGGAGCTCTCCAAGACCTGACCAGTGCTCTTGATGTTACACAGTTTGATTACATGACCCTATTAAGAAAGTCCATCTGACATGCAATCACGTGTAATCAGAACTTCAAAAGCCTTCAGATTGTACATATCTCATCACAGGGCCTCAGCCCTTAAAGATTAGCGTGTTGCGTTTGGCTGCAGGAGCATAAGGCTGGTTTTAATTTAGCTGACACCTATTTAATTGTCAGTGGTCCAAATCAGAAAAAAAAAAAAAAAAAAAAGGCTTCCAGATTGCAGCTGAGATTTCTCTGTGTTCACTTTCATTATCTGGGGTGCAAATTTCAAATCCAAATCAATGAGCTTTGCATCTTTAAAGATGAGTCCAGTTGAAAAATAGGAAGAAGTAAAAAGAACATTTGGATAATGGGTCACATGGCTGGAGTACAGTTCGGTATTTGACGTCATTTATTTCTATCTAATTTCTATCCATTAGGTTTTGTTCAATTCCAAGTAATATTCATTGAAGTTCACAACAGGCACTTCAACATTTAGACCTTATGTCCTTCCTTATGACTGATGACTCACAGTTGCACAGATTTGTTCTGAAGCTCCACTGGAGCAGAGCCGCGCTGCCAAACTGAATTTATACAACTACGATTGGACATCTCGATGACAGCACTCTGACTGAAGTGGATTTACCTGTTCTTTCAGGTAGCAGAGGCGATCGAGGAGAATCAGGCCTTCAATACAGGGAGCAAGGGTCACCTTCAACTGCAGAGAGAGGATGACAGGAGAGAAAAAAAGGTATCAGTGTTTTTAACAATGATGATTAACTATCTGGTACAAAGTTATCCCTTTTAAAGCAAGTTCAGACCAAAGATTTGTAATGAGAAACTACTCGCAGTTTGCCATTCTGAAACCTGACAGCTTACACCTAAGTTACTAAGGTGTAACATCTCCATAGCAACAACTCTCTGTACTTCAGTTTTAACTGCCATATACAATACAAATTGAAAACATGAATGAGGATATTGAAAGTGAAGAAAACAAAAAACTAGAGATGGTGGAGAATTTTTAGTCACCCGAGGGTGCTCCAACAAAAGGCTCGCGTCACACACAAATGGCCGTTCCTCAGGTAAATTGAGGGCATCCTCTCTTTCCTTAGCCCAAACATCAGCTGGCCAGAGTCGAGCTGTCCAGTTCACACTGCTGCAGTTTTATCTTGTTCTGAATCTTAGGTCAGAAGTGCACTCTCGATGACTGCGTACTAAGAACCCACCCTGACTGGTGTCTTTCCAGTAGCTGGTGAGCAATCCCAAAAAACATTTCACTGTTTAATGTCAATGCTGAAAAATTTAAATGCTGGATGGCACCACAATTAGTGGCCTCACCAGAAACCAGACGCTGGTTTTCTACCAGTTCAGCCACAGACTACAATGATCTCACCGAATGATCTGTATTTTATTGGCTTTTTACGGGAAAGAACGTTTCACACAAACAGGTTGCTGTGGTGAAAGTTCTGCAATCAAGATGGGTTTTGCTGCTTTTATAAGTTTACCAGTTCAGTTAAAAACATTTCGAGGGACTTACCATGTTAAAAGCGTGCATCTCTGCCATTCGCGCTCTGTATGTGTCATGGTAGGCCTGGATGTCACTGTCTGAAAGCTGCAGAGAGAGCGACGAGTCGTGTGTGCGAGTCAGAAGATGAGGGCATCAAATATGAATACACAGCAATAAAATGGAGATATGGAAAAAAAAAAAAATGTCTGAGGAAAATTTGAATTTGGTTTAAGGTTTTTAAGAGTTGTGAGAAACAGAGGACAGGCAGAAAGACGTCATCCCCATTCTCACGATCACCCGGGGCAACCAGATGACAAACTCCTTCACATGATGGTGCCTGGCAACGTCCGAAAGCAGGAGAGCACTTGTATTGTTTACTTTACTTACATATATCTGGAGTTTCTAAATAAAGATCTAATCAAGATGTGGAGCTGGAAACTTCTGACACATTTCCCGAACAGTGTTTTTGCTGAGTACTTTCCAATATTTGTTTCTGGAGGGGGTTGAAAGAAGACTAATAATCTGCTCCTGACCTTTGATTCATCCAGTTCCAGTCTGCGTAGAGCTCGATGAACGTAGTCCACAAATGATTTTGCCTTGGAGTAGACGTTCCCAACTCGCTTTTCACTGAGAAACAAATGTTTGTAATTGAGATAAACAACCTTCACGCTCATGCATGAAGGTTTTTTTTTTTTTTTTTTTTTTTTTTAATCAAACTTTACCACCTATTCATCATTATTTAGTCCTTTAGAAGAGTTTGCTGTTTGGTGAAAACTAATGGATATTCAATGCTAATCTGGTGATAGTCATTACAGTGAAGGTCATAGGGCAACAGAAACCAGGTGATTCTCAGTGTCTTCTGGGAATCTCGGATTGTATCTGTAATGAGAACATTTAGTAAGAGCTAACTGAGGTCAGCAGGATTGCTACGAGTAGCTCGATGCCTGTTCTGTTCTCCTTCATTCACAGTACACCTATTACTTTAGACAATGATGGGAAAAAAAATGTCCTAAAAATATAAATGCCTGGTATTCTCACTTTAATTTCTCATATTGAAGTGATCCACTGGTCTAGATGTAAATTTCCATGTATTACCTTTTATAGCAGCCGTAGTGGTCCCTCAGAATAACATGAAGGACGGCTCGGTAGAACAGAGACTCCATCTGAATCTGTAGACAAGGACAAAGATGTTTATTTGACTTTACGTGATGCAGTTTACTGTATTAAAAGTTTCTTATTCCCTTCATCAATGCTTGATGAATATTTCTGACACTTTCCAAACTTAATGCAACACAAACAAGCAATCAAGCCTGTTTTTGAATTCAGACCCCTGCTCCAGCAAGTAATCAATCTTTCCATGATTGCATTAATATTTATAAACATTCCATATTAATGGCTGTGAATATCGTGTATCGGCTTTGGCCTGAAGCCTCCGAGCTCCACATTTCAAATAAATACACTTTAGTTGATCACAGACTTAAAACAATGGCAGAATTAATGGGCTGATTGTTTGAAGGCATGCAGGAGATCTACAAGGAAGATAATACAGTCCTGAGTGATCGTGAGGGCCTACATAAGTGGTTTGACATAATTTGATGGATTTGTTTTGATGAGTATAATGACAGTTTAGAGAGAGACACTCAACTCCCATTCTTGTGTGATGACGACGACTTGTCTTATGATGGAATGGATGCCTTACTTACCCCTTGGCCGAGTGAAACTCTCTCCAGTGCCTGTGTTTTCAGACAAATGGCAAAGTGTTAAGACAAAGTGTTTCCTCAAAAACAGTAAGCTGGAGTTGTAAAGGAAAAATAACACAGTTGACACTCATTTCAAAAACACAATTTTTTTTTTTTTTTAAATTTCATCCACATATCTTGCTTACACTGGTGAGTAAAAACATCAGTTCAAACATCCACATCAGTGTACAACCTACTTCACTGTCACTTGGGAGGCTTTTGTTACACAGTCATCCCTGACAACCCTATTTTTTTTTTTAGTATCATCCAAACTCACCAAACACGCTGACATCCTGGCATTTCTGCCACAGAACCAGGACTGGTCACGGAGGTACTGACTCAGAGGGAAACCACACACACGGTGCAAACACTCTGTGAGGGAACACAAGTGTATGAATTTAAATATTTGCCAGAGAAACTTCAAGTGAGCAGTAGTAGAATATTTTCATTCAAAACCATCTTTTTTTTTTTTATTCTCAGACCGTCTAAAATTGACTTGAGTAACTATTCAAATAACTTAGTAGCTGTTTGTCTGTGACAAGAATTGTTTCGAATATTGGAACTTTTTTTTTTTTTTTGCCAGAGTTAGTTAAGACACCACTTTCACATCTGACCATTAAATCTGAAGCTGCAGCCAGCAACTGGTCAGCTTAGCTTAACACATTAACAAAATGCTATTTCCTCCTTCCTTTAAGACTTTGTGCGAAGCTGACCTAACCATCTCTTGGCTGGAGCTTCATATTTGCCATACATACAAGTATTTGAATGGAAATAACTGAATTCATGTATTCTTTCTTTAAAAATCTGAATTGTTGACCTCCAATTGGTATTGTGAGGGGGGAGGGGGGAACACAAACCACACATTTGTAACCGCAGCAGTTCTCAGCGCTCACAAACGCACACAGACTCCCAGTGGGACGGTACTGTTTGTGACTACCTGACAGCCTGCCATCCTTTTCATGTCATTTCTAAAAGGGGTCAGTGACTGAGGCCAAGGCACAGTGAATCCACGGGGGGATGCAGTCAAAAGGAAGCACTAATAACATGTGCAGCTGTGGACGACCGGGCTCCGGACGCACTAATACATTAGCAGTAAGATTAGCTTCACTTCTGCCCGACACGTGGCTGCTGACTCGAGCCCTCGGGGGCAATTGAGGCGGACAAGCCCTTTCCTCAGTTTGAAGGGTAGATTACAGCGTGTGTGCACAGAGATGTTTACAAAAGCTGGACAAGAGTTCACATCTGAAGGGGCCACGCAACTGCACCGAAATTCATAATGACAAATACTTGATACGCACGTGTGTGTGTGTGTGACTGGACACGTACACTCCGGCTTCAGACTTGAAGACGCCTGGATCCCCTCGGTTGTTGCAGTTTGTGAGTAAACAGTATGAATCTGGACACCACATACAGTACCAGGAGTGGATGATGCACTTCAGGAATTGCTTCAACTCCAAATGAGCAGATCGCATAAATATATAACTGCCTGCTATAATGAAGCCTTTCAGCTCTTCAGTTCCTTTTCAGTGTGACGCAGGCCACCGCGGGAGCTGGCCTGCGGCCCAGACTGCCCTGGAAGGCCAACGGGGGAGTGAAAAAGTGTGTGTGTGTGTGTGTGTGTGCGCAAGCGAAGGCCTTTGTTCACCTCTTCAAAAGATCAGGCTCAAGTTCGAGAAACAAGCGTGGAAAGGAGTGTTTTCGATCATCTGTCATGATATCATTTTCCGCTCTTGGCTGACGCCGAGGTGGGCCCCGATGACGCGAGCGGCGAAGGTCACGCCGTTCACGAGAGATGATGCAAAACTGTATCAACTGTAGCGAGGGCTCTCCGTTACAGATACGCCGAGGCTGCAGTCGGAGCACGAGGACACATGTAGACGATTTCATACCTCATAAACTGGAGTGAAGGAATACGTGAAACAGGCACGATATCGGTCTGCGATCCCGCGTTTTGGCACCCGAGTTACCGTCAAGTCGAGGCAGCGGCGAATAACGACAGCCTCCTCAGTGTGGAAGAAGATAAAACACTACGCGTGGCTGCAGAATCAGTCCCTGCCAATTGATTCCCTTTAAAAAATAAAGAGGTCAAAAAAAATCTCATCTTCGGCGGCCTTAAAACAGCCATCCTAAATCCATAAATCCACTCTAATGACTCTAACAGTGGGTTTCTGAGCTCAACTCAATCTCCAGAAGGGTAACTTGGCCGAGTCTCCAGACTCCGAGCGGAACATTTGACTTGTTTACTATAAAATATGAATCTGGGAAGATAATATGTCAGTTCAGATAGGATCAAAGCGATGAAGCGGTCGCTGCAGGTGGAACTAAAACTAGAAAAAAAAAATGCGTTTGTGTGTGTTGACACTGTACTGTCACACACAGAGATGCGCACAAATCTGGGCCTGGCAGTGATTTGCATCCCTGCGTGTGTCACTGCCAGTGTGTGTGTGTGTGTGTGTGTGTGTGTGTGTGTGTGTGTGTGTGTGTGTGTGTGTGTAGTTACCCTGTCCAGCAGGGTCAAACTCTTCAGACAGCAGGTGATAGCAGCAGCCAACGCTGCAGACTGCAGCCAACTCCGGTTTAGACACAAACATCCTCAGCGTGCTCGGAGCCAAGTCGCCACACGTGTGCAGGCCAACCATGACT
Organism: Brachyistius frenatus; assembly: GCF_029030835.1. Lineage (NCBI taxonomy): Eukaryota > Metazoa > Chordata > Actinopteri > Embiotocidae > Brachyistius > Brachyistius frenatus. The sequence continues at coordinate 2,946,264 of NW_027210632.1, forward strand.
GCATCCTGGAGAGAGAGGAGAGAACAGAAGAAGAAGAAGAAGAAGAAGAAGAAGAAGAAGAGGTGGATGTGGAGGGTTTTGGATCGATGGTCAAATTTATTGATGGTGACGCGCTGCAGATTTGGCACAGTGGACACGTCCCGCTTTCCCTCCAGTAATGTAAACTCCAGCCGCTGTGACAGACGTGTAATATTAGGAGCCGCTGTGGGAACCGTGCTTTTGCTACTGCGCTGCGCAGCCGAGCTCCTGATTAGCACCGCAGACTAAATGTGTTCTCAGCGCTCACTGTTGGATTCGCTTACCTCCAGCTCCACGATGAGCTCTCGGAGCTCAGTTTCCGCGGTAACATAAGATGTGAGAGGTGAAAACACGGCGCTGGCGCTGCTGTCGGCTCTGCTCTTGGCTTTCCTCTCCAGGTTCTCCCTCTTCCTCCTCTCCCTCTCCTCAGCGCTGAGTTGACTTGGGGGAACCCTGGAGGAAGTAGACTGCACTTCATCCAGCGATAGGGCGCTTAGGAACAGCTCCTCTGTTTCGGGATTGAGCCTTTCCATTGCGGAGTTGACATCTGACGACCTGATTAACACCTTTTCTTCCTCCCGTGACCCATTTCCTACCCCATCACCGTGTAAAACATCTTCGTCTCCATTCGGCCCCAGTTTTGTTTCCTCCTGAGGCGAATGCTTGGCCTCTGCTCGAGCCCTCGTTGCCTTAGTGTGTTTCTGGAACGCTCTGGAGAACTTCTTCAGCTTCCTGTTCCTCTCCTGAGCACCGTGGGTGTTAGAGATGGAGGAGTCGATGCCATAAACCCGAAGGTCGTACTGAAGAGACAGGAAGGAGCTCAGGTAACCCTTCCCTGATCCCACATCTATCACCTGGGTGTTGAGAAAAAGATGGAAGTTGGTGAAAGATTTTAAAATGTTTTGTATTTCAGCCGTGATCAAGAAAATCTCATTTTAAATCAGATTACTGAGGAAAAAAAAAAAAAACTTCTGTTAAGAGTTCTACTCCACCTGTTTGACTCCACACTGCTGAGCCAAACAGGCCACCACCTCAGACATGGACTGGACCTCATGGGACTTCTTAGAGTTCATGAACTCATCTGGCTCCAGATCAGCACCTGAGTTAGACACAGTATGTCCATGTTTTTTTTGTTTTTTTTAAAAGAAACAAAATCCTATTTGCCCACAATGTATATTATGAAAGCCCAGAAATTAATCCCATGACAGAACCCGAGTTCCGGTTGTGATTTGAGGTGGACGTTCCTGGACGGTCCTTGACCGGTGTCCTATTCTCAGCATGAAAACAATGCAGCGCAGACTTTTCATTCTGCTCTACCTGTCTGTGCTGGTGGGGTGCCAGACTTGTCCCGGTTCTCTCTGAGGTCTTGCAGTAGCTCATCCCTGCTCATGCAGACTCCAAGGCCGGGGAAGGAGTGAGCCTTGGCCGCCTGCAAAAGTTCATGAGTGTCAACCAGCCGGTTTGTATCACTGCAAAACCCAAACATGGTCGCGGACTGCTCTGTTTAGGGAGACAGATAAAGAAATATTAGTAATGTTGTTGCAATTCTGTGAGGCTTTTCAGTTGAATATTTTTTTTCTTTTTAGCAGAACTTTGTATTCTTCATGTAGAAGATGACTTCACTCATCTATTCAAAGTAGCAAACAGCTTTCCAGAAACAATGTCCCAGCTACATTTGGATAATCCACAGACCTCACCAATGACAATGGGTTATTATTTGGAGCTATTTTCTACCAAAACCAAATGACCATAGAAAAGTTTTTTTGGGGGGGGTGGGGGAATAAATAAAAATGTGGCCAAATAATGGTCAAGAATGTTTGTTTGTGTAATTTTTAGGTAATTGTCCATTAAAAGTTTTTTAACATGAAAATTAAAAAAAACAACCAACCAGGCTCTGAAAAAAAACCTTTGTCTGTTGTTCATGCTCCGTGTTCTTCTTACCAATGCTGATAAGAAACTAATCAAAATTACAATAAGTTGTAAATAAAATAGATTTAGGTCCAGAACCTCTGCAGCCCTTTTCCAGAAGGTAATCAGTCATATAATCCACTATGGCACAGTACGGTTGCACCTAACTTATTATTATCGTCTGTCAATTCAGTTCTTTATGCTCTTGAGTGATGAATTCATTGTTTGGGGCTTTCTGACATATTACAGACCAAAGTTACATCTTCACATAAGCTTGTTTTCTCCAGCCAAAAAAAGACCACGACCAAAAGATGTTTAATTTACCACCATGTACCAAAAAAGAAAAACCACCAGGTCCTCACAGTCGGGAAGCCAGAAAACCAGCAAATGTTTCACTGAAACTCTTAATCAATTATCAAAATAGTTGCAAATCATTTTTGTATGATTAATTGAATAATGGTGGCAGCTACAAGATCCAGTTAGTTCACAATCTGCCAATTCATTATTGGCTTATAACTTATCCATAAAACTGAAGTAAAATTGCATATATATATATATATATATATATATTCTAAAAAGTCATTCACTATGCTTTATTGGAAAGTGGGTACTCTACAAACGTCCCTGTTTTCACGTTAGCTCTCGTTCAGTTACAATTTATTTACCTTTGTCCTGTGGCGCGCCCTGCTGGTCACTACAGGAACTAACAGCTGACGTGACTTCCTGTGGTGACACGGCTATGAACCGTTTCCACACGTCGTGCGTGTAAAACTCCACAGTGTGAGCATTAGCGATGTTCAAGGTTACAGACAGAAAGCGCTTGACTTCATCTATCCGTCGTTGAATTTCCGGAAGGCTGTATGAGGAGGATTTCATGTTAAAAAAAAGATCTTTAAAGAGGACCTGAGAGAAGCATGTAAGGCTCCCACTGGTGATGCACTCCGAGGCATTAGCAATCGAAAATACTGCTGGATTATTTTTTTTTATTTATTTATTTTTTTAATCTTTTTTTCATTAAAATAATCTTTAAAAAAAAATAGGCTTTCCGTAAACACAAGTGGACCTTAAGAATTAACCCCAAAATGCTACACTTGATCAACAATTAATAAACTAGATGGCACATAATGAAGAATAAAATATGTTGCTCATATAAAATCATTTTCTGGTACATTATTTAAAAAAAACCCAAAAAAAACGGTAAATTGCCCAACAATTATTTGTTAGTAATTTATTTAAGCACACTAGTTAATAAATCTGCTGTGTGCACACTTGTCGGCCAAAGCATACATTTAATTATACTTTTTAAATAAATTGTTTACGTCGTGGGATTGTATGTTCTGTGATCGATTTCTCACGTCCCGCTTTCTCGACGTCATCATCCGGCGTCCGCGGACGAATGGCACGCTGCTTTGTAGCCCGCCAGAGTTGTAAACAGTCCACTTTTCGCGATAAAAAAAAAAAAAAAAACTGAACTCAAATGGCACCAACAGGTGGACAAATGAAGAATAATAAGTTTGCAGCGAAAGTAGGCAACTTAAAGAAATCAAAAAACGGCGCGCAGGGTGTCAACAAGAAGAGGAAATGGATCTCCGAGCACAAAATGTTTGAAGGCAGCGTGAAGGAAGGTAAGGTGTTTAAACTCTGTTAAACTCATGAGGAACGGTGGTTAAATAATTCATGGCTGTTTGGGGACGTTTTCAAAAAACCTGTCATAACTGTCGCATGCACCTGAAACGTAATCAAACAGCAATACTTTACTTTATACGGTAAATCCACACTAATGTTGTTGCGTCGATGTTTTCCTCCAACCTTACATTTAAAGTGGTCTGCTAGGAAATTCTGCATTTAGGTGATTGATCCATTCATCTTTCTGAACTAATCATTAGCTTGACATGACAGGGGTTTTCCTGGAGGGGTGGGTTGGTGGGGCAGCTATAAAAAAATAAATGCATTTTCACATAATTGGACTGTTATCTTTACAATATTTATTTTTAATATACACAATGTATGCCATAAGGAATTATAATCACAAAACATTTGTAAACAAGGTGTGTAATGAGCGGATTTAAACTGTAATTGCCTTATTCTCTTATAGTCAGCACACAAACGTGGATTTTTTTTTTTTATTATTATTTATTTAATGTTCATTTGGCTCAGGTGCTGTGAAACAAAAAAATACTCGGGTGCAGCATCTTTGCGCATTATATGACGTGCTTTTTTTTTTTTTTATCTGCTCTCTTTAGGCCAAGGGTTTGCCTTCAAGAGAAAGGAGAAAGTCAAACATGAGTACAACAAGCTGCTGCGGAAGGAGAACAAAAGGAAAACCCCCGGGTCCAAAGCGCCGTACGAGGAGGAGAAGTATCCAGAACACCTCCGGCATCTGTACGCTGCGGAGGCGGAGAGGCTGAGGAGCGAGGCCTGGGCCAACCGAGTGAACAGGAGTAAGCTGAGAATGAAAGGGCGGGCGGGAGACGCGGCCGAAGACGATGCTGCTGAAAAGCAGAGTGAAGCGGCTGACGAGGACGTTACTGGTGGAGCTGAGGGGACCGATTCTGTTCCTGAGAGGCCGGAGCAGCAGCAGCAGCAGAGAAAGAAAGGTGAGGACGCTCCGCCCGAATGAAAACAAGTGTGCGGGAGTAAATCAAGGGAAAACCTGAGCGTGGCGCTTCATTGCTTTTGTGTTAAAGTACAACATCAAATGAACTCCTCCACATCTTTGATTTATCAAATTATTAATAACGTTATGCGCGATGACCTTTTGAAACGGTAATGTTGGAAATCCACTGACAACCTCTTCATTTCAAAAGGAAACACGAAAGCTGTTTTAAATTTGAAGTTATATTAAGTATTATTTCTCAGCTGTCCATTTCAAACTATTTCTGAAAGTCTGCTCATATAATTTATCTTCATATTTTTTTTTTTTTTTTTTTTTTTAATTTCCAGTCTTCCAATAAGCAACCGCATGAGGAAAAAAATTCAGAAAAAGACGTCGTACCAGAAGACAAAAGAGGAATTTGAGAAAATTAGAGAAACTCGGAAAAAGAAGAAAGAGGTATGATCATGGTGTTTGTTTGGGTTATTTTTTCTGTCTTTTTTTTTTTTTCTCGATACTTGAAATCCAACTGCACTCTGGCTTTCTGCTGACAGGTTTTCTTGTTGTATTGTTAAAAAAAATAATATTTTGATTCCAGGATTTTCTGAAGGACAAGCAGCAGAGAGAAGAAGCCATTCAGAAGTACAAGCAGAAAAAGATGGAGACGTTTCAGATGCTGAGCAAAAAGACCAAGAAAGGACAGCCAAATCTGAACCTCCAAATGGATTATTTACTTCAGAAGATTCAAGGAACTGAGAAATGACTCCTGAATCATGAACTTGGGGAACACTGATTGAGTCTGTTGTTTAAATTCTGATGCATCAGTGTTTGTTCTCTGTGGTAATCTTAGACCGAGTGAAAGCCTGCAGTTAATATGACTGATCACTACTTTTACATCTATAATGTAATGGTGCAGTATTTTGTTCCAGAAAATCTAATGGTTATCTTAGACCACAAGATGGCATTGTAAGATATGAGGAGACGGATAGATAACTATATTATTTCTTGTAAAGTGTTGCAATTTTGAAATGGACCATCAACACCACAAACTGCCATAACACAAAATAATCCTTCAGTAAATTAGCAACAGTCAACTAGTTTTGCTTTTATTAGCAAATAATACTCTTAAAAATGACAAATCTGTACATTTATAATAAAGATTCATGCTAATCTACAAGCATCCATTTTAAGTTTCAAATAAAACTCTTGTCAGGAACACATTAACATTCAATATACTCGGGGTCTTGACTTGGCTGTCGTCATAGTTACAGATGTAGGCTGCGTGAAGAGAGTTCACTCTGCGTCAGTGTGCGAGCAGCGGGTGGACCCGGGCTGAAAAGCCTCAGGGCCACTTCCTCATGACATCACATGGTTGCAGAATGACTTGTCTGAAGTTCATCTGTGAGGCAAGACTTCCTAAACACAGAGAACCACTGCCGCTCTGTTGATACTGAGAGCGGAAAAAAAAAAAAAAGGCTTCAGTGCTCTTGTGCATATCGTTTCTAAAAGGTAAGAAGTTTCCTTCTGCTTCGTGTTTATTTAATGAACTGATTTGTGGTTCACTGCAAAGTTGTGCATCTGGTAGACGTGGTAGAAACTTCGCTTTGAGTTTTGTAGATGTTGCAAACAAATCCCCAAAACTTTACTCACGTATTATACGACTTATTGAGAAGAGTTAAGTGTTTTTGAGTAATTTTGTACTAAATAGGGTAAATACTTACATAAACCTGTTGTAATAGGGAATTTATTTGTGTTTAGAAGGGTTTCTGAGGACAGCAGGAGCAGTGCCATGTTTTTGTGCTATTTTTAATCACTTAGTTTTCTGCCAAGCTGAAAATCTCACCACTAAAACAAACTTTTCCTGAAGAAAAACAGATTTTAGACTCGCATCTGACATCTGCTACTCATCATTCACTTCCACCGGTGTTTGCAACTCATCCAGAAACTTTGTCAAGAGAAACTCCACGGTAGCTCGGAACAGTGGTAACGGCACAACACCTCCTCACCTCGGTTAAGACATTAAGTTGGGATCAAAAGTAAAAAACATTGCTGCAGGAGCGCCGACGGGAGACATTACACGGTTCTGAATTCCTCTTTGCTTGTTGGTGTTGGCTGTTGGGAGTGTTGCAGGCATTACACTGTCATGTGTTCTCTATGACGGGGTATTAAGATAATCCCTTATTAAACTGTGTTTACATACCTTCGTGAATGACTTGTTCCCAGCTTACTAAAAAAGGGAAGTACAGTACAGTTGTAACAAGTGTTGCATTAATGTTCTTCCACTTGTGTAACATCTTTTCCTCACTAGTTTTCTATAAAATGTCACCTTTAAAAATTCTTTAGTGAGAAGTATTCATGTTCCACTATTTCTATCTGTCTCATAGGGACCTTCAAGCAGTTTTGAGTGTATTTATAAGCCACACATTTTTTTCACTCATCGTCTGATGCTACTTGCTGCGTCCGTCGTCATGGCGACTGTAAGGGCCCCAGAGGACTAGATGCGGGGCCAGTGAGGAGGATCCCACTTTCTGAAGTACAAGCTGCTGACTGCACACGGTGTCCTGAAAGACGAAAAAAAAAAAAAAAGAAAGAAGGGCCAGGCATGGCGGCAGAGAAGGACCGAGTGAATGGCTTTGAACTGAGCCCAGGGGGGAGGAGCTCAGACTGGGGTCGCATCGCCCTGCTGGACAAGACCAAGGAGTTCTTCCAGACCTGCGACGTGGAGGGGAGAGGCTTCATCACCCGCACCGACATGAGGGTTAGAGATGGAGGCTTGTGTGTGCTTGGTTCAATTTTGCATTTTAGGCTTGTGAAGTAAAGTTGAGAGCACCTCTATAAACTGTTAGGGATCTAAGCAGTCCACTTTTTCACTCGAGGTACATTGAAGGCTTAATTTTAAAGCTGCAACAAATACGGATTTTCAGTTCATCTGCGAAATCGGTCGAGCGATTAGTCATTCAGGTCTATAAAGTGTCAGAAAACAATACAAAAAATGTCCATCAGAAGTTCTCGGCGCTCTAGTAGATGTCTTCAGAATGGTTTGTTTCTGTCTGAACAACATTTTTAAACCCAAAGAGCTTCAATTTGCTGTCATATGAAACCACTAAAATTGTAGGTAAGACCACAAAAGAGAATCACATAACTACATTTTTCAGTCATCATCAGTTTTACAAAGTGATGCAACCTTTTAGTTATTTACAGTAAAATCACAACAAAATTGGAACATAGGGTATTTAGTTTTTTTTAAGGAAGGAAAAGAAAAAAAATATAGCTACCAGTTCTATATGATTACCACAGAGAGGTTTGTTTTCCCTACACACACTCATCCTTTAATGTCTCCTATCTCTCTGAAAATGCATGTATGGTCTATGAATGCATTAAGCCTCCACTAAGAAGAACAATAGGTCACGAGGACATGCTTTTACCTGCGGCACAATTTAGTCTCTTTTAATAACAGTGAAGAGCGTGCTGGAAACACTTAGTGTCACCGTTCTCGCTCATTTCTGGGATTTTTTTATTTTTTTTTATTTTACATGACCATTGCTAAAGGAGCACTTCACCCACTCAGCGCACTCGAACAGCTCGGGAAGTGGAGGAGTATAACACCATTGATGGAAATGTTTATGAATATAATTCAGCTATCACACAAACACACACACACACACACACGCATCATTTCACAGGCTGAAATGAAAAGCAGGAACAATACATACAAGCCCCCTTAAAGCTTCAACTATGTCTGAGCTGTGTTGCCAGTTAATTAGGACAGAGCTCTTGTGAGCGTCGTGCCTTTTGTTGCCGTTGTATGTGCTGAGGCTTTACAAGAGAACTGCTGCACGGTGACACATAAAGCGCCCACTTCATGCAACTGTTTATTCAACGTGAGCTGTGTTTGGGTTGCAACAATACAGATACAAAGGTAGCTGACGTATGGGGCATTTATTTGTTTCGTTTTTTTCTGACATAAAAGTAGATTTAAATAGATTCTAATCGAGATGTTTCACATTGCCGGTAATCAGCTCACTGCACCAGCGTTTTAAAAGTCCTGTCTGTTTATATTTTTTGTTCTGGCAGAGGCTCCACAGAGAGCTGCCTCTGTCTGCGGAGGAGCTGGAGGACGTGTTTGACTCTCTGGATACAGACCGCGCTGGTTACCTCACACTGGAGGCTTTCTCCTCTGGATTCAGTAGGTTTCCTTGCCGTCTGTCAAGCCTGAAACAAGTGACAAGTCAAACATAGAGTCACGTTGAACTTTATATCTCTTAATAGTTGGCTTTCATGGAAAATGAAATGCATGTAAATCCATTCTTTTTGTGATTGAGGCCTGCTGTGCAAATGCAAAAATAAACTGAAATCTAGACTGTGAAATTTTAGCTAGCCAGAGGCCACATTGGCTACAAGTCAAATTTAATGGAAAATAACTTGCTAAAATTAGTGTGTGATGGTAACACAAATACAGTGGGTACGGAAAGTATTCAGACCCCTTTAAATTTTTCACTCTTTGTTTCATTGCAGCCATTTGCTAAAATCAAAAAAGTTCATTTTATTTCTCATTAATGTACACTCAGCACCCCATCTTGACAGAAAAAAACAGAAATGTAGAAATTTGTGCAAATTTATTAAAAAAAGAAAAACTGAAATATCACATGGTCATAAGTATTCAGACCCTTTGCTGTGACACTCATATTTAACTCACATGCTGTCCATTTCTTCTGATCCTCCTTGAGATGGTTCTACTCCTTCATTGGAGTCCAGCTGTGTTTAATTAAACTGATTGGACTTGATTAGGAAAGGCACACACCTGTCTATATAAGACCTTACAGCTCACAGTGCATGTCAGAGCAAATGAGAATCATGAGGTCGAAGGAACTGTCCAAGGAGCTCAGAGACAGAATTGTGGCAAGGCACAGATCTGGCCAAGGTTACAAAATAATTTCTGCAGCACTCAAGGTTCCTAAGAGCACAGTGGCCTCCATAATCCTTAAATGGAAGAAGTTTGGGACGACCAGAACTCTTCCTAGACCTGGCCGTCCAGCCAAACTGAGCAATCGTGGGAGAAGAGCCTTGGTGAGAGAGGTAAAGAAGAACCCAACGATCACTGTGGCTGAGCTCCAGAGATGCAGTAGGGAGATGGGAGAAAGTTCCACAAAGTCAACTATCACTGCAGCCCTCCACCAGTCGGGGCTTTATGGCAGAGTGGCCCGACGGAAGCCTCTCCTCAGTGCAAGACATATGAAAGCCCGCATAGAGTTTGACAAAAAACACATGAAGGACTCCCAGACTATGAGAAATAAGATTCTCTGGTCTGATGAGACCAAGATTGAACTTTTTGGCGTTAATTCTAAGCGGTATGTGTGGAGAAAACCAGGCACTGCTCATCACCTGCCCAATACAATCCCAACAGTGAAACATGGTGGTGGCAGCATCATGCTATGGGGGTGTTTTTCAGCTGCAGGGACAGGACGACTGGTTGCAATTGAAGGAAAGATGGATGCGGCCAAGTACAGAGATATCCTGGAAGAAAACCTCTTCCAGAGTGCTCTGGACCTCAGACTGGGCCGAAGGTTCACCTTCCAACAAGACAATGACCCTAAGCACACAGCTAAAATAACAAAGGAGTGGCTTCGGAACAACTCTGTGACCATTCTTGACTGGCCCAGCCAGAGCCCTGACCTAAACCCAATTGAGCATCTCTGGAGAGACCTGAAAATGGCTGTCCACCAACGTTCACCATCCAACCTGACGGAACTGGAGAGGATCTGCAAGGAAGAATGGCAGAGGATCCCCAAATCCAGGTGTGAAAAGCTTGTTGCATCATTCCCAAGAAGACTCATGGCTGTACGAGCTCAAAAGGGTGCTTCTACTCAATACTGAGCAAAGGGTCTGAATACTTATGACCATGTGATATTTCAGTTTTTCTTTTTTAATAAATTTGCACAAATTTCTACATTTCTGTTTTTTTCTGTCAAGATGGGGTGCTGAGTGTACATTAATGAGAAATAAAATGAACTTTTTTGATTTTAGCAAATGGCTGCAATGAAACAGAGTGAAAAATTTAAAGGGGTCTGAATACTTTCCGTACCCACTGTATCTAAGAGTTGTACAGTCACTGAATAGACTGAGCTGAACTTTGTAACATTATCCACCATATGCTACAGATCACACCAGACCAAGTAAAGCTGAGCATAAAAACCCTCATTGAAATATGCCTTTTATTAAATATGAATTCAACCTTTCTTTTATAAGAAGAAAAATGTGATGCTTTTTTTTTTTTCTCAAATTTTCTCAAATAGTCTTGCTTTAAAATTCTTTGCACATTCTTTATTTGTCTTAGATCTGGAGGATTATTTTGCTGTTTCTTAAATGTTTCCCTGTTTCTTTGTGCTGAAAAATTTATATTTTCAAGCTTAAAAACTGAAGTCCACATGGTACACCTGCCCATTAATACATCAGTGCTTCGACCCTGCTTGGTCGTATTTCAGGTCAGTTCCTGCACGGGCGGAGAATCTCTGTGACCGATGACCAAAATCCGGCCCATCATGGCCCAGTCGTTAGAGCTAAGGAAGCCCTTTACCAGAGCCAATGGGAGGCCAAGCTGTCAGGAGGTGAAGATGATGAGGAGAAACACTTCTGTATGCTGCTGGAAAGCCTGGGAGCCAGTAATGTGTTTGAGGAGTGAGTGTAATCACTGCATATCTCTTGTTGTCCTCTTCCTTTGTTCATGTGTGGGATGATTTATCCAATCTCCCTCTCTCTGTGTTGTTTTCTTCCCTCTCTCCAGTCCAGGTGAGGTGCGCAGCCTTTGGGCGCAGCTCAGGCGAGATGAGCCTCACCTGCTGTCCAATTTTGAGGAGTTTCTGTCAAGGGTCACCCACCAAATCAAGGAAGCCCACCAGGAAAAGAAGGAGATGGAGAGCGCCCTGCAAAGGTAGTAAAAAAAAATTTTTTTTTAAAAGACTGTAGGCTATGGTCTACAAGCTTTTTTTTTTTCTGCCTCAAAGTGTAAAGAAAAGTAATGTGAAAGGAAAAAAAAATACATGGAACAAGATTAAATGAAGAGAATAATAGGGAAGGAAAACTTAAACATATGGTATGCAGGAAGGAGAATTAAATGCAGGGATTAAAAAGTCACATTTCTTAATTGGTTCCCACACTGTAACTTTAAGTACTGCACTTTATGAACCTTAAAGCAAATAGTCTTCTGCTTCATTAGCTACCTAAAAAAAAAAAATCAGTGACATAACGCTGTGTGTGTGTGTGTGTGTGTGTGTGTGTGTGTGTGTGTGTGTGTGTGTGTGTGTGTGTGTGTGTGTGTGTGTGTGTGTGTGTGTGTGTGTTTACGTGACGGCCCCATTCCGGAGCGCAGCTTGAGAGTGTTTATATGGATTTACATGGAATTCTCTATAGAACAACCCCTTTATCCATGTCAAATGACCACTAATCTGGAGGCACCCTCTCAAGTCGGACCGCCTGGTGTGGAAACACATTAATGATGATAATACGTCATCAATATATTCCTCCCAGTTCTGTTCGGAGATATTTTATCGTGCCATGCTGTATGTCTTTTATCGATTCACCAAAATAAGTATAATATATCTAATATTGAGAACTTTTCCTCATTGCAGGAAGGCTGCAACACATGACAGCGAGATTCGGCATTTATATGAAGAGATGGAGGCGCAGATCAAAAATGAGAAAGACAGGCTGCTACTGAAGGTAACTAAACCTCTCAAAACAGCATCTCTTTTAGCACGAAAAGAAGTTGGAGAAATATGGAGCTATTCATCCTAATATGTTGACATTGTTTTGGAAAGAAAACTGTTTTCAAACTGAAAAAAAAAAGCTTCTCTGCACTCACCTCTGAGTTGAACACATGCAAGTACAAGTTGATTTTTGCGTCATCACAACTAGCCCAACATGTGACTTACACGAGTGTGATATGGAGACGTGAATCCTCCCACACTCAACCAGGCAAAAATACATTTTCTTTGACATTTTTTGTCCTGCAGTTCAACTTTTCAAAGAAAAAAACATTTACATATTTATAAATTCTGGATTCTTCATGGAGAGAAAAGAACAAAGAAGAATGTTGAGAATTGTTGTGTTTTTATGTGTGTGGAAAAATGATTTCAATTAGTTATTTAAAGCAGTATTTTATGTCTGGAGGGGATTTCGAACCTGAATCATGTACCACTGCTTAACCCTGTGAGCTTTAACCTCTTCTTCTGGCCGCGCAGGACTCGGAGCGTCTTCATTTGCACAGCCAGGACCTGGAGCACCAACTGTTTTCAAAGGAGCGAGAGCTGGAGCAGCTTTTCCAGAAGCAGAAACGGGTGAGTGAATATGCAAAACATGTCGCACCAACGTCATCCACACTACATGTACTGTAGATGTTATACAGACGAGATAACTCAAGGTGGGTAATATTCTTATCCTGAGGTGTCACTTAAAAACATGAGACACAAACATAGGACAATAAAATGTTAAAACATCAGTCAGATCCATTATTTTATCCAAGAAAAGTCCACATGATTTGTATGAAATCGAAACGTGTGCGACTTTGGAGATGTGTGTTTGTGGTAGCAGTCCTTACCTCCTTAACGTGTGTCGGAGGGGATTCACACGGCGCTGGTCTATTCTCACTCCTGCGACTGTTGCCCTCTTCAGGTCGAGCTCCAGTGCCACGAGCTGAGCAGCGAGAAGCAGGAGAGCCACGTGGAGAACGTCAAGCTGAAAATGAACAACGACGAGCTGTCCCGAGCGCTGGAGAGCACCAGCCAGGAGCTGACGCTGGCCCAGGAACAGCTGACCATGCTGCAGGAGCAGGCCTCCCGGCTGCATCAGGAGAAAGAGATGTGGGTAGACACGCTATCTGTACTCATTTAAGTGATGCTTGTATTAATCATACTGAAGATACTGCAGTGTTTCCTTGACGATTAATTCCCAACTGTATTTGAGATATACCTAATCCTTAATCTGAAGCTCTCAGTTGAGATAAACCCTTAAAGAATTGAGGAAATAATGTTTTTAAAACTGCAAACATATTAACTACTGATAGTTTGTCTGTCATTCTGTCTTGTTTCAGAGAAATGTACAGAGTCACTGAAGGACTGCAGAGGGAGAAGCAAAGTCTGATGAAGCAGCTTGACCTCCTCAGGCAGGATTTAAAAACCTCACAAGCTCTTTTTCAAAAACCGGGGGGGGGTCGTTGTTTTGAATCTCTTTGGCTTCTGCTTCAGTTCTAATTGTCAAATGTCATAAATCTGATTCCAGGGATTTAAAAGGACTCAGGTGGGGGCAGATCAAATTCACTTCCAGGTTCAATCTTTTCTTTTGACTTTAATTTCTGTTCTTCTTCCCCAGAGAGATGAACAAACATTTAAAGGATGAGCGGGACATATGCTGCAGTGTGGTAAGTAAACAATAGCTGCATTAAGGTGGTATCTATTATTGCATTAAACAGCTGATAAAATTTTTTAAAAATAAATAAATAAATAAAAACGGTAATACCGCCTCTTTGTTTAAACAAGCCTCAGACACCACTCAGAAAGAAGCAGAAGCAGAGATCAGGCCTTGCTGACATGTTTGATGACACAAGCCAGTCGGCAAAAAGGTGAGTCGTTTATCACCCCGACACTCTTTTAACATAACTCACCCGTCAGATTGTTTTTAAAGAATTTCCTCATCAGTGATGTGAAAATCAGGTATGAAAGGAGGAAAAACAGAGGGTATCTGATTCTATACACTTACAAAAATCAACTAAATCAACATTTTAGTTTAGCCAAGATGAAAATCAGAAACTATTGAAGGCTTTGGGCTCCAGATTTTCCTCCTGGTTAAGTGAATTGATCCAATATATCCTCTGTTTCTCCTCTGTTCCTAAAGATCCCCACTGTTGGTGGACGGGTCCTACCAGTCTCTGGAGGCCTTGCCTATAGAGCACCTTCAAATCGTGTTTGTCGCTTCCTCCTCCTGTAGTGAAGACGACACCACAACCACCTCCGCTTCTTCCACCACTATTGCCAGCACCCCTGTATGTCAGCAACGACCTGCAGTGAAGAAAAGCTCGGGCTTGGCCAACGGTTGCTCCAAAGAGCATGATGTGAAGGCAAATGCCAAAAAGGTGTCCGGTAAAACGCCCGCCACCAAGAAGGCGATGGGGAAAGACAGAGAAAGATCAAAGAGGGTTGAAATTGAGAAGAAGGTCGGGACAGGAGAGGAGGCGTTGGATGCGCCGCCAGACGGGTGGCCCCTCGGCCGGGTCATCTCCATCGAGGAGGACCACCTCCCCCACCTGCTCCAAGGCGGACCCCAGCCCTTGATGCACCAGCTCAGTGAGGAGGACAACGATGAGGATGAGGATGAAGAGGAAGCACAGACTGACATTGAATCTAGTGTCGTCATGGCAGCAGAACCCTCTGCCGTCCCACCCTCCAGTCAGGTTCCAGTGTCGACAAGAGTTCCCCCTGCGAGGAAATCCCGATTTACCCGAGCGAAGAACCCACTTGTGCCTCCCAGAGGGCACCCTGTCGGGAGGGAGACCCCGCAAGTACGAACACAGCTTTGGAGCTTCAAATAAGTTTTAATGTGTCATCGCATGCAGAGGTAATGAAGCAGAATTTTTGGTCTGTCTTGAGTTTTTTTTGTCTTTTTTTTTATCATTCTCAGAAGGCAAAAGAAAGAGCACTGTTTGCCCCAGATCGTCTATTTAAGGTGATCCTGGTTGGAAACTCCAGCGTGGGAAAGACATCCCTGCTCCGCTCCTTCTGCGAGGGCCGTTTCGACCCTTCCACAACTGCTACTGTGGGTGAGAAGAAAGACATTGTGACTGTGTTGTATGTTTTTGAACAAACCTGAAAGGCATGTGTGTGCTTGTGGATGCTGACACAGAAGATCGTTGGGTGACCTAACGTCACATGTAAGGGCTTTTGAATTCACGCTGCCCGTATAAGAGCCCTGGCACACATTCTACAGCAGATTATGTCACTTCTGATAAAATTTTCTTTTATCCTCGCTTTCATCTTTTTCCAATCCTCAGTGGAGCCCTGTTATCACCACCCTGCCCCCCTCTCCCACCCCCTCTTCTCTCCTGAAATGAGGCCCAATCAATATCACAGTTTGACCTCGAGTGGCGGTTTATTGCTCTTTTCCTCGAGAAAGAATAAAGATAACTCCAATCGAATTTAAAACATTCAAACAAAAATAAACCAAACTCTTCTGACCAGGTATTGACTACACTGTGAAGACTTTAACCCTGGACAACTTGCAGATCGCCATGCAGCTTTGGGACACTGCAGGTCAAGAGAGGTGAGTGACAAAATAATTCAGTTAATGTGTTGGATATTTTAATGCCGGCAATACTTCAGCAAATTCACCAAGAAAATAACCTCGTAGTCAAAATTAGGGAATAATGATTGTCATATTAATTGTTAGTTTACAAATCACAACATGTCCAAAGACAAAGAATCTCCAAGGCAAAAATAAACTCTACTTTTATGTACTTAAATATCAGTAAGTACATTTCAAAGCGCATACAATTCCCCTAGTAGTGGACTGGTGTAAAAAAAACTCTCTTTTTTTTGACACTTTATTGCACTTAAAATATGTGTTTGTATTCTTTATAAATACATCACAAAACAATATTTGATACTGTGCAGCAGTTATTGTTATTTAAAAGGACAGGATTTATTTTACATTTTTCAATATAGTATCACATAATGTCATTGAGATGCACTTGCATGAAGTAAACTTAAAATAGGCTAATGTGCTGACATTGAAGCCCTGCCATCGCCACAGGTACTGCAGCATAACCAAGCAGTTCTTTCGCAAGGCAGACGGCGTTTTGGTGATGTACGACGTCACGGTGGAGGAGAGCTTCAGGGCTGTGCGGCCGTGGCTCGCCAACGTCCAGGTCGGACCTTTTCACACACAATGTCCTCGACAGCTTCTTTTTTTTTAAATTATTTTTATTTTATTTTATGCGTCGTCTTTGGAGATTGTAGTGGTTTATTGTTTTTAATTTGACATTATACTTATTTACAAGTGTATCGCTTTTATCTGTATTATTTTGTTGTATTACCACTTGCCATTAGTCTAGCATTTCAATTATCCAAAGATCCACTTATTTTGGAGCTTGACGGATTAAAAATTGAGGTACATCGACCTAAACTGAGTCAATTGTGACCATTTTTTTAAATTAATCTGTCTCCCCAACTCGATGGAAGTTGTATACTAAATAGCTAAAGAACCCCTCCAGGAATATTAACCTGCTCTTTGTTTACTCAGGAAGCTGCAGGAGAAGGGATCCCTGTTCTCCTGCTGGGCAACAAGATGGACATGGGTGGAGACAGGGAGGTGTCGTTTAAAGAGGCTGAGCAACTTGCTTGTGTAAATCTAAATTAAAGCTCATGAATAATTGATCAGGGACGGTTTTTAATTTCTTTGTGTTTGATTGCTTTTACACAAAATCATGATAAATGCAATTGAGTGGTTCCCTTTCAGGACATTCCTTTCTGTTTTAATCTCAACACAAAGCTGCAACTATTGACACTTTTGTACAGGATAACCAGTATGTCTGACGATTTTTGTGTGCATCTCGTGTTTAGGACAACAAGGTGATGTTTTTTGAGGTCAGCGCCTGCACAGGCAGTAACGTGACAGAGTCCCTGACACACCTGGCCAGGTAAGATCATGTCGTGTCGGTGTGAAAAATTGCTAATGCAAACCAAAAAAATGCACAAAGATTGGTGGTGCTAACATGCAGCGGCCTCTCTCTTTTTCACTCTGTGTTTCTGCCTTTACTCAGATTGTTAATGGAGCAGGAGGACAGAGTGAGAGACAAAACGGTCATCCTCAGCACTCAGCCCATAAAAAAGAAAGCCTGCTGCAAGTGAAGACCAACAACAACAAAAAGAACAAGTTAAAACCTTGGAAGACATCTACCTGCAGTCTCACTTTACTGAGTTTAGCTCATTTTTGGACAGTGGACATTCTTAGTGTCTGAAGACGGAAGTAAAATCAGTATTGGACTGGTGTAAAAACGTCTTCTTTTTTTTTTAATAAACAGGCCCAGAAAGGCAGCACATGTTGCGGTGAACACGATGGACTGTTTTGCCAACAAACTGCCGTCAAGCTCAAATAATGAGGCTCAGAGAAGCTTGTTTGCAGAAAAAACAAGGAGCCGCACCACCAACTGTAAATAATTGGAACTCACAGTGACGTTGACCTTTGACCTGAAGATCTAAACAGTTCATTTGCTGAGCCAAAGTTCCTGAAAAAAATTGCATGGACAGGCATCGGTTAATGTGAAGTGACAGTGACCTTAACCATTAGCAGGTCATCGTTGGTACTAAGTAAATGTTTTTGCCAAATTTGAACAAATTCCCTAAGGGCGTTCTGGATATATTGGACTCACAAGAACGGGACGGAAAGATGAGATGAACATGGGGTCACAGTGACTTTGACCTTTGACTGCCAAACTCTAATCAGATTGGTGGTCAAAGTGAAACGATTGCGCCACATTTGAAAAAAAAATTCCATCCAGGCGTTTCTGCGATATCATGTTCATGTAAACGTGTCAAATTGAGGTCACAGTGATTTGACCTTTGTCCCCCCCCAAATGTAATGAGTTCATCCTTGGTATCAAGTGAATGTTTTTGCCAAGTTTGACCAAATTCTCAAAGTCGTTCTTGAGATATCGCGTTCACAAGAACGGGGACAGATGTACGGACCACCCAAAAACATAATGGCTCCGGTTGTGCCTATTGCTGGGGCAGAGGCATACAAATATAAACATAGTCTGTATTATAATAATGTCAAGATATACCTTCACCCCAGGAGACAAATCATAAATATATTGTAGCTTTTTCACAACTGAATGTTAGCTTTAAACTTCTAATTCCTCGGCATTTGTCTGGGGTCGTTCGAGACATGTTATGTAGCCAAAAATAGTAGATTTAAATGAAAAATCATGTGAGAAAAATCTGACTTGATTCTTTGACATTTTATTCATCTTTTTTCATATTCTTTGTTCCTCCGATCCCCAAGACAAAGTGGTACATGACATATTGCATCTGTTTGTTACTGTTCTGAGGCATTGTTCTGTTTTATTCTGGCACTGCATTCCAGTTGTTCTGAATTATCATCAATTAAAGAAATTCATTAATTACATTTCACATCTCTCTGAAATCAATTAAACGAAAAAAAAAAAGTTTCACATGCAAATATCAAATAATAAAATAAAACACAATTAATTACTCTACTTTCTATACAATTTTACAGTTTGCTATGAATCCTCACAAATCACTAAAGGAAAAACACTTGGTGTCCGTGCTGTGACCCTCTCGGCATCACACAGACTTTCTAATTAGCTACACCAACAATATAAAGACTCATAAATAATCAAATTCCCAGAATCTAGTGGGGAAATCAAATCAAGTTGATGTAGGACGTTACATTCAAACCATGTGCCCCGGTCGATCAAGTTGGTACAGATGATGACACTATTGCTGACAGATACGTGCCCGTTCTGATGACATCACTTAGATGCTGGCTTGACAGCATCCAATCAGATGCGCCCGTTTGCCCTCTGAGGCCACCTGGAATGCTTTTCGGAGAGCCTGTGCCCTCCCCCCTCTCCTAGGTGTGTCCAGAGGGGCTCGGGGTTGGTCCGCACCAGGGCCTTGCTCTTGTCCTTCTTGTTCCTAGCGCATTTTATAGTCGTGGGAAATGGCAGCCTCACATAGCTGTCCTTTAAAGTCCAGCTCGAGGGTGAACTCCAGGTCGCGCTGCAAAGAATAAAAGGAAAACACATAAATTCCTGTATCTATAAATGCTGCTGTAGTGAAAGAATTTCCCCTTGAGGATTCATAAACTATCTATCTATCTATCTATCTATCTATCTATCTATCTATCTATCTATCTATCTATCTATCTATCTATCTATCTATCTATCTATCTATCTATCTATCTATCTATCTATCTATCTATCTATCTATCTAAAAGAATTGCCCACTTTGTATAAAAGTTCTCACACACAACAACAAAAAAAGCAGCTAGCCTGGCTGTGTCCGACAAAGTCCGCCTACCAGCGCTTCTAAAGCTCACTAATTAACACCCTACATATTTAATACATCCTAAAAATGGAAGTGTAAAAACAATATTTGCAGTTTTGCGGGTGCTATGTGCCGGCAATTTCCTTGCTGGAACCAAGATTGGAAAATCTGAAACTCTTTCTAGTCTTTGTGCCAAGTTAAACTAGCTGGCAGCTATTTGTAGCCTTAAATTTATTTAACAAATGTGAGAATTATATCAGCACTCTTGTTTTATTCTCTGGGAGAATATACGTATTTTCTGAAATCTCCCATTTCAAGTCATGTTGTTGATGCTGGACGTACATTTAACGCCAACGACACTGTGCTGTTGCCGGTTTAACTCGAGTGAAGGATCTGAATGCATCCTGCAGCACTCTTTAAAATCTCAACTCTTACCACATTCTTCTCATTGGGTCTGACAGCAATACTGCCAAAGATCTCCTCTCCCTTCTTGACAGTTAGGTAGTCCTCTAAATAAAACACGGTCTGCTTCCAGTGTGTGCTGGGAGCATCTGGAGCTGAAGATAGGACGGGCAGAGATGAAGGAGGAAGGACAGATGATGAAGAAGATGATAAAGAGAGAAGGTCAAATCGGGTTTAGAGGGTAGAAGAGAGTAG
The DNA here is from genome assembly GCF_029030835.1 of Brachyistius frenatus. Classification (NCBI taxonomy): domain Eukaryota; kingdom Metazoa; phylum Chordata; class Actinopteri; family Embiotocidae; genus Brachyistius; species Brachyistius frenatus. The sequence continues at coordinate 2,966,493 of NW_027210632.1, forward strand.
AAGAGGGAAGAGGAGTTAAGGGAAGTTAAAAGATTTACAGAGCAGCTCTGATGGACACTAGACTGCCTGGGGCGTGTTAGCACGGAGGACATTTACCAGCAAAGTGGCCGAAATCCACTCAGCCAGTGGGAGAAATACAGAGGCAGAGAGGAGAGAACTCCTTCGGTGACGCTCAGCTTCAGCCCAACAGACATAGCCAAACATAGAACCTCCTCTACACAATATTATGTAAGCACTGGATGCATGAATGTGTTAACGTGAGCTTATATAACAGCTTAGCTGGCCTCACTATAACAGGTGTCCTCAACACCGCGTTTAGAGGTGTTTGGTGATGCCGTTGGCGCAAAAGCTGGTTTGGTTCCAGCAGAGCGTGGCCAAGAGCTAAGACGGAGAAGTGCAGGAGCTTCCCTTTAATATTCACTGATTTGCTGCTCAAAAAGTGGCTGCAGGGTGAGTTTGTTGAACTTAGCCCGCTTCATGTAGCTTAAATTCCTGCCATTTTCTGGTGTCTTCCAAGGAAATCGAAATTTAAAGGGGTCACCTAAACCAAGCAATTAAAACATATATATATAATTCTCATTAACATGTGGCGGTAGGTTTTTATTTTTTTCAGGTTTTGAGATTTGTGCCCCACTGAACACCGTCATCAGATTTCAGACGCAATTTCTTTCATTGAAAGTAGTTCCCATTCAAATCCATCACAAGTGAAACAGTGCTAATGTTTCAAAAAGGAAATGTGTTTTTTTGTAGAATGAAAATTTGATATGGTGTGAGTGTAGTATTATACATAGTATGTTAAAGGTATTAATCCCTGTACAATCCAATGTGGATTTGGAGGAGGTTTAATTTTTGTGTATTCCTTTGTTTCCAAAAGTATAATTACATAAACTCTCACGCTACAAGTGAACATTCAGTTTTTTTTATAGCGAGTTTAGCACTTGTTTTATTTTATGAATCAAATTAATTGTGTTAGAGCGACTAGATTTCCTTCCTCTTTTCACTTTTTGTTACCATGTCTGCTGTCTCCCAATTGGCTAAATATTCTGAAAGACAATCCAAGGAAGTGTTGCCCTTGACGACTACACGTCCAGACACAGTTTTACGAGGGTGGAGGAAATAATCTCAGAGACAGATATGTCAATAAAATGAACTACGTAGTTATAAATGTTAGAAGTGAGGTTTTTTTTTTTTTTTTTTGTATTTGGTGAAATCAGCAGCTGAATGTTATCATAGGAATTAAATTATTTTTTGAATTACTAATTTAAAAATGAGTCCAGCCTCACCAGTGGAGAAGCCAGTCTTCTTGTGACATTTGGTGAACTCAATGTTGAAATAGGTGACCAGAGCGTGGACGTAATCATTGCGCTGGATCTGCAGACAGAAGGCTGAGGTAAAGGACAGGTCCTCTGGCTTCACAGTGTAGATGTCCACTTCCTGTAAAAAAAAAATTTTTAAAAATAGAAAATGTTTTTTGAGGTTATGTTTTATTTTGTGAAGAGTCCGCAGGAGTGTACGACCACAGACACAAGTGCTCACAACTTGTTACCACCACTCACCATCACACACACACACACACACACACACACACACACACACACACACACACACACACACACACACACACACACACACACACACACACACACACACAGTACATGTATATGTCAATCACTCTTGATTATTCACTAGGATTGTTGTGCGCGCGCGCGCTGTGTGTGTGTGTGTGTGTGTGTGTGTGTGTGTGTGTGTGTGTGTGTGTGTGTGTGTGTGTGTGTGTGTGTGTGTGTGTGTGTGTGTGTGCGCGCGTGCGTGCGTGTGTGTATGCGTGTATGCGTGTTTGTGTGTGTGAAAGCCCACAGGTTGAATCACGGCTGGCAATCGAAGCCTGCTCACAGTACACATGCTGTGTGGGTGTCCTCCCTCACGTCTACTAGGGAGGGAGGCTTTGTGCGAGTGTGTGTGTTATATCAAGCGCTGCCTCATGGATATAGCCGCAGTATAAAAGTAGGGTTTTTTGTTACATGCAAGGCGTTTCAGCGAGTCCAAAATAGAAGAGGAGCACGTGTGGCTGTGCTTCGCATGTAGATGATGTTGTATTTAAGAGGATGGGAAGGGATTTTACACCGCAACATGTTCATTTTGCCCGGCCTATCGGGCTACGGATCACTCGGCCATGTGGCTTCAGCATGACAGATTGTGATTTAACACCTCTGTCCTTTCCAATGATACCAGGCCCGTATCGTCTACAGCCAATTGTAGGAGGGAAGAAAAAAGTCCTTGAGAGCAACTTTGTAATTTTAGCGTGTGAGGAATGACTGGCAGTTTGAATTAAGACGGGGTGAAGTGTCAGCATGAGGGGGTAAGGGTGAACTACACATACATGTGAAAGAGACGCAGGCAGTGAGAATTAGTGTCAGTAACTACCTGGTGACCAGCCCTCGATCCCGACACGTAAATCAACTTTTTGGACACAAAAGGACGCCTTATCAAAGTGACGATGAGTCCATTTCATTCCCACTGGTGACTCAATGTCTGCTATTGTGTGACATCGCCGCATCACACAGAGGGAGAGACGGAGTGAGACCTCCCTGTTCGCTTACACTAGTGTGGCCTGACATTGTCCAAATCAGAGAATGTGACAGAAGATGAAAGGAGGGAGTGATTAAGAAGGAAAGTGATACTCCAAAATAATACAAGAAAGAGAGTAAAAAAAAAAAGAAGAATGACGACATTGGCTACTCAAAACAGACAGAAACATGATATAAAGCAGAGAGAAAGGGCAATGAGAGATAGGTAAGGGCACAAACAAACAAAAAAAGCTATCACCTCTTTCAAGGCTCTCATCCTTTGTTCATTTGTGAGATGAAAGACAAGCCACTGTTGTATCTTCAAGCATGAAAACAGAGCCGCAGACTATTACAGCTCACCAGAAACCTCTATTATGTACTAGAAAATAGTGTGAGTAGACAGGTGGTGTTCAGAAGTAATGGGACTTGTGATTGTGTCTGACATTTTGTGAGAATTAATGTACACAAAAGTTTTTTTTTTGTTGTTGTTTTTTTTAATCGTTGCTTGCCTGGATATGTGCCACAAACACAGTTTCTTTCATCATTTTCAAAAGGACTCACCTTCAGGAGGCAGGTGTTACTCACCACCTGCTTGGGATCTACCACATCTACCAGAGGCTCTTTGATGGCCACATTGCGAATGCAACTCATGTCGAACCCATACACGTTTTCCCACCCTGTGCATACAAAAACATCAATAAAACACATGCATGTAGTATGCGTTTTCTGGGTTTGTTACCTCTTGAATTTTCATGCAAAGCACTGTTCTCTCTTGTTCCTGCCAAACTGTCAGCTCAAAAGAAAAGAAAAAAAAAAAAGTAGCAGAGAAAATAAAACAGAGCACTTAACCCTGCCAGAGAGAACAATCCACTTGTGATGTCTTTCTGTCTTTCCAGCAAGACGAGCCCTTCCGAAAATAAACTCAGGCCTCCTCCACCATGTCTAGCTGACTTCTTTTTTTTTTATGTATAATTTGAGCTGAAAACACACCATACACTCTTCCCTCCCCCGTTCCCTCTGTCCCTCCACTCCACCTTGCTTTGTCAGGGGGCCAAACACTGTATGACGAGAGGGAATATGCCACCGACGCAGAGAAACTAAAAATAAGAGTGCGAGGGTTTGGGTAGACAGAATTTTTGGGGGGATTTGTGTGAAACAATATACCTCCATGTGTATGTTTAAATGTAATAAAACAGAGGAAGTCCACCTGCACAGTTAAAAGAAGCTATTGACACAGATTCGATGACAATGTCTGAAGTGTGAATGGCACCTTTAATATTGCTGCCTCGATCTGCATCACAAGGTTGAGGTCAGCACTCCCGCTTTGAAAACTATTGAACACATGGGTTGAGTTTCGAGCCGTGAATGTAGCGTAAGAAAAAGGCACCACAGTGTTTTAAATACTTCTGGTGCATTGTAGAGACTTCAATGGTGGAACTAATTGCATGATTAAAAAAGTAATTTGTATTCGTTTATATATTGGCAACAAGTCAGTTGCACATAGAGGTTGGGTTACCAGTTTGTGAAAAAAAATATTTTTGCCTGTGTATTCCAGCATCATTTTTATTTGTTGGTTTGGCATAATGCTACTAAGCTATGTTAGCAAAACCACTTTTCAACCACTTCTACAGAAATTCTGCTGGCTAAATTTTGGTATGAACATTCACAAACCTAAACTTTACTTGTTATTGTGGTAAAAAAAAACTTTTTTTTCTTTTTTTTTTTTTTTAATGTTAATAAGCTGTTACACACCAGCCAAAGTTTTGTCCTTATGAATGGCTTATTTTGGTCAATTAAGCATTAAAGCAGCTCTTGTGTGTTTGCAGACTTCCGCAGGTCCCGTTAAACATCTTTCGGCGTGTTGTTTTGGTTTAATGGCCTGCGTCTTTACTGTTTGGAGTCAGAGTCTCTGTGTTTTCAACTAAAATAATCCCACTGTGTGTTTTAACTGCTCACCACCAAACAAGTAGCAAATATCTGCTGAGCACAATGGAGCAATTAGAAGCTACAGAAACACATTTTCCCCTCACAAGTTGGTAGAGACCAAATAAAGCTAGAAGAAGAGTGAATTTAAGACACGCGGGTTCTTTTGCCCCCTAGTGGCCAAAGTCCTATTTGGTAACGGCTAAAGAACACTTTTTGAAGTGTAACTTAGAAAGAGGAACTACATTCTTTACATATTGATTTTCCTTCGTTTGCATTGTGGCCATTAGTTATGCAGAATGGATAGAAAGACAAAGAGACAGAGCAAGAAGGGAGCGATGACTTTGCAAAACTAGAACAGAAAAAAAACTAGAACAGCAATACATTTACCATAATTACTCACAATGAATCTTAAAGTCCTTGTACTGCCTGTCTTCAATGGCCACCACGTAGAGAGCTGCTCTGTCAGGGAACATCAGGCCGCCGGGTTTCTGAATTCAAGAAAAAGTTTCAGGTATCCAGTGCGCGCGCACACGCACACGCACACACACACACACACACACACACACACACACACACACACACACACACACACACACACACACACACACACACACACACACACAAAGGCCATCCATCATCTTTATTGTTCACACACCTGGCATGTAATGTAAGATCACACGTGCTGAGCCTAAAGCCCACTGGCAGCTAGTGGAGTTAGAAAGCAGATCACTCATGTATGACCTCAGCATCTGGGCACTGATACGTGCACGCAACCGGACAGTAAATCCTCTACTTCATCACTGTCTGGTCTGCTTATGTGTCAAAGGCCTCATATGCCCGCCCAGCCAGCTACACGAAAATACACTCTCTCACACACACACACACACACACACACACACACACACACACACACACACACACACACACACACACACACACACACACACACACACACACACACACACACACACACACACACACACACATATTAAGCCTTGCTCCCCAAGCCCCCAGCAAAACCTTCCTACCAGCCACTTGTCCCTGGCGAAGATGACTGTGTTGAGCATGGATTCGTAGAAGAGGCAGTAACCCATCCACTCTGAGATAATAATATCCACCTTGTCCACGGGCAGCTCCACCTCCTCCACCTTGCCCTTGAAGATGGTAATGACTGCAGTGTGGAGAGCCACAAAACAACAGGCAACAAATTGCTTCACAGCTTCTTTATCACATTAATGCTAATCGGACAAAGACTCCATTCTCGGAGGACATTTGTTACCCCGCCCTGGGATTGCTGTAAATTAGTACATCTTAATTAATGTTCTCATCTTGTGCCTCGATGTTTTATGCATGCATCTTGTTTGTCTTGTTTTCCATTTTCCATTCTGACGTCTCTGACCCATCATATGGAGATATAAGGAGATAAGAAGGACACATCCTAAATACTATCCAGGTAAAACAAAAACAAAAAACACACAATACAGTAGGCAATTCAGCATGATCAGAAACTACTGCACACTTTATGAGAAAAGTATCGGAAGCAAATGATAAACTAGCTTAATGGGGAAAATGTGTTTTGTGCTCTACATGTTTCTGAAATTTTAATCCCAAATATTAAATTAAACCTGGCCTAAAGTCAAATGTGCAGGTTATGAAACTGACCATCTGCTGCCAGTCCTCCATCTGCAAAGTTCAGGGTGGTATTTTATAATGCTAATCAGCCCCACTGAGGGAATTCTGATTGATGGCAAAGATTATGGTTACTTGACATCAGAGACGAGATGCCAATTAACCATCAGCACTGTTACTAATATTGTCAAGTGTGACGGTAATATTGGAAATATGCTGATTTTTCACGCTACTTCTGATCCTGATGTGTTTGCACTGTTCTGCATCCAGACAGATATATATATGATATATAGTGGCAAAGGAAAATCACTGCAACTTACCATTGTGTAGGTGATTGGACTTGATAATCTTCTCTGAATATTCAGATATACTTGAACATTCAATCTGTGGGCACAAGGATGAAATTACATATCTGGTTAAAAGGTTGTCAGAACTTAAAACTGTTAAAGAAAAGTGTCATAAAAGACTCTTTAAATTGATGTGTGCATGTTTCCTGTTTCTTAGTAAGTAAAAACCATCAATGGAAACGAGCAGCCAGGTTTTCATCTACCACATTCCCTCCCCGTATAGAACAGGTTCACCTTTGGGATAATATCTAAAGGACAAATTTAATCAAACCCTGCTAATCCATCTAAACTCTATTGTCCCTGGTTGCTCACCTCAGACCCGTTGCTGCATGGAAACTAATACATATTTTTGCTCTCCCATCCATAAGTGTAATACAGTATATGAATCATACATAACGGTGGGGGATTCTGACGGTAATGTATAACCTGTGACTTGCAGCCCTGCGCTGACGGGAGCCAGAGGTCTCCTATCGCCTCTGTGTGTAAGATTGTTTGAGGGAGATCACCAGTTTCTGGACTAGACTTTTAAAAGGGGGGACATTTATTTGTCTGTGTGTGCATGTATGTGTTGAACATTGGGGAAGGAAAGGCTTTGCATGGGATATAATAAGCCAGCTATTATATTATTTTTGAACACCAAAAGGTGTGCAGTGCTCTTCCCATATAGATTTAAACCAAAGCGGTGAGTGTTAGATTACAGTGAAGTATTTGTTTGTGGTCTGATTTCTATTTGTCTCACCCCGTAAACGTGTTTGGCACCGGCATTGGCAGCGAACATGGAGAGGATCCCTGTGCCGCTACCAACATCCAGGACGATTTTATCCTTGAACACGTGCTTGTTGTGGTACATGGCGTTCCGGTAGGTCAGCGTCCGCACCTCATCTTTAAGCATCTCCTGCGTTCGAGAAAAAACTACAAGTTAATAGCTGTAATATATAATCATTCTTACAGTCTTGACACACATGTAAATGACTATAGATTCTAAACTAAACTAGTGGCCCCCTAAAGAATGGTGTCATTCAACAAAACGACAAAGGAATACATAATGTGACATAATTGACATACAGATGTTCACGTCTTGTGCTAAAAGTGGGCAGTTTCATATCTTCAGCATGTGAATATGCAATTTGGTCACGTGTAGTGAGGTAGCGAAGGCAGTATTTAGGGCAAAAGCCTCAGTGACAGTGGCAGAGCTTCTTGAAATAGACAGGAGTACAACACAAAGCCTTTGGGGACTGCCTGATATCCATCTCCCTGAGCCCATTCACACATCCCACTTTCTTGCTTTGCACTCCTCTAATCAGGACACTCTCTTTGTCTGCAAGCAGACAAAAAGATGACCCACATGCTAAATATGGACACTATTTAAAAAGGTCTATATGTCCCTAAACTTTTCCACTACCACCTCTGCACGAGTCAAGGTCATTAGTTAGGCTATAGCCTTAGCAGCTCATTGTAAATGGATGTAAAACAGTAAACGAAAGATACAGATAGTTTAAACTTACAGAGTGCTGAATAAGGGCTATTACCGAGCATCTTGACTATTTTGTGCAAGTTGATCATGGAAAAACCTCTTCTTTTGCTATGTCTGTTCACGAGGACGGGTGATCCAGCAACCCTATTTCCCTTCAATATTTACTTTTAGTTTAGTTTGGTTGTTTGTAGGTGGACAGCAGCCTCTGAGGTTAATGTTTAGAGTTGATTTTAATTTGTGGGAATAATATTGTTCCATTTTGACATCTGAATAAAGTGCATTTTTATTCGAGGTGAATAAACAGCTTTAAACTTTCATCGTTTGAGAGATGATGCGGTTATTGATTTTAATGATGTTAAACTTTATGCTTAAATATTCCATTCAAACTCATGTTTGAACAGAAGTTTTGAAAGCACTGGAGGACTCTTCTTAGCTTATATTTTTTTTACTGCGCTTGGATCTTTGTTTTGTTGTTTTCAGCCGATGTTTAGGCGTAAACTTTGCTTTTGGAAAGTTGTACTGTTATCTTAAAATTGATTTTCATATTCAAGGTACAGAGGACTTGAAATGAAGTGTCTGTATGTGTCATTTTCTTTGTTATCTCTATGCCACAAAGATATGGATCATCATAATCAAACCTATGGAAACGATGGTCATAAATCAGCTGAGATTTTTCACGTATCTTACTGCAAGAAACTAACAGGGTTGAATCTCCTTTGGCAGAATTAACTGGAGGCATCTGGTGTCATTCTCTTACTCTAATCATCCCAAGCTGCCGTTTGTCATTCTGGTCTGCATACCTCATGGATGCCAAAGTGGGCATAGGAGTCAAAGTAGTAGTCCCGTGATGTCATTTCCTCCGGGCTAATGAACTTGGCAATCTTGCCTCGACCGGGACAGGTGGCCAGGGCTGCTACATGAGGCGTGTGGGGGACGCAGGGCACATGGTGGGTAGTAGGCACTGGTTTGGGCAGTGGGGAGGGCTGGGCAGACTGGGAGAGGGGGGAATTGACCGGCTGTTGCCGCTGTGAAGGAGAAATAGGAAAGAAACAGCGGGACTTTGTGTCAGAATTTAGACATGGCAGACAGTAATGAGTCCTAACGCAACCGGTTCATCAAAGACAATTACAGGCAGGGTCGTTTGGAGAGAGTGGACGTGCCTGCACGTTCATACTGGGCTTAGAGAGCTATAATGAAATGCAAACCGAAAGGGAATAAAACAAGAAACAGTCAAAAATGCATACAATCGTAAAACCTTTGTCTTTGCACCGACGGGAGACTTGCTATGGTTGGTGATCACTCAGAGAAGAGCCGGATTCAGGTTCCGTTTCAGCACCAAGGACAGCGAAAATAACCACGTTCAGTACATCCAGTGCAGATCATTTAACCCACATGCAAATCTTCTCCATGCATTATCTCTCTTATTGCAATTACAGGAGTCTGACGAGATCAGCCGTAACATCTGCAGGACGCTGGGAAATGCACTTTCCTGTGCTTGCACGCCATCGGTGCAACATTTATTCTATAGGTGATCATGATCCCCCTCCCAAAAAAGGCAAATAAAGATATACATAACATTCAAGTCGTATATGTTGTCACCATAAAAAATAATGAGACTTAAGAGTGCTCCAGTCCCGCTATTACCGGGTGCAGGACACCACAAGGTCCCTACCTCCGCGCTGTCCGCCTCCGCCATCTTCCGCCGTAGCAGCAAACAACGTGACGAATGCCTCAGTCCCATGAGAGCCGGCGAGATTTAGGCTACAACTCTTTAAAGTGTTCGGAGGGTCTGAAATTGTAATAGAAACGTGTCAAAAATCAACGCTAAGGCACGGCACATGTGTCTGGAGCACATGTAAAGACTGAAGAAAAAGAAAAAGAATCACAGTTTAGACCAAATTAGCCTAAATCCATCACCCCCTAGAAAAGTTGTGAAATGGATTTGCGCGGCGTGAAACGTTCGGTTATCCATACTGTAGATGTGATACAGGTTGTTCGAGTGGGAGGACTCTATTGGCTAGTAGGAGAGCGGTTGATTGGCTGGAGAGACCGTGGTGCGACTCCCAAGGTTGTAGGTTTGATAGCAGGAGTACATTTATCCACTGGCTCTTACACCGTTCATGATACGTCTCTGGTTTGGTGCATTCGAGAAAATGCAAAGTGACACCCACGACCACACACAAAGAGGCATCCAGTTGCGCGCTAGAAACAAAACTCTTGCAAAACGCTTCTTCTTTTTCACTTGGAAACACTCCGGCACTGAGACTCCCGACACCTAAAGCCGACCAATGCCCATCTTCTTGTGCGCCTTGAAAAAGTCCTTTAATCCCGATTGGTTTACCGGAGAGAAAGTTGGTTCAAACTGCGAGTGTCCGCCACGAGCCCCGCCGAAGACGTGAAATGAGTGGTGACAAAAATACAACTGTCTCCAAAAGGAATCCATCTCTGCTTCCCCAAAGACAGATGCCTCCTCACGCCAGACTTTCCCACAGAAGCCCACGCTCTCCCGGCAACCAGTGAGCTTCTCAGCCGCTCGATTATATAACATAGGTGTTTATGTGCTGGAGGGAAAATTATCTCATAATTTCATCCATCTGGTAATATACTTTATTACCGATGGTGCGAAAGCCTTATTGTTATTCAAGCGATTATTTTTATTCTCAGTAAGCAACTGCATTTTTGTTTTTTTTTTTAAATTTTGGTGTCTTTATCATACTTCAAAACTCATGAAAGTTTGTGCACGCGTCTCCCCCGGCGAAAGATTTCGTATTTTGGTGGAATCGCGAGTGGACGTGGCCAAGAGGCTCGCCATAAATATTCATTCAAATACGACAGTTATTGGTGAGCTCCATCGGCGGTGCTTAAGAACATCGGCCCACGCGTCACACTCGAGGATAATGTGTGCACATCCACTTTATCACACACAAACCAGTGTGGGGGCAGGAGCACATAGGCAGGAGTGAGAGCAGTGGACACACGACTATTGATTGCTTTACAAGCCTCACAAAGCTGTTAACATGATAAAGATGTGCGATACCTTGTTGGGTTCCATTATAACCCTACGTTGTTAAAAAAAAAAACAAAAAAAAACAACAACTAGTAGCCAAGGGCTCACTGATGCTGAATTTTAGCTGTGGCCTTGTTAGAGGTGGTTCAGGTGACCTAAATACCACAAGTTAAAACACCTTGACATCTACCCGTCTTTGTGCAAAACACCGAACCTGGCATCTTCTCCAACAGCCATTGACCATGAAAGTTAGTGTAATTGTTTTATAGCAATCTAGTGTGTTATAGTCTACCTTACATTTTTGCGAGTTACATCCAAAGTATGCACTAAAGAGTTGCTGTCAAATGCTTTACAACTATAAATAAAACAAATATATAACAGAGCTTCAAGGAAGAAATGATACGAGACGATCATTCTAGTGGTGTTGTTTATTCAGATGATTTGTCGAAAGTACAAAAATTTACTGAGAATTACAAGAAATAAGCAAAATAAAGGATTGTATGCGTCTCCTCCCAGTACTGTCTCGTTCAGTAAATCTCCAGCTGATAAAACATAAGCATGTTACAAATCAAAAGGCTAAATGTGTCTGCAGCAGTGTTACACTTTACTAACTTCTATCAACTATTGCGATGTGTATAAAAAAGTAACAAAACATCCTAACAAATTGTAACTACATTACATTCTGATATTGGTACCCCGGTAGAACAACAAGATCTCTCAATACTTCCGTGCATTCTGGTATCATACAAAGAAATATGTACATTATACAAGAAAGCTTTCCTGATGGTCCCATATTCTCTACTTTTCTCTGTTTTATTTACAGTCTTGTTCTGTATGAGAGGATATTTTTGTGGTTGAAAGCAAACCATCTCAAATAGTTTTACATCTCCTATCTTAAACGTCTCTCTGGAGCTCGACCACAAACAGGCTGTTTTATGTCTGTGTCTCCAGCACACGTTGATATAAATGACCCTCTCTTCTGATTGGTTGTCTTCTTTTCTGCGTGGTGCACGCCTCGGCCGACCACAGGTATCAACTCCGTGTCTTCTTCCAGATAAAAGATTGGACGGTGTCCCTTAACACTTGGAAGGCACGGGTGAGTGTAGAGCGTTTTCATTTCTTTGTGATCTCTAAACACAGAACAAAGTAAACCGGAGCCGGACCGATATATCAGCTGGCGGATGTTATTGGCCGCTATTGGCCAATCATAGAAAAATGTGTTGTCAGTGTTGGCCGGTTTGCGCTGATATTAAAACTTGTAAAGTTATTGAAACGTTTGAAGTTTACTGTTTCAGTGCGCTGTTGTCAGTGTGGACAATAAGCCGTGATAAATGAAGTGTCAAAAGTATCTAATCCCCTAAAAAAAATGACTGTTAAAGTATACTTTATTTACAGTATATATAAAGAGTATCTGCTGACGTATTTATAGTGGAACTATTTTTTGACTTCCTAATATCAGTATCAGCCTCTAAACTAAAAAATAAACTAGTTTGTTTCAGGTAAAGGTGTTATGATTAGAGGAGCAGAGTTTATTGTATCGGTGTTGTCTTGAGGGCAAAAGTATGGATAAAGCTTTTCTGTAAATTGGCAGCCACTGAAAGAATAGATGTGTGATTTAGAATCCACATCATGGAAAGAAACCACTCCTTCATCGTAGTCCACGAAGATGCCCACTTTTTGAAGCTTTTCCGTCAGTGTGAATGTAACAGTTGAATTTTCATATGCATAATACACACCCCCATCTAACCCAATGGTCCAGTAACCATCTGAAACTGATAGATCTGTGTCTCCCTTTCTATCTACAGACTCTCTGACCACGCCGACTGCCCACTTACTCTTTGCTTTTACCTGCACCTCAAAGTAAAACTTCCCGCTGGTGAACCCCTCCTTTGCCAAAATTTCTGGATACATCTCAAATCTCTTTGGATTGTTGGGAAAACTTTGGGTGGTTGCAGTTGCAACTTCTTTTCCATCTTGACTTATGACAAGTGAGTAATGAGCTGTGTCGGGGTCAAGAGTCAAGTCCACCGCATGCTCTCTCATCTTTTTCATTTTGATCTCAGGAATCTTTTCAACAATTGCATCAGCCCTGTGTTTCACCCGAGCCACAGCTCCTCTCACTGCCTCAAAGGACAAGTCACTGCTAACACTGATGTCGGTCCAGTCCTTGTTTGGGGGAGGGCCCAAGGTTGGGAAGGTCTGGAGAAAACGGTGATGGTCTTCAGACTGTGACAGCTGCTTCAGCTGGCTGCTCCTGCTTTCAAGCTCGGCGACTTCCATCCTCAGTTCTTTGAGAAAACTTTTGGCCTTTTGCTTTGTCGCTCTGAGTCTCTCCTCGATCACGGCCACAAGCTCAGCCTGGCTTCTCTGAAGGGAGTGGATGAAGTCAGTGAACGACTGCACGCTGGCCTCTTTCTCCTTGTCAGCTTCTTTCTCGCTGACATCAAGCGAGTTTTCAATCTCATCTATCTTGTCAAAGCGGGATTGTATCATCTTTTGGATATTTGCCATCACCTCGTCTTTCTTCACTATCACTGCTTCGTATTCTTCCTCTTGTGAGACGACGCTGTGACTCTTGTGATCAGTTTTGAAACACAAGACACAAATACAGGTCCGGTCTGTTCTGCAGTACAGCTCTGTTATCTTGTTGTGCTTCTTGCACATCCGATCATCGAGATTACTCACAGGATCTATTAGTGTGTGACTCTTAAGACCCAAAATTCTCTGATGCGGCTCGAGGTGGATTTCACAGAAAGAAGTGAGACACATCAGACAAGACTTAACAGCCTCGGCTTTAGTCTCAGCACAGATATCACAAAGAATGTCTGCTTTTTCAGGAAGCCCTGGGGCTGGAGTTGAGGCTTTGACTTGAGCCATTTTTGCAAACTCTTCAGCTAACTCGGACATGACAGTGTTGACGTGCAGTTCAGGTCTTGACGAAAATATTCTCTTGCAAAATGGACACTGACATATATCGATGCTGTCCCAATACTTGTGGATGCACGCGCTGCAGAAGTTGTGTCCACAAGGCGTTGACACCGGCTGGTTGAACACGTCCAGGCAGACAGAACACAGGAACCTCTCCTCTGACAGCAGGCCGCTGGCAGCCGCCATATCTGGACAAGAACCGAGTAAAACATTCAATCACATCAACTCCCAGTTCAACTCAGTGTGCTGAACGAGCTGTTAAAATTGTATATTTTTGTCTTTGTTTTGTCACGTGCTTGACAGGTGACAGGTGACAAGAAGTGAATTGAACCTTACCTGCAATGCCGCAAGTTGAAACAGAAGAAAGTAGTGAGCAAACAGAAGTTAACTTCTGTAAACCTGTCGTTCTTATGTTTCTTCACTAAGTTTCGTTTCGGCATGTTGCTGTCAGGAGGCCCCGCCCCTATTGTGCCTTTATTATAGACGCTACTTCCTGGTAGAAATTAACACCTTAGACTCCACTCTCTGTTGTTGTTTGTAAAAGTAAAGATATACTTCCTTGTTTTCCTGTCAGCAAATATCACCGCTCAGTTTTACTTCTGCTTGCAGGTATTCTGTACATAAAGTATTTTTTTTTAGATAATCCTGGAAATGCAGCTGTAAACACAAGTTTGTCATACCTCCACTGACATCATTTAATTACAAAAAGGAAAGAGGTTTTCACAAGCGTATAGGGAACAAGTTATATTCTACTGTGGTTGTTTACATGAGCATTCTGCATTGATATTTAGCCTTCTTTAGTAGGTAGAATATTTACGATTCTCCAGGTACTAACTAGCACTTAACTACGGCAAAACTAACATCATCAACTTGACAACACGTGTACAGCATTCAAAAGAAGTGCTGCAAAGTGAGAACAATACTGAAATACGGTGTTTCAAATATAGAAAATACGATACCATATTTCAATTTCAACCTTATTAGTTTTTACTTCCCTGTATTTGTCGCATTTGTCTGAATGCCGCACCTGTAGTGCAAGCAGATGCTGATGGGAATGTGGTAATATCTGCAGATATTTGGGCATAATGTGACGTGTGCCTGAAGCAAATTTCATGACAATTTACCTAACAGTTGTTGAGATTGTTCATGCAAAATCACAGATGTTTAACCGCATGTGGGTTGTTAGAGAACATGTTTGAGCATCGCTAAACACGTTGGGGACTTATCCTTTGGGGAAGACGGATGTTTGAACAAAATGTCACGGTAATCAATCGCTATTTGTTGATTTCTGTTTGGACCACAGTGGTGAGCCGACCGACCTATTAGCTGACAGACACACAGACAATAATGCCCTTTGTGGAGCCAAGTAAGTGGTTAAGCATCAGGACCAAAACATTGCCATCTGTAAACAGGCAGCGAGTATCAGTTATACTTGTTCCACGCTTAAATTACACTAATCTGACTGTCCTTTTCTTAAAAATGCTCTGGGATTTAATTACCACTTTTGATGGACAATCTGGCCCCAGTCCACTCTCCTCAAAGTCCCTTGTTTCCTTTGTGAAACTGTCATTTGATGCTGCGTCATGTTGCTCATTACAATATCCCTAGTTCCATCTGTTGATATTGTCCCAGAATTTCCATGCACAGATTGCCTTCACCCCTGGTGTTTCTCTAGTTCTTTGCCTGGTTGTGCTGTGAGACAGAAAAGACTTTCACTGCAGCGATTTCATATTTTATCTACAATAGCCTCTTGGTTCATGTTCAAACAAATTCTCTGGTTCATCCCGGCTTCTAACCCATCAAACAAAAGTAACAGAGGGGACAGCACAGTCCGATGACTCTCTATTTCTTGATATGAATCTTGTGTTCTGTTATCTCCCATATGATATTGCACCCATCCTTCGCCTGAATTGTCCTGGAGACATCACTGCCGTTGTAATCTCTCCTTAACTCCAACACTGTCCTCTCTCTTTGAAGAGGCCAGTCTGTCCTGTGGCTTCCAGGTCAGTCTGACCACAAGAGGTCAGGCACAACAAGCAGGAGCTGAGTGGCTCAAATTTTGCTCTGTTGGACCAGGACACTCCTGAGAGTTGAACGTGTCACCTCTACAAAACTATATCCATGCAACAATAACAAAACAAAAAAAAACATCATAACAGTCTTAGTTCCTCTTGTTAGTTTATCATTTCAATTGAAACATATCTAGATGCAAGACATTTTTCAGCATTTTATTGTAGTTCTCTATTTACTCAATCCTTCACAGATTCTAGCCATTTTTCTTCTGCAGTTTCTCCATGGAACAAACACCCACCTTTCTATTGAGCTACATAGGCACAAATCAAATCAAACAGATGTTGAAACTGGGCAAATATACTGTGAAATTCAAATGAATGGATGCAGAGCACTACTGTAGCAAAAGCAAATCTGCTCTATTTTTACACCTTTTCTTTTTAGGGCCCGAGCACCGAGCATCGGTGAGAAAGCCCTATTGTTTTTTGTAAAAATGTTCGTTGTTACATGACGTGAATATGATAAAGCCTCCAAAAAGGCAAATCACTTCACGTAAGAAAAAGAACGTCCAACGATTCGTCGTTAGACGTTCTTTTTCGGCCAAAAAAATAAAAAATACTTAAGACTTTAGTATGTCGTATAGAACATGAAGAATAAGTCATACCATAGTATGTCGTCCAAACCGTCATACGTATGACTTTTTCATCGACCCAAAAATCACCAAATAGTCATACGATATATGACGCCACATGATGTTTTTTTTCGGCCCAAATTTTTTTGAAATACTGAAGACTTCAGTATGTCGTCTAAAATATGAAGAAAAAGTCATACCGTAGTATTTCGTCCAAACCGTCATCCTATAGTATGACTTTTTCTTCGTCCCAAAAATAAATAAAAAGTCATACTGTAGTATGACTTTTTTTTTCAGTCAAAAAAATATAAAACACTTAAGACTTTAGTATGTCGTATACTATAGTATGATGTATGATAGTATGACTTTTTCTTCGTCCCAAAAATTTTAAATACTTAATACTTTAGTATGTTGTCTAAAATATGAAGAAAAAGTCATGCCGTAGTGTTTAGTCCACAACGTTATACTATAGCATAACTTTTTGTTCCCCCCCCCAAAAAAAAAATCACCAAACCATCATACTATAGTATGACTTTTGTTTTCACATTTTGGACGACATGCTATTGTATGACTTTTTTTTTTTTCTTTTTTTTTTTCATATTTTGGACAACATGCTATATTAGTGACTTTTACGTAAGGTAACATTACATTACATTTCATTTAGCTGACGCTTTTATCCAAGGCGACTTACAATAAGTGCATTTCAACCCATGAGGGTACAAAACCCAGAACAACAGAAATCAAGAAAATACAATTTCTTCAAGAAAGCCAAACTACAAAGTGCTATCAGTAAGTGCCATTTTAAGCACTACTAGTAGAAGTACTATTCAAGGTAAAATCTGAAGAAGTGTGTTTTTTAGTTTGCGGCGGAAGATGTGCAGAGTTTCCACTGTCCTGATGTCGGTGGGGAGCTCATTCCACCATTTAGGAGCCAGGACAGTGATTTTGTAGAGTGTTTAGCTCGCAGCGAGGGAACGACAAGCCGATTGGTAGAAGCAGAGCGGAGGGAGCGGGATGGGGTGTAAGGTTGGACCATGTCCTGGGTGTACACTGGACCCGATCTGTTCGTAGTGTGTTTGCGTTACTTTTAGTTACTTATCGTTACTCGTACCAATGTTTTGTTACTTTGTTGCTACGTTACTTCAAGGAAGTACTTTAAGCAGTAATGGATGTTTTCTCAGCAAACAGATAAAATCAGATAGAAAACAGTTTGTCCTCCATTTTTCCAAGGGCTTAGTGTGTCACAGAAATATATTTACACAACTGCAACATTAATGAAACAATAAAAGGGGCAAATCAGGTACGGACATTGTTTTTTTTTTTTCCAAATTAAGAGCACAGGACGCAAAGGAACACAGGAAGTCAGTTAAAATCCTTCCTGTAATGCTGCAGGTAGATTTTCAGGTGGTCGTCGACCAGTCAGCACCAGATGTCACAGTTCAAACTAAGGTGTATAAAACCAGGAGTGTGACCAGCTCTCAGTGTACAAATATAAAATGTGATATTCAGCTTTGCGTTACTTGTGAAAAGTAAGTATTCGTTACTTTTCGTTACTTTACGTTACGTTCAAAATATATATCTCATGTGAGGAACATAATTGCAGCTGAAACTGAAAGGCTGTGGCTCCTTGCTGTGGCTATTATTTCAAAACCACGGTTTGTTGCCTGTGTCAAAATTACGAGCTGCACTCAAACGCACCATCGGCGCAAACTGTCTCGGACAGCCTGAAAGCAACAAGCTTTGACTGGACAAAACGCCCACTGCTGCAGTGCTGCACTCTCTGGGGTCGACGGGAATAACTGCAAAACGAGGGCTTTTCCCACCCCCCGCACTATACGTCGGTTCGGTGAGTATCTGGTCGACTGTGAGACGAAAACGTTTGTTTGTCGACGCAACTGTGAAATAATTCGGTTAAACTTTGTCCTGCGCATCAACGTCGCAGGTGTTTTTTTTTTTTTTTTTTTTTTTTCCAGGATGCTCGGGCTCACGTCTGATCCCCGAAGAAGAGGGGAGGGGGGGGGGGGAAAGTTTGTCTTAAACCGCAAAAGAGACAGATTCCGTTTGTTTATCTGCAGCTTGTAACGCTGAAGGACACCTGCAGTGGTCAAAGTCCACAAGGGTTTATTATTCCTTGAAGAAACCACGTTGGTAACTGTCGTTTCAAGTCCACGCATCTGGATTAAAGAGGCCTTGCTTAACGCGAGTTTAGGGACTTCACTCAGGCTAGTATACTTTAACAAAAGATTGTTAACCAGTAAGTGAGTTCATTAAACTGTCCTTTTTTTTTTTTTTTTTTCTTTCTAGGTGACAGATAAAACGTTTACAAATTACTTTTTGTTGGAGCGTTACTATTTTAATTTGCAGTGCGGAACTTTTGTCTCCCCCTTCTGCACGTGAGAGTAATTGCAAAATCACTACCTATTGCGTCATCGTTCTCTGGTCTGCTCTTCGAAACTGTAAAACGGTGGGCGAATTGTTTTGAGCATCACAACCCTTGCGAAATGACTGATCCATTTGTTCCGAAAACATTTGGGAAGTCTGGTGGCACAATTTAATTATTTCAGCTCAGTTCGAGTTGGCATAGGGCTAAACCGGAAGTTAACTGGTTCCTCTGGTGTACCCATAGAGCACACAGTATGCACTCATCCAGCGAGTGCGGGAATGTCTCATCAGACACCAGATTTTAAAACTCTGTATACTATATATATATATATATATATATAAGGACACAGCAGGGATGTCATTGTCGTTGTCACGGCCTTAAGTTAGCCTACTGGAGATACGTATTGTATATTTACTTATCAGTATTTTAGTTTTTACTCTTTATAATATTACTTTAAGTTAAAATGCTGTATAAATAAGGCAATTAATCTGCGTTGTGTTTTTTTTGCCCAGCTGTATTAAATAGTCCGGACGCCCAACAGATAGCTTGTTGAGATGTATCAGCGTTTGTCTTCGATGGGTGTTGTCATCATTGGGTGTTTGTGACATTGAAAAAAACAATGACATGGAAACCAAACCATCGGAAATGTGCCTTTCCAGTAACAGTGCTTTAATATGTCATATAATAAAATAATTAAAAAAAAATGAATCAACTAGTCCATATGAATAAAGTCTGTGGATTATCCAAAACAATTGGAAACTATAGAAAATGCGGCCGATATCCGCAAATGAACCTCCGTTCCGTTCAATATTTCATGGATGAAGGAAGATCCAATATTTGAAAACCTGGGCAAATAAATCTTTTTTTCCTCCTTGTATTTGTGGACAAACCAACATGTCTAACAAAGCTCACCATATTTTGCTGTACCTCTTTCTAGTTAAGTCTGGGACAGTATTATTATCAATCCAACACATTTTCACCCAGATCCTGTAATTACAATCTCCTCTTTTGGAAGTGTAACCGGCTGACTGAAAACAATACCTGCCGTATAATGTATTGATCCGTTTTATGGTGTGGAAGTGCTTCCCACCTCATGGCCTTTTATTTACAGAACTGAAACTGCACGCTCAATTAATCATTCCGAGGTTTATGGTCTGTTCAGTGCTATGAACAATTTAAAGATGGGTTTTGTGATATAACAAGAGGAGGTAACGCTGTGAAGTTAGATGCAGCATCACTAAACAACCAGTAAGATGCACTCCTACTACGACTTTGATAATGAATGTAGAGCAGATCGAGTTTCAGTGGGAAAATAGTATTGCTAGTCTAGCATTACAATATCAGAGGCTGCAGTGTGGTGAAAGAAAAATGATATCAGCTTGGGAGTATGAGTGAAGTTTTTTTTCAGTTGTACCGAAAGGCCCTTTGGGATTGTTACTCGATACTACTGTTTGATCCACTTGGAGTTGTGTGCGTCTTGAAGGAGTACAAATGTGAGAACAGTTCTCGAGTAACTTTATTTTACAGCGCATTTAAGCATGAAAATTGTTAATACTGAAAAATGACTTGATGATACTGCAGAGATGTTGCTTTTGTTGTGATGCTTGACGGGCAGCTGTATCTCTGTTGTGAAACAAAATATGCTGATTACTCTCTGTTGCTGTGGCACACATTATATGCAGAGTGGTCACATGTCATAATAAGCTCAGCTCTCTTTTGCCGCTTGAGTTTCCTGGTAGTGTCTCTGTTTGTGGGTTATTCTTTTATTCCACTTCTTTTCCTTTGCCTCAAATAAACATTACAGTATTTGGGTGGCAGAGGCAAAACACAAGAGATAAGACGAAGATATTTAATGACTGACACTGAGCAATAGAAAGTTTCACTCTCTTATACATTGTAGATTAATATGTAACCGGTCAGTTAGTTTATCTATTTCTTTCACATTATCTTTGTCATGTGTTCTTTTGTTTAATGCTACAACTGCCATGACATTCAGTATTAAAGGGAACAATTGAGGAAAGGGTCAAACTCACCATCCCTCCACACCTTTGCAGTGTTTTAGCTCATGCGACATGTGAAGAATATTTTTTTGAACTGCATGATTTCATAGTTTTTGAAGGAATATTTTTTCTGCAAAATTTTGAATTTCCCATTATCTCCGTTGTGCACAAAGAAAGACAAATCTGCCGTCTCACAACCGAAGTGCTGGAAGGAAGATGTCGGCAGTTTACAAGGATGACCAAGAAGACTGGCTGACGGTGTGTCTCAAGTACCTGCTCTTTGTTTTCAACTTTCTCTTCTGGGTAAGTGGCAATGAGTAAGCAATGGTCTTTATAAACCTATCCTCTCCTCACAAAAACCTCACCGCATTACATAAGCTTTAAATTTAAGTTTAAAAACCAAGTCTGAGACGGAGTCAAGGGGAAGGTTTTGAATAGCGAGTTCGACCTGTGCGT
This sequence comes from Brachyistius frenatus, assembly GCF_029030835.1. Taxonomy (NCBI): domain Eukaryota; kingdom Metazoa; phylum Chordata; class Actinopteri; family Embiotocidae; genus Brachyistius; species Brachyistius frenatus. Next base: position 2,987,851 of record NW_027210632.1, read on the forward strand.
GGGAGAGGTTAAAGAGAGAAAAGGGAACGAGCTTCTTCTTCAGGCTTCAGTTAATGCATTCCTCTACTCCGTGAGCCACAGGCTCTCCTCCATATTGTACCCACGCTGCTCTTTTTATACTTTCCTTTTTTTGTCCATCACTGCACCATCATAACGTACATCAATCTTGGGAGCAATGCCTTGTCGGCTTTGATCCTTGCTATCTTCTAAATATGTTTCTTATAGTGTGCTTCATCAGCACGATTTCAATGTGGGCTCGCTGCGAGTTGATTTTTTTTTTTGTGTGTTTACAGTGTCATAATTTTATATTGCCTCTTTTCATCTTTCCTGACAAAACATGTAGCTACTAATCTTCCTAAATAGGCATGTATAAATATCTGTGTTCTGTCTTAAAACTTGGATTGAATATCAATTTAGATGAAACTCAATTTAAATTTGCTTGGCCATCTTTGATTAATATCCTAAATCCACTTTGATGGGGATGCAATGGATTCAATCATGTATTCATATTAAATGGGGATTTTTAGGGATTTGTATTCAACACGTGACTGACTTCAGATTAAATGCTTTTGAGCTGTTTAAGAATACCTCTTATATGAACAGTTTTAGTAAAGATGGCAGGACACTAATGCAGAGAGGTTGATTGAGAGGCCCATGTTAAAACATTTTAGAGATATGTCAGTTTGTTATAATTCTATATTAAAACTAATTTACTTGTTAAATATAGTCATCTCTCATAGGGCCTTATACAATATATCTAAGTGGTGCTTCCTTGGTTGGGCATGTGTTGTTGTGAGTAAGTGGCCTTTGCTTTTGAAGGAAAGGGATGGGAGGATGAAGGGGTGAGACACTCTCAGGCATTTCCTATTTGTCCGCCTGTGAAACTCACGAGATGAGAAGAACAGATCTGGATGCCACCTTTTTATCAGTCCTTCAGGATTGTTTGTGAGGAAGTGGACATTATGGCCGGACTTGATCTCTGACATCCCACTGCTCCTGTGGCCACTTTTCTATGTTTCTATCTATTTCCTCTCTTTTCTCTCTGCCCTCCTTAATGCGCCGTTTTCCCACTCTTCCACTTTCCTCTTGTGTTCCTGCTTTTTATTTTTTATATATACATCTGTGACTCATCTGAAAGCATTGAACTCACTTCCTATTTGTCATTTCCGGCCCTGAGAGGTGCTGTACTTGTCTGTTTTGCTCTACCGGCATTTTATGCGTTTGACTTTTAACTGACTGGCTTTGAAGCTATTTCTGTCCTCTGTTCAAGTTATCCATAACGCCACGTTTCCCCATTTTATGTCTCATCCTCTTGTTGTGCCTTTATGTAATTTTTTTGAATCTTTTATGTTGATAACCTTTTGCTACACTCTCAATGTAACCATTATACTCTGATATCTTTATCACCCCACTACCACCTTTCTTCCTCTCCCCCCTTCTGTTCCAGGTGGGTGGAGCTGCTGTCCTGGGTGTAGGAGTCTGGACACTGGTGGAGAAGAGTGACTACTTAAGTCTGCTGGCCTCCAGTGCTTTTGCTGTCTCGGCATATATCCTCATCCTGGCTGGCAGCCTGGTGGTGGTCACGGGCTTTTTGGGCTGCTGTGCTGTGATCCGGGAGCAAAGAAGCTGTCTGTCTATGGTGGGACACGGGGGACATGGGAGACACGGGGAGGGGGTTCCTACCTCTGCTTGTAGTTGTAAGGGTGTGGCTTAATTGTATAGTACTGTGTGGATGTGTAAAGAAATTGTGTGTGAATTATATTTCGCAAGAGTGCTCATACATTTATTTACAACAGTATTACATTTTGTTTGCACACATTTGCTTATTGAACAGGTAACAGTTTTATGTCGCTGTTTGTAGTTTTCTGAGAAATCTTAAGTTCATTCATGTATTTAGCCACTTAGTATGAACAACAAATATTAACAAGAAATATCACAATATATTTATCAGTGAACATCAGTGAAACTGCAAATTTGCAACCTTACATCATTATGAAAAATAAGGACTGAAGAGGTGTCATGGACGGAAATACATCAAAGGAAAACGTATATCAAACATTCTATTCTGGAAAAGGTTGGTGATTTGTTACGTTGGGCATTTGAGCCCAGCCAACATAATGATGCTGAAGGTCCGACTCACTGGTTGGTGGTCCTAGATTGTCATCTCGATGCTTGCCCACATATACACGAAGGTTTGCTTGATCTGTATAACTACATGACACCTATTCAACAACATAACCTGCAACTCATCTGTGATAACCCCAGTCTTAAGGTCTCTCACTAGATGCTGACAAATGGCTGTGGCGGGGCCCTTGCTGTCCTCATTATTTTATAGCGACGGGGCCCAGTGGGAGAGAAGCAGGCGGGAGGTGAACGTTCACTGCTGCAGGACTATTTATAGATGTGTCTTTCTGCTGGTGATGGATGGAGCAATAGGAGAGCAAAAGGGGGTTTGCAGGAGTGAAAGAGGTTGATGGGTAGAGGATGTCGAATGTGTGATGCAGGTTTTTTTTCTCCCAGCTACATTGATGTGCTATTTATAGATCAGCTTTGCGAGAGTAATGAATGATACTAGGATGTACAGTAAGTGTGTGAGTACAGAGGGGGTGAAGTTAGTGTTTTGTGTGGGCAGCATGCACACACACACTGTAGTGTTTTTTGTGTGTTTTTTTTTAGATCTTGTAACAAGGCGATAAAGAACAGCCTGTGTTTCTTTTATTGTCATTATTTTTTACTGCGATAACTCCGAAATAGAGGAGAACAACTGATCATTGCCTCCCCGCTGCTGTTTGTCACCAATAGTTTGTCTTTGTTTTGTTTGGTGCGTCGTCGCGGGTCGGGTCGACGCATCTGTCTCTCCATAATGTTCTCGAGCGAAGCAGCACTGGTGCTGCTGTCACACTGTTCTGTCCCGCTCTGCGACAGCTGGGCCTAATTAGTTGCGTGTGCGTGTGTGCGTGTGTGTGTGTGTGTGTGTGCGTGTGTGTGTGTGTGTGTGTGTGTGTGTTTGCATTATGTAGCATGGGCCATGTTTGTGAGGGGGGGTGGGAACCATTTCATGAACAATGAAAAGTTTGTGCTCGAGAAATATGTAGTTTTGATCTTTCTCACTCAGTCTGTCAAAGCACTTAAAATGTGTGTGCAGTCTGTTTGATACGCAGTTTACATAACTACATTCTGTTTTTTCAGCACGTACAAGAGCGCTTGTCATTCACGATGAGCCCCTATTGTTTGGTTTTGGATGCCTTGTTTAGTTTTAGCTGCTGAGGTATGGATTTTTAGTCGTTGATTACATTAATATTCTGATCCTTTTGTTTTGCTGCGGTATTGAAATGAATGTTTATGTGGTTGTGAATATTTAAAACGCCTTCATTTAGTTGTTACCAAGCTGGTGTTTGAGCGTCGGTTATTATGATACACAATGGAGCTGGTTTCAAGCAGTGGCGAGAGCTCCGTGAAAGATGCCCGAGAGAAATCTGATGCCACAGCCTGTCAAATTGCTTTCCGGTTGTCTCATTTTGTGCAGCATTGCCATCTGCGTTGGAAGTGACAGATGCACCACAATGACAGTTGATGGAAGTTTATATTGAGAGTGTAAGCAACTCGACTTATCAGTGAGTTAGTTGAGGCGACAACTGTGCTGATGATTCTGAAGTTGAAATGTCTGCGTGAATTGAAGTCTTTGGTCTAATTTGTTCAATTGCTCCCGTCCTTTCTCTCCCTATGTGCCATTTCTCATCCACAGTATTTCTTCTGCCTGCTGCTGATCTTCTTGATTGAACTGGTGGCTGGAGTGCTGGCTTATGTCTACTACCAGAGGGTAAGGGATTACTGATTATTTATTACTTATTAGAGCCAAGCTGCCAAAGCAAGTTCAGTAGTTAAACGTAAAGCCAGTTCAGGAGACATAATGCTCGCACTGCAATTCAACTTTTCAAAAATAACGGTATCTGAACTAGTACAGCATTTACCTGGATGCCACAGTGGTCAGACTTTTTAAGGGTTAGCCTTGTACTGTGTTCACACTGTATTTGGAAGATAACGTTAAAAACTTATTTCACAATGACCATCGTGGAACTAATCTGTTGGGATGTTTCTCTTTTGAAAATATTCTTGCAGTTTTGTTAGCTGACATAATTTTTGGATGAAGGCAGCGTTGGTGTTTTGTTGGGGGAATGTTTTAATTGCTTTTTGGATTTGAGTTGCACATATGCTGTTTTCCCTCTGGGTGTGCGTCGAAGAGCAGCACCTTCTGCAAAATAGCTAAAGCTCTGCAGTGAAGGAAAACTGGAATATACTCAATTGTCAAGATGGCAGTAAGGAAGTGAGGCAAAGGCTAAAAATAAACAGATTTTTCTTATATTTTTGTGTTGGCTCTTGTACACTTGCTTGACATTTGTGACATCTCTTGGGCCCACCTGGACTTTGCTGCATTTTCTTCATGTGCTGTGTGAGGCTGCTGCTGATGACAAGCTACCATTACAGAATCCAACTGCACTTCAGCAACTTCTTGCAGGTCACATCTAATTGCATTTAGCTTGAACATCTCTGGGCAACAGATGCTATGGCGGGAGGGAGACCTGTGATTTTGAGCACCGCCTCTCCTGTTGAAGGCCTGAAAATAAACCGGCAATTCACCACACCAATGAAAGTATCCATCCTTTTACAATGTCTAAAAGCAGAAAAATACACCTTTTTAAAAGGGTGCTGAGAGGTTTTTAGAAAATAAATGATCTAACTGTTTACATACATAAATTGAGGTTGTATGAAAAATCAGTGGAATGAGTAATGTGCACGGCAAAACCTAATAACTATAAACCGCCTTGAGAGGGAGGGTGCGGGATTAAGCTCACCAGTTTTAAAGGCCTCCCAACACAGCAGCTTAGGTGAACCTCCGATGACGACCGGTCTGTCTGTGTAGCTAACACAGTTCTTAGCATCTTGTTATCGCCCAAACATCTGCCTGTCAGTCAGCGAGGACTGCAAAGAGCAACTTGTTATCTGCGGGTGAGCTCTGACATTTATTATAATGGAAATGGGTTCAGAATCACTTTAAAGATAAGGGTTCTCATCCTCTCTCCATTTCTTGTCGTCTCTTCTGTGTGTGTGTGTGCGCGCGCGCACAAATCTATACACGCATGAAGAGCTAAATTTATAGCCTTATTTTTTGCATTGTGTGATCACAGATGGCTGGGAAATGTTACCCGTCTATCGTGCCCCAATCCTCCCACTCACTTCCAACACTCACCTTTTACACTCTTTGCTCCTACACTTCTTCGCTCTCCTGTTCTGCGTGTACTGGATGTGTTCCGTGGGTGATAACAAATTCGTGCTTTCGGTGTGGTTACAAAAATAGACTTAGCTGAGACGCTCCCAAAAATGATATTCTAGCAGCCCGCCCCGCCCTCTCCCTCTCCCTCTCCAACACACCGTTTCTTACTGTGCATGTCTGCTGTCTCTCTCGTTGTTCATCATTTCCAGCTGAGTGAGGAGCTGAAGCAGCATCTCAACCACACTATGACGGAGAACTACGCCCAGCCAGGGAAGGAGGCCATCACTTTAGCTGTGGACAGACTACAACAGGATGTACGGAATATATTTGCCAAACCTTCTGATAATTTGTTTAGTTTGTGTAAGATTATACGTTGCCCTATTCAGCAACATGACCTTGTAATTTGTAGTTTTCATTATCCTGTCTGCAGTTGTCATATACACGCATGAAGTAGAGTAATGAGCAGTGTCTTCTACTGCATTTCAGCATCCTATTAAACTCAAGTATTCCATTACAGTTCACACAGATCGTTCTTCCAAAAAGGAAAAGGAAATCGCCAGGAAAAATAAAGCTACAGGAAAAATAATGCTTCTCCTTTCAGCTGCCAAAATTGTAAAGTGTAAAAAAAAAATACAAACGTTAGGAAGTGGTTTCAGCTAAATAACATATTAAACTTCTAAAAGGGATCGCATATTACGATGAGAAGATGTGATGTATGCTTTTCTTGCAGTGTTGTGACATCATGAAACCAAAGTCCTCTCTCCCCGTCTCCCCGTCTCTCCAGTTCAAGTGCTGCGGCAGCAACGACTCCCACGACTGGACGCTGAGCGTGTACGTTTCCTCAAAGCAGGCAGGAAACAGGGTGGTGCCAGACAGCTGCTGTAAGACCATCACCCCTCTCTGTGGCAAGAGAGACCACCCCTCCAACATCTACAAGGTGGAGGTCAGTGGAATACCAGATTCGCCCTAACACACAATTATCACATAGGGTTGTGTTGAAATTTCTCAAGTAGGGGTTGGGCCATATAGAGTACAGTTTTTAATTGTTCAAAAATAACACAATGGTTAGTTAATGGATGATCAAGCCCCCAGATGGGTTATAAGAACCATTTGTAACAGCTGAATGCTGTCATGCAGGACAGTTTTAATTTTTTTAAAGTCACTACCTGCTGTATATCCATTACAGTGATATCAAGAGAGTGTTTTTTGGATCGTAGACAGCAGACAAGACCACGGAGACCAAGATGGAGGAAGGGAGTTTACTTACAGCTGGACTGTGTGTTGGCAAAAGTTAAAGCATGACAAACTTGTGCTCTTCTTCAGGGTGATTGTTTAGCTGCTCTGTTCATTGTCGTCTCGCTGACATGACAGAAGAAATGTACGTTTGATTCACGTCTGAACTATTGTAAATGGTCTGCACTTGTATAACGCTTTATCACCTTGCGGACTCAAAGCGCTTCACCCACTAATGAGACTGAGCTGCCATGCATGAGCACATTCACACACCGATGGTACGCCATCGGAGGGTTTTGTCCAAGGACAGCAAGAGCCGGGGATCGAACCACGACCTTCCGATTAGTGGGCAACCCACGCTACCATCTGAGCCACAGCCTCCCCAGTTAAATCAATTTTGTAGCCAAACCATTTTTAAATGGCAGACGGACTTTTTTTTTTTTTTAGGAACGAACTCTTCCTTCCTGTTTGAAAGCGCATGCGACATGTCCATATTATAGATGCAAATGCGTCCTCTCGCAGCGTTATCATGAATACCGCTAGCGGACAAATTTTTACCATAGAAGAATTACAGCTGAATATTGTGGACGATCCAAAATGGCACAGCCGTATTCTACAGATCAATGAGTCTTTGATCCCTGCTGTTTTCATACAATTTACTGACTAATTCAAACAGTTCGTGTCAAATGTAATTATTCTGAAACTGATTTTTTTTTTGCCTTATTTTAGACTGTGAAAGACACAAAATAAGTTCAACAATATTTCACAGCCAAAATGTTTACCGTACACTCACAAGAGCACTTTTGAAATTTCCTCATGCCCTGATACCTACCTAAAATATAATAGAGAGAAGGAGGAAAACAAGGACAAAAAAATACTGTAGTCTGAAGCTTTTCTCTGATGAAACGAGCTTTCTGGAAATGAATAATAGATGAGGTTTTGAATGATTATCCTTGCTGCACCGAGTACGCTTTTCCACCTTCGCGTGTCAAACTCTTCAGCTCCCCCCTCTTACCACGCACGGCGCATCATCTGCAGAGGCATAAACATAATGAATATGTCCACCTTCGCGTGTAGGTTCGGGATGAAAAATCAAATGTCATTTTTTGAGATCTGTGTTATAACCCACGCGTGTCCTGCAGGATGTCTTCTTATTTGCTGCAGCAGTTTTGATGTTAGCCATGCGGAAATGCAGACAGAGCAAACTTTAAGAAGTGTACAATCTGATCTGTTAAAAGGTATGCTTTGTCTGCGATACGATTTTTAACTTTGGACTCTGCAGGGCGGTTGCATCACGAAGCTGGAGCAGTTCCTGGCGGACCACCTCTTGGTCATTGGTGCTGTGGGGATAGGAGTGGCCTGTTTGCAGGTGAGTAAAATAGGACATGTAGTTCAGATGGTGGTTGAAGAAGCAGAAAACAATTATGCTGTCTTCCCCCTGAGTAAACTGATTTATTGAAGCCTAACTATTATTTAATCAAAAATGAGAAACTGCTTTAACCTTTGCGAAAGAAATCCTGCCCTTTTGTTGAACAATACTCAGACTGATGGGTTTTAATCTCTCCATTACTGAAAAATGTACCATGGCAGGTCCACAACCTCGAAATGGATGCTGCTTTTCATCTCACCTTTGTCTCTCTGTCATCATTATCTGATTTCCTGTTATTAGATTTGTCCCATTTTGAAATGGACCCAAGCTTTTAAGCCTTGCAGAGCCCAAAGAGGCATATATGGATTCTTTTTTTTTCTTTCTTCGTAATTCTGTGCAGGCTGACCGCCCTCTTGTACTGTAGCTGCGCACCGCTTTGTAAATTAACTTGAGGGAAACCCGAGACCAAACAAACCTGCGCTGATATTTTCCAGGGGTATTTGTAAGACTGATGGACGTTTCTATGCCCACCATTTTGCATGCTGATCAGTTTTAATTAGGCGCCCGGGAAAAGAGATAAAGACATGAGGCCTGAATTTCTCTGCCATAATTATGGAGACCTGCAACTGCAAAACATGAGAGATGACCAGTCATGCAATCCCTGTGGCGCTTGCTGCCGTTTAGAGGAGCATTTAAAGGATGCAGCTTTCCATCAGCCGTTGCTGTAATGGGAGGCTTGTTTTCCAGCCTCAAATGATCTAAACGGACTGTGCTGAACATATAAATGAGGTGCTGATGAATATACCTGGACAGATGCGCATAAAGTAGCAAATTCTATATCAGCCTGTTTAGTTCTATTGAACACTTTTTAATCCAAGCAAATATTTGCTTTCCTTTCATGTCTTGTTCACTCTCTCTTCATGTTTGTGGATCTTCTTGTCTGTACTATATGTCACACTGATTGAACGTATCCAGTATGTCTGTCTGCTTAAATTCATGTTAGATTAGTTGTAGCTTTTGGTCAAAAAAACCTAAAGCATAAACAACCTTTATGTGCTGTGTACCACACTAATCTGTCTTCGGTGCGTTGAACTGTATGTCTTTACTCTATGTGTGTCACTGTAGCTGGCCGGGGCACTCTTGACAGCCTGCTTTATCTATCTGCTCTATAAAGAAGAGGAAGAGGACTTTGGTGCATTGTAATTTATCTCTAGAGCGCCTTGAGGGTTTAATCTAATGGAGAGACAAGGTTGGAGGGCATTGTGGATATTTGATATTTGACTACATGTTTGTGCTTGTGGTGCTGCCTGCTCTGTGTTAAGTGTGCAGCTCTGCTGTCTGCTTGCGTTATGAACCAACATGTTGCTGCTTGGCTTTGGCTGCATGTTCCAGATTGTTGCTCTGCATGTCGTGATCTGGGGCTTCAGGAGTGACAAGGATGTGACGACTCGAGAAAGGTCAATCACATCCTGAGAATGGCTTGATTAATCACACGCGACCTGCTGCTGCACAGTGATTTGGTTCACAAGAGCATGATCCATATCTCTACACAGTACTGCTTCATTCCGCTAGCTGCGTGTATTTACTGAGGTTTTGCTGTACTTCCGTACTTTAAAATGGAACCTTATTGTCAGACTTCATGGTACTTTTCTACGAAGATGGTAAATAGTTATGGGGTGGATATATTAGGCGGTTTTTATATAATTCCATTTTAATCTGATATTTACAGAAATTGGAAGCTGGAATAATGACCTTACTTGACCTCTATGAATTTTTTCCAAATCTACTGCAACTGACAGAATAGATAATACATCATACACATCGTATTTTTATACTGATACCTCCTGTTAGATTACCACTTACAAAAAGCATTAGTGTTGTTGCTATAGTTACTTGCAATCTAAAATAGACTATCACATACTTTCTTGAATAGAGACTTTGAGTTGTTTGGGATGCCTAAATATACAATTTTGCCACCCAACTGCATGTATATATATATATTTATTTTTTTTTATTTTTTTTTCTTATTTAACACGGTTGCTTTTTAAAATCACCCCTCTTCTGAAATTAAGCTTGAAGGAAACAAAAAGCCAAGAAGCTGCTTTTCCTAAACTTTATGCCTCATGTCATCGTTCTCTGAGCTGAAATGTCGGTCTTCCTTTGTGCCTCTTCATATCTTCACTGCTGGTTGAGACGAAGGGAAGTAGTCTGAAACTTGCTTAAAGAGAGATAGTGATGAGTCAATAAACAATGCTGACTCGTTTGACAAGGCTTTCTCAGAGGCCTTTTAAATACTCAAAGATGGAATCTGGACACTTGCCTGTTCATCCATCAGGCCCGGTAGGCCCCCGTGGCGTCAATCAATCTTTACTCCATCCTCATTCGTAGCAGTGCTTCTGCAAATGATCATGTAGATTCCTTCTGGTTCTACTTCCATCTGTATGCTCACCTTAATGTCAAGAGATCACAGCATCTGATCATCCATGTTTATGAATGTAGGATCGTAGAATTTAAGAAACAATGATTTGGAACGATAGTTGTGACTTTTTTGACCGCAAAATATTTTTACTGTAGTAAATTTTAGTTTTGGGACATTTTGCTGTGAAAAAACACAATAAAGATTCATGTTTGCGCATGGATCGGCTTTGTCACCCCACCGCCTGCTTCATTTTGTTTCCGTTTATGCAAATCTGCGCGCACACATGTGTTGCTGCAGTAATGGCGCCTTGACTCCTGACATCCCCACAGCAACCAACTTCCCAGCAGTCTCTAACCTCCATCACCCTTAACCCTCCTTTCCCCCCACAGTCAATAAATAGCATGCAAGCTTCCTGCAGTTCGCAAGGTGACAGAGTGGCACTCTTTGACCTAACACTTCCTGTTTTCAGATCTGTGGGATGGTGTTCACCTGCTGCTTGTACAGAAGGATCAAAATGGAGCCTTACTGAGCACACCGGCCCCCCAACACACCACTTCAACAGGCAGATGGAGCTTGACCTGCCGACCCCTAACTTCAACCTCGGAATCATGAATTCTGACTTGATCTAAGCCAAGTGCGCACACTTGTTTCAGCTCACCTACATCACAGTCAGAAACTAATCACGCCGTTGACTAAACAGGCTGACGTTAAACTCCTTCTTGTACGTTGTGGTAAAATCCGATGGATGTTCCCTGACTGCGATCTTGGCTTACTTAAGCATCATATCTGGTTACATCATTGCCTTGGCTTAGACGCATGCTTTAATTTGAGCAGGTCTGAAAAAATGGGCTGTAGTTCATTCATATTGCCTGTTACACAACTAATAATGATGCAAATTGATTGAACATCTTTTCTATCTGCAGATTTATATAATATACTGCATTCCAGTACTTGAATAAGCTGAGTAAAGGCACTCTTACTCTTATGTCCATGTTAATGAAGAAAGGGGATTTGTCGTTGTATCTTTTGTAAACTCAATGTGCCTTTTTGTTCATTCCACTGGTAAATGATTATATATGAATTCTGTGCCCGAAGTCGTTAAAGGGAGCTGACAACACACTGTGACAAACTGCAGCAAATGAAATCGGCTATATTTATATTTCTAGTTATGCCTTTATTCCTGACATTAGCACTTCATGTTGAACCGTATGATAGTGGTCATAATGACATTTTTAATACGGGTAATACTCAAATGTAGGGCTACAAACATGAGGACTATATATATATATATATATATATATATTTTTTTCCAACTATGAAACAAAAGTCATTTACTGACTGCAAACACATTTCTGAATTTCTAACTCCACCTAGTGGCTGGCACTGGTCATCTACTCTACCTATACTCTGTTCATGTATTATACATCCATAAACGGTATATACAAGGAATACATCTAAGAGTTTTAACATCAACGCACTTCATCTTCTGTCTATTTTATGCTTATTCTGATACTTTCCAAGACACTGAGGTTTTGGTCTCTCCAATGAAGAAGCTGGCCATTCTGTGAGTCAAAGAAAGCAAGCGCCATGTGGCTTTTTATGTCTAATCTTTGAATTGCCATCCCCTTTGTTGCTATAGTATAGCTACTACACTAAATGTTATTCAGCAAGTATTACATCTTATGAAGTAAGACTAATGCATTCTCTCTGGATATAGCTGCCTCCGTTTCAACAATCCGGCTGGCATTTTTTTTTTTTTTTTTTTTTTTTTACATTCAAAACCTTCACAAGAATCTGACGCCATGGCCGAGACGCCGTTCTCTGTAAAGGGATCCAAGGATTTGTGTGTACTGTGTGTATTGTGTTTCTGATAAGACTTCCAAATGAAGGGTGCAGATGTATGTTACTGATTGTTGATGAGCTATAACATTGGCATGTGTTCCCCACCCACCGGCTGCTGTATTCAAAACATTGATCTGGAAGATATAAATAAATGTTTAAATATCGTTACATTAAGAAATTGCATTGTGATAATGAAAGACAAGTACAGCCGGTGTTGACAGAATGTTACGATGCCATGATTGCAGTTTGGCGGTGCACTAGTTGATTAGGTTATGATTATGGAAAATGATGTTTGGTTAAGTCAGTTTATTTATCTAGTTTGTCCATGAGGGATTTTTGTCAAGTTTTTACAGCATGTAATGTTTTGCCATAGACTCGTATAGCCAAGATATATGTCGGCTTTAGTAGACCACTAGAGGGAGACGAAGCCTTTCCATTTGCTCCAGTGTACTCTTGTAATCCAGTAGAGCATCTCAAATGATGCTGTTTACGTGACGATGACCTGATGGAGCCAGGATGGTTTTGCCATGTGGTCAGAGTTCCCAAATAGGAATGGAAACTATTACCTGATTGTTTTCTTGTCTTTGTAAAGATTTGGTTTTGACAGAGCCTCAGAAACCTGCCAAATTAGGCAACGCAAGGCCAGTTTATTTTTTATAGCACATTTCAACAACAAGGCAATTAAAAGTGCCTCACATAAAACCATTAAGAGCATCAAAACATCAGGCAAAAGAAAAGGGACATTTACAAACAATTAGGAAATCAGAGCTAGCGTTTTTGATAGAAACTGCATTTGTCTTGTGTGTTAGTCCCTGATTGAATCAGGAACTTTGATGCGTGTGAGAGATGAACCCTGCTTTGCTGCTTATTGTAATAGACAAGCTGCAGTAATGCAACTGAATTTATTCCTGTTAAAAAAAAAAAACGCATCACTTGTGTTTTTTCCGTAAAGTGCCTGCCGATTAATACGCGCGTCAAATTCAGTTTGCTCTTCAAAATGGATTTGCATTTTCTCATCATATTCGTGTCGTTGCTTTAATAACCTCATGTATTTGTAATTTATACGAACTGTGGCAAAGTATTCCAAGATAATGTGAGCTGGAGTAAGATCCCAGGATGAGGTTTTTTTCACGTTATCGTGCAACGTGCGGGCTTCAGTAGGACGGTGTCGCGGACTGACCCGTTACGTGTGGGGTCTCCCACAATTCCACATCGGAAAAATCTCTTGTGTTCCCAGTTGAAACCACATTTATCCATGATGCAGAGCTTGTGCACTTCTGCGTGCTTTTAGGGTCTTGTTTAGGGAATGTCTCTACATATTATACACCATGCCATGCACACAAGATTATTCATGCATTATTGTTTGTACTATATTGTTGCCATATGACCTAACTCTTTTGAAGAACAACTTTTCTCTCTCTCTTTCTTTCTTTTTTTTTTTTTTCCTCGGTGCTCTAGATTACTTCGAAGACGCCGTGTCGGTTCAGAGCGATCTATCATTGTCACCCATTTAGGAAAAGAGGGGAAAAAGTTTGAAAAGACTTTGGATGTTCTCCAAAATGTGCCTTCAGCGAGCCTACGTAGAGTCTGTCAGTCCCTTCGTCTTCATCAGCTATCGGAGGATGGCTCTCATTTCCCGCAGATGTCACGCACGCTGCAATGCAGAGACACTGACAAGACAGAAACACGGGCGCGCGCACAACTCGGGAGGCTGCACACATTAGCGTGCGGTTTACACCCTTTGCCCGAAGCAGACCCGTGAGGGAGAATTGGGAGCAGCTGGAGGTTCACCACTTCCCATGTGTTTGAGGCCTAGTCGCATCCAGCCTCCGTCCTCATCACGTTGCAGCTGCGTGGAAGTTACCGAAGAACGCGTGCTTCGATAACATTTATCTGTCGACCAACAGCGCGCGTTTGCGTGCGCACAGGTAAACGCAGGAGTAACCTGCGGTTTGTACCCGGAGCGCGTGTTCCCCCGCACGTTGGCCTGCTACCACACATCTGAGTGATGGCTTTTCTTCGTCTGAGAGACGTTCGTTTCAGCGCTCATAAAACGTATTCTGGCTTTTGGCCTCAGGAAGTACACCTGTGTTCAATATGTGCAGAAATACTCGGGGCTTCAGTTGTGGTGATTTGAGAGCTGCTGCGCCTTTTGGCATAATAGATGCGTGGGGGAAAGAACGTCTGTAACGCATTTTGTGTTCACTGTAACCGGCCCGAAGGTGCACAAGTCTGGTTCAAGATCTGTTGCGCTACCATGGTTCTTGAAAGAGCCTCGGTTTGCGTGTCCTGTGAATCAATACGTGTCTGGAACTAGGATGACGCCGGTGTCCATGGATTGTTTCTTTGCTTGGGCCCTGCAGCTTACCAGACCTGTCTGAGGCAAACCGTTCATAAGGAAGACATTTGAAGTTAAGTTAAGACCGTCGGACTTGCAGACTGCTACAAAGGTGGGTCACATTAGGTTGAATGTCAGTTTGCATTCGGTCAGCTGTTAAAATGGTCTGGAAATGGACTTTAAAGGAACATGACAATCAATTAAGATACAATAAGTCTGAATTGTCTGTCTGCAAACAGCAGGTGCTTTAGTGACTCTGTACTGTGTAACGGCAGAATCTGAATTTACCTTCATATAACACAGGGAGTACCTGCCCTGTGTTTCCAGTGTTTAACGACTCACCACCTCGAGGATCCAGCAGAGTAGCATCATTCATGAATCATACTTGATATTTATTATGAAATATAGAACCCAGGTCGAGTTTGCGTGGCCCAGTTTGGTCCAGATCAAAACCAGTCCTCTTGTCAGATTGGGCTTCTAAATCGAGTTTGACCTTCATACTGCGACTCGTCTCTCAACGAGCGTGCGTCTGGCCTGCAACACATTAGCTCTGGCCGTAAATGTGTTCGACAGACTTCTGCAAAAATCAAAGGCGGCGGGAAGGAGGTCGCATGTTTAGATAACTTCACCACTGGACGTCAAGACTTAAGAGCCCGAAGACCAGCACGCTAGCACAAATCGAAACCGAATATTTGTCCTTATTGAGCAAAAAATACTTTTATTGGCATTTAGAAATGAGTGTAATTGCCAAAGTGGACATGCGCTCATCCCAGGCACATAACAGTTGCTGCATTTCCTCCAAAGGCTTCAAAAATGCTCACTATGAACTATATCAATAGGAAATCCCTTAGATTTCCCTGGAAATACAAAGTCAACTCTACTTTGTCACAAGTCAGGGTCTCGGTTGTTTTCTTTTCTTTTGAATGTCAAGATAACAAAAATATTTGAGGCAGTGGTTCCCTTTCTGCTGGTTGGGATCCAAGGTGAACCGGCAGGTTTAGAAAAACAGGAAAGATAAATAGTTGTGTCACGCAAAATTATGTTTATTTCTCTGAATTATGTGCTATTACATTACTGGATAGTTTTGAAATTGGAATCTCTGGTGGAAATGGCCATGACATGCAGAACACAGTTCAATCTGTGACGAAGAGACGGCGAATTTATGTCAAGTCATCCCAAGCTAAGAGTGTGAGTAAATGCTGTCTAAATGCAGGCAATGTTTTCGGGTGTAACAATTTACTTTAAATAACATCCTGTTTCTCTGCCGTCATACTTAATTAAGAAAATTACAACTTAACTCATCTCGGCTCTGTTGTCTCATGTTGCCCAAATTGTGTCGCCCCAACAGATTACAAATATGGCACCTGTGTATATATATATATATATATATATATAAATAAATCATCTGGGTTATGGGTGATGTCACATTATATCATCATAGAGAGACATGGCAGTTTGAGATGCTATAGTTTTGTGCTGATACCGGCAACAATAAATAAATCTATCCAGAACAAGTTTCCCTACTGAGGTGAATTTAATATGACCGACTCCCAGACTTTTATTGTAATATTTATGTGTCTCACAGAAATCTGACAGTGGGGCTGTGAGTGCCTATTCCAGATGCCAAAGTGTTTGTCACTTGCTTCTCAGCACCCCCCCCCCGCCCCCCACAGTTGAGAGCGCTGTGGTTTCTGAAGTATTTGTGTGTGTGTGTTTCCCTGTGTGTGTGGGAGGGTCTTTGTCCATGGGAGAATGAGTTTATATGGAAACAAACTTCAGAAAGTGTTTCAAGACGGCATTTCAAAAGACCTCCTGTCTGATAATGATGATGAGCATCACGTTGATGAAGGCGTTGATTGATACCAAACAGATGTCCGGGTTACGCAACCTACATCGGGACATGTTGAACTTCCAGCGCAGGTATCATCGTGGGTAATTAGTAAGGCACTGATGGGGGAAAAAAAAAAAAAAAAAATCGTTTCGATTCGTCCTCAGGAGCTGTGCCTTCGTGCTGAAACTTTGACATGAAGAGTGATGTCCTTTTGTGTAACTGACCACCATCAACCACTTTGATAGATACCGACAGTTAAATTAGTGTGCTTACATCATCTAGGTTTGTGTATCAGTGTGTTTGTGTAACACCCATTCTTTGTACTGAATAGATTGTTGTGATTTGTGGTATGTGATCAGAGTTGCTTACATTACACCGTACGTGACTGACTTGTTTCCCAGGACAAGTCAGAAAGAGTGAAAAAAAAAAAAAAAAAAGAGTGAAAAGAGAAAGAGTGAAAAAAAAAAAAAAAAAAAAAAAAAAGGGTTTCAAAGTGATGGATGCTGCGTTGCTTCTATGTGTTAAAGCGGGCCAACAAGGCGCTGGAATTTCATGCTTCAAGTATGTCGCTGGTGCTGAACTTTAACATGGCTTCTTTGGCATTTACTGACGGTGTCTATACACTGTAATTCATATGAGCCGAGTGGTGTTTCTGTTTAAAGCAATGGCTGGAGTCTGTAAACTTTTACAATCTGGCCGTAGTCTGTCTCCGCACCCCATGGATTGCTCTTTGGTTTGCATGCACAAGCAAAAACTACAGCTTTGCAATTTTCTGTACAGGATAAAGAAAATCCCACAAAAAGGCAAAAGCAACTGGAACAATTTGTTTTGAAAAATTCTTTTATTCAGAAAAAAAAAACGTTTTTAGTGTGAAAGCATACTGAGTGCGCCATGTGCAGTTGTTTGTGGTTGCACATCTGTACAAGTAACGCACACATGGAGTTTGTGTATAAGATTTCCGCAGGATATCAATAAGATCTACCTTTCCAGTCAATGAAACACATGACGGACAGCTTTCCCTGAAATGAAGAGAAGTGGTGTTGGTTTAAACACAGAGCTGTGAGCTGGAAAGGATAAAGCTTTTGTATAAAAACAGATTAGTCTGTCAACCTGTGTTTGTTTATGCTCCAAAGATGAATAGAAGAGGAAGGAGTGGATATGATATTTGGAAGGGGAATGTATTTATCATATGCAAAAAGAAAAAAAGAAAAAAGAAGGGGGCACAGCAACCAAATAGCGTGAGAGGAAGTTCTGCTTCTTCCTCCGAGATTGATGGCATGGAGGAGAGCATGGGAGCGACCTTGACTTGGTCATGAGATTGGTGTGAGCTCGGAGCAAGAAACAGAGAGGGAGAGTTTGTAATCAGTAAACAGGCTCACTGATGCCCTTTGGGAAGTAAACACGAAGACATTAGGCATGCTGCCATCGTAGCGTATGGCCTCGAGAGTTAAGATAGAGGCAATAAAGACAGATGGCAAATTGGTGGAAAGGGAGGGGGAAAGATGTCTGGACTTAGAAAATGAAAATGCCCCGGCATCCCAGTGTGATGCTTATTCTTCGCTTCAGAAAGCTTTTGTCAAATAGCATTTTTGAAAACCTGCAGGCAACTTTTGAAACAATCATCCAAAGATTCCCACTCCGTTTATACATTTTATTCTATAGTAAACATCTCTTTAAAGTGCTGCTTTTTTTTTTTTTTTTTTTTTACTGTGGCAGGATTTTTTTTTTTTTGGGCATGTCTTAAGTGTCACACTCTGTTCATGTACTAACGATCATGTAATAGAAAGGTATTGCTGAATCACTTTTTTGGCTTCTTAAACATTATAAGGGACTATGAGATGCTCTGTTAATATGTAAAAAAAAACAACAACATGTTACACAGGTTTAATATCGTTTTAACGTGTCAAATCTGAGTTGATCAGGAATTTACCTTATTTCGGATGTGCATTACAGTATTGCAAAGTTTTAAAGCCCTCGTCTTCTCCCACTTCTCCAACATCTGCCAGCACTCGTATCCGTTTTTACCGCCTGAATTATCTGACATTCTTTTGTGTAAGACTCGACACACCTCTAATACAGCATTATAAAACAACCATATGGATTTCCTCGTGATCAGGCTGATCAAGAAATTATGTGTTTACAAAAACTAATATCCAAATTGTCGGTGTCACGACAGCAGTGCACAGCGAGGTATTTATCTTTAATTTATCCTTGATATGAATATTATTTTGACATTCATGAAACTCTCATGCAGATTTAGAAATATAAACAGTGTATAGTATTTCATAGGAGTGTGGTGCTGTATAGGCCCCGACGCACCCAATTTCGTTCCTCGCGGACAGAAGGGTGCGTGTTCAGCTTTAAGGTGTGCAGCTGTGGGAGCTGCAGCGTCTTCACGTCTGGATATTCTTTTCAACACCAGCTCGGATTAAATGTGTCTCAATAAATCAGGGTTTATCCAGCGAACATGATTTTGAATGTCCTAGTGGTCGGTGCTGGTGTCTGATGCGTCCCATCTGTGGAACATATTTGCAAGTAAAATGATTACAAGCTGATGCCATTTCTAAACAGAGCGAGCATCACTCGCAGGGTTTTTCGTGTAAAGTAGACCTTTACTGATATCGAGAAACTTTGTCGCGTATGCGCTTGTTACAATAAACTGTTTGAATCGGCCTGAAAAGAAAAGAAAAGTGGACTTACCTTTGAGTGTATTACATTTTTGCAAGTTTGAGTAAATTATGTACTGTAAAGACAGTTTAAAGGAACTACTTCCCATTACTTTCCCACTTTTTGATTTAACGTGTGAAAAAAAGTACACGGGACAAACAAAATGCAGCATCAAATGCAAACAAAATAGAAAACGGGAGGAGAAAAGGGTGGACTTTTCTGATGAAGTAAAAAGTATAAAAAGTAAAAAGCTCCCAAAAGTACGTGTAAATTCCCCATTACGTGAGGTATTAACATGTCCTCAGCATCTGGATAACTTATCTGGACATGGGAAACTATATGTTAATGCAACGTGTAATTGCATGCAGAACAACCTGGTCATATTCTGAAGGAAATCATCAGTCCCACATGTTGAAAGAACTCCAACTCTTCCTGCTATCTCGACGAAGCCCAGCAAAAGCTACATGTGGTAACAGTCAGCTAGTGAATCTTAAAAAAAAAAGAAGAAAAAAAGGGGGATTTATAAAGGGTTGAAGCCCGTTCACGAAGTACAGAAGTAATGCAAGACTTGATAACATTGTGCTGACACAGCGGTGTTCAAATAATACTGGAAAGTATGCGATGGATGGAAGAGAAGTCTGCTTCAGTGCTAAAGCAAAATAAAACAAAAGAGAGATGAAACAGCTCACCATATTTGACGAGTCTTAGCCCAACTAATGTAAATATAGAGATCCAATCACTGTGTTTGCGGAACCTAATAACAAAAACGCATTTTAATACGAGGTGTTAATGAAAATATAATTGGTTTTTTGAATATATCCATAAATATCTGCAAATACATTTATTTTTAGTCCAGGAATATGTCTGTAAATAAAAGAAGTACAAGTTTACATGAATGAATTACACTTTTGACTTCAAGGGTCAACTCCTCTTTTTTTTTTTTTTTTTTCCTCTCAGGTGATTTGAGTTGTAGACACGATGGCTAAAAGATTTATTTGTGACAGTTTGAACTCTTGAGTGTGGTTTGGTGCACAGACAGTTCAGCAGACATTGGTAAGCTGTTTCTTCTGTGTGGCAGGGAAAGTTTCACCAATACTGTGACCACAAGTGTGTGTGTGTGTGTGTGTGTGTGTGTGTGTGTGTGTGTGTGTGTGTGTGTGTGTGTGTGTGTGTGTGTGTGTGTGTGTGTGTGTGTGTGTGTGTGTGTGTGTGTGGAAGGAAGAGCAACTTTGGATGACTTCAGCACTTCATCGCACAGACACTCACACACATACCACTCACTTCTTGTGCTCCGCCAGGACAGGATTCATGCTACACATAACACAGACGGTCTCTGACACACATGCCTCACATTACTGCTGGCGTCTTCTTTGCTGCTCACAGTGAGCTGCATGCATTTTTTGTGCGCGTGCGTCCAGGACTATCTATTTACACATGTTTGCACGGGAGATGTTCCCCAACAGAATCCCATTTACTTCAGCAGTATACTTTACACTTCAGTGTTGGCTAGAGTCTGCGTTGAACATTAAAATAACAGGATTAGGATGAGACTGGAAAATTGAACGTGAACTACATGTGATTCTCTGTGTGTCCACCAGATGGACTCGCTGCTCCAAATGGACGTTTTTGGCGCAAAGCAGGCAGGCTTCCCTTTCTAGCTTCTCTCCTTGTTAGAAGTGTAAAACCTTCAACTTGGACTGTGTGCTGATGGCTGTGATGATGGCAAACATGTGTATCATGTCTTAAGCAATCCTCAGTAAAACAAGATGAGGCTTTAACAAATATTATGTGGCCCAAAAGAAATTTGGAACTGTTTTTTTCCCCCCTGTACTTATTTCTTCGGGTTGCATTCTGGCTTTGGTATTCATTGTTCTCATTAATGGTGCTCGAAGAACACTGTAGAAAATGAAAAAAAAAAAAAATAGTCGTGGTAATGAATAAGTAATTGTGTTTTTTTTTACACATGGAACAAACAGAAACAGATGCAGGGGGCAAGTTCACATGGGCACTAAAACAATCACCATGGAGACCAGGATTTAAGCGTGTTTAGTGTGTGTGTGTGTGTGTGTGTGTGTGCGCGCGCCTTGCGTGGAGAGCACATGTGTGTGCAGGCTCACGTGTGATGTTTTACGAAAGCCGGCCTGACGTCTATTACAGAAGTGTCTCTCAGTGTAAAGATGAACATGCCTCCATTTGGCAAGCTGAATGCCCGTCTCTGGCCAACTGGCGTTGTGTGATTGTGATGAAAAGCAGGGTAGGTGTTGGTGATCGTCACACGAGCACAGAAACGGGATCTGAAGGCAGAATTGTATTTATGAATAGAAACAGCCGTGCACAGGCTCCCTTGAATGAATTCCTTAATCTTTGACCACCGTCGGGTTTTAGCAGTGCTATAAAACGACTCTTCTAAGTGATGATGGTGTAAAAAGAAAATCTCTTACAGTACAAACAAGATAATCAGGGAATCCTGTCACAACAAAAACGACTGCTTCTCCCGGACACTTATTGACACGCTTCCATTTTAATTCAATATAACCACTGTGTGCCTCTTGAGACAAAGAGTGTCACCGCCCGCCGCAGATTTCTGCCAGTGCTCATTATGCAATCCTAAGCTTTGATAATTCCTCCAGTGCACCGTTTAATTAGAAACACATGGCCCCGCGATCGCAGAGGAGCACAGAGCTTCTAATGTCTATACAGCCTGCGCCATGAGTAATTGTTTCTCCCTTGCTAGTGCCGAGCCATTTTTTAACCTGCTGACAGCCAGCAAGCAGCAGCAGGAGGAGGAGGAGGAGGAGGAAGGAGAGGGAGATGACGGAGAGAAAAGAGAAAAATAGGTGATATCGACTAATCCATATCAGAGTTTTGTATTCTTATTTGGTTAAGAAAGGATATGGGGAGGAGTGAGGAGCAGACACAAAGGCTGTGAATGCGGAGGCCAGTTATATTCCTCCCTTTATTCGTCTTTTTTTTTTTTTTCTTTCCTTCTTTTCATTGCTTTCCTCTCAGCCAGAAGTTGTTAAGAGTGAGGGAGGTCCCAGGTGTGCTGGAGACCAATGGAGGCTGACATCATGACAGGACACTTCATCAAAGCCTGTGTAGGCTGTTTGGATACCTGCCCGGGCTGAGGAAGAACTGTTATAGCTTCTATATACTGGAACACTTCCACTTCACCTGATATCGAGTTTTTGATGGGTGTATGAGAGAAAGACCAAGTGCTCTCATTTTTTTTATTTTTTTATTTTTTGGGATATCTTGGAGACTTCTCTTTTTCCGTTACTTGTCACCCCTTTCGAAAATTGATTTGTTGCCATGGATATGATGTTCTTTGTCCCGACTTACCCTTTGACTTAGCTTTTTACTTCAAAAGCTTCCTGATTCAGTGCACACAAACACATAGAAACAGCTATGACCTTAAAGATTAAATGAAGGATTGATTTAGTAAAAGTTCACTTCTACTTGAGGTGAGAAACAGGAGCAGAAGTTACTTCTGACAATAGCTTATGTATTTCTTAAAGTCATTTATTTGTTATTGTACAGTTTTTTTTACAAGTTACACTTCTTTTGGACATGATAAAACTGATGTCATGAGGGCTGAAACAAGCAGTCATCTCATCGACAAGTCAATTGGCAGAAAATGTTCTACATTTTTTTTCATTCTTTAATCCGCTGCTTTTCTCTGTTTTGTATGAATGAAAATGAAATGTCTTTTTTTTTTTTTTTTTGTCTGCTTGTCATGCAGACAAAACAAGCAACTCAAAGACATCAGGACGAAAACTATGAAATGATGCATTTTTCACTATTTTTGGACTTTATTGTGGACTGAATGAGTAATCAGTCAATCAAAACAAAACATAAAATGTAAGGTAACACTGAGGACGTGAGGTTCTATTCTCGGTGAGCGGATTTCCACTTGTCAGTCGTCCCCGTGTTGAACTTTGCCACGCTGCGTCCCACGCCTATCTCCTCTTTGTCAGATGTCAGTCATTCCTGGCCAGCGGGCGCTGCCCTGCTGGGTGGTGTGTAAGCCGAACTCAAATACCCACAGCTGTTCACAGCCATTTTAGATGGAAAGATGGAGGGGGGGGGGGGTGTTAGAGGAAAGAGGGAGGAGAGCGGAACTTGTGAACTTCTTCTCCCGTCTTTCTGGTTCTCTCTGTGCCCTGTCCAGAATAACCATTAAGCTGCTGTGGTTGGAGTCCCAGCTCACATGACTCAAATCCTCCTCCGTGGGAGCTAACTGTTTGGCACCTTCCGCTCGTTGGGCTGATGATGTCACCGATCTGGGGGCCCCCTCGTGGTCATCGGAGGGGGGAGGGGGGGTGATGTCACAAAACTGGCGACGTCGTGAAGCTCGAGCTGCTGACGGACAGCTTGGTGTGTTTGTATGGCGCAGATGGTTGGGGATGGGAGAGGAGGAGGGACTCGGGGTGCCAGCATGCAGGGTGGCAAAGACGCTTCTTATCAAGTGGTGCCACATGCGGGCTCTGATGTGCCATTGTGACAGGATGTTTTTCTCCTTTTCATCTAATTCTGTCTCCTATTGTCTATTCTTTTCTCCATTGATCCTCTTCGCCTCATTCTCCTCAAAGTCA
The DNA here is from genome assembly GCF_029030835.1 of Brachyistius frenatus. Classification (NCBI taxonomy): domain Eukaryota; kingdom Metazoa; phylum Chordata; class Actinopteri; family Embiotocidae; genus Brachyistius; species Brachyistius frenatus. Next base: position 3,011,417 of record NW_027210632.1, read on the forward strand.
TTAATTAATTTCTCTTTGGCCAATGCTTTTTTTGGGGGGGCTTCTTCTTTGTCTTTTTGTCTCTTTGTCTTTCTGTTTCCAGCTCGCTATCTTTCCTCGATCTCTTTCAATTTGCCAGTGTGTTTGTGGCGGTTTATCTAAGTCTCTCATCAGTGATCTCTTTAGCTCTTTCCTGCTCCGTCTCCTCTGTTTCTAATTGGAATGCTTTTTAATCCCTCTCTTTGTCTCTCTCACTTCCTCGTGTGTTTGTTTCCCTCTTGCCTTCTTTTCCTCTCTCCTTCCCTTCATCCCTCCTCTTATTCTTTGTCTGGGATTGTCTTTTTCTCCTTTGTGTGCTCTGACAGGCCTCTTCCTCTCATTGATAGTGATGGCAGGCTCAGCCCCGCTTCATAGTACTGCTGATATTTTTCCCACTGGAGACCCCACTGTTGCTGCTGCTGCACCCTCCCACCCCCTAAAAAAAAAATGGACAGACCCCCCTCCCCTCCCTTGCTGCCTCCCTCCCTTACAATCCATACTTCTCTGTTTCCTCGAGCTCTGCCAAGCTCCTACTATTCAGCAGGGGAGAAATTCAACAAGACTGGTTTGTTTTGGAGAGTCACTAGGCCCCAGCATCACAGAGATTAATGCTTAGACATTTAGGGATGACATTTATGAGGCATGGACGGGGGTAAAATATTGAGGAAAGGGAAATAGTACTAGTTAGTGGAGTGATCTTTTGCCTCCACACAGCACCACTTCAGAGGGAGAGACAAAATGAGGATTTACGTGTGTTTGTGGGGCAAAGAAAGAGACCACGTCAGTGTGTAAGATCAAGTCCTCATCCAAAATGAAGTTCCCATCACAGCGAGGCATCCCTGCATTTGCCACCTCAGCATCCTTCAGTGAAATGCTAGTGGTCATTCTGATTGATGGCAAGAAATCCACAGCCAGCTCAGTGTTAAAGTAACTTAATCAAATAATTCATTTCTCAGCTATTTGCGCCGAGTATCCATCAATGCGTGTATCGACACTGCCTTCAGTTCGAAGTAATCACTGCACTTGAACATACAGCAGGCATGAATCCATCCATAAATGTCTCCAATTATATCTGCCTTTCGCAGAATGATGGATACTGCTCAAGGACTGTAAAAGGCTGTTTACTCTGTTCTGTACTCTGACCTGCACAACACAGAAGGTTCGAGGGGAGAAGTTATCAATATGGCGCCAAATTACAATGGATCTGAGAAGAATTAGAACATGCACACTGCTCCCACTCAGCACCGAGGTCCATCACTCTTCACAGCCATGTGATCAATGGGACTGAGACAGTGTAGCCAAGCTGCTATCCATTCTCATTACTGACACCGCTGTTCGCTGCTGCTGCTGCTGCTTTCTCCTTGTTGTCCGCCAGAGGCTGAGAGAGTCTGTGTGTGTGTGTGTGTGTGTGTGTGTGTGTGTGTGTGTGTGTGTGTGTGTGTGTGTGTGTGTGTGTGTGTGTGTGTGTGTGTGTGTGTGTGTGTGTGTGTCCGTCATCTTGTCAGAAGCACTGACGGAGACGATTTGCAGTCCTGTTGAAGGGAGGTTTCGAGCTGCTGTGTCGTTCGTGATGTCTCCATGTTGTTCAGTGCGTGCAGCTGTGCAGTTGTCTTTTCAGAAGCATCACCGTTGATTTAAAAACTGAGATTTCTTTCTCCTGCTCTAGAACTTGACACCCTCACATTTTGGACCTTATTTTTGATAGATCAAAAAGGTCCCGATACTGTTTCTGTTGTGCACAAATGGGGCCCAGCACAGTACTACGCATGGAGCAGGGGCAAGCAATAACTTTTGTGTGCGAGTATTCCAAGTTTTGTTGCTTGATTAAAAAAAATCAGCACTTGAGTTACACGTTCCTGTGCACTTGTGATTTCACCGTTGACCTGAAACTCCAGCAGAGAGCCCACATTACATTTTGTGTCACACGTTTTTGGGCCGAAAGCTTCCTGAAGTCTTTCAAAGGTCTCCGTTGGCAATTTTTTGGGTGTTCATATTCATGGTGAAATCGCAAATGCACATGTAGCAGTGATCACAAAACATGTTTAGCACTGGTGCTGATGTTGATCAAGGGCTGTAACTTGGAATACTTACAAAAGTTGCATTGCTTTCCCCTGCTACGTGCACATTGCTGTGCTGTACTGAGGTGATGGCTATTGGACTACATTATATTGTGTGGTGCTTCTAATTTTATGCCCCTCACAAAAGGGGGCAGAATATTAATATCACCTCAATATACTGCAGTGCAGTACAACACCACCATAGCTGTGACCTCAATACTAAAACATACCAAACAGGTATAACATCACAAAAGTGGACATTTGTATTGCGTTAGATGATACAGGTGTAGCTTGTCTCAATCAAAAAAGAAAATCTTTGTTGCACACTTTCTGCAACACTATTAACATTAAAATGACTGCTGGAAAACTGGGGCAAGTATGAAGGACAGGGCATGCAGTTTCATCTGAAACATGCAAGGAGCATGAATGGGATGACCTCAGTGGCCTTTTTTTTGTTTTCCCCACTAAAGCCCCATGGAGTTCAGATTATCTTCAGCAACTCCATAACAAACATACCGTCTTCTTCTTTGAAGTTGTCTGAAGTAAGCAGAGTCCCACTGATTAACCCTCCTGTTGTCCTCGGGTCAAAATGACCCTCAGCTGTGTTCAACCGAGTTCTATTTTATTTCTATATTTTTAATATTTTTTGGGATCATTGGTCATCATTCTTTAAAGAAACCCTCACAGCCTCCTTGTCACCAATGATCCCAAAAAATATGAAAATAAAATAGAACTTGGTTGAACACAGCTGCGGGTCATTTTGATCCAAGGACAACATGAGGGTTAAATTATGTGTCCTAGAGGTTTCATGAAGTCATCTGTGTCACATAGTGAGTAATTGTTTGAGATGTACGCATGCATGCATGCACAGTCGCAAAAACCAAGCACATACAGAAGAGGAATGTATGGCTATACGTTCACAACACAAAAGGCTTGGTATAATTAAGGTTCTATATATATATATATATATTACCATATAGGCTCGTTATACAAAGGCCCTGCAGATGTTCAGATGCAGACAAGACACAAGTGTTAGCGCACATATATTAACACGCACAAACACTCCAATAGTCTGCTCTGATGATTCTCAATAAGAGGGCTTCTGTGAGGGAACATGTCAGAACATGTGATACATCTTGTCATGCCTTAATTCAATTATTGTGGAATTCTAAATATGCATGCTTGTTTGTCTTGGTTGAGTTACGTATTCATCACAATTATGTCAACTAAAATCCTCACTCAGCTTTCTACAAACAGCTCCATTGTGAGTTGGGAGCCTTTGGGGAGGATGGAGGGATCAGGGTAATTAGATTGTAAGGGTAAATAATTTTTCTACAAATACATCAGAGTGCTGGAGTCATGTATAAAGCAAGTTGTTTTGGGGAGAGGAGACATACTACTTGGCTACAAGAAGCCTTTTGTTCTCCAGTGTTGTCTTGTGTAGTAAGTCCCAGAGCTGTTTGAACAGCCAGAGACATTTGATTTGAGTTTAAGAATACTGGTATGACATATGGCATGTTCCTCAGGGTTTTGTGGGTAATTATGTCATGCCAGAAGCTATTGGAATTGTTGGGACTGCTCAGGGCTGACCTATCTTTTCTCTGCAGAACTTTTTTTTTTGTAGTAAGGATAGAATACTCTTGTGCAGCAGACATATATGTTAGAGTGACCTTTGAAGCACCACTTGTGTGGTGATTCATATTTTATCCTTGTTGCACCTGTGAATAAGGCCAATATCATTACTCACCCAAGAGAAAGAGGAAGTCATGAAATCCTGCATCTGGACAGTTCTAGAAAAACAAAACACTGAGCACATACTTAATATCATATCGTGTTGTCATGTAAATATTTTCATGTAATCTGACAGATTTAATCTTTTATTAATCCCAAGTGAACTGTTAGGACTGAGAACAGGCCACGGAGGGAACAATGAGCCTGAAAGGTGATATAGATTTTGATGAATGCCAAATGCACAGCGCTGGAGTAGGAAGTCATTTCACAAGGACTCGGGGCTGCATTAAAGCACACTGTGTCTCCGGTTTCAGCCAGTGTTCATTTGGGAAGTGCAGCGTTCGGTTCATTTGTCCCTGCATGTCGTTCCGTAGACAGGGCAGGTTACTGATGGGAGGAGCGGCGGAACAGTCCTCCTTCATGGCTGACGGGTGTGACAGTAATGCAGGCTGTAGCTGCTAATGGGGCCGCTGGGACTTTCCGCTGTGTGCGACATCAATCAGGGTCCTCAGCACGCTCACTCAAATGGCCCTCCTCACTCACTCAACACATAGCAGATGTCCCACTCTGATCCTCCACCACACGTATCAATAATGCCAAATGCATGCTAATGACGTTGTTCTGTTGCGTTGGCTACAAACGGTAGCAAGGTGTTGGGTGAGTTTTTGCATCCTGTTCAGTGCAGTTTAACGAGAATTCTGTGTTTTCTCAGAAAATTCTGATATTGTTTTGGTGTTTTATTACAATAAGGAGATGTTCAGAATGATGGAGTTTGTTTTTTTACAGTTAAGACTAGAGGAAACTGTTGAGTATGAATTTCACGAGCTGTGGTTTAAGCCTGTTACTTTGGGCACACTTACTTGGGAAATTGCAAAACATGCTAAAAGTTCGCCTAAATACGGTCTTGGTGACCGAAGGTTTAAGGCTGCGGCTGTAAACCTTAACATCTCTGGTTTGTGTCTTCTCTGAGTCCTTTGTTGCATGCTATTCTCCATTGCTCTCTCTGTCACTGTCTGCCCTGTTTGATCTAAGAGACAAAAATATGCCTCCAAAAAGTTTGAACTTAACTCAAATAAACAGCTGTCACTAAATGTTTTGGTATTCTACTCTCAAAGCATTTAAATATTATCAGCTGACATACAGTGTAAGCCCTGATCTATATTCTGTACAGTGTTGTCTTAGGCCTCTGCTATATCTGCCCTACAATAAAACCAGTACAGTAGTTTGACTGTGAAAGGCTTTTAATATGAAACTATAACAGGGAGTGTTTGCATTTTCTTGCCACCTGTAGATCAGTGGAATGGTGTGAAACCATTAACAGGAATGTGCAAATGTGGTACGAACACTTGTAAAAACACGACCCCATGCTGGCCAAAATCTAAACTGGGTTACTTTAGCAGGTTTTGTTTGACTTTCTTTTGCAGATGAGAACATAGAAATCGTGTTATCTGATATATGACGGGAATTGGTGTGAAGGTGGTTAAGATTAATGGGCAAACATGAAGCACACTGTAAATTGTGTGGCAGATGTTTTACTAAATAACAATCCAAAACCATCTCAAACATCAGATTAATGCTCGATCCTCCACACCTGAAGTGTCTGATAGATTTGTCTCCGTGTTGCAGCTTGTATCTTGGCATTGCTCACTTTACTGCATTGTTCCATCAAAGGACAGGACCAGTCTGCGTGGGTCCCATGTGTCCCTACAAGCAATAAAATGGCTCACCTTCACAAATGATGCCATAAATTCTTCAGAGTTAGTTGAAATGTCACTTTATTCTTTCCCTTTTACCTTGTCCCGCTGGCCAGGTGCTGAATCGACACACCGGTGTCTGTTGGAGCGGAGCATCGATCCCTCCCCCAGTCATCTCGTCCTCAGGGAAGTTGGGGAGAGGGAAGAGAGCGATATGCTTAGGACAGCATAGCCCCTCTTGTACTAAAAATGCTGAGACAGAGAGGAGATGCGCTGATCTGTGTAAGATACACTCCTGAACACTGCATGATGGACGCGATAGACTGTAACCTTTTGGCAAAGTTTCAAGGTGTTCGGTGCATCACTGCTAACAGCTTTCCATGTTGTTGTGGTTCTTGTTGCGGTTGTAATCTTTGCATGGAGGGCACAAAGCCTTTACTCTGACAGTCAAACAGCTGCGTCCTGCTGCCCCTGTTTTACCCGCTCAAGGATCCGGTTGCTTATTTTAGTTCTACCTGTTATCCACGGTGAATCACAGCTGTCTTCTGTATACCCTTCAAGAACAACATAGTCCTTTTGTCTAAATGTACTTCCTCCATTTCCATAGTGACACCGGATTAAAGCCCCACGGTTTCTCCGCTGCCATCATTCCTACCCCCCATCATGCAGGCGGGGAGGGCTTTTTGTAGTTGGTCCCCTCCCCCTGTAGGCTGTAATCACCCTGAGAATGGGGTAATTAGGGCCACTGTAGGGTAATTACCAGAGCTTGAGTTGTTTAATTACGGCCTTCTTCAGAGCTGTCTGATGCCAGTGACAGTCGAGGCGCCACTCACTGATGGAGTGATTTCATCCTCTTGACTGCAGCAGCCTCCTGCCAGGGACAGAGAGAGGAGACATGGTAACAGAATGAGTGGGCGTGAGTGGGAGGGATCGCGGGAGTTAAATTGAGTCGGAGAGAGAGAGGTAGAGGCAAAATGCAGAAGATCCTGGGTTGATAAATGTACACATCTGCAAAGGTGAGGGGAGTGAACAGATAACAAACCAAAGCAGGGATAGTTTCTTAACAAGAGATGTACCATCGGGAACTATTTTTGACTCTGGTTGTTTTCTTTTGCTGTTTCAGTCGTTGCTACAAAACATTCATAGATAAACTGATAAAGAGATTAAAGACCCCCTCCAGTTATAACCACGTTTTTAACCTTGGTAACAGGTCCACGTGGTATTTTTATATGCTACAAGACATTTAATGAGCTAAATAAGCGGTCAAATCCATGGCTGAGCATGTAGCAACAACTACAGTGTACCAATGACAGTGTCAAATGCATGAATACAGGCAGCCGGGGTTTCATACATCACATGCCTAAAGAATCAATCCTGACAACCTGCAGAAAGGGGCTCTCCATATCATCGAGCTGCAGGTAAGCAGCAGAGAGTGGGTGGAGATAGTGTCAGGGACTATTCATATTTTCATAAACACCTTTTCCACTGTTAGTGCAGACTTGGCTCGACTCTACTCGCTTTTTTTGGGAGGGGAGGGGGTTTCCATTGGAAAAAAGTTGTGGACAGCGCCTGGTACTAGTTTTGGTATCACCTCCATTGAGGTTCCAAGTGAGCTGAGCTAAAACAAAAATAATAACGTAAAAACACAGCAGACCACTGATTGATCAGAGAGAATCGTCCCGGCAGGGTAAAAAGGGCTATAGATCTGTATTGAATGGAGGCAAAGGTGTAGAGTTACATATAAGCTGCTTTAAGGCTTTTGGGGACTTTTTTTCTTGGGGAAAAAAACTTCCAAATATTTAATTTTGATGACCAGAGATTAGCTTTTAGGTATCAATCAATGCCGGGAGAGAAAGTAATCATGCAACCCTACCCACATGCATTTGGTGTAAACATTAGATCTGAAAAGTTTGCCAGAGTTCACTTTGGAGTTGGTTTTGGAATAACAGAAAATATACAGTTTATGTTTTAGAAAGTAAAAGATAACTGTAGCTGAGGAAATGTAGATGTTTGCACGTCATGTTTTGAAATTTGAAAAATGTGAAAAAACATAATTCATCGTGGGGGCAACACGGCAAACAGGCATCCCGATGGCAGCGTAACAAATTCCTGTTTAAAGAATCACACATGAACGTGACTGAGCGAGCGAGGGCCTCCCTTTCGTCTCTTCCAACCGGCCATGACGGCCATCTTGGACTCCAACAGTAAAGGACCTGTAGACCTGAAGATTTGTGGTGCAAAGGGCGGGGGGTCAATTCCCAAACTAGGGGGAAAGGAATTCACCCTGGCAGCCTGACATTCCCCCCAACTGGAAAGACGATTCTGTTTGCGCAGTGTCTCAGACCAATCCCAAAATAGTGCGTGGTGAGAAGTTTCCCACCACCCACAGACCATCACTCTAAAATCCTAAGCAGACTTAAATTTATACACGATTAAAACCGTATTCTGGGTCATCAGGCAGAAGAAAGGCTTGACGGTTGGAATTCTGTTCAGACTAACCAGTTGAAAGAGTCCGCTGGACGAATTTGCATACATGTTTACTAAACATCAACCTCTCCAAATGTTTTGATCTTTGATTGAGAGGAGCTTTGACGGTGTGATGACCTGTTAAGTCCTTGTTCGGATTCCAGTGAGTTGCGTGTGAGCTGTGTTTGTGTTTCCACTGTACCAGATACCCTCATAACTCAAAACACCGGATGAAGACTTACAGACTGAAAATATTTCCTGACAAATGTGTCGATTGACAGCGGCCTTTTGACCGCTGGAACCTTTTGCCCCCTCCCATTTGTGGGATGCTGGTTTTAGCATCGACCCCTTTTTTTTTAAGAAACCTCCATCTATTTTTGTGTTGGTTGCAGGATGTGTTCACTGGAGCAGAATTATAGCTCAGCTGATCGCAGCTCTTCTGCACCAGGATGTAATTCTCCTGAATGACAGACATGTGTTTCATATACTGATCTTCAAGCAGATAAGTTACAGTGATTGTGAACGGTGCAGATGTGACTTTCAATCTTTAAGATACCCGACGTGGCGCTTGACAGATGTTACAGCATGATGGTGGAGGTCCGTTGGGGATGAATGCTGATAGATGAAGCGTCTACTTTCCTCGGCTGACGAATCGCAGTAATGCAGGGACTCACCTCTGCTAGGAGACGCAGATGACTGAGTGTGGCACCGTATTTTAAAGCCCTCAAACCTATGACTCACCTCAACATCTCGTTGAGCTTTTATTTGCTTTCAGAGAGTGTATATTAATACTGTGTGAATGTCAGCCAGGTGGAACCGCTGGTCATATGAGTGTAAAACGAGGCGACACCAAAGGCTTGTTGGGAAGTGCTATTTCTGGACGGCCTCGCCCTCCCTGCTGGTTACGACGCAGAGTCGGATGGACATCCTCAAACATCTTTGACACTCTGCACTCAGTGTCTCTGTCACCAAGTCCGCTAATGTATCTTCCAGGATGTAAAGACATTACATAGGGGTTTAATACGCAGGAAGGATACAGGAGGCTTGTAGACAACAAGTTTGTCAGGGTTCAAACAGCACTTTTCTTTTCCATATGTTTCGGATTTAATCTGATGTGTTTTCCATGTGTGGTACACGCTCATAGATAATGAAGATGCGAGCTTTGAATTGTTATGAATTTATTTATTTCTGAAAGAATTGTAATCACAAGAGTTAAAAAGCTGTTTGTATGTTGTTACTTTGATTAGCCGACGATTGATTGCACAACATGCAATTAGTTGCTTCCAGCGTACTCTGGTGTTGAAGTTCCCACACAAAAATAACTGCTCTGTATTTAGAGTGAATCTCTTTTGCCAGCACGTTTGCTGCTTACGTATGGTCACCTGGCACATTTCTCCCAGTTCAATAATGCCTTGCTGTCTCATGGGATTATTGTTTTTAAACAAAACACAGCAAAACAATTTCAAAGCATTTGAGAAGAAAAAAGAGGAACTTCATATCGGTGACCTTCCTCATTCCCAGCTATTTCCTGCATTGTGCATCTGCGAGTCCTCTCTCCAATTAGCGAGAGAAAAACAACCTGAACGCCGAGACAAATTCAATCGCAGAGCGAAAAAAGCAGCCTCGGTGTTTGATCTCTGCAGGCAACAGTATAAAGAAACCTTCCCTGAATCTTGTTATCTTCAGAATAGACTGCAGCCTCTCTTCCTCCACCTCAGTGACCTTGTCATTTGGCTCTCCATCTTATCAGAGCAGGGAATGATGTCAGCACTCATCTCTTTTCACCACAACCAGGGGGCAAAACCAGACTCTCCTCCAGCCAGTCTCTTAGAAATAAGTAAAGCGGAGGTGCAGTGATTTAACAGGAGACCACGGATCGATATGAGCCTGTAGTGTGAAGATGGAAAATGCTGGGTAGGTTTTTGCTGAAAATAAAAATAAAATAAAAGCCCTCTCCGTGGATTCTGATGTGTTTCCAGCGTCACATGAGGGTCTGTGTAATGCGTTTGGCTGCCAAAGTCTGGTTTTTAATTGGCTCCCTTGTGTTGATCATTGGACTGTTCTCTCCTGGACTCCCGAAGCAGAAGTACAGTGCTACTGCCTTGCTTCCTATTAGAACTGACAGTTTAGCATCCATCACTTAATGTGTCCAATTTCTCATCCTCCTGTCTTGGGGAGAACTCCGAGACTAGTCTGGCTGTTCCACTTTCTCTTGTTATTTCTGCTTTGTTGTCCTTTTGTTTAGGTTGTGTGGATGTATGCAGAATAGCATTAACCCCATCTTTTAGTGTCTGTCAATCAACACAGCGCCTGTCCTTTGTGCATCACGTCACTTTTTCCAAATGCCTTCAGCAGAGATGAAAAAGCCACCTGACCCCTTTTTTTTTTTTTTTTTTTTTAAAGCGGAGCTCTGCTGTGATCGCTCTACCATTTGTGGCCTTCCCCATGGTTTGCGTTTGCCCCCACATTTCATGGCTTCAGACACTCTCACTGAGATCAAACTCCCAAAGTGCCGACCCCCTGCCAGGACTCCCTCTGAAAGTGCTAATGACCCTGTTAGGTCTCAGGAGCAACCAGCTCTTCTTCTCTTGTGCCTGCCTCCCCCTGTAGCCGCCCCCCTTACTCCGTCTTCATTTTATAGTGATTGCTTTGCCACTTGTGCTCTTCTTGTACGACCTCAACTGCCATTCGGACGGAAAACAGCTGAACTTTCACTATAGGTCAGTGTGTTTGGTGGGAGAATAGTGCTGGTCTAGTTTTGTAGGGGGCAGACTGGGCAAACACCTGCTGACTTGCCAGTGACACAGGTGTTGACATGTCAGTGAACGCGTCACATAGTGTAGATTTCTATCTTAATACTTGTTAGGCCTGCAGCTTCTTAGACTTAGTCAAGAGAAAAATGTACCGTGTCAGTTTAATAGACCCGCAAGGACAAAATACTGTCAGTGGGAGGACTATTAAATGTTATCGCCAAAGCTGGCTGCGTGTTCGCACCCTGAAAATAAATCAAAAATTCTGTGTAAATCCATCCTCAATCACAAAGTGACAAAGGAGCAGCTGTATCGCTTCCATCTGGCCGTGTTTCAATAACACTAACTATTTAAGGAATCTGATATGAGAGCTGTGGCTGTGTATCCGGTGTTTTGCAGTGATGCGTCTTTCCTCTGTGTCAGCGGTTAGGTTCGCAGAGAGATCATCTGAACCGTGATGAAGCTTTTCTGGGTTCAGACCAACTTTACATTATCCATGAGACATGAATTTGCTGCTCCCATCAACCCCCACCGCTCCAGGCCTCATATTACCATGAGCCCACAAAGTAATTTGTAGACAGATAATTTCAATGACCTCTGACAGCAACTACACATTGTTTGCTGTAGTCCTTGTTTTGGCACAGTTACTCTCAAGGGTTCAGCCCGTTGCTAGTTTTTTGGGGGAGCTGGCAGGAGTGTTCTTGGTCGCCCAATTAGTGGTTTTGGCCGATGGGACAAGGGATCAGTGTTAGTTAGTGGAGCACAATAATGTGCTTCATGATTCGACATCTACAGAAACTCAAGGTAACAAATTAAAGATTCAAAACACATTTTAAAGTCCCAGGTATGTCCGGCAGGCTGTGTACAGGCTGGATGCCATGAAAACCTCCTGCTCAAATAGCAGAAACAGAGAAGCCGGAATCAGCTGAGAACTCAGCCCAAGTTCATGCGTCAATCGCTTGCGCAGATGCTGTTTATTTTGTCAGTTGTAATCTTTAATGCTTGGTTTATTTGTGGACCCCTCACCCTTTTAGAAACACATGTGAACTCCTCAGTGGGTGCCTCATCAACTCCAGCCCAGAATTTAGGCCATGAAGGATCACAGGCAGCCAGGTTGGGCTTGAAATGCGAGAAACAATCCTTCAACAACCAAGGATTGATTTTGGCTTGAAGGCAATGCACTGATTCTGTGTTACCCTTGTCTCCTTTAATAATTAGTAGTAGCACAAATGATCATTATTATTCCCAGTTTCCGTATTTGGAGAGAATATCCAGTTTTCCCTTAAGGCCTTTCCTCTTCTACTACCGTGAGCAGATTTTGCAATGAGACGCCCAGTGGAACTCTTTCCTTTTGGGACTATGGCTTTTATACAGACATGCTCCTTCAGTCCTTATATGTCAAAAACAATGAACTTGTCCATCTTTAATCATTTTAACATTTGGAAAAAACAGAATAATGATCTGTAAAATAGTTCTATCACAATAAGAAAATAATGATTGGGTGGAAGTTTGAAGCAAACAGGTAATACTTAAGTAGCTTATTAAGTTTCATCGAGTAGACTGGGTTAACATATTCTCCCTGTTTGTTCAGTTTATAATTCACTGAATTGCAAGTGTTCTTAATTCGTTTGAATTCAAATCACCTCGTGTATAAATTACCATGCGACATGACCCCAAAACATATACACTTACAAAAGATCATAAAGCAATCAAACAAAATTATAATCAACAACATTAAATACAGAAATGTTGCAAGCTAGGCCTATAGCAACATATCTAATAGATGGTTCAGGATCACCTGAGCTAACACAAATGATAAGATTTGTCAAATAGAAAAGTTTTAAGTCTAATCTTGAAAGTAACCCAAACTGGGAGCTGGTTCTACAGCAGTGAAGCCTTCATTGTCATTGTTAAGTAAACGCTTGGAGTCTACGGCGGACTGGTCATCATTTACACGTGTAGTATGAATTGCACAATATTCAACAGATGGTACACTTTTGAGCATGCATTGACACAAACACTTTTCACAGATGATTTGTTTGTCTGATGCCTGAAATGTTTACTTAGACCAGAGCAATCTGGTCTAAGTAAACATTTCTTCCCTAAAACACACAAACCAATCACATATAACAAGTCATTAAGTCTTTGCTGGCCTGATTCACCAACATTGTCTTCAGATAGTTACCATGCAAAAATCACATAGTAGTACTGTGATTGTATTTAATGTGTGACAGTTATTCCAAAGCTATGTGATATCCATTTACCCGACACCCTCGTAACATTTTTGTGGATGTTTTTATGTGTGGGCAGAGCTGCTCTTGAAAAGCCAGGCCTTTCTTTTTTTACCACTCTCTCAACATAGTTAAGCAGTAACATAGTGGTCAATACAAACTTGCAACACATCCACAATGTGCATGAAGGCTTCACAGAATTGCATGGGAAAAATCAGAGTGCCAGTGACTGGAATACTTCTTGGCAGATGCACTGATTTTGCAGTAAAGCGCCGCTTGTGAATGAGGCAAATCCGCTGATCATTGCTGCTCCGGTACCTGTGAGAAAACCACTCAGTGTACTCCAAGTCTCCAGCCTGATTAGTCAAGGGTTTGGGTTAAGCGCTCTGAATACTTGTGGTTTTCAATTTAAAGCCTTGACAAGAATCCAAATAATCTTGTGGCAGCCCCAGAATAACTTCCCCACTTGGTGAGATCTGTGTCGAAGCAAAGACGTCCGATGGTTGATTTCATGCCCCTTGTGTGATTAACCAATCACAGTCAGTGATGAGCCATGGGAAAAGTAAAGACTTTCTTCTGTACAACAATGTAACTTCTAAGAGCCAAACCTTCAGATGGTTTCCTCCTGTCAAGATATTTTTAATCTAATTCCAAGTACAAATTAGTTTGACATTGTGATAAATTTATGCAAGATGAATAACTACATGAAAAGGTAACCTCTAACATCTTCATGTTGTTGCTATGTTTAGACAAAGAAGTATGAACAGATCTTTTTTTTCCCCTCACGTTTTAATACCCAAACTTGATGTGTTGTATTAATAAAAAACAAAGCCATGAAAGCTTTCCCTGCACAAAACCCCCAAAACAAACAGAACACGGATCCGTTAAGACTGCAGATCTGTTGGCGAACAACATTTTTATTTTTATTTTTTTTGCAGAATATATGATTGTTTTAGTCTTTTCGACAAGATTATTTGTTCAGCTGTCAGGCAATAGACTGTTTTGTCTACCCTCTACTACAATTTTGGTAACTTTCAATCTACAAACAGACAGTACTTATATGTACCTACGAGGGTAGAACAAAAAGGTCTGATCTGAAACTTGAGCAAATCGAATTGTCAAATTTTGGGGAAACAGACAGAAGTTGCAGAGAGCCAAATGTGGTGAATAGGAGTGGATGTCAAAAAATAAAAACCCTGGCTGAGCTCGCAACCTGATGCACTCCCTTTGGTCTTGGACAGTAACATTCTTCTCCTCTCAAAACTCCTCACCCGACTCATTGCTTCATTGTCACAGATTTTCTGAATCATTTCAAGCATCTCTGTTGCTGATTTCCAGAGTTTGACTCAATGTTTGATGTGCGCTCTGCTCAAATCCATGAAGAAATTACAAATGCGAACTCAGCAGTGGTCACAATAAAACGTGTAACACAGCTGCTGATGTTGATCAAGTGACGTAACTTGGAATATTTACTCACTAAAGTCATTGCTTCCCCCCTGCTTCATCTACATTACTATGCTGAGCTCTTTGTGCTCAATAGAAACAATCTTGGAACGTTTTGATCTCCCCTTGTTCATGTAAGGTCACAGAATATGTAGAAATATTTTTAGTTGCTATTACAAACAAATAATTCTCAATGTTTTGCAGCTTTTGGACTGTATATAATCTATATTTTGAAATGCATGCTTTTTTTCCAAATGGTTTTGCGACACTTTTTCCAGGCGGTGTCCATAAGTTTAAAATGCAAAACGGCAGTAAAGGCATTTATTGACCTACATTCAGACCCCGTAGATGAAACGCTAAAACCAACAATCCCTGAGAGCAACTTTGTTCTTAACTCTTTCTCCTGCTGCAAGTAATTACTTATATTAATTAGGTGTGACAAGGACCTTATTAAGTAATTAAAATGTGCCCAAAACCAACACAAAAGACAAACGGAAACTAAGTAAAAAATGTTCACATAAAAAAAAAAGAAAAAAAAAAGAAGATTTCTGCAAATAATTCAATAACACTCTGTGGTCAACATAATTACACGGATTAGTAGCCTATTATTTCTGCCTCTGCCTCAGCCAGCCCCTCTGCTTCCCCATTCATCACGTGCAAAGCTGAAAACAGAAAAACAAGAATGTATAAAAGAATTACAAATAAACAAGTTCATTTAACATACAATATACTAATTCAACAAACCTCTTAAATTTTTGTTTACTTTGTAATCTCAATACAAAAATTAACAAGCCTTCAATAAATGCCATGAGATTTGTAAGGCAGATGTTTTTCATTAAGAATAGTTCACAAAAGCTTTGAGAAAATGGAATTAAAAGATGGAAAAAAACAACCTGAGAAAGTGAATAAACAAGCACATTGAGACACTTTAGTAGCAATACATTTACCTTAGTTTTGTGATTAAGGCTTGTTTTGGATCTTCAGCAAAATGTTCCGATTTTAATCGTTAATCTAATGTAAAAACATGTTGCCTTCTGTTGGTTCTTCGTCTCTAAACAGCGGAGAGTCCCCGTCACAGCTGGAATCAATAACACTTTTCTGAGGAATGTGACGCATGAATAAATAATTACAGTCACTATGGTACGGGGAGAACGTCAATGACTTGCGTAATTACTCTCCAGCATGTGAAAATAAGAGCCTGCAGTGCTGATTCTAGTGCTGCGAGTGTTGGTGATAAAGGGAGCTGATAGTGCCTCCAGAGCCACTGCTAGCTCTGAAAGGAAAGTAGGTTACAGACTGAAAATGTGAGGAGGAGCTGCTGAGGTGACAGTTCAGTGTTCTCCCACATTATGGGGTGAAAGCAACACTGAGACAAAGTTTTAATTGTACTAATTCATTTTTCTGTTCTGCGATTTATTTTGATAGCTGGGTTTTTCAAGTTAATGTTATGGTTTCACTTCAAGTATGTTGGGGTTAAAGTGTTTTATTTGTTTTATCCGCTGGTGGCCGAAGCCAGTGAAAAGCTTTTTGTGGTTGAATAGAAAATTGTTGCATCCCCATTTGTCCAGAAAGGGTGAACCGGGGCTGAAGGATGAGGTAGGACTGAACAATGGGCCATTAGTCATTAAAAATCCCCCATGTGTAACTAACCATGGGTGGTATTAGGGACTGCAGTTATTGGCTATATTTTGTGATTGGGCCGTTGAACATCGTGTAGCTGTTTTGTTTTACGCTTGACGGAACGGGAGGACGTCAGCTTCAACACACGAGTCTGATTTTGCAAAGTGGTTTCATGATGCAACTGGCCAACTTGAGCATGACGGCCAAGCGCAGCCACAGGAATCCATTACAGAGAAGGAGAAGCTGCATCTACGATGCATAGATGAAAAAGAACCTTTTAGAAACCATGTGTGTTTTCCTCTGGGACCCATGTCTCCATTGTGCTAGATATTGTTAGGAAAGAGGATCAAAACCCAATTTAGTGCATGAATTGTTTTCCTTTAGCGGAGCCAAAGTCTTTCCTGTAGGTATATGGGTTCAAACTCCACCAATCGAGGCCCTTGTTGTGGTCTGGTGGCTGTGTCGTTGTCGCAATATAACAGATCTCCTGTGGGACATTGATTGAGTTTGAAAAAGGGCAGATAAGCCCTGAGATAGCTGAACAGGTCTAATGGACCTGCAGGAGCCCCCCCAAGGGGAAGCTGGCTAGTAAGGGTCAAAACGGGGTCATGTTTATTCAGTGCATCTCGGAGTGTGCCGAAAACCCAGCGGTTTCTCCTTGTCCCCTTCACTCCATGCACCTATTCTGCGTCTCTAGGCCTGAATGACCGTGAGCCAGGGCTCAGGTCACATCTGGATGCAATTCCCCTTCAAGCTGACGCCGAACAACCCTTCTGAAATTCCTCAAGCTGCAGGAAGGAGGGAGATTTTAATATAACCAAAATGGAAGGAAGATGAAATTTTAAAATGGAACTGCTGTTTTATATTTTTTATTTATTTGTTTTCTCAGTGCACCATGGCGTCTGTCAGCCATAAACGATTGCCTGTACTGTCGCCTGTCAAACCCGTGGATTTAGACAAATGTGACATATTTATATGGATATTCGTAGCCTTTTGGGATTAGGCGGAGGGAGCACAGTTTCATATTTGAGGCCTGTTTAAAATGGGCAGTCACATTTCATTAAATTCAACCAGATTTTGGAGTACCTGCCAATAATTGAACTACAATTTTTGTGAGTGATGCAATTGGGAGGCAGCATAATTGAAACAAGCAAAATATGGCACCACATGTGTGATGGAAAAGGAATTAAGGTGAGCGGGTTGACCGGTTTTCTATGCTGCAGTCTGGACTGTGGCTCAGTTGTAATAAAATCTATGTCTCCCCTGTGTGAAAACTTGGCACTCATCTGCCATGTAAAGCCATTAAGCTATTATTAAGCTGTTAGCTTCACATTTTATCAATCCTTGAAAGAGAACTGGGCAGAAAAAAGGGAACGAACGTGTTCACCATTAAAAATCTGAAACACTCCATTCACCATGGAGTTAGTGGTGACTTGGAGCATAGTTTACAGTCCGTAATAACATTTTATATTTCATACACATCTGTCCCGTTAACAAAAATATCATAAGGCACATTATATGAATGGAAAGACATTTTTGTTTTAAACTTAAACAAATTAAGCAAATCTATTCTTAGTTTACTTATAATGTCACATATTCCACTGACAAAAGATGACAGGGGCATTAAAAATGTACTCTCTGAAGGTTATAGCAGTCAGAGCAGACTGAAATGTATTGGAAGAGGATCTCACTTATTTTTTTAATGGGATCTAAAAAAATATCCTATTGTAGTTTTGCTTAGGTGACATTCTGTCAAAATATTGTTCTAGTCCTTTATTTCCCATCTGTATTTCATTTGTAAGCCCACCTTTGTGTAAATCTTGATTGTTCTTAGAGGCTTGATTCACATTCGGATTTGTTTGAAATAATCTCATTAAGTGACTATTATACGTTCCCAGTAGGTCAGACTGAATTTGGCGCAGATACTCTGACTCTAGATCTCACAAGCTGACGGCTACTCAGTTGGCGTCACACGTAGGCTGAGTTAAATTGCTAGTGAAAGCTGTTCATTTGCATTGATGGGTTGTGAACTTCCTCTCACCCTTGGACCAGAGGGCTAAAGAATGCATTCCCGTTTACTTCAAATAGGGGTATTGACTTAAGGCTAAAATCCCTTCAATATGGAAAAGAATATAGGCTGAGACCTGAAATATCCTGTAACACTGAGCACTGAACAGCCAAAGAATATGAAATGTGTGTATTCACTGCTGAATACACAGCTTTCATATGTCTCAGGACATGCATATCAGTGTCACTGGTATTAATCTTGAAAGTGTGTGTTTTTGTGTATCTAGGTGTGCACTCATGCAAGAGTATATAATTCAGGGACAAGAGTGGTCAAAACCCAGTGGTCTACTGGGATTTGCAAGGTATCATGTTCAGGTTTCGTGATCTGGTGTAAGACGCTGACTGACCTGCTAAGACAGCAGAAAAATCAGAACCAGCTGGGAGACGTCACTCATTATTTACTGATATATATCCGTGACTCGCTCTGATTACATGAACGCTATCAAGAAATGGCGAGCTGGTGATGGGGAAGGAGTTGGTGAGAGAAAAGTACCCAACCGGAAGGATTTGGTGAAATAAACGGGGGAGGGGGTGAATGGGGGGAACAGAGAATGTGAGAGTATTAAGTCTGAAAGATGAGAGGCGATAGATCTTAAAGGGTCAATTCACCTTCATTGTCCGTATAGTTTTTGTTTTTTCTGTTGATATTTTGAAATATAACTCGCTGAGATTTCTGCCAAATGGATAAGTATGGAATATGGAAACAGATTTGTTTGTGGTGCTCAGAGAATACAATACAAATTTTTGACAGTGTAGATCATGGGTTCTCCAGTGCAACCAGGAAAACATTCAGATATATATTTTTCAATGCTGTAAACCATGTTGAAAATGCAGTAAAGACATCTGAGGCAGATATCTCAAAGTCCCAGCGCAGTAAACAAAAATGGCTAATCAGAAAAAGAAAACCTAACCGCCAGGTTTTGTTGTCGAGACCACACGTTCACTTCATTAAGATATAATTGTTTACCACTAAATTCCAGCCTGGTATTACACCAAAGCGTGTAGTGCAGCCGTCAGTCCACGAGAGGATACCGTGCCGGTGTCACATTGTTGCGTTGCCCAGACGTAAAAAGTACACGCATGTATGACCAGAGTCAAAGAAGTACATTTTGTGATTATTTAGAGTGATAAAGTCTGCAGAGGGAGGAAGTCGAGGGCAGTAGCATGTAAGAAACACAAGATTCGGCTATCACCCGAAAGGGTGTTTGAGTTTGTGAGAAAAGCAAAAGTCAACAAACAATATATTGGAAACTGGAAAGCATGGAAAAGTAATAGAAAATATGTATGATGATAAAATGAAACAAATCAAATGAAAAAGAAAGCGTCAGTCTTTCGGAATTAGCTGGCACATTAATTGTTGCTCTGCTGTTGCCTGCTGGGATACCATATCCACAGGGCTCTTCTGCCTCACCTTCTCATCAGGTCATCGGTGCAAAGGTCAGGGGGTCCCGATCGCAGCGTTTCTTCCTGCTTTCTTCCTTGTCCTGTCCAGACCTGAGCATTATCAGCTCTGTCAGATTTGCAGACGGCAGAGGTCTGGGACCCTCTTCCTGACCTGCCCATCAGCCCTCGGAGGAATTCCACTAATGAGGCACTATGGGGAACAGATGCAGAGAGGGCAGCCCGGGCAAAAACAACCTGCCATAGTCACTTAATGATCACACATGGTTATGTCATCGAGGTTTTCAGGGTTGAT
This sequence comes from Brachyistius frenatus, assembly GCF_029030835.1. Taxonomy (NCBI): domain Eukaryota; kingdom Metazoa; phylum Chordata; class Actinopteri; family Embiotocidae; genus Brachyistius; species Brachyistius frenatus. The sequence continues at coordinate 3,031,190 of NW_027210632.1, forward strand.
TGTTTGGATGAGTTTGTGTGCGATATCTTTTGTTTTTTGGGAAATCTTCAGAGCGTGTGTGCGACTGAATCTACAAACAGTTTAACTCCTCCACCATGTGAGTTGTTATTCTCTTTGATGACTCATTTATTTATCCTGACCTTTTTTATACGTCACATTTTACTCCGTGTCTCTGAGACCATTTTTAGGCACAGTACCTGAAGAAGTGAGGGAAGATGTAGCCACAGGACACATTGTTTTTTTCTGTACATATCAGGCAAGAGAGATGCCCTCTGCATCTGATATGGAATTTCAGGAAGAGCCACTCGGTCCAGAGTGCTCTATCCATCCTTTCTGAAGAAATGAAGCGGTTTATTATTACAGTGTGGAAGTAATATCAGATGTGTTGTGTTCACACGCCAAGAATAATGCCCAGAACATGCCTTGAATCACACATGGTCACCATTCAACCCTGCACATATGCACTCTGCTTGCCCTTGGGAAATGGGCTCATTCCGACTCTCTAAGGTCTCAGGCCTTGACTTCAATCACTGCTGTAAATGTTAGGACATGTTTGTGTTTGTGCAATTGCCTGGTGTGTACTCCAATGCCCTGTGCTGTTTGCATCAATTGTGGTCAGAAAAGGATTAAAGGGCCAGTTCATAAAAACAAGATGAGGCTGCGAAGAACAAACAAGGGAATGAAAAGAGTGGAATCTGTGCCAAGCTCTCGCAGACTGTAAGGAGTCGTTTGAGAAGCGAGACTCTTATGTAATTAGCATAGTTCAGCTTTAGTTCCATCATGCTCAGTCTCCATCAGTATTTTTAATGCAGAATTACAGCACTGATATTAAATGTGTTTTGTCACAGGATCACTGTGCATCAGGGGGAATATGGAAGAGAGGAGTTAGTTTTATAATGGGAAGGACACCGTGTATTTGCTCCAGATTATCTGTTGACTGTTAAGTTGTTTAATCAGGTACATGAAGCCTATCTCCATCTCTTTCTGTCTTAACACTCACACTCTTTCCATCCTTTTCTCTCTGGCCACCTCTTCCTGTTTTACCTTCTCCAAGTGACCGACTTCCACTTTATAAAGCCTGTTTTTTTTTTTTTTTTATCCCCCCGGCCTGTCCTGCAGAGAAAGATGATCCAGACAATGGAAATGAGCACATACCAGCTGTTGGTAGCGATCAGCTCACGCTTACCTCAGCCCCGGATCAGGCCGCAGATTAAATACAAAACAGAAACCCCATGCTAACTGCATCTGGATGCTGATTCTTTTTCATGAGATTCCAAATCACTTTTGGCACAGCATCAGCAGAGGCCCCTCTTTCATGTACATATTGAGATTTATTAAGTCCCAGCACATGATAAAAGTTGATTTATAGACTTCGGCAGGTCCAGATTTTGAAATGCAGACAAAGGGTTACTTCAGAAATATTACAAACAATGATTCAATGATATGTTCATTATGTGTATTTACTGTCTTTTTGGTGAAGATGAAGCACCTTCCATTGAAAAATAAATAATCTGGCAGTTCTGCATGGACTCTATAAAAGGAAAAATATTTTTATGACATTTCGGTCTCATTAAATGACACAGATTTTGTCTGCATGCATTCAAAAACATTATAGCTTTCTAATATGTGTCGGGTTTCAATTTACTCTGACTATTCCCACGGTTTATCTTTTCCTCCCAGCACAATTTATGTGTCTAGACACATTCATAATTGTTTGCAGTGCTTCCATTTACATCTAGCGTTAGCATTTTTCCTGATGGGAAACAAGAGTTGAAATGCAACGAGTGAGGAGTCAGACCTGGTTGATTCAATAAGACAAATGTTTGTGATTAAGGTTTAACTTCTGGCACAAACATGCCAGGTTCCCCCCGATTAGCCTCCTGCTAAATCCCTGAGTGAGACCTCGGTGACTGACAACCTATGGGGACCTTCTCAAGCTGCCCAGTCAGCACAATTTTATTAAGACCTGGCAAGTTTTTACAGATTTTTAACAGCCCTGTAATCATATCGATTGACCTTTAGGTCTGAGGATCTATATTGATTAAGTCATAAATAAGAAGCATTTCTTAGTAAGAAGGATTAAAGAACAAACAGCCACTGAATTCGAGCGTTTGGGGCGGGCGGGTTGAATGGCCATGAACTTTGTGGGGGATTAACCCGGGGGCTGGAGTTGACTGATTTTAAAACTATAATCTCCGTAGCAAGGAGCTGTTGGGGTCGGCTCCTTGATTGAATAATCGAAGATGCGCCGGGAGGAAATGAGAGAATCAGTTTCGAGGTATTGGATTTATCTAAGTAGAAAATTACACTATTGATTTTCATTGAAGCGCCTGGCCGCATGTAAGACTGAATTCATTAAGAGGAATTCTTTAGGTCAGTCTTTGCACTTTGCTCTTTCCACACAGAATGTCTGTCTTTTTGTCTTTATCGTCATTGCGCTTTGTCTCTTTATAATTGGATAGACAATAGTAAACATCAGTGCATTCATTGCACTAGGATGTTTTACTTTTGAGACCCATCCTTTATATTTTATGTGGTTTTAGTTCCTTACTATGAAATATCAGAAAGCAATTTCATTTACAATTTCCCTGCATTTTCAAGTTGTTGTTTTTTTTTTCGCAATTTCAGACAGAAATTTTATAAATTCAAATCGTGTAAAAAAAAAAAAAAAAAAAAAATCAGTTCGCTGAAATTGTATTGGTAAAACTCAAACCTCTAAATTCAAGATAAAACATTTCAACTGATGTTATGTTTTTTCATATGTCGGTATCAAGAAAAAAAAAGTTCAGATAAAGAACTGGAAACCTCACCCATTTAGCTGTCTGAATTTGTAGCCCTATGCGGGAAATAAAATCAGCTTGCTTACTTAATTTCACTTTTAGCTATGTTGGCATAACCACTATTCTCAAGTCAGATCATACAGGTGAATGTCATCCTCTAAAAGGGGGAATAAGTAAACCGGGAGTTTCAGAGCTCCTCTGTGTAAAACTCTCCTGTCAGACTGTTATCAGACTGCCTGCTTAGGTTTCTAATCTTCAAAGGCTCGACTGGCATTCCTTTGTGTTTTTTGAGAATATTTTGTGTCTGCGAACGTTCCCACCTCTGTGTCCGGTTTCACGTTTCGGTCCATTATGAAACCTCCCTCGTAGCTGGAAGATGAATGTCGGGACAGTGCTAATGCCGGGTTACTCATATTGAAACTGCGGTGGAGGAGCCGGATCAAATCTCACCATGTCATAGGCCGTCTATGACATGGTGACACATTACAGTCTTGAAATGTCTTCATTGTACAATTGGACAGATAATCATCAAAGACATGCTCCTAATATAAAAGGCTATTACAAATACAATGTGCCCTCTGTGTTTTTTTTTTTGCCTGCATGGAAAGCTCCCTTTTAAAGCCCATATCGTTTTCACATCAGGTTCACTTTGTATGATTTTGATCTAGTCCTTTTTCTTAAAAAAGATATTTCACCCACTAAAATGTCAGAATGTTTGAAACAGATGGATAAAGGGTTTTTATTTATTTTGTCTTTAAACCCGGCAACCTCTGCAAAGTGTCTCCTCACAGGACTTCAAATACCAATAATTGAATTTTAGTCAAAGTGATAGACGTCTCAAGCGGAATGATGAAACAGCACCTTCTGACCTTTGGGATTGTTCAAGCCCTTCCCTGTTTTACCATTGCAGCAGGGTGTAAGTCATGATGTCAGGCTCCCTAAGCCGGGATTCATGGATCTTTTGCTACACTTGAGCCGTCCCCTCTCAAACCCGTTGACCTCAGCACTAATACAGGTAACACTGTGGTAATACCAGTATTGAGGCAGCTTTGGATGTAGGTATTGAGAGGGGAGCCAGGCAAACAGAAAAGTGCTTGGCTGGGGCATGGGAATCAATGGCTAGGTGGACAGAAGGCCAATGGAGAGAGAGAGAGAGAGAGAGAGAGAGAGAGAGAGGAGAGAGAGAGAGAGAGAGAGAGAGAGAGAGAGAGAGAGAGAGAGAGAGAGAGAGAGAGAGAGAGAGAGAGAGAGAGAGAGAGAGAGAGAGAGAGAGAGAGAGAGAGAGAGAGAGAGAGAGAGAGAGAGAGAGAGAGAGAGAGAGAGAGAGAGAGAGAGAGAGAGAGAGAGAGAGAGAGAGAGAGAGAGAGAGAGAGAGAGAGAGAGAGAGAGAGAGAGAGAGAGAGAGAGAGAGCAATCAGGGAGCCGATTGAAGCGGACTCAAACCCTGCTGAGCCAGCACCGATGCAGAGGGGGAGAGTCATTTGGAACTGGGTGCCTTCTACTTGTCCTCTGGGCAGCAAATACTCTCCTGCAAGCACAACAAAGATACAAGCAGTACTACAAGCATTACATTTTATCCTACATTTAATCTCCATCATGCACATATGTCCTCATGTAGGGACACATTGTTACACTCAAAGTATGGCCCAGCTGGGTTTATTAATAAGAGCCCTGGAGACAATGATGGATGAGTTCCATTTTGATTTCAATGCAGTTTTATTTGCAAGGAAAAATGGCTGCCGCAGGAAAAGAAGTATGTTTTCATAAATAATATGTTTCATCCAGAGAACTGCTGGTAAAGGAGAAAAACAGTGAGGTATTTGCAGGTTGAGGTCACTTGGACTGTAGTGCACTGCTGTAATTTCTGTCTGAAGTGCATGTGGGAACAGTTGTGTGCATGCGTTTGTTTGCATGCTGGTTGTATATGTTTTTTTTCGTGGTGCCGTTTGTGTTTGTGTTTGCATCTGCGGTGCATTCGGCAGAGGCTTGTTAAAAGTGGTGACAGAACATTGCTGGATTTCTAGGTTCACTTCTAAACACCAGCACATGGACGCTGTGCAGCTGCACACTCCCTTCATCTGCACAAAAACAAGTGTTTCAATACTGTATGGGAAGTCTCAACATCGGCGCCCGATAGGGAGATCCGTTTCATACAAGGCCTCACACTCCGACACTTTTGATTTTCTCTCTGAGCTTTCACTTAAGGGTGGTCCAGTCAAAGGCACTGAGGTCACTACTTTCATTCATTTCCAATGAAAGCATGGGTTCTGCGGTTATTGTGGACCTCAGACAGTAGTAGTTACTATAAAATCAGTCAAAGACTAAACAGGTCTTGCTGCAGAACAGGCAAAATGGCCAACGAGGCTCCTCTGGTTGGAATAATACTAGACTGTTTTCTTTGTGAGACTTCTGCTGGCTGCCCAACGCGCTGGCATGCTGCTTTCCTGTTAAATCTCGGCTGAGGTCTCTGTGATCCGGCTCCATTGTGGACGCAGCCTCATGTGTGAGCACAGTGGGAGTCGTCCATGAGCGGTACGCGTACTGCGGAGATTCTGTGTGCGCACGAGTTCTGTGACCTTACAAATTTGCATGCACAAGGAGAATTATATATTCGGCAATGCTGTAGGCCAGAGCCTGACCCCTGAGCAGGAAGGGCCATTGTTGTTTTGGCATTTTCTGCGGAAATTGCAATTTATGAGAAAGAGTTTCCAAGCCAGATAACCTATAGAGATAGCAAGAGGCTGACTCTAATTTGAACTTGAATGACATTTTTCTCACATTTGATGCATGGGAACAAAGACATCTGAGATTACCAGCAGTTGTTAGGGACATATTTTGCTTTCATGTTTTTGACTCCTCTGAGGATATTGTGAAAAACACTTAAAGTTGGTGGTCAAAATGATACAATTCTGTTGCCGTTGTGTATCTGGGATTCCAACCATTCGACGTTTTAGGTTTTTTTGGCCATAATTGTAAAAGTGTTCCAACTTTTTAGGGTTGTTTGCAGTGTCAGCAAATACTTTTCCCGATAAATAATACTTAAAAAAATAAATAAAAAAACTTCAACCGTTTAGGTGTTTTAGCCGCTGGTGAGGGCTTATATTTTCAAATGTCCTTTTAGTTTTGGTTAAAACTAGGTAGACGGAAGAAATCCATGCGTTTTCCATCTGCCAAACGATCCATCTTCTTCTGTCATTTAAATGACATTGTCTGTGCTCAGTTCTGATGTATTTGTTGTTAAGAGATATTTTTGAGCTACTAATTAAAAGGAGGTAAATGCTGTGCTTGCACTTATATTTAAAATCATATTGTTTCCTGCCTGTTGCCATTTATAAAACTGGGCTCATGTCCTTGTTAAACCCTGAATGATGTCATCTAAATCCTCCTCTACAGTTTGTAAGTTGATGACGTGCATTGGAAACTTGGCTCTCTTATATATATTTTAGCAGAACATTTATTCATAAATCTAGACTGAATCGCTTGCATGACTGATAACATAATGCTGAATAATGAATGTGGTCTCAGAATAGTTTTTGTAACACACTCTTTAAGCGTGTCTACCGAGTTGCATACGGGAGTGTGTGAGACAAGATTGTGTGTGTGCGTGCGTGCAGGGTTAGATGACCGACTGGGCAACGTGAAAGCACATTGTGGTAACTCCACTCGGGTCAAACTCTCTCCAGGGACTGGAAGTGGAAAGTGAATGCTGCCAGTTTGGACATTGGGCTATGACAACTGCTCTCAGCAGCATCTCATCTGACAGACCTATTAGTACTGACGCCAACACACAAGCACAGAAACAGTGGACTGACACACAGGAGTATAAACACAGAGTACGGTACAGTGTACGGGGAGGTTATACTGTAAACCTGTAAGTATAGGCAAAAGCTTTGACATCTGTCTTCCCCTCATATGTCATAAATGCACACTATGTAGGTACACGCATCACCAGCAAGCAGTAAAGGGCACATTTCATAGGCTGCCTCCTTAAACACATCACAAATCTCGGACCACAGGGTGAGAGACATTTGTGTTTCATTTCCGCTTGTGTGTTATTTGCCAAAAGCCACCTCTTCCCCACAAAAAGGAAATTGAAACATCAAACCCCTGCGATTATCCAAAATATAATTATTTTCAATTCATGTACTACATCAAGAATGGTCACTGCTGGTTTAGGTGCAATTGGGTTTCATGAAGACAGTATAAATTGAGAAATATCTGGTTACAACATCCAAAATAGATTTCAACTCAGGGCAGTTGGCTAAAATTGCCCGTGGCACTTTGAAATCTTGGTTTTATCCAACACACTTCTTTTCACATGGAGGGAGAAGTGTCTAACAGCAGTGGCCAAGACTTAGACAAGTTCCAGCCCTTCTGTGTTTCCTCTGCTCTCGTTTGATTGTTTTTAACATCATTCTAATGACTTCAATAAAATATTGTGCTGCTAACGTACAGAAATAACCCAGTGCTCCATTTGAATCTTTTATGGGACAATCAAGAGGGACAATGTGGGGAACATTTTGTCACTTGGAATCTCACACCATATATTAAAAGATGCAGGAAGTTTATAGATTTATTTTGGCTTGTTTCTGTTTGTACTCGAGCCTTTTTAAAAACAACAATACCATTTTCTGAGCAGCGGCAACAGCGGCCTTTGTGGACACAAATGGTAATTACAGGATCCTGCTGCATTAAATTAGGATGCATGAGGGGATAAGCTGGTGTTAGATGTGTGGCACATGTCCTGCTGCTCATGTATGACTGGCACCTCTAATGCAGCGGAGACCTGGCGCTGTATGGTCGATGTAAGTAGGAATAAAGTGTAAGAGTGGATAACTGTCTGTTGAGTCTGTTGAGTTTCCAAGCCGACTAGCTAGTTTAAGCTTAGTCTATTAGGCACAAGTTGCTAGCTCTCCAGCCACACCACCTCCACGTTACAAGTTTCATACTGTTAGAACAGGCATTCAGGATGTGGAGTGAGAATTAGATTAGTGCTAGTCTCCCTATAGCAAGTCAGTGTGCCATCAAAATGAAGCTGTTATTTGAAGGTGAAAAAATTACATCGTGGTGCTTTAATGCCAGTAAGTGTATTTCATTAAGTTGCGTTTATTAATGGGCAGTTTTTTGCGTAATAAAACTTGGTTCTTATTTATTTATGCTGCCTTCAACTTGTGTATTGAACGTTTATTATGAGTATTTGATTAATATGTTTGGTTTTCTGTTATTCCTGTTTTGTTTGTGTTGTGTCTTTGAGGGTGAGTTTCAGGTTTCATTCCAACGTCATTGAGTCAGCCGTTCGTGTGCAGCTCTGAACTGTGTGATCAGAGGTCTCTGATTTGCTGCCTCGCTCTGAATCATCTATTTTGGCTTTGATTTGTGAGGCTGATGTTGCTGCTCAGACACCCAGGTGTTTCTCATCAGTTCCGTGAGAGGGAGTTTACCGCTCACCTAAACCTTTCCATACGTAGAGGTGGCCTTTTTCCTCTGCTCAGGTTTCAGCTTACCGGCACTGATGAACCTCAAACAGAAAGCGCTGCTCTTTCAGACCTGGTGATTGTTAGAGCTTTAGAAAGAAATCCAAGACAGAAGTAGGAGATGTTGAGAGTGGTTGAGATCAGTTAGAAATGACTCCTGGACGTGTCCACTCACTGACTCTCCTCTGTAGTATCTGACAGGAAAGTTGACTTTTGCTCTCATGCTCTGACTTCCTTTTGAATGCTGTCTGGAAGATACATTAGGGACTTCTATTTTTTTTACAATGAAATAAACTGGTTGTCATTTTTTTAAATACAGTTCTGACAAAACCTAATTTTATAATCAATTTTATAACCATTTTCTAATTGTTCAATCTGTCAGTAATTCAATTTGCCTCCGATCATACAATCATATATTACATCATGAAATCTGTTTTTACATAAAATTCTGATTTCATTTGTGTAGCACTTTCATACAAAAGCAGTTCAAAAGGTTTAAAATAATAATAAATCAATAACAGAAAAGGGGGGCAAACATGAGCATACTCGCGTACATC